>NW_028227270.1:108595638-109795638 GCF_978045245.1 Mus caroli | reverse complement strand
ATAAACCACTAAGATATTAGGTAAGAAAATGCTGTGAAGCATTATAATATTATGATAATTAAGGATGCTAAATTAGGATCCTCTTGTGCAACTATTATGGAATAGATTTCTATATGAAGTGACTGTAAAATCCTGTGCTCAATCAACAGAGCTAGAGGGCACCTCAGATTCCAACCCAGCATGCAGGTGACTACAGAGAAGGAGGCTGAAGTAGCCTGGGAGGAGATAGGATCCTAGATGTTGAGTATCTACAATTCATTCATAAGAAAGCCTCAGAGAGAACAGTGATGACTGAAGCCTAGTCATGATATGATGGACCATGTCTGCTAAGCATGGTCCTGGAAGCTGCCAGGAGGTTGGAAAGTTAGGAAGCTACAAGGCCCATGATTTTCAATGAGCTTTCCAGCATCTGTCCCTCTGGCTTGAACTTATAGCTTCAATCACTTGATCAATAAGAAGGTTATTCGTTAAGTGGTCCCTCCTCTCCTTTTTAGAAGCGCTCATGTTTATTGCACATTATATTCTCATTGTCTAATTTTATGACATACTTTTTTTTCAACCTTTTCAAATTATGCACATTCATCTGAAATTCCACATGGTAAAACTAGAACAAGGTCTTCAAGAGTTTTCAATATAAGATCTAGAAAATTAAGTTCAAAATGCAAAATGTTATATTATGAAGTTCACTGTACTTTGTTTATTCGTGTAATGGTCTCTACTTTCAAAGAATTTGTTGCTATGGCTTTTGTAACATATATAACTTATTACTAAATTTTGTTCACCTTTGTGGCATATATGTGTGCAGGTGGACATGCATGTTGTGCACATCAGTGGGTGTATGCATCACAGACAGAGGCTGATGTTGCTATCTTTTCCACCTTAACTAGTTCTTACCAACTCAGCTGGATTGGCTAAGAACAAAGATCCAGGTGTTTGTTTCTCTGTCTCCAACAGGGTTTTTTTTTTTTAATTTTATTTATATGAGTACACTGTATTTGTCTTTAGATATACCATAATAGAGAATGGATCCCATACATATGGTTGTGAGCCATCATGTTGCTGGTAATTGAACTCAGGACCTCTGGAATAGCAGTCAGTCGAAACTATTTGGCCATCTTGCCACCCCTCCACCTGAGTTTTGTGGTTACAAATGTGTGCAACTGTTTACATGAATGTTGGGGTAGAGATGTGAACCAAAATACTCATGTTTATGTAGCAGACATTTTACAAGCTGGGCCACATTTTTTTTTTTTACCTGACATTGTTATCTTTTGCAAAAGGCCATTTTCTAAGCCTAAGCTTGCTGGAAATAAAGTCAGACAGGAAGACATTGGGTGGGAAATTGAATGGGGAGGACTTGAAAAAATCACACCTAGAAGGGATTGAGAATATAAAATTGGGAAGAGTAGGAAGCTGGCCACCAATTCAGTTATAGCAGTTTCAGACTAGTCTTCAAAGTCTTGGATACTTGATTGATCAAGCAGCAAAAAGCATTACTTGAAGAAAGACTTAAACATGAGGTAGTTGAACACCTTGGTCTTGCAGAAGGTGTCTGTAGCGTGCAGAGTCTACTCAGGCTGTTAGCTAACTTGCTGGTGCATCATTCTAAGGGGTGTGATAAAGAGCTTCTCTGTTTTGCATGTCCTGTCATTGCAGACTTGTTACTTTGAATCTGACTTGAAAAATAGCTCTGCTTAAGTGCTCAGCATTTTTCTAAGCTCAGCATCATTCTCCTTTCTGCAAATTACACATAGTGTGAAATGTAGCACTTCCTGCTTGAGAGAAAGGAAACCACACATTGATTCTTTAATGACAATGGGCGGGAGCTAAAAGCCAGGGACTTCAAGATCTTTGCTACATTCAAACCCATGTCTACAACAATAGAGAGATAAGTCCATTATGCTTGTGATAATTCTGCTATTTCTCAAAATGCTCCTGAAGGGGAGGACCTGAGTCCAAGACCTGGTATTTTTATGACATGAGTAGGAAATAGGGAGCACCCTTGAACTGTGGGCTGAAGCAAGGGACCATTCCAACACGCTGCAAGGGTTTGCTAACCTTTATCAATCTCACTATGGCCATGGGCTGCTGATACCCCAGGAAACAGAATGTCTGTACTCATTAGCATTAGAGTGCAGTGGAAGAGTATCTTCCTTATCTGTGCAAGAAAATGGAAGGAGCAGAATTCTTCCCAAGGTGGTTTTAAATACATTATGGGGTTTGTCTTTCATGAATGACAATATGAATAGGCAGGAGTGAAACTTCTATATCTTGGTGTATTAGTCTTTTGTTTTTGTTTTTCTTTTAACTTCTGTGACAAAATACCTGATAGCCAAAATGTGAAGAAGGCCGAATTGATTTCAATTCACAATTTGAGGGGGTACATTCCATCATGGTGTTGAAGTTATGGTGGCAGAAGGGATTATATTGCTTACTTCTGCATGTATCAGGAAGCAGAAAGAAAGAATGCTGGTACTATGCTAGCTTCCTTCTATACCTCTCTTCTGGGATTTGCAGCTTAGGCAATCTATTCATAGACATGTTTCCATTTGATTGATTTGAGGAACCAAGAAAATCCAGGGATTGTATTTTTGTTGTTCTATCAGTGTGATCAGGAGATAAGAGTAATGGATCTCTTAGACTTAGAATCAGAACAGTCGAAATACTGGAAAAATAAGTGCAAAGTACTTAAAAGTCAAATTCTAGATGAAATTCTATGGAATATAAAAATAAGATAGGATGTATTCTGGTTCTAGTCCTGTGTAGAGACTAGGAGTCTTTTTAGGATAGCCACTTGCCCTTATAGGAACCCCTAATACATATGAACACGTCTTTTATTATCATAGGTTTAAAAATCTCTAACAAAGAATACAATGTTGTTTTATGTGTAGTGCACACAAACACAGTATCATAAACACACACACACAGACACACACACACAGACACACACACACAATGTAACATAGCCTAGACCACAAAAATTGCTTTAATAGGTTCTCTGGACCTGAACATACATTTTTCTTGTGTTTGTGAGGCAGACACATAACCAACTGAGCTATCTCCCAAGTATTTCATGATAGATTTCATAAACAGGATCAAAGGTATAGATACAAAAGGGAAAATATAATTAAACGAAGCTAAAATATGAAGATATGGCAATAAGTTTCCTTAGTAAATGTGGGGTTTACCTATTAAAACATTATTAACATAACATAATTACACAATAAAAGTTCAAGAAAAGAAGGAGAATAAATCAATGAAAGTATGGATGTAAAATAAGGCGAATAACGTAGCTTCAAGGTTATGGTTAAAGAAGAAGTCATAGCCATCAGCTTATAGCTTGAAGTTTATAATGGTGTGGCATTTTTCTGTTATACCATAAGCTAGCTTTCAATCATTTCTTAGCATAACAGTGAGATAATATGAGTCCTTACAAAGCATAAGTGTTTAGTAAAGTAAAATTAGCTGTATTTACAGTTAGCAGGTGAGAACAGAAACGAAATGGAAAGGCTGAGTTTGACACCCTAGATATGTGGGTGTCTGAGGATCTAGATAAAAATCATTAAAATTAGAGATAAGGCATTGGAAAGAGCATCGAGGGTGCTTTTGTTTTTTTCTTTTTAATTCAGTGGAATGAGTCCAGACCTTTACTATGTGTGCCAGGCAGCTCTTGATTTGGTGAAGGGAAGGTTCACATAGGATTCTACTTCATTTCTTCATGCCTTTCTGCTCTCAGATGTTATGATAGAGCTTAGTTTTTCTGTAGAAGAAAACAAAGTTAGGACCCGGATATACACATAGTTTTGGGCTACAAGAAATGCATAGATTTCTATGAGCATTCCATTTAGCAGATCTCTGTCTCATTCTGTTAGCCTAATGCCAACTTCTGTCTTCTAACCTTACCTTACTATCTGCATCCAGGTTAGGGCTTCTGAAGAAATGCAAACAGCCATTTCATAGTCACTCACAAATATACTCTTAAGAGATATGCTGGAGTAGGTTGACAATCTAAAGGCAAACCACTTTCATACTTAAAGAATAATTTTCAAGACACAAAGCTGACCTTTCAGAAGTGATGATACAGAGAAAGGATGAACTAGGAAGGCAAACACCGAAGCAGAATTGTTTGATTTTTATTGCTCTGGGGTTTGATGCAGGACATGACTTTGGGATAAATTGCATTCATTTTCTTGTAGTAGCATATAGCCAGTGTGGTCTAGTGAGTGGCCAAGATTCGTGTTTCCAAGGAGTTCCCAGAAGGAAAGGAATGCAGCAAATCAGAAGAATAGATAAATACTAGAGCCCACAATCAGAAGACCTAGGTGTCAGGACCAGCATCAGTTCTGTCTTGTTATCCAACCTTGAGCAATAGACTTATTCCCCTTGGAGGGCATCCATGCCCATGCAGTCTGAACTTGAGAGAACTGGGTATGAATGTCAGGGAAAGATTTAACTTGAATTTAACGGTTTCCTAATTTAGTTAGTATGATGGAAAATGAAAGAGCTCAGCCTGAATGCCTGATGTCTAGTCCATCTCTCTTGAATCTATTTCATTTTTCCTCTGTAATTTTTATTGTTTACTCCTTTTGTTCCACAAGGGGACATCTGTCATTGTTCCACAAGGGATCATCTGGTATTGCTTCCTTATTTTAACATCACTTATCTTTTTCAAATCTGAAAAGATACTTTTGAAGACTTTGTAGGCATTGTTTTTTATTTTGACCCCCATGCCTTCTTCTAAGAAATAGCTCTTAATTTCCCCATTATTCTTATTTCTCTGGATGCTTTCCCATTGTTTAGGCTCTCAGTAATTGCCTAATGGGAATCTGAGAGGCCAAGTAGAAGTGGCTACCACAGATGGAGCAAAAAGAGGGCAGATCTGATGGCAGGAATGGTGGATGCTGCATGGGAGTCTTCTGGAGACCCTGGCATTGGTTATACTTGATATGGCTAGAGGATGGAAAGGTGAAATGGATGCAGAATGTAGGAGACAGAGTTTTCCTAGACCTGACATACATTTGTTGTGGATACATCTGATCTGCTAACTACAACCCTTTGAGAAGAGTGAGTTCCCTCCTCTAATCTCTTTGAAGATTTATAAGAGACACCAAAGGCTTTCAAGGACACATGATTATACTATTTTGTTTGTTTGTTTGTTTGTTTTTGTCTTGTTCTCAGCTATGGCTCTGGTTTTATTGTGAACCATTGCTTGGGGCTGGGGGCAGAACTGGAGTGCTTGCTATATTAATGTTGTGTTCATCTACATATCTACATGAAGTTCTTCTAACAGTGTGGGGTTTTAATGGGGCATTTAGTGTAAAGAGATACAGATACCTGTCGAAGCTGTGTGCAAAAGCTGCCTACAAGCAGACCAGCAGAGACGGAAGAACACAACAGATGAGTCAAGGATGATTCAGGAGTTAATGGGCAGGTGGTAGAAATGGGAACAGTGAAAACAGCTGATGAGACAGTGTGGAGATAAGTTGGAGAATTGATGTAGATATAGATATCAAATTCTGGTGTTATAGCCTCATGGAAATATGCTAAATAGTTTGATTCATGTGACAAAATCTCCAAGTTCTATTACTGGATGGGTACAGGGTACACAGATTTCAGAATGCTTGCCCACTGAAGGGAATAAAACAAGTACCAGGGGTCGGGGAGAAGCATCAGTTGGTAAGAGGGTTTGCAGACAAGTATAAATTGAGTTAGGCTCTGTGGCACTGGCTTTAAAAGCCCAGATGTTTGCACACTGAGCCTACAATTCCAGTGCTGTAGAGGACAGAGACAGAAGGATCTAGGATTGTTTGGGTTCACTTTCGAGATAGTTTAAGTTTAGCTGAAGATACAATGAGCCTCTGGTTTTGTGGGAAACCATATTCCAAGAAAATAGGGTAGAATATGATAAAGGAGGATACTTGGCATTCTCCTCTGTCCTCCATGTGAGCCATGGGCAAAACATACACTTGAACACTCTCATACAAGCAGCCACATAGAGAGAAGGATGGAAGGAAAAGAGAGGAAGTAAGAAGGAAGGAAAGGGAGATGGGGATAGGGGAAAGGAGAAAGAAGAAATGGGAAAGGGAGAGTCAAAATATTACAGAAGAAAAGAAAACAAATTAGGAGATGGAGGAAGGACCAAAGAGCTGATTAATAGGCTTGAGACAGATTGATCTTTCAAACAACATCTTATCATAAATGATGGTCCACAGGTTGAAATCATGTTCCAGCTGACCCGCAGAGCTCAGGCTGTGTGACACACATCTCACTGAAATGGATCAGCAGTTAAGAGTACTTGCTGCCTTCTCAGAGTTCAATTCCCAGCTGTCACATCAGGCAACCTATAACTACTTGTAACTCCAGATCTATGGGATCTGACACCTACTTCAGGATGAGACACTTTCTTAGGCTGCTGGTATCTTCTCTGTCATATTTTAATTTAAAAAAATACATAGAACACTGTTCCAGTTTCCTTTCAGTTGCTGTGATAAAATTATAAACTACTCTGACCAAAAACAAGTTAGAGGAGGATTGTTTTCATTTTTTTCTGTTTTGTTTTGCAGCTTACAGGTCACAGACATCAGGGGGAAAAGCAAGGCAGTGGCTTGAAAGAAGGGACTTGAAGGAGAAACCATGGAAGGGTACTGCTTACTGGCTTTCTCTCTAGCTAATACATACATAACCAGCTTTCGTCTCTTTTTTTTCTTCTTCTTCTTCTCCCTTCCTTCCCTTCCCTTCCCTTCCCTTCCCTTCCCTTCCCTTCCCTTCCCTTCCCTTCCCTTCCCTTCCCTTCCCTTCCCTTCCCTCCCCTCCCCTCCCCTCCCCTCCCCTCCCCTCCCCTCCCCTCCCCTCCCCTCCCCTCCCCTCCCCTCCTCTCCCCTCTCTTTTCCTTTCCTTTCCTCCCCTCGCCTCTCTTTTCCTTTCCTTTCCTTTCCTTTCCTTTCCTTTCCTTTCCTTTCCTTTCCTTTCCTTTCCTTTCCTTTCCTTTCCTTTCCTTTCCTTTCCTTCCTATTTATTCTTCTCTCATATACTACATCCAGAATGGAGCAGTTTTTCCTCCCTCCACTTCTCCGATCATTACCCCTCACCTCTTCTCTCCCCCATAGCCGCTCCTCCTGTGTTTCTTTTCATAAAAGAAAGGCCTCCTATGTATATCAAACAAACATGACATAGCAAATTACAATAAAACTAGACAGAACCTACATTGCAAGACTGGACACATTTATAACCCCCTGCCCAGAATATCTCTTAATACTTAAGAAAATCCCACAGACATGATTAAAAGTCAATGTGTTCTTGTAAATTTCTCAAATTGCTTTTTGAGACACCTTTAGGCTGTGTCAAGTGGACAGTCAAAGGGAAAGAAGACAAACATCTTGTTTATAAACCTATAGCATGTGCTTCTGGGCAACCTTCAACCTAATAAGCAGATAGGATCTCATTGAGGTGGCAAATGTACTTACCTTTATCATCCTGCCATTTCACTGTACGGAACTGCTATTTTAGCAGTGGACAAGACTGAAAAATGTTAAAAATGATGAGTTCCTTTGATAACTATGATTTGGGATTTTTGTTTGTTTTGGGTTTTTTGTTTTTTTACTTTCACATTCTGGTGGTTTCCACAGGCAACTGTGTTAACCACTCTGTCCACTTACATATTTATGAAACACAAACTTATTTGAATAATTAAAGATTCATATGTTTATATTAATGATGCCTTGAGCCCAGTTACTGTCAAACTCCATCAGCACAACCAGTAGGGATTGTCCCAGAGTCATTGGCTTTCAGGGTAGGAGGTGTAATTTCTGTCTTGTGTATTATAAGTACTGTTCTAGTTTTAAGATGCACTCTTATCATAATTTACTAAATTAAAAATTTAGTTGTTTCTTTGCAGAATTGTCCTTAGAAAATATTACTCTCAAAATGTAGCATTTTGAGTTTTCTGTTTTCATTAACAGTTTAATATAAAAGCAATTCAGTGCTCCAATATCACCACCTAATAGCTCTGTCTACTTGTATAGGAAGCAAAACAAAAAGTAATATTTAAACAAATAGATTTATTCAGAAAGATGATGGAACAATCACCTTGAAGTGACACATGTTCACTGGTTAGCTTAGTAAATGGGTATCATGGAAATCTATGACCATACAAAATGCCTTAATTATCAACATTTGTGTCAAGCACAACTATTGATCATCTGTTGTCTTGAGCTTGTGGGAGAACTGTTGTGTTCTAAGGAAGTGAAACACCCTGCATATGTTCTTTCTTGTGCTGTGCCGAGTTCTCCAAGGGAGCACAACTAAAAACACAAAATGCTTTTGTTCAGTGTATTTTGCTTGGGATCATTTTACTTTTCCAAAAGAAAATGTGTGCCTTTGACAGAATATTCTTCGCTGCTCGCTAAAGATCTCTCCAGCCCACACTGCAATCTTCATGGAGTTGACTGGCTAGCATTGTTGTTTGGATTTAGCATTTTTCATTTAAGGAATTGCTTTCCTCAGAGGGAAGTGATCAGGAGCTGTGGTTACTCTCTATTTTATTGTTGTTTGTAGATTATTCGTGTGTTAATATAGACATCCTATTAATTGAGGCATGATCCTAATTATTTTTTTTAACATGGAGTATTGTGTGGTAATATTAAAGACAAGACACTATCCGATGGCTCATTTCACATTATGTTATCTTGTTTTTTATTTTGTTGGTGAGAATTTGTGTGTGTGTGTGTGTTTACACATATGTACATCTGTGAACTTGCATGGCACATGTTGACTTGGTGTTTGTCTCTATACATTGAACATTTCAATTTGTTAATAATACTTCTATTCTTTGAGAGTTTGTTGCAATGTATTTTGACCATATTCATCTACATCTCCGGACTTCTCCCTTATCTACCCCTACTTTCCTACCACCCAACATTGTACCCCCGCAACTTATCAAGTCCAGTTTGTATTGTCTAACTGCTCTTGAGTATGAGTCATGCCCAAGTGTGTTGACATTCTTGGTGTCACATCATTAAACAAAGCAGACCCTCTGTTCAGCAAATATTGGGTCATACTGTCAGATTCTCCCTTTCCTAGCTGCTATCAAGTGCCAACAATTCCTCAGCTAGGGTGGACTTCTTGCTCACCTCTCCTTTATGGCAGGATTTTTTTCAAAAGACTTGTGTGATGCTAATCCAAGAAAATACAAACAAATGTGACTTGCTTCCAATGAGAAACCTAGTTGATAAAAGTGAGGGTACCACCAGTGTCCATCTTGGTGTACCCATGAGTTGTATTGGAGTTATTACAGGACTATGTTGATGGGTTACTTACAGGAGTAAAGATGACTCAGTGTGAACTGTATCACCAAAGCCTACCTCAGCACTGGTAACAGCTTATGAAAACTGGAAACCCAGCTCAAGAGATTAGGAAGTGTGCTTGCAAACAGGACAGCTGCCCCCTGCTTCTTTTCTGCATCTTGGCTTGTCTTAGGAACTTCTAGGCAGCTCTACTAGATTGAAAACTTCCCTCAGGAGGCTTTACTTGTTACAAACTCCTAGAGAGAGAGAGAGGCCCAGTGAATCTGGTCAGAGGACAACGTGTGGGAGTCAGGTTTCTTCTCCAGCATGTAGGTCGTAGGGATTGGACTCAGGTCATCAGGGTTGTCAGCAATGTGTTCATTTAACCACTTAGTCATCACACTAGCCTGGTAGTATATTTTTATAACACACAAAGCAATTGAAAACACAGTAAAAGTAGCAAGAAGTTTTAGAGTATTACCAACTTGCCTAATGTATTTCTTCACACATATGAACCATAAGAAGCAAATACCAAGAACCCTGCTGTTCGCTGCTGGACTTGAAGAAGGCATTGTCATTCTGGGTACATGGAGCTCTTAAGCAGATGAGTGCAACCTGGAAACATGAAGCCTGTTTTCCTTATAAGAGTGCTAGAGATAATAAAATACTTCCCTAAGAGGTTCATTACATGTACCAACTGACAATGTGTTTACCACCTAATGCAGCTCCTGGCCCTTAGTAGACATTTGGTCCATTACAATTATCTTTGTTTCTCAGAACAAATTGTGTACGTAAGAAGAAAACATGCTTGCACTGCATTTAAAGTATTTTTAGCTATTGTTTGTTATCTAATGGAAATACTTTTTGTGACAAGCCTTTGTTAAGAAAGGAAGAAAGAAAGAAAGAGAGAGAGAGAGAGAGAAAGGAGAAAGAAAGAAAAGAAGAAAGAAAGGAATAAAGAAAAGACGCAGAAATGTAATGGATTCCTGGCTCAAGCATCTACCTGTCTGAATCTCACAGCAATACCAACTGAACACAAATGCACATAGTTTTTTTTTTTTCTGCTAATGCTGTATTCTCTAAAATAGTTTAGAAGTATACACTCAGAGCAGGAATATGCTGCTTACAACTACATCTATTATTCAGCTCACGTTCTGTCAGCCTGATGTATTTTCCTTTTACTGCTGGCAGAATGCCTGTCTGTTAGGAGGGTAGTTTTGTGTTATCGACAGACACAATCCACTCAAAGAGGACATTCTCTTTGCCTACCTCATTTAAACACAGTGCACAGAGGTTAATGTGTAACACAGGGTTTCATTTTTAACAGAAAAGCATTAACATTTGATTTTTAAAAATGAAACAAACAAACAAACAACAACAAAAAGACAGTTGTATTGAGTAGGAGACACTTGACCCACAGAATGGTTCTGTTATTGGAACTCACAACATCAAAGACAAGTAGAGTTGAGGAATCTGGTCCCTTGAATTTTAGGCTCAACTTCCATCTGTGGTATTGGACAGCATGCTATAGGATCACAGGAAGACAACTCACATGAACTCACATTTGGAATAGTCCCTGTTGTATGTCTGCAGAGAATATCTTGTCTTGGTCCTTTCTGTGTTCTTCTTTCTGTTTCTTGTCATGAAAGAGTGATCTCTGTACTTCCATACTCCTTTTACAATTTGTCTTCATTATTTCCCTCTCTTTGTCTCCCTCTCTGTCTCTCTGTCTCTCTGTCTCTGTCTGTCTTTGTCTGTCTCTGTCTGTCTCTGTCTCTGTCTGTCTCTGTCTCTCTCTCTCTTTCAGTGTGTGTGTGTGTGTGTGTGAGAGAGAGAGAGAGAGAGAGAGAGAGAGAGAGAGAGAGAGTCTGCATATGTTATGTTTATGAAAACTTTGTAGACCAGGGGCTTTAGGTACCCTAGACATGGATGCAGGGAACTGAACTTGGATCAATCCCAACAGCAGCAAACACTTTCAAAAGTACTTACAGGAAGCCATCTCTACTTCCCATCCTCCAGGTTCTTCCTCATTATCCTCTAGACCAGAATTGTCAAATCTCTAAAACCATGAGCATCTCTCCTTCATGTCTGTTGTAAAGCTAATCAATGAGCTTTTAAAACCAGTATTTTGGGGGTCAGAACTGAGTGCACATACCTGTAACTTCTGTACTTGGGAGACAAAAACAAGATAATCAGCGTGTTCAAAGCAAAGCCTGTTCTGATGGAAAGTTCTGGGCCAGAACAACTGGGCATATATAGCTAGACTCTGTCACAAATAAAAACAAAGTGTCGATAAGACACTTTATCGAATGTCCCTAAAATGTAAATTGGATTCAAAGAGGATTTCGTAGACTTGGGTGTTCTAATAGCCCTTGCATAAGTAGCTTTCATCCAGCCTTGAGTTGATACTTATGGGGTTGATGGTGGTACATGGACACTTCTGGCTGATATCTGTACTGTATACACCAAGAGTTATAGATGGGGAATGATGGCGATAGTTGCCAGCAGTGTGCTGAGATAGCGTGCAATTCAGTTATGGAGAACTCTGGGTTCTATGCAGATGTGTACTACAGTATCACTGCATCGCTTTCAGCCTAGAACTGTGGCAGTGCCATAAAAACCCTTTCCTTAATATTCCTTAATTTCCTTAATATTCTATACTGCTGCTTATAGTTTATACAACATCACTGTATAAACTAAGGGTTTTAACCATCAGGATTGTAAGTTTGAGATTAGAATGAGCTATTTCATTTTCTTCTTTATAAAGCCACCTGTTTGTGTGTGTGTGTGTGTGTGTGTGAATCTGTCTGTGCATAAGTACTTTACTATTTTTTTTCAGCTTCACCATCATGTCTTATTTACAGAAATCTTTACAGAAGTCTTTCTTCTCTCTCTCTCTCTCTCTCTCTCTCTCTCTCTCTCTCTCTCTCTCTCTCTCTCTCTCTTTCTTTCTTTCACGGTCCAATTGTTATCCCCCTCCAGGTCTGCCCTCTGATGTTCCTTCTCCCATACCTCCTTCCCAACTCTGTTTTCATGAGGATGTCCCTACTCCCCCACCCCCACCACACCAGATCTCCCCACTCCCAGGGGACTCAAGTCTCTTGAGGGTTAGGTGCATCTTCTTTCACTGAGGCCAGATCAGGCAGTCCTCTGCTATATATGTGTCAGGGGCCTCATATCAGGGTGTATGCTGCTGGGTTGGTGGCTCAGTGTCTGAGCAATCTCGGTGGATTCAAGTTAGTTGAGACTGCTGGTCTTCCTATGGGGTTGCCCTCCTCCTCAGACTCTTTCATCTTTTCCCTAATTCAACCACAGGGCCACCAGCCTGTCCATTGGTTGAGTGTAAATATCTGCATCTGACTCCATTGGTTGTTGGGAGTTTGCTCCTGTTTGTAAGCACTCCATAGCATCAGTAACAGTGACAGGCCTTGGGGCCTCCCCTTGAGCTGGATCCCAGTTTGGGCCTGCCACTGGACCTCTTTTTCCTCAGGCTGTTCTCCATTTTGACCCTGCAGTTCTTTCACACTGGAACAATTATGGATCAAAGTTTTGACTGTGAGATGGCAACCCCATCCCTCCACTTGATTCCCTGTCTTTTTCCTGGAGGTGGACTCTACAATTCCCTCTCCCCACTGATGGACATTTCATCTAAGGTTCCTCCTTTTGAGCCATGAGAGTCTCTCATCTCCCAGGTCTCTTGTATATTCTAGAAGATCTCCCTACCTCCTACCTCAGGTTGCCTGTCTCCATTCTTTCTGCTGGCCCTCAGGCCTTTAGTCCTGCCCCCCCCAATACCTGATAATGTCCCCACTTCCCTTCGCTGTTAAGCCCTTTACTTTAAAAATAGGTTTAGGTGCTAGGGATGTAGCTCACTTGTCCTAGTGAAACCTTCAACTCCACCCAAGCACTCAATAACCCAGACATGGTCGGCAATGCCTATAATCCCAGCACCTAAAGGTAGGCAGAGAGTCACAGGAGACCCTCCCTAGTGGAACAAGGCAAGTTTATTATATTATAATCATTCAAGAAATGAAAAAGTGAGCCTGCTTTATTATTTCTGTCACAGGCTAAGTATGAATCAAAATAAAATAATTGGTTTACTATTCAGAATGCAAATACAATTTTTCTGGGCATGGTGTAACATATCTGCAAATCCCCACACCAGAAAGCTGAGGCAGGAGGATGTATGTGAATTACAGATCAGATAAGCCAAAAGAAGAAGATATCCATGCAAAAACTCTTAATATGTGTTAGATTATGAGAACCTATGAATATCTTAACATACAGGATTTCATATATGTATTTACTAATATACGTGTTATAGATACCCATTGCCTTAGTCAGGGTTTCTATTCCTGCACAAACATCATGACCAAGAAGCAAGTATAAGTTATTCAGCTTATTCTTCCATACTTTGTTCATCACCAAAGGAAGTCAGGACTGGAACTCAAGCAGGTCAGAAAGCAGGAGCTGATGCAGAGGCCATGGAGGGATGTTCTTTACTGGCTTGCTTCCCCTGGCTTGCTCAGCCTACTCTCTTATAGAACCCAAGACTACCAGCCCAGGGATGGTCCCACCCACAAGGGGCCTTTCCCCCTTGATCACTAATTGAGAAAATGCCTTACAGTTGGATCTCATGGAGGCATTTCCTCAACTGAAGCTCCTTTCTCTGTGATAACTCCAGCTGTGTCAAGTTGACACAAAATTAGCCAGTACACCTATGCTCCTGTAAGTGACCTCTTACCCTTTTCCCCATATGCATCTCCTCCATCAAGCTCCTGTGACTAACCTGCAACCATGTTCCTTTGAATATGACTTTCCCCGTTCTCCTGTAAGGAGCCCCAATAAACTCACCGATTCAACGAGATGGATTTTGATAGAATCTGCATTTATCCTCAGTGCACAATGTGAAGTAAGTAAATGATTTTCACCTCTTAGGAAAAGTCACAAAACAGGAAGCATGGAGGGAAACAAAAACTAGCAAATTGTGTTTGGTAATGTATTTAGTGAACCCAAAATGAGAGACATCTAATCATAGGATCTCAACCCTGGATCCTTGCTTCCTTTATCAGAGTGAAAAGCAGCCACTGTGTACCCATTGACAAGTGAGGGCCTTTCTTGAGAGTGAACCTTCACTTGATCTTGCAGGAACAATTTTCTTTTTTCTTTTCTTCCTTCCTTCCTTCCTTCCTTCCTTCCTTCCTTCCTTCCTTCCTTCCTTTCTTTCTTTCTTTCTTTCTTCCTTTCTTTTTTGTTTTTTTTTACAAAATTTTGAGAGGAATGAACTTGTACACATAATCATGGACATGTGTTTCCTAAAATGACAGGTGTTTCAAAAAGTTTGGATGACTGACAATTTTGCTGCTATTTTCAATATATAGGCACATCATTGGTTGCTTTTCAAGCTGTCATGTATTGCTTCAATAACTTTCCAAACAGTGAGATGTTTCTGAAAAAGAGATATCATGAGCTGGTTAGGTCATTGTAGTTCCGTGTGGGATCACTTCTTATTTTACTGCTGTCCATATGTCTGTCTGTCTCTGTATCTATCTTCTTAGAAATGAACATAATTTATTAGTTTTTGAAGCCCCCTTTTTCTGAGTCTGCCAATATCATTCTCCTTAGGGCCAATTCCCATGGAAGTAGTCGTTTTTGGAAGAGACATGTTGTTTGTTGTTTTCTATCTTGTCTGGTGTTGTTTGTGTTATTACACTCTCAGTGTATTTGGATTTAGTTGGTTTACTAGCATGTGGACCTGGTTTAGGAGCTGCTTACCTGTCAGAAACACAGCAGAGAGGATACATTGTTGCTAAGATGGTTTAGTTTGGCTTTTTTTTTTTATGAGTAAGGCAGCTCTGACTGGACTTGACCTGACTGTGTAACTGATGATGACCTTGAACCCCTAATCCTCCTGCTTCCACTTTCTCAGTTCTAGGATTACAGATTTGTAGGCCCTTGCATGTCTTTCACTCTTGTGTTTCTATAAGATTCTTAAAAGGAGTCTGGAAGAACCTGGAAACACTTCCTTCAGCAGCTACCCACTCGTGCAAACCACTGTCCTGAGTTCCTCAAGGAAAGAAAAGCCTTTCTTCGCCCTCCTGGCATTTTGCCTGAGCAGTCAGTTTGTTAGTACCATGTACCCTAGGGTCAGTAGCTTTCATTGTCTTTTGGTGTACATCTTAAAAATCCATAAGCATTTATCATTTCTGGCCGATTGTTTCAGGCATGGGGGGTGGTAAATGGATCTCTGTTATTCTATCTTCATAGGAGTGACAAGCTCCCCACTGAAGAAATTTTGGTGCCAAATATACAAATTTTTCAAAGCTTTCTGTTTTAAAATTCTGAATAGAAGATGTAGCCCCATTCCATCTCCATTTGGTCAAAACCACATGCTGTAATTTCTAAAGTGTACAGTGTGTGCTCAGACCAAAGTGACATGATTGTCTTGAGAATAGTCTTTGCTCTGTTCCTCATGAAAAGTCAAAGTCTACATTTGATCTTTCCACCCTTCAAGTAATCCCCGAACCAGTATCCTGTGTTGTATTTTGTATTCTCCATTTAATAATTTCTATTACATGTTTTTTAATATTAATTCAGGTACATGTTAAGTTGTCCTTGGTAATCAGAAACATGTTTATTTCTTTTCATTGCCATTCACGAGACATCATACTAAATTCACAAGCCACAGTGACATTTTGGACATGGAGTAAATGTCCTGTTTAAGTTGGTTCAAAACATCAACATTAGAATGTGTTCCCGTCCTTCTGAGTTAAAAGTATTTTTGCAAAGTAGACCAGTGAGAGTTGTGGTGAACAATAAATATAATGTAAATTTGGATGTGAATTGATTACAGCAGAGGCAGCCAACCTGATTCTGAAGCTTGAGACACTGAAGATGATGAACTAATGGTTATATCTAATAAGCCAATCACATAATCTTCTCAAGAGTGAATATGAAATATTTTTAATTCCTATGTCTGATTTTCAATAATGTAATCACCAAACACCTAAGTGCTTAGGTTTTAAATGCTTATTTGTTTAGAATGATCTTTAAAAGGCATCTGTTTTGGTCTAGGGTCTGTGAAACAATCATGAGACCCTGAGTGTGGCCACAGCCGGAGGCTTCATAGGTGCTAGTATAATAGTGCATACTAGTAATGCTATTTTTTTAAAAAAATAAAATTATAGTATATAATTGTGCATCCATCATGTGGCTTTTTCTGGCAAGACATGGACAGACATGCATCCATCACAGATAGGGCACTTAAAACAGCTAAAGAAGTCATTCTACTCACGTGTGACTTAGAGAAGCTGAGAGCTGAGTGTGGGGACTCACAGGAATACTGATGACTCAAAGGCAGCTGTGTCACTGAAAAGCACAGCTGTCAGGCTGTGACTCATCAAAGCTGCATGCCTCAAGTTTCAAACATGAATTTCAGGGCCTTCAACCAGATTGAGTGTCTCCTCTTCTTAGCATTTGTTACTCTTTTACATGCCCAAAGAGCCCCTTGTGTGTCTTGTGACTTCCTGAGCTTCCTCATGCTTTACTTCCTGGACATTGTGTGTTTTGTATACTTCAAAGCCTTAACATTCTTCCTCTAGAAAAAGCATGTTTAAATTGGGAGGAAATAGCTCTACAGCAACATCTTTTCCTGCCACGGGCATTATACATCTTATTTCTAGTGAACACTGTGAAATTATTATGTTAATGTAATTTTAAGACTCAGGAAACAGAGTCAGCCTCTTCCTTGCTTGCATACTGAGTACATAACCCCTCTAGCCTTCAAATTGGAGTCTGGAAGATAATGATGATATTTGCCTATTCTTGTCATGACCCAAACCAGAGCAGTCACCCCTTCTAGACATGCACCCACGCAGGTTTGCATAAGCTAGCTGTCTCTACATGTAAATGTTAATTTACTTTTAAAACATCATCCCCATGTTGAAAAAAATAACATGGAAGAGAAAACACTCTTGAGATATAAATTCCTATATGGATACTTTCCATTTTCCAAACATTTTATCATCTTGAATCTAGAATTACACCAATTTTTATACAGTTTAATAATCCATATCTATAATCTTATAGGACCAGACAACCCCTCCACATTAAATGGCTTCTTAGTTATTTATATATAAGTAACACATAAAAAGAGGCTTCAGACAGTAATGTGATAGACATTAAAAATATATGGAATGCTTGTTATACAAGCTATATAACTACAACTGTGCTAATTTGAGATGTGGAAGTAAGAAAGCAATCTAAATTACTGAAGTACAGAATGACTGATTTGATCTGGAAAATTCACTTTCATTACTCTCAAATACTTTGATCAGCTAATACTAAGTAATTGCTGTATTGTCAAATGGGAACCTATGTCTACATTTGATCTGAGGATTCCATAAAATGTTTCCAAGTTGACTTCTGCCAAATAAAACACAATTTCCTTGTAGAAATTTGAGGTTTGCATGATTACAATTTAAAAAAGAAAAGAGAAAAGATATAGAACTCAAGACAGTTAACTGTAATTAGGTTTCCTAGGAAGAAATTTAGAAATTATGAAAGTGTTCATTGCAAGAAAAACGATGTGTAATTACAAACATTAACTACAAAGAGTTTAAGTCAATGGCTTGACAAGCAACTACACACACTTCACATGAGTTCAAATCAAGACAGAGAACATTACCATCCTTACAGAAGTCTCTCACTTTCATCCTATATTCCCTTCACCTTGAGGACCAAGAGTGACCCTGATTTACACAACGGATATTTGCTCCATCTCTAAGCCTTTGAATTGGGATCACATTTAAGCTATATAACCTTAAATGTACCCAATCTTGTTGGGAAGGAACCATCTGATGAAGCCCTGCCTTTAAATTCTCTTGCTCAAGTCAGTGACTCTGAGGTTCAGTCACATTCCTGTTTGGTCATCATTCATTTTTTTTCCATCTTAGAAAGAGTTTATTTTCTGGGCTCAGTGGTAAAGGGACTTGTGGGTATGCATGCCTGCTGGCCTGAGTTCAATCTATATAACCAACAGTGGAATGAGAGAAATGACTCCCAAGAGTTCTCTTAAATCTACACACACACACACACACACACACACACACACACACACAGAAATGTTAAAAAATCATCTCATGCATACTATACAATTATCAAATTATAATTTGACATTGCTTGAGTACTTGTTGAACAATCTGAGCATACTTTACATGTTATTTTAATAATAGCTACTTTTAGATCTCTGAAAGCAGCCAAAAAGGAATAGTGCTCTTCTTACCTATCAATTTCTCGTTTTTCTGTATCTTTGGCTTATTTTTTAGTGAAAAAAACTATCAATTCCAGGAATATCTATTAGGATGTTCAGCTACTGTTGCAGTTTCTATGGCTGTCTAATAAATTATCCTAAATTCAACTGGCTTAAGACAGTCTTTCCGTTCTGATTATTGTTGCTGTTAGTGGTCAATTTGAGATGAGCCAGACAAGAAGGCTTGTCTGTTCCTTCAGGATTACTTTCTTGTCAGGAAGACGATAAGACCATGGTGACATATGAACTAATAACAGGATTCAGCATAGGGCTGTTTATTGTATTTTGGGTGAAGGCACAAAAGTAAATACAAAATAATTGATGGCAGGCATGTGATATGCCATATGGCTTTGATTCCTCACACTAGAGAAGTAGCCAAGTATTGCGTTGGTTTTCTCTGTGTTTAGGGATCTGCAGTGTGTGTGTGTGACTGAGCTGTGCTATAGAGCCTATTCTTTCTTAGCTACAGAAGTCATGAAGCTGCTTTACTATTTAATAAATATTTAATATTTACATTTTAATATTTTAATTTAATTTAATATTTAAATATACTTAATAAGATCACAGATTTATACATACTTATTGAATTTTTTTGTTCTAATCATTTCATTAGACTGAAGACAAGAACATTTAATTGTGTGTAGTATTTTCTTATTTCTTTATTTGTTCTTTCACATTTTAACTGGATTTCTGTTTCATCAAATAAAACTTGATTTGAATTGGGATTACTTGAACATTCATATCATTTGGAGACAGTAAAGTCTTTAACTACAGTATTTTCATCTTTGAGATACACAAAACTTCTATACTACAAGACGTTTCTCTTTATGTAGTAAAGTTATGTCCATCCATGTACTATTAATTTAAATGAGGTATGTCACAGGTATCTACTATTATTTAAAAATTATTTTAAAATATCTCTAAGGTTTATTCTAATGTCTGCATCTAATAGGTTTGCTATTTTATTGAACAGTTTCATTAGTTTTTGAATTTGAATAATTATTAAATTATAATCTAGATTCTATCTCTTGATAGTAAGTTTTCTATGGTGAAATATATTTATTTATGTTATTATTCACTTTTTAAATGCTGGCTACTGATCCTCAATGGTTTATGTTTGCAAGGGAAGCATTTACTACTGACATACACTCCTTAGCCCTCATAAGCTACTTGACTGTTATCATATTTATAGGGAATGTTGATCTATATATTACTAATTTTCAACATGGCTTACACCCTACTTCCATGAATTCTTTATTTCAATCAGCTTTTCTGTTTGTGTGTGTATGAGTGCATGCGCACGCGCGCACGCACGCACACACACACACACACACACACACACAGGAGCGTCTATATGAATGCAGATGTGTGCTAAATTAATTGATGGCCTCAGGACAACTTGTTGGATTGGTTCTCTCCTTTCACAGTGTGGGGTCCGGGGATAGAACTTGGGTCAACAGGCTTGACAGGAAGCATCTTTGCCAGCCTCGCTGCCTCATTCGCCCTGAGTCTACACCTTCCTATTTCCCACCCTCCTGCATTAGTCTCTTCCCTGTGATGCTTTGTGAACCATTCTCTGTGTGTGGTTTTCTCAGTTATGTTCCAAACTTTGCTGACTGAGGTCAGGTACTTCTGATGCCCCTCATTTCATTTTAGCTGTGTTCTCCCATTATCATTACATTATCTACATTTTAAATACAAATACATTATTTGTATTTTTAAAAACTCATGTCCTTTTTCATTACACTGCCTTCAAATATTACATAGTGAAAATCTTACAACTTGAAATATATATTTACATGCTTTCTTTAGGAAAAATATTTACTTGTATAAATACATATGTTTAAACTATAAGATAGCATCCATATTTTATTCTAACAAGGGACAGAAAAGCATTTTATTAAAATGTATACTAATACTAACATTAATACAATTAAGTATAGGCAGACATCTGAGTGAATCAAATCTGGAGAAATGGATCAACAACTAAGAGCATTTACTGCTGTTGCAGAGGACAGAAATTCAGTTACTAGAACCAACACCAGGTGGCCTACAATTGCCTAGGAGTCTGATGTCATCTTCTGGTTTCTATGGGCATCCAAACACATGTGTACACATACCTGTGATGGAGATTGTGTCCCATGGCAACTATCTTGCAAACCCTTAATGAAAGTGGAGCTCTCATGTGTTCTCTTAACAGACATGAATACTGATCACATTGAATTAGCCATTATATAACTTTGTATTTTCTCTACTTCCCAGATGTCAGATGCTTGGCTTTAGGTCTTTGTTTTACGTGACTTGGCTAGCTGAAAGTTGAGGTCAGTGCTCAAGTGCCTTAGACCTCAAAGCCATGGTCTGTCCTGCTATGGGTCTGTGTACCTCAGGAAAAGGGATGATCTTAGTTTTCATATATTACAATATTTAAAGGAAAGTTACAATATTTAAAGGTCAGAAGGAAATATATTTGAATAAATATGCCAGAATTTAGTCCTTCATGACTACTATTTATCTGTGGCAGATTGGAGACTACAGGAAAGTTCAAACCACTGAACCCTATAACAGAACCTTCACCTCACTGCATAACCCTAGCTTTAGCTGAGACATCTTGATTCCATAGTACAATCCAGGAAATGTCAATGAAATGGTTATAATTCTTCTTTAAATTTTAACTATTTAAATACTGTTATAACAATTATACTAATTTTTTGTTGTGAGGCATTGAGAATTCTAGATGTAAAATCCGAGCCTTGTGGAGAAAAGCCTATCAATGTCAGCTGCTAACATTTCAGACTTACAGGAAGTTACTATTTTGATAAGAACTTCACACAAATTCCCCCAGAAGGCTCCAGCTCAAGCAAAAATGCAAATGTATTCTACGGTGAAACCTTAATTTATGATCTAAAAGCGATTCAGAACTTTTTGAAGCTTTTGTTCTTAAGTGGGCAAAGGTCAGGTGGCATGGGATTCATCCAATCAAACCCAGAGAGCTAAATAAAGATGATTTCACTAAAACTGTTGGGGTGGGGATGTGAGGCACAGAAATAAATGGCAGGATCTTTCAAAAGTTTTACCTCATTTACTGATGGTTCTTTTAAAATTTCCCTAAATTCTGAGACTAAATTATAAACTACCCACTGAGAAAAATTATGAAATAAGCCACTCAGGTAATATGCTGTGTTTGATTTCCTGATACTTTCATGATGATGTGATTTGGAGTATTTGCTTATTATTTTTATTTGCTAACCAATTTGTTTACAGTTCTGAGGATCAAATCCATAGTCTTTACCTGGTTCTCAGCATTTCTACCATGAAGTCACTTCCAGACCTAAATGGAGTAGTTAGATGACCAAGTAGCATAGCCAAATTGGTGCATTTCATGTAGAAGTGAGAGATCCCATCTTAAATTCATGATAAATGCCTCCTGAGGAACATATCTGATGTTCACCTCAGGCCTCCACATACACATACATATACATACATGAGCACCTTTGCTCACAGATGCACACATGGGAATGTGACTGCACACATACACACACAAACACACCACTTTTACTACTTTATTGGTTATTTTTCTATCACTGTGATAAAACACAGTGACCAAGACAACTTATAAAATAAATAATTTAATTGGGCTTACATTCCATAATATTGGGTCAATGATGAATGATATCAGAGCAAAGAAACAGAGGCAGGAACTGATGAAAGCTTACATCTCAGACCAAAATCAGGAAGTGGAGAACACTAGCTTGAAATGGCTTCAGTCTTTGAATCCTCCTCACTCCTAGGAACATACCTCCTCCAGCAAGGACATATCTTCTAATGAGAGATTAAAATTTTGGGTTCAAATTCCATCTTAGAAAACCTGACTTAAGTTTAAACTCAATTAAACTATCAGGCTAGTACCTAGCTCCAGTTTCCAGGCTATCCCAAACAAGACCTGAGTCTTCAGGTTTCCCCCACAACAAATCCAACATCTAGCACTGGTTTCCAGGCTATTCTTCAACAAATCTGCACTTCCACTTTACAAGCTTTCCCCTGCCGAATAATTAGGAGGAAAGCAGAGTTTGCCTTTATGGTTTGGCTCCCAGCACCAGACAATTATCCTAAAGGCCACAGTAGCACCTCAATCGAATGCTTGCCAGGATAGAAACACTCACCCCTTCGCTTGTGATTATCTATAAAACCTTATCCCAATGATGTTTGGGGACTTTTCTCCACTGGAACCCTCCCACTGGTCAGCTGTGAGGTAAGCCCCAAGCTCCAGCTTATGACTACAGACCCTGGTGTAATTGAATCAGATCAGATACTGACTGGTCTCTCAGGGTTCATGAATGTTTCTACACCACTAATTCTCCCCAAACAGTTCTACGACCTGGGAATCAAAAATTCAAATACATGAACCTATAAGGGCCATTGTCATTCAAAACAACTGCTACAACAAAGAGTCATATATCCAGAAGATGTTTCAACTGGTAATAAGAACACATGCTCCACTATGTTCATAGCATCCTTATTTATAATAGCCAGAAGCTGGAAAGAACCCAGATGCCCCTCAACAGAGGAATGGATACAGAAAATGTGGTATATTTACACAATGGAGTACTACTCAGCTATTAAAAACAATGAATTTATGAAATCCCTAGGCAAATGGATGGATCTGAAGGGTACCATCCTGAGTGAGGTAACACAATCACAAAAGAACTCACATGATATGCACTCACTGAGAGTCAAATAAAAGATTGGTGGTGGCAAGTGGCACATTTTAATTTTAGGGGTGGCCCAGCTTTCCAGGGGCACAGTGAGACTCTCACACACCCAAGTCTCACTCTTGCTCAGATGACTCAGGTATGTAAAGCTGGTCTTTCTACATGCAGCCTTATTTAGTCCATTTGCCCACATACAGGAAACAACTGTCTTTTGAAAACCCGTGTTTTAAGGTTTCCTGTGTCAAATTCTTATGGTGTAACTTTGAATCTAATGTGTATGGGTATGTGGTAGATGAACAGTTTTGCATGTGTGGTGGTTCACATGCAATGCATGGACATGTTTATGGATGCAAGAACTTAGTGTTGTATGTCTTCCTCTATCCTTCTCCACATTGGATTTTAAGACAGGGTCTCTCATTGAACCTGTGTCTCACGTATTTGGCTAGACTCAATAACTAGTAAACTACAAGAATCTCCTGTCTCCATCTCTTCAGTGTTGTGATGATAGACATGCATTGCCATGCCTTGGTCTCTCAAAGACTCTTGGAATCAGAATTCAAGATTTCATGTGTCTATAGCAAGAATTTTCCTTTTACAAGTCATCTCTCCAGACTATCAAATCTAATTTTTAGTAATAATTTTTGACACTCTACAATGCCTCTGTGGTCTGGACCTTAACTCTTTGTTCTCTAATGCATATTGTACTGGCCCTGTAGACTCAGGGATGCTAGACTTAAGAACTTAAGATGGCTCTTCAGATCACATCTTCCCTTGACTTCTGTTTTACCCCACCTTCATTAATAACTTTAATGATTTAATGTCTTAAACTCCAGATAGAATGAGTTTCTCTTGTTAGATGCTATTGTTTGGCATACTTGCAGAAGGACAGAGAAAGAAGTGAAATTTTAAATTTGTATATCATTCCAGTATACATGTAAAACACAATAAATATCCAACACCAAGGATTATAAAAAATTAAAACCCACTGAGTAATGTCTCACAGTATATTTTATTTTGTGTTCTCTGTTGTGCATAAACTGACACTGATGAACTAGTTCATCTGTAAGTCTGTGTTATTCATGTTATAATTAATTTGTTTATACTGTTGCATATTTTTAAATGTGTGTAGGTTTTGTGTATGACCTTCAGTGTTGTTATGACATGTGCAGACATATCTCTTAGTGCATATTTTAACAAATTTATTTTGGCAATAAGTAAGAGTGGATGTGCTCTGGGATGAAGCATATATCTACTTAAGTGAAATTCATCGTGACAGACTGTTATTGGATGTGTTAGTAATGAATTATATTTCATTGCAGTATGTGTGAATGTCTATAATTTTAATGTCTTGCCGGTATTTTACATATTAAGCTTTCTGCTGAGTGTTGCATGATTATTCGTCATATTTTAACTTTACTTCTTTCTGAATAATGAGTGATTCTGCTGATTTGGCTGGTTAGGTAGGTAATCCATTCCTCTTTTACCATTCCAAATGTGTCCTTCCCAAAGGTGTGCACTGAGTTGAGTAGCTGTATTCCCTGCTAGACCTAGCAAACAAGTTATCACATGCTGGCAACTTCATGAATAAGCTCAATGTTTCCATATTCCATTTATTCATTTTATGGCTGGTCCTTTCCCTATCCTGTAAGGTGTTTCCTTTCCCAAACTCATGATTTCCTAGGTTGTTGTTAAGATGATTGGCTTTCTCTGTCTCTCTCTGTTTCTGTCTTCATCTCTGTCTCTCTCTGTCTGTCTTTCTGTCTCTCTGTCTCTGTCTCTCTCTCTCTGTGTGTGTATGTGTGTCTGTGTCTTTTTGTGTGTGTATGCAAATGCATCTGCATCTATGTGTATGTACTTGAAGGACAAAGCACATCATACAGGGTCTTTTTCAATTTTTCTCCATATTTTTTTGAAACAGGACTTCTTACTGAACGAGGCTACTTCAGATTTCCTGAGTTCCTTTGTCTTGATATTTATTATTAGGCACTAGTTAAACAAGCCTTGAGAAATTGTTTTTGTTGAATTGCATTTGTTTATTCACTTGCCATATTCTCTTCTCTATTCATTTTTTGATTTGTTGAGTAGAAGAATTACATGAAAAGTTCTGCATGTAATGTGAAGTCTAGCATGCTATAATTGTCCCCCTGAGAGCTGAATCTGTATCTAAAGGTGGCTATGAATGCTAAAATTATAACTTGGCCCTTATATAATTAAAGTGAACATTGAGATTAAACTACATTTTCTTTTTAGCTTAGTACAGTTCAGAGTTACCAATTCTTTAAAACAGGAGTCAACAGGGAGATTGTTAGTCATATCTTGAGGGAAATTGTGTTTGACTAAGGTTGTGTCGAATACAATGGTATTCATTAATGTGTTGCCAATGGCTAATTTTGAGGTATGGATGTATGACTAAGTATTAGACACTGAGAAGTTCATCCAGAAAAGTCTAAAATATGTTCTGTCTTCCACAAAATCACTGCAGTTAAAAATTCTGGCATGGAACATATTTTGGCTCTGGAGTCCCCATCCATTGCTGAAGTGGTATTGGCAGGTCATGACTAATGAAGTAAAGTCACTTTTCTTTGGGGGCATGGACATTGATAGGTTGTCCATGTCCCAGTGGATTACCTCATGCCTATTTGCATGTGGGCAACAGTAGTTGGAAAAATGGGTTGAAAAATAAACAATAAAATACATTTTAAAAGAATGCAAAATTGGAAAGGACCTATGTTGAAGGTTACTGGGGATCATTGGACTGGTGAGTGAGAAGTGATAATCACTTTATACACATATGGGTTTTTTTCAAAGACCAAAACAAAAGGCAAAGAAAGACAAATTTCTCTTCTTAGGTATGATCTGGAGTCAAGATTTTTTTTTTTTTTTTTTTTTTTTGGTTTTTCGAGACAGGGTTTCTCTGTGTATCCCTGGCTGTCCTGGAACTCACTTTGTAGACCAGGCTGGCCTCGAAATCAGAAATCCGCCTGCCTCTGCCTCCCGAGTGCTGGCTGGGATTAAAGGCGTGCGCCACCACGCCCGGCCTGGAGTCAAGATTTGATATCCATCCCCATAAACTACACTACAGTAACCACTCTTTGTGCTAACCCTTTACCTTCCTCTTTAGGATGTGGTAGACACTGGAAATATGTCCCACATGCTACGTTTCTTCTTATATTACGTCATGTATCTCCAGTTTTCACTGTGCTGCAGCATTCTTAGATCACATACAAATTTTTGAAAACATGTTTCTTGCTATTTCTTACTCTTCTGTGTGTAAAGGTATTCATTATATAACCTGCCATTGCACAAGGAAAATTACTCATGGTGTAAACAAAACCTAGACTAGGTCTAGACTCAGGATTCAGTGAAGCTCAAAACTCTGACCAGGTCTTTCCTACCTACATATGCATATCTAGACTGCAGTGTTGTACTGGCTGGTTTTGTGTGTCAATTTGACACAAGCTGGAGTTATCACAGTGAAAGGAGCCTCCCTTGAGGAAATGCCCCCATGAGATCCAGCTGTAAGGTGTTTTCTCAATTAGTGATAAAGGAAGAGAGGGCCCAGACCATTGTGAGTGGTACCATTCCTGGGCTGGTAATCCTGGATTGTATAAGAAAGCAAGCTGAGCAGGCCAGGGGAAGCAGGGCAATAAGCAGCACCCCTCCATGGCCTCTGCATCAGCTTCTGCCTCCAAGTTCCTGCCCTGTGTGAGTTCCTGTCCTGACTTCCTTTGGTGATGAATAGCAATGTGGAAGTGTAAGCTAGGCAAAACCTTTCCTCCCCAAGTTGCTTCTTGGTCATGATGTTTTGTACAGGAATACAAACCATGACTAAGACAAGTGTATTTTGGGTTGTGTTAAATCACTGAACATGGTATTAGAGCAGCATCTTTGTGCAGCAGATAATGATTATAGTCTCAGAACTGGTCGACTAGCACAGGACAAGTGTCTCTGGGGTACAGGGTCAGTCATTAATGGCATGTCCATTGTATGTCCACTTTCCTAAATCTCAAGAGGAGGGCCCTGAAAGATTTTAGAGCTATGTATTGGGGAAACTCAGTCAAAATAGCATCTACTGAACTGGACAGAACCATTGCACAACAGCTATGGCTGCCTACAGATGCCCTGCAGAAAAGTGAGTCAGTTAACATGCCAAAATGGGTGGTGAAGGAGTCTTAACTTCTAGCTGAAGGGCTCTTGACAGTTCCTGGCTTAAGGGAAAAGTCAGTTTCCTTTAGATGTGAGAGCCTGGTAGGCTGAACACGCCTCAGTAGATGATTCCTTACCCATGAGTATATGGCTAGAATAAACTGGATTAAATCCAAGAATATAAAGTTAGGACATAGAAGTGGGAAGGGCCCAGGAGAAGTTAGAGGGGAGGAACAGGGGTGAGTGTGACCAAAATATATTGTATACCTGTATGAATTTCTCAAAGACTAAGCGAAACTGTTATGTTAAAAAGGTGTATCGTATCATAAAAATACACCCCCCCAAAGTCTTTATGGCCTGGGGATTCCTGTTATTTCTTAGAACACTCATTCCCTCAGTGTGACATATTTCCACTGGTAACAAAAAGTGTAATATTCATTTTTATCAAGTATTAATAACCCCAAGTTGCAACAATGGGATATTTGTCCAATGAGCATAATAAATATGACTTTCTGGCTAAGCAGTTGAATTTATTAGACTCTCTGTGGCTGTTAAAGCTCAAAAACTTTCTTTAAACTTTATAAAGTCCCCCCCCCCACTTCTGGGAATAGATCTTTCACATAAATAATAAGTAGGCTTAATGATTCCCCTCAGAGTGAAGACCCAGATGTCTGTAGAATAGAATTTTCATTCCAAATAAAGTTCATTTTCCTGAGGGCCTGTAATTGTCATTCAAGAGCTTCTGAGTTGATTCCTTACTGGGATGCAAAGAGGGTCTTATAAATAGCCTCTTTTTAAAGATTTTAATTTCTGGGAAACACTCATTCATGTTACAGGGTCAAGTAACTGATCGTTAAAATGTAGAAGAAATATCAGCTATGATTGCTAATCTCAATTGTCAATTTGATGAGATCCATAGTCACCTGTAGAGGGGCCTCTGGGCATGCCTGTGGAGGGTTCTCTTGATTTGGTAAATTCCCATAAGAAACCTGCTCACCATAGGTGGTACCATTCCCTGGGCTAGAGACTCTGGGCTGTTTAAAAAGCAGAACATGAGCTAATCTGAAGCATTCATCTTTCTCTGTTTCTTAACTGTAGATGTAAGGGCAAACTGCCTCAAATTTAATCAAATTTCTGAATCTCTGAGGCCCTACTCCCACACCTTATGATAGACTTTGACCTTCGACTGTGAGGCAGAATAAGTCTTTCCACACTAATGTGACTTGTGTCTGGGAATCTTAACACAGCAACAGGAAAGGTAACTAAGATGACAACCCATCATATTAAAAAAAAATATTCTGAGGAATTGCCCTGGACTATGTAACAAAGAGGGAATTTCTTTTGTCATTTTTCGTTACCTATATATAGGAAGAATAGCAGAATAGATACTTCATGGTAAAATAATGTTGGTGGATTACTTTTCTATGACTGCTATACAACTCAAGGAAAAAAGTTTTTGCTTTGACTTGTAGTTTGAATGTAGCTTCCACTGTGGTGGGGGGAGACAAGATAGTGGAAATGGGAGGTGGGTGGTGACATTGCATCTAAGGTCAGGAAATCAAGAGTAAGGACACACACACATTGTGTGTGTGTGTGTGTGTGTGTGTGTGTGTGTGTATGTGTATGTGTGTTTATATATGTTTACATGTGTGTATATGTGTATTTGTATGTGTGTCTGTGTGTGTGTATATGTGCATGTGCCTGTGCACGTGTGAAAGCCAGAGGGTGATATTTAACCCTGAGTTGTGAGAAAGGCACAGGTTAATATGTAACCAGCATCTTTGAAGTTTGTGAGCATGAAGTTTGACAGTATGACTGTGAGTGAAATGAAACACACAGAGGGTTAAAGTCTCTGAAAACAAACTTTAACTTTGAATTAGGAGATGCTGAATTGAAAGGACATTCCTCAGCCTTCCCTGCTTTTATTTCCTTTGATTTGAGCTGTTAGTATCTTGATAGAACTACTTCAAAGAGTTTGTAAAAATTTAATGAAGTATGAGTGTCAAGTTTTTCAATATCCAAACATGTAAGGGATGTAACAAATACAGACTAATTCGCTGTTATTATAAAGTTATAATTTGCATAACTAAGATGTTAATGAATAAATCAAATAATCTATATTTATGTATATTTTGTGTGTATGTGTATGGGTGTCTGGGTGTGTATATGTGTGTTTATATATGTTTACATGTGTGTATATGTGTATTTGTATGTGTGTGTGTATATGCACATGTGCCTATGCATGTGTGAAAGCCAGAGGGTAGATTTTTTATTTATTTGCTTATTTATTTATTTATTTATTTATTTATTTATTTATTTTACAGATACAGTCCTCACCACCCTGGAACCCACAGATTTAACTTACCAGAGAGCCCCTGTATTCTCTTATTTCATCCTGTGTTGGGATTCACATTATAAACCTGAAAAAAAAAGCAAAAAACAAAACAAAAATCCATGTCTTCTGGGGACCGAACTCATATCCTCATGCTTCTAAGGCTTGTTCTCTAACAACTTATCTATCTCCCTGAACCCCATACCTATTTGTTTTGTCACTTACCCCTTCATACCCATCATTTACATTCTGACTTCACTGCACCTTCATTGGCTTCCTGAGTCCAATGGCAATGCATCAACTAATAAAATAAGTTTTCAAATCATTGGTTTGGATTTAAAGGCAAAAGGAAATCTATACAGAATGGTTTGACTAATTCATGTGAGAGTACACTGATGTTGGCCTGTGTGGGATTTTTAGAGAGAGAGAAAGAGAGAGAGAGAGAGAGAGAGAGAGAGAGAGAGAGAGAGAGAGAGAGAGAGAGAGAGAGAGAGATTGCTCACTTTCTAGCAAAAAGAAAAAAAAAAGAATGAGGGAGATTAAGTTAACAGGGGAACAAGACTACCAAAGGAAATAAAAATAAAAACAGTCTGTACTTCCTGATGTTTTCTCACAGATTCTTCAAATAAACATGGATCCTGAATTGACAACACAGTTTTTGCACTTTCCATATTTGTTACTCTTCCTATGATTTTGATTTCAATTTGGTTAGATTAGTCCAGATAGTAGAAATGACCATAGTGCTATGAGGATAGGCTGAAATTTCCAAGGAGCCCTGAAATCCCACGATCTTTCTTCAGGAGATTTATTTTCACATCTTCCCAGTAGCTAGTTATGAGCTGGTGTGTCATCACACCAATACACTGCTCTGCCTTTCCTCTTTCAGTATATGTCCTACAGTGTTGAACAAAACACAAGAAGAAGATATTTGGGGCCACGAATTACTCAAGGTATTATTCCTCGTATCTGTTTTTCATTTTACACAACACACTTTTTAATAATGATTGATCATTTTCTTTTTTTATTCTTCTGTCTCCTCTTGGACTTTTTAGCATCTGTCTGTCTGTCTGTCTGTCTGTCTGTCTGTCTGTCTATCTATCTATCTATTTATTTTTCATTGGTTATTTTCTTTACATTTCAAATGTTATCTCCCTTGCTACTCTCCCCTCTGCAAAACCCTCTATATCATGCCCCCTGCCCTGCTTCTATGAGGGTGGTCTCCCACCCACCTACCCACTCATGCCTCACCTCTTTAGCATTCCTCTATGCTAGAGCATTGAGCCTCCTCAAGATCAAGAGCCTCCCTTCCCACTGGTGCCAGATAAGGCAATCCTCTGCTACACATGTGGCTGGAGCCATGAGTCCCTCCATGTGTTGTCTTTGATTGGTGGTTTAGTCCCTGGGAGCTCTGGGGTGGTCTGGTTGGTTGATATTGTTGTTCTTCCTATGGGGTTGTAAACTCCTTCAGGTCCTTCAGTCCTTTCTCTAACTCCTCCATTGGGGACTCTTTGCTCAGCCCAAATGTGAGCATCCACGTTTGTATTAGTCAGGCTCTGGCAGAACCTTTCAGGGAACAGCTAAACCAGGCTCAATCTTTTTTATTTTTTTAACATAGAAAAAAAGATTCCTGAGATGAATGTACGCTCAAGCTGAGAAACTAAGGAAGGGGTCCACGAACCCCAGGACTCTCAGAGCACATGCTGTCATGTGTAAGGTGGAAGGCGAGAAAAAAGCCTTGGATGTGCCTCACCACGGAGTCCCTGGAGCCAAGAGCTCTGGAGCCCCAGCAAAGTCCCCGACAATTTCATTAGCCAGTCTGTGTGCCTGCCCAGGAAGATGGGATGGCACCGTGCCATAGCATCTGCGCTCATTTTCCACTGAGTCACTCTGATCTCTCCTAATCTCACCCACCCTTCTCTGAGTCCCTCATTTCAAAATCTGTGGCATGCTAAGAGCACTCCTTGAGAGAAATAAATAGGGATCTGCAAACTAAAAATAATAGATAATATGGTATGCTAATTGTCAACCTACTCGATCTCCATGGGCCATGCTCTACAGCTTTTAAATATATGTGTGTGTCTATATATAATTTTTCTTTTCCACCATCTGTTCATGTCCACTGAGAGCGTGTCCCCCGGGGATGCTCTGCAAACCCTCCCCTGCCAGTTCTGACATTCTTTCTGAGCCTTTGGCTCCCTAAGCTCCTTTTTGTTGTTGTTCCTCTCCAATGCCCTGCTCCAGCTACGTTTCATGGACTAACATCTCCAACCTCCTCAGGATACAGCAGAGGTGGCTAGGGTTTTTAGGATTTGCCATCAGCTTAATCTGATAGCTAAGCCAACAAGAGCTGGCTGTGTTGTTGAAAAGAGGATTATTGGGCAGAAAATAAAGCAAAACATGAGAGAAGAGGTAAGAATAAAATCCCAAACAGAATGTTAAAGTCAGAGGTGAAATTGCATTAGCCATGGAAGGAGAAGGGAAACCTGAGCTGGCTGGTGAACTGTTCTTCTGGAAAACAGCCCATGTCCTCATCCCACAGGCTCACAGGGGGGCCGCTTCTTCCTCCATCAGCCTCCTGGTGCTTATGTCTATTATAACATTAATCATGCTGACATGTTCTTGGAGTTGAAGGACTCTTTTAGCTCTCTCTCTCTCTCTCTCTCTCTCTCTCTCTCTCTCTCTCTCTCTCTCTCTCACACACACACACACACACACACACACACACACACACACCTCATACCCTTGGAAGTTTCCAAAGAAAATTTTCCCAGTTTACTATTGATGTCCCATGGAAAGTTGTATTCAAGGGAGTATACTACCTTTAAAAAATATAGACATTGGAATAAATAATCATAGCAGGAAGCCATTTGAATACGTTTCTGCTGATTTCATAGAATAACCTCAACTGGGTAATTTAGGATAATCAGACTTTTAATAGCTCACGGTTATTGAGATTGGGAGGTCCATGATCAGGGGACTAGTTTTTAGTGAGGTTATTCTTGTTATATAATACTATTGTAGAAGCTGGAAGGAAAATATGAGGTGGAGAGAGATGGAAAGAGGAAGGAATGGAAGGAATGAAGGAGGGAAGAAAGGGGAGGGAGTATTCACAGAATTCATTTCTTCATCCTCTCCACCCTTGCAGGACCCAACCAGATCTCAACAGTGGCACCTGCCCAAGCTGTCATTGTGCAAGTTTCTGCCACATACTTTGAGAAGACACCTTCAAAGCTTAACAGGAGACCCTTTCATCCTTGTATTTATAATAAGAAAATATATTATGGTATAGTGCTTCATCTCTGACTTGGGGTTTCACTATGGATGCTAACTCAATAATCATGAATTTAAAATACTGTCACAGAGAGTCCTGGCTGAAGTGGGGCATCACAGAGCATCCTGGCTGAAGTTGGGTTTACAGAGGATCCTGGCTGAAGGGACAAAGCTCAGACAATACATTTAACATCCCCTAGGTACCCAATAGATCCATGAATTTGTATGTGACACAAAAACCTAGACAGGGATAGGCACACATTTTCTTTCTTGCCTCTTCAACAACAAGCCTAAAGTAATTGGATCAAAGTGTGACCTTGCTTTGATTGCTTTCTCATTTGGGGTTCGTATCTGAGCTCTCAAGCTTTCTAATTTAGGTAATTGGAATGAACTTATGGGGCAAGTATTTTATGAAAGTACTCTGCATAAGGTTTTAAATTATTGGAAATAATTTACCTCATGAAAGATAATATTTCTAGTAATGTACAAAACCTAGAAAAGTTCTAAAAATCACCAAAGTGATACAAAACAAAGTAAGACTACTCAAAAAGTGAGGGTGCCTACTTGCTGTTGAAGGTATTTATCTGTCTTAATGTCTGCCACATAGTAAAACACATGGCTGTGTATGAAAGGTATGTTTCTCAACTATTGCCTTGTAGAAATTATCATTGTGTTGGAGGCATAAACACTTCTGAGCTACTTAACTCACAGCGTGTGTCATGAACTTAGGTGTGGTGTACTTGTGTTCTCTCCTTGAGGGTCTTTCAGAAGGTTTTGGATGGTATTGACTGCTAATACATTTACAGGTGTCAATCTAAATGACCCAACAGTGAAGGATCTGCTTTCCAGACACTCATGTTCATTGGTAGAATTTCATCTTTTCAATGAAAATTTTCAATTTTTTTGCACTGACAGTTTTCTTGAGTCTGTTTCATTTTCTTGTCTCATAAACCTCTAAGAAAACCATTAGAGGTGCTAAAGGGAAAGACAGAAAGGGCCAAAATGGCAAGACAGAATCATAAATAATAGAGAAGTTGCACTCACTCAACTCTAAAATATTCTGGTTAGAAGCCAGTTGTGTAAAGAATGGTTTTATTTTATTTCATTAACATCAGTAGGGAGCATCATAGAGACATCTAACAAGGTTTGTGCTCAGAACCCCACATAGTCTTCTGAGTGCACAAAACACCCTGTTCCTTGAGAATACAAGATAATTTTACAATTTAGTCTAAATCCAAGATCTTGCCTTCAAGATAGGTTCAAGTGGGGATGAGTTCACTTGATGGAGGAAGTGAGCTGAGACACATCTCTGTAACTATAGACCTGGGACACTAGGGAAACACGTGTTCTCCTACCGAGACAGCATGCCACAGGATAATGACATTACAGTTTCCAGAATGTGAAGATGGTTGATGAGACAGCAACCATAATACTTTTGAAATTGAGCTAAGCAAATGTTGAATGTTCCTTGATTCTGTTTCCAGGACAGGGCATGGCTTTGGTGGTCCTGGCTTTACCCTCTAGGTGCTTTTGTTGACCTTATTTCTCCACAATATTCTCAGTTTGTGTTATGCAAGGAGAAACCTACCTGAGAACCAGATCTTGTGTACTCCTGTCCTGACTGGTTTTTCTTTCACCCTATTTTACCAATACTTTAGTGCTGTAATTTCCTTGCTGATTTGAAAAGACTTACTCTGAGGATCTGAGAATCCACAAACAACTGATGATGGATGAGGTGTTAAGTCCTGCACGGCTATGTGGAAGGGAGAGTGTCACATGAAACAGAGCCATCAGGGTGTGGGCCTCCATTAAGTGTTGATGGCTGCTAAACATGAGACTTGTTTGTATAAAAATATATGTCTTACTTCATGTTCCTCCTTTTAAGGCAATGACTCCATGATAATCAGAGACAGCCCAAGTCTGGGAGTCAAGGGTGTGTCTAATGTCTCAGCAAAATGGTAAATTCTGCGACCTTCAGGACAGTCCTTAAGGCTGTGGGAAAGAACTTCGAAAACATGAGTTCTAGAATATATTTCTTAACTATGCAAAAAATGAGGATGTAATATGAATTGTATAAAGAGCCTAATGGACCTGAAAGAATAGAGACACTATGAGCCAGCCTAGTATCAGAAAGATACTAAGAACTAAGATAAAGAGATTTAAGGAGTCATGATTTCAGGGTGGGATCCAATCCAATCTATGGAGCTAACTTATTGTCTGGGCTTTCAAAGGAACACAGATCTCTGAATTCATTTGCAAGGTTAAAAAATGTGCTTGCTATGTCTTTCTAATAATTGATGGGCTGGGGTTGTGGAATGCTGATTTGTGAGATAATTAAAAAGGAACCTGGAGTAAAAACTGAATTGATATATAAATAAAAGACTGGTCCTAGGTCAGTGAGAGCTGAGTTATCTGAATGCGCTTTCTGTAGATCTCCAGAGAAAACTGTCTTAAGAAAAACAGGCTATCAGCATGTACCTTATAATTGACTTTGAGTCATTAATTTTTGATGATCACAAACACCCCTTCTCTCAGAAACACCTCTTCAAGCTAGAGCTGATCCTTGGCAGTGAGGTAGAGTCCATGCTCCAGTAAATTGCTCCACATTTAGAGAATGATAAAAGGACTCAGTAATAGGAGAAAGAGAGAGAGAAGAAAGAGAGGAGAAAGACACAGAGAGAGAATATTGGGTGTGAAAAGGCAGGAATAGGGGTGAAATTGGAGAGGAGAGAATGGATGGTGGATTTGATCCAAATGCACTTGCATGTATAAATATTGCATACATATTTACAAAGCTGTTTACTTGCCAAGATACAAGTATTATGAGAGACACAGATGTTTGTAAAGTTAGCCTATCACAAAATACTCAAAACATTTCTTGTTATTCAGTAATATACCTTGGCAAGCATCCTACATTAATATTGTTGTGGTTTGGTCTGCTGCTGTGTATTGTAATACTAAATTTTGTACCTAAAGGTCTAGACCTATGAGTGAATTCTCACATTTACAAGCTTTTATTGTACAAACCATGTTTCTTGGTTTAAAGCTATTGGTCAAATAAAACTGGCTACAGACAATTAGAGGAGAGATTAGAGATGGGTGGGTGTTGAGTTACCTGGTTGGGGGCAGAGAAGAGAGAGGAGAGAGGAAAGACCAGTAAGAGAAGGAAAAAAAAACAAGAGGAGAAGAGGAAGCCTCCATGAGGGGAGATGATCCATGAGCACGTGGCCAGGAGAGACAGCAGGGTCTGGAGTACACTGCTGGGGATGTAACCAGGCCAGCAATTAGGTTAGATTACAGTAGATTAGGGATGACCCCCACCCCTAATTTTTAAAACCAAAAAAAAAAAAAAACCAAAAACAAAACAAACAAACAAACAAAAACAACCACATTCTAAATCTCATTTATTTATAAGCTAGTCAGGGATAAGCTAAATTGGTTGTACTAAAAAGTATATCTTAAATCTGCTTTTTTTTTTAGTACTTTTTCTTTTAAAAAAAATTATTTACTTACATCCCCAAGGTTGCCCCCCTCTTATATCCCCCTCACAGAGTTCTTACTCACCATCTCCCCTCCCCTTTGCCTTTGGGAAGGAGCACCCTTGGTATTCTCCACCCTGAGGCATCAAGTTTCTACAGGATTAGGCACATCCTCTCCCATTGTGGCTTGACAACACAACCTTTTGCTATATATATGCTAGAGATCTTGGACCAGCCTGTGTATGCTCTTTGATTGGTGGAGGCCTGACTTGTGCTTTCCTTCTTGTTAAACTTCTTATGGTCTGTCAGTTGTATGCTAGGTATTCTGTACTTTTTGGCTAGCATCCACTTGTCAATGAGTACCTACAGTGCATGTCCTTTTGGGTCTGGATTATCTCACTCTGGATGATATTTTCTAGTTCCATTCATTTGCCTGCAAAATTCATGATGCCCTTGTCTTTAATAGTGGAATAGTACTCCACTGTGTAATTGAACCACATTTTTGGTATCAAACTATTAGTTGAGGGACTTCTGGATTGCTTCAAGTTTCTGGATATTGTCAATAAGGCTGCTATGAACATAGTGTCCTTGTGATATAGTTGAGCATCATTTGAGTTTATGCCCAGGAACAACATAGCTGGGTCTTTAGGAAGAACTATTTCCAGTTTTCTGAGGAACCAGATTGATTTTCAGAGTGGTTGCAAAATTTTGCAATCCCCCCAGCGATGGAGGAGTGTTCCCCCTTTTCCACTTCCTCACTAGCATCTGTTGTCACTTCAATTTTTTATCTTAGCCAATCTGATTGGTGAAAGGTAGATATTGAACATTTTAAAGTGCATCTTGGCCATTAGAGATTCTTCTGCTGAGAATTCTCTGCTTAGTTCTGTACCCCCTTTCAAAAATTAGGTTATTGGATGTTTTCTGGAGTGTAGCTTGAGTTCTTTTTATATTTTGGATATTATCCCTCTGTGTGATACAGGGTTAGCAAAGATATTTTCCCCAACTGTAGGTTGCTGTTTTGTCCTATTGATAGTGTCCTTTGCCTTGTAGAAGCTTCCATTTCAAGAACTCCCATTTATCAATTATTTATTTATTTATTTATTTATTTATTTGTTTATTTATTTATTTATTTATATTTAATTTACATTTCTTTTTTCTTTTTCCAATTTCTTATTGGATATTTTCTTTTTTTGTTTTATTGTTATTTTTATTAGATATTTTCTTTATATTTCAAATGCTATCCTGAAAGTTCCTTATACCCTCCCCGCCCCCCGTTCTGCTCCCCTTCCCACCCACTCCTACTTCTTGGCCCTGGCATTCCCCTGTACTGGGGAATATAAAATTTGCAAGACCAAGGGGCCTTTCTTCCCAATGATGGCCAACTAGGCCATCTTCTGCTACATATGCAGCTAGAGACATGAGCTCTGGGGGTACTGGTTAGTTTATATTGCTGTTCCACCTGTAGGGTTGCAGACCCCTTCAGCCCCTCAGGTACTAGCTCCTCCATTGGGGTCCCTGTGTTCCATCCTATAGATGACCATGAGCATCTACTTCTGTATTTGCCAGGCACTGGCATAGCCTCACTCGAGACAGCTATATCAGGGTTCTTTCAGCAAAATCTTGCTGGCATATGCAATAGTGTCTGCGTTTTGGTGGCTGATTATAGGATGGATCCCAGGTGAAGTAGTCTCTGGATGGTCCATCCTTTTGTCTTAGCTACAAAGGTATTTTCTTCATTTACATTTAAAATGCTATCCCAAAAGTCCCCTACACCCCCCCACACACACTCCCCTATTGATTTTAGCGCTTGAGCCATTGGTATTTTGTTCAGGAATTTTTTTTATGCCAATGCATTCAAGGTTATTTCCCACATTCTCTTCTGTTAGATTCAGTATATACAGTTTTACGTTAAGGTCCTTGATCCACTTGGACTTGAGCTTTGTGCAGGGTGACAAATATGGCTCAATTTGCATTCTTTTACATGCAGACTGCCAGTTAGGTCAGCGCTACTTTTTTCCCACTGTATAGTTTTGACTTCTCTGTCAAAGATCAAGTGTCCATAGGTGTGTGGGTTTATCTCTGCCTCTTTGTTTATATTCTTTTGATCAACCTACCAGTCTCTGTACCAATACCATGCAGTTTTTTTAAAATCACTATTGCTCTGTAGTACAGCTTGAGTTCATGGATTGTAATTCCTCCAGATATTCTTTTATTGTTGAGAATTATTTTGTCTATCTTGGGTTTATGTTTTTCCATATGAACTTGAGAATTGTTCTTTCAATGTCTGTAAAAAAAAATGTGTTGGTATTGTGATGGAGATTGGATTAACTCTGTAGACTGTTTTTGGTAAAATGACCATTTTCACTATGTTACTACTACTAATCCATGAGCATGGAAGATCTTTCCATCTTCTGAGGTCTTCTTTGTTTCTTCAGGGACTTAAAGTTCTTGTCATACAGATCTTTTACTTGCTTGCTTAGATTTATACCAAGATATACTATTTGTGGCTATTGTGAAAGGTGTTATTTCTCTAATTTCTTTGTCTGCTCACTTATCATTTGTATAAAGAATGGCAACAGATATCTGTGAGCTAATTTTATATCCAGCAACTTTGCTGAAGTTGTTTATTAGCTGTAGGAGTTCTCTGGTAAGTTATGTATAGTAATCTTTTGGGTGTTATGTATATTAATTAATGTATCATCTGAGAATAGTGATATCTTGACCTCTTCCTTTCCAAATTGTATCCCTCTGATCTCTTTTTGTTGTCTTATTGCTCTAGCTACAACTTCAAGTACTATATTGGATAGAAAGGGAGAGAATTGACAGCCTTGTCTTGTCTCTGATTTTAATGGGATAACTTCAAGTTTCTTCTCATTTAATTTGATGGTGTTTTCTATTGGTTTGCTGTATATTACTTTTATTATGTTTAGGTATGTGCCTTGAATTCCTGATCTTTCCAAGACTTTTAACATGAAGGAGTGTTGGATTTTTGTCAAAGGCTTCCTCAGTCAAGTCTTTCTGTATTTTATGTTTTGGGGGTAATGTTACTCTATTGAAAATGTACATTATGAAAGGGAAAGTATATGAAATATGACTTGGTAAGTTTTATATTTTTATATTATATTGCTTGGATGAGTGTAGCTCAGTTGACAGAGTCCTTACTTAGCATGAACAAAGCCCAGGGTTCAACTCCCAGTACCTCATAAATTGGGGGAGGTTAATTTACATCTATAGTCTCAACCCTCAGTGGATCAAAAATTATAGGTGACCCTCAGTTACATTGGGGAGTTTGAGATCAGCTTAGACTGTATAATATTCTATTTTAAAAATTAACTAAGCATATTATTCCAAACACTTTATTAATACCTTAAAGGGGAATTCTACATAGCTTGTTCAAATTAAAAAAAAAATCTACCTAAAGGTAACAAGATTTTTGTTACTTTTTACTTGATGTATCTTTTGCACCAATGTTCTCTGAAGCTTGGCAGGATAGAATTTGTCTTAGTAATATTCCCAGTTTAATATATAGCAGCTTACTAAAGAGTACGACTATAGTGGACTTAGATCTGAATTGATAAGAATTATAGTGATCTGAAGGAACTAGTTAGTTATGTTATTTTAAATGTAAAAAGAGCATCACTTAGGAGGTTTTAAATTGCTCAGTATCAGTAATTAAGTCAAATTACATCGGAACCATGATAAGCTAGGGGAAGAGGCCTTGTCCTTAAAGCACTTTCCTTATTCAATGTATGCAGAGGTCTGTTTCTTTAGACTTCTTTTCCCTTGGTTAAATTGTACTGTATTCTGTACTCATTAGCCTGAAGTTTTGAGAGGGGAGGAGAGAAGTTTCTGATTTCCTTGGAAACTTGGTTGTATTGTGTGATATTTTACTAGAAGTTGTCTTATGAGAGGATATTTTGCTGAAGCAGACACAGGAGAAGATGTTTTTCTGGAACAGATACCTGGTGTTTTTCTGGAAGCTGTCTTGTGAAAGAGCATGTGATGCTTTGCTGGAGTAAACACTTGAGAGGGCCTATAATGTTTAAATAGAAAATAACCCCAAAGCCAGTGAGAGGACTCTTTTGCATTTGCAGGCTTCCATGGTCTTTGCTGACGATGCTCTTGCATTGGATTGCCTTGCAACATTTTTCTCATCTTTGCTTACTTGTCATAACATCATAGAGAGAAATGTGCCAGAACACTACTTGTGGTATTCCAGCTGCTTCTTTCTGCTTCCAGAGACTTGTGCCAATTTGGTAGATCCTTGTAGTTTCTTTTGGATCAAGCCACTGCTACTGATTTTGGACTGGATTGCTGATATCCTGACAATGAATATTGGAATTACCCACAAAGAACTACTTCTAAACAGGTTCAAATCCCCCATCTCCTATCAACTTTTCTTTTCCCCTACATTTGGTTGGTTGGCTAGGAGGGAGGTTGAAGCATTTAAGAACCTTAGTTCAAGTAGACTTTGAAAATTTTAAGCCTATGAAGGAAAGAGAGAGACAGACACACACACACAAAGAGAGAGAGTCTAAGTGGATGATGTGTCTATGTTTATAAGCTTATGAGTATGTGAGAAGGTCAGAGGCAGCATCTGGCATCCTCTTTTTAATTTCTTTGAGTCAGGGTCTCTCCCTGAACTGAGTTCATGTTTTGTGTGTTTGATTTTTTTTTCTTCTTTTTTTAGTTAGGCTAGTGTCTGGTAAGCACTATTGATCCTCTAGCTATACCCTGATCAGTGCTGAGGCTCTGCGTATGCATAGGACCACACCTAATATTTGTTGCATTGGGACTGGGATCAAAACTATGGTCTCAGTGCTTACATGGCCAGTGCTGTTACTTGCTGACCATATTTGTAAACACTGTTTATCTGATTTTTAATACTCAACAATGTTGACTTGTTTTAAGGTTTCTAGTGCTGGTGATTGAATCCAGGACTTCACATATGCTAGCACTGAGCTGCAACTCCAGCCCCAGGCCCTACAACTTTGCTTGGCCACATGTTCCATGTGCCTTTCTGTTGACAGAAGTAAAGAAGAGGGCATCAAAGAGTTTACTTCATGACTGCTTTTCTAAATTCAGAAAAAAAAATATATATACATATGTGTTACCTAGAATAGGCATCTTGCTATATTCTCAAATATTTGTATCTTCCTTTAATGAAAATATTTTAGGAAAGTCCAAGAAAGTCACTAATGTATCAAAGTCCCATCTAAACACTGTTATTCATTGGTATAGGATTATTCTGCCTTCTCACAACTTTCCATGAATTTTTCCCATTCACAAGATTTTAGTCTACTGCTTTTGATGTTGATTGTGAGACCACATTAGAAGCTTTCTAACCAGAAATGACTTAGTACATTTTCATATACAAGACCACAATTTCTTGTGATAGATTACAATTTGTGATAGAAGATTATAAAGGAAGATTTTCCTAATAAAACCTTGGTCTAAGTTATAGTATCTCTAGAGATAATGTTTTTTTCATTCTTTTGCTTTTTCAGACTTTAGATATTTTTCAGATGAACCTGATATTCTGAACCTGAGTGCTCTGGATCTCATCATCCTGTATAAATCATAAATAAGGTGAGGCAAAAGTAATGCCTTATATACTGATTTATTTTTCAGAACGACTCTCTTAGCTTGAAAATTTCTGAGCATACACTATGTATGTTTATCTTCAACACTTTGAATTTCAATTAATTAAGTTATTGAGTTAGTTATTTAGTTATATTTTTGTGTATACTTGCTCATGTATGACTCATGAAGGACATATTGAAGTTAGAATATAACTTATGGGGATTGGTCCTCTCTTTTCACCATGTAGGTACTGGGAAATTAAGCTCAGCTGATCAGGCTTCATGGCAAGTACTATTACTAACAAAGACAGCTCTTCAATCCTTGTTTGTGATTTTAGTTATCTGGATTCATAAAATATTAGCTAAATAAAATCTATAAGCATTTCAACTTGCTACAGTGGGCCTCAAGTAGAGTAAAAATCTTGTTATAATAATTTCTCTTATAGAGGATAATTCTAACAAAATATAGGAAGTTTTATATTTTTTACACATGAGATTTTTAAAGATTTATTCTTTAAAAATATAAGTGTATGTCTATGTGAATTTGTGCCACAGTCGTGCAGTACCAACAGAGGGCAGAAGAGGTCTCAAATCTCTTGGAGCTACTGTTACGGGCTGTGGTGAGTAGCTATTTTATTGAAACAGTAACTCACTAGGCAAATGTTTGTGTTCTTGATTCTAGATTGAATTCTGTAATTCTTCAGTGAACCTTCTACCTTCTTTGATGGTCTCAATTTCTATGTGTAGCATTGGTAAGAATCTTTAAATATGCTGTCTGGCACTTAATGAAAACTCACTTTGAGAATTGTTCCTAACAGTAATAAACCTTGTCAAATAATTTTCACACTTCTCTCACTGATTAGTCCCTCTATAGCTTCTAATTTTACATCCCCATCATTGAAAAATTAAATTTTAAAATGTGCAAGCTGACCAATGGTGAGGATCACTTTTTGTTCTTTGTTGGTCAGTAAATTTTAGTCTCTGTAGTTATCTTTGTGTTGTTAAGGCTAGAGTTACAGTTTGAGAAGAGTTTGGAGGCCGTAAAATATCTGCAAAAGCAAGGATGAAAGGAGGCAGCAGAAACAAATTTCTACAACAGTAAGAGTCTAAATGCTACAGTGAGGCCTTTGGGGAGCTGATCTCCTTCAGGAAAGAATCCTGCTCATGGTGCCTGTCACATTCTTCTAATATCTGGTCTTAGGCTAGCACCAATGCTTTTCTTAAAATATATTCTTATACAGGCATGCTCTTGTGCTCAAGATTTCCCATTCTCTAGCAGCAACAGCTATATCAGAAGAGGAATTCCCTAGATGAAACACATCCTTGTCTGAACTAGAATATTTCTGTATGGAGTGACCCAATTTCCACTGACCCTGCCTTTAGGCAGTGTGGATTTTGATAGTTTTGTCTTTGTGCAATACAATACAACCGAGAGTATATAAATATATGTTATCACTGTCTTGTTAGAGGTGACTAGCAACCAGAAAAGGTTTGTATTTATTTTATGGTAACTCTATTTTAAGTACTTTGAGTATATTATTACACTTAATCTGCTTAGTGACTCTGTGGATAAGAACTAAGATTAGAACGCCAGGTGAGAAGATAGAGCTGTGGTGTTTCATTATGTTCTAACTATGATTTGCATGTAATCATTAAATATTTTGTACATACTATAAAACTCGTATGTATCCCTAGCCCAATTTCAGGAAGCTGTTTAACTTCCCCTATTTCTATCTTAAAAAAAAAAAAAATAAAAAACCAAACTCTTTTCCATTGCAATGAATGGATGTAGAGTGGTTGAGATAGGTGGTGGTGGTGGTGATGGTCTTTCTAAGGATCCAAGTTTAATCCCCAGCATGTTCATGGGGCTCACAACTGTCTGTAAACCCAGTTCCAGGGCACCTAATGCCTTCTTCTGACTATCCTTTGGCAACGGACACACATATATAAATACAGGCAAAATATTTATGCACTTAGATGAATAATAAATAAAAATAAAAAATAAATAATAGAGTATTTTTTAAGAACATAAAGTTGGAAGGAAAAGATAGTGGGGAGATAAAGAGAGGAATGGGAAGGGAGGGGTTGCAGGGCAGAGTTAATCAAAACACATACACATGCATAAAATTTACAAACAATAAAAACCATGAATGACCAATGTGACTGTCTTCCAAGAAATGCTCTCTACAACAGAAGGAAATGGTTTAGCTTTGTCCCATGGGGCTTAAACATGTTATTAATTTCTGGTCCAAAAAAACCATTATAATTTCAATTTCACTTCAAATAAGTTTACTGAGACCTTACTTGGATGATACACAGATAGATCATAAATAGCTATTTCTTTAGAATATATAAATATATAAAAATATATAAATATATAAATATATATAAAGAAATCTAAATTTCTTTAGAATATATAAATATATATATATATTTCTTTAGAAAATATAAATATATATATATATATATATATATATATATATTCTAGGAATCATTGTAAAAGGAACATCATTTCTTCAAATGGAAAAAAAATCACACTTTAATGGAGTTCTGTTTCTGTTTCTGTTATTTATTTGAGACAGGAAGTATATAGTCCATTCTGGTCTCTAACTCCCCTTGTAGCTGAAGTTGACTCTAAACTTCTGATTCCTGCCTTCACAATGAGGATTTCAATTATGGGTATGTAACACCAATCCTAGTTTATGTAGGAATCAAACCCAGGCTGTCTGCATACTACTAGCAAGCATTTTCCTAACCAAATTCAATGCCTTTGTTAAATGTCTTCCTCACCCCAGAATGAAAATGAAGTCCCAAAACAAACATAACCTTATCCCATTCTATGATGCTCACTTTCAGCACATCAGGATCTGTGGATTCCCCGTGTGCTCTGCATCCAGTGGACTGTTGAGCAGATGCAGTATATTGGCTCCCTTTGCTATATCCTGTTTCCAGTAAATTTGAGACAAAACACTCCAGAAATATTCTGAAAATGAAGTCTGTTGACTGAGTGTCTTGGGGATGGAGAAGGCACCCTGATAAAATGGTCTTGGAATTTACCTGTAAGCTCTTGATATGTGCCATCAGGTTTAGGGTAGAGCTTACAATGGGGATTTGTTATGGGCTTTGTGGTCATGAAGTGTGGATAAGTCCATGACTGCTAAGCTGTATTTGGAAGATGGAGGCAGAGATGTGTTAGGCTTTGACTGACAGCGGGAATGCCACCACTCCTATCATCAAGGACAGTGACATTTGACCATAATTTTGCATGGCTTGAGTCACCTTCATATTTTGCCAGTGTTTACACAGGACCCTTCTTTAAGGGATCTTTCCTTTATCTAAACACATCAGTGCCATAGGGTGGCCTTGTCTTGTACTGATCATTAACAGTAATCACTGAAACCTCTCTGTAAGCATCAAGCCAGATTAATTATATATAACCACACTTGAAGCAACCTAAGTGCAGAAAGATGTTACAGCAGCAGAGGCCAGAGTTTTTTCTCAATAAACAGATACAATGTATAATATGTAAAATTTTTGAATGGCTGTCCACAACTTGAGATGTCCCTATGTATCTCTAATATAAAACTCTATTTTGTGGCTCTTATTCTTAAAACTTAAGGTTCATAGAAATTATTAAGATTGAACCACAAGCCTAGCATGGTACTTTGGTGGGGCAAACTTTTCATTTTATGTTGTGAAATCAAATAAATCTAACTGTAGAGATTTCCCCCATACACTCATGAGTGAATGGGGCTCAGAATAGACAGAAACCGTGTGACATTAAAGCTTCTGCCGTGTAGTCGGTGCCTCTAAGAGAGATACCAGACCTCAAGCCACAGAACCACTTTAGTCCAGCTGGAACCAACATGTTTCAATCAGTTGACTTCTTTCCAAGTGTAATTCAATGTCTGAAACAAAATATATTAATTCCCAATTAGAACAGACTAACTCTTAAACTTCGGTCCATTTTGAAAAAAAAAAATTGTATATACACTAAAGGAAAAAAATAAACATCGATAAAAATATTGCAATAATCATAAATCAGATATGCATGTATTTGGAAAATCAAAGAGTTGAGTCATTTCCATGTTTGCTATCTTCTCCATATCTGCACAATAGAAGTTGTAAATTCATACTGTAATCACCTAAAGATTAATTGTGTGGAATTGAAATAACCAACAAAGGAAGACACTTAGAAATTCAGTAAAGGAAATGCACAGGTCATATAAAAAGCAGATGCCAGGTGCTCATATATGAGTCTCCTGAAACCTCGAATATTCCTTGACTTATAGTTTTCAGTGAACCACACAGTTCCTTTCCAACATTTCCTAAAATGTCATCTTTTTCACAGCAACATCAGTCTGATGAGGAAAAAATGAAACAAAACTTGTTTCTGAAAAGTGTTGTCTGTTAACACTTCAAGCACAAAGTTGTAAAAATGTATTTCCTTATATAAGCAGAGAACATGGAATCATTTAAACAAGTTTTCTGGGGAAAGTACGTCTAGAAAGTAGACTGTGTGTGTTGTTCTGAGATGTTCAGTTCTAACTCACTGGCTCTCTGAGACTTCCCTACAAAACCACTCCGAGGCTACACAAGTAGAAAGGTTGTTATTGATGTAATTGAGTCTTCTGGGTCTTGTGGTCGAATGGAGATATCACATCCAGAGAAGAGTCTATGTTACTGCTGCTTTCAAGTGTTTAAATGTATGGGTGTTAATATAGTGAGTGTGGTAATTTCCCGCTGACTGTAGTTGTGGGTGTAGTTGAAGTGTTTTCATTGTGAAACTAGGTTTTCTGTACTTCAGTATGAATGGCATGAAAAGGAACTGACCAAAATATTTGCCAAAATTGCTAGAAAAAAAAATGGAAACTCTTTTGAAGTTTAAGAGAGTAAAATTAATGAGCTATGGAGCTGCGTTTTGATAAGAAATTTCATTATTCTACTACAAATTGTTTGGACACTCAAAATCCTAACAGCAATGTTCATGTCATTACATGCAATAGTACTTGAGAACAGTGAGAACTCAAAAAATTTAAAAGATTGTAAAATAATACAGAAAGTTATTAGTAAAACAATACTTTAAAAATAGAAATTTAATTTTGGGCTGGTGAGATGGCTCAGCAGTTAAGAGCACTGACTGATCTTCCAAAGGTCCTGTGTTCAAATCCCAGAAACCACGTGGCAGCTCACAACCATCCATAATGAGATTTGACGACCTCTTCTGGTGTGTCAGAAGACAGCTACATTGTACTTACATATAATAATAGATAAATTGTGGGGCCAGGGTGAGCAGAGGTCCTGAGTTCAATTCCAAGCAACCACATGATGACTCACAACCATCTGTACAGCTACAGTGTACTCATATACATGATAAATAAATAAATCTTTAAAATTTGATTTTATTAATTCTTTCAGAACTTTTTTCAGTGTATTTTGATTATATTCAACTTACTCCTCCAACTCCTTCCAGATTTATCCCTCATAGTCAACCCACCCAACATTTTGTCCTCTTTATTTAAATAATAAAAAAAGAAGTTAAGTTCAAAGTGTGTTATTTGTGTACTATTGGGTGTGGCCATCAATTGGAACATGGGTAACTTACCAGGATGCTGTACCATTCGAAGAATAATTGACAGTGTCCATAAAATCTTCCCCAGTGCACATATATGGTATAGATCTCCCATTTACTCACCCAATACTTATCAACTCATCTAGAGCAACTTTACTCATGACAGATGCCCTGTGTAGGTAAACTGGCCATAGGTTTACTATGGTTTTTCTATGATTAGGTATATCTAAATTCATACGCTCTATTTAGCACTCAGTTACTATAACAAAATGTCCTAGATAATCAAAGGAAGAATGCTTGGTCTACATTGTTAGAGATTTCTGTCAATGATCCTTTGAATTGGCTGCTTTAGGGACTGTGGTTAAGCAGTCATGTCAGAAATGGAGGACAGAGAAGCTACTTACTTTATGACCTCTCATTTAATCATAAAATGAATCTCTGAAAGTGTTCATGTCTAACAGAACTTTGTAAATGGAGATGTGATGTTCTGGACCAGAGAGATGATTCAGGGGGTAAAGAGGTTTACTCCTAGTCCTAACTTCCAGACTATGATCCTTGAATCCTACCTGATGGAAGGAGAGAACCAACTTGTACAAGCTGTCCTCTGACATCTACATATGGGCAGTGGCATTTACATTCCACCCCCCCCCCCAAAAAAAAACCACATCACAAATGGTAGTACATACATATATAATAAAGACAATGGGAACCCCAGCCTTTTGCTTGTTTTAATATATAGTGGAATCAGAAATCAAGTCACTTATATTTAAATCATACCCTTTTACTCTAACATGCCTGGAGAGGAACTGTGCTAGAAAGAGGGTGGTGAACTAACTAAAGAAAAAGGAAAGTTAATTCAGAACATAAGCTATGTGGGCTTTGGAAGTCTTCTCTCTGCCTCCAGTTGGCTATGGTCATGGCTACCTCTATAGGCTTCAGAAAGGGCTTGGGTTGAAGCTGGTTCTGTCTTAAGCATATTTCTAACCCAAGATGGTTGTCACATGCTTGGTTTTCATTTTTTCATTACCACTGATATTTTTGTAAGGCTTTGACAAGAGAGTAGGTGGAGAGGAGTATATATCCATGTTAGCTTCCCAGGATAAAGCTGGCTCACTTTAGCCTTTTTTTCACCATCTATTTTCTTCAGTCTTGCTTTATGTTCATATCTCTGTTCATTTTTTATGTGTCAACAGAAAGTCATTGATTTGTTTTCTTCTTTTTTATCAACAGCTATTAGGAAAAATAAAACCACTGGCTTTACTTGAAAAGAGCCAAAGTTTCTTTTATAAACTGTTAACAATGGCAGCCATAGATTTTATAGAGATCATAACACACTTTTGATCTGCCCTGTATCCCAGGAGTTACAAAGGGATACCATACCATGCTGCACATCTTTTAAATTGTGAGAAACGCTTTGCCAACTGGTTGATGATCAACAAAGTTCATGAAATAACAGAAAGAAAGATGATTGAGACCAGATTTTTGTCATTGTTTGAGTAAAATTTTGTCTAGCCAATCAGTGAATAAGAGCAATTCAACTCCTAATTATTATCATTGCTAAAATCAATTAATTTCAATATATTAATAAAATGAGATGAAGACAAAATGTGAAATGCTTCAAACTGTCAGTTACCAGCTAAGTCATTAAGTTTTCAGTATACACACACACACACACACACACACACACATTTGTAATAGATATCAGAGTGGGAATGGGTTCCTGGAAAGAGGTGTGCACCAACAGGAATGGAGGTGTGAGGTGTTATAGTTATTGCAGATGAGAAATGCTTCCCAGACTATACTGTGGAAAATAAATATTGAAATTTTGAATGAGTTCAGCATCTGTTTTGAATCTTCTCTGGAGTAGTCTTAGGAAAACAGTTCATGGGGAGAGGCTGGAGAGGTAGAGCACCCAGGGCTCTGGCAAACAATGAGAGTCCAGTTCTTAGCACCTACATTGGGCCAATGCCTGGACCTCTAGCTCCAGAGGAACCAATGCCATAGCCTGGCATTGCATGCATCTGCATACACTTAGCATGCACACACACACACACACACACACACACGCATACACACGCACACACACACGTGCGTGCCATTTGGAAAAGAAAAAGAGATTGTATGATGACTATGATATCTACCTCTACAGCATAACTGCTGCACAGCACGTGCAGGACTCTGTGCCATATTGCCAGTCTTTCAGGGAAAACCAAACAAACAAAAACAAAACAAACACTTGGTTTTCAAATACTAGAGCCTCATGTACAAACTTAATAGTACACCCTATGTCTTAGAGTTTCTATTCCTGCACAAACATCATGACCAAAAAGCAAGTTTGGGAGGAAAGGGTTTATTCGGCTTACACTTCCATACTGCTGTTCATCACCAAGGAAGTCAGGACTGGAACTCAAGCAGGTCAGAAAGCAGGAGCTGATGCAGAGACCATGAAGGGATGTTCATTACTGGCTTGCTTCTCCTGGCTTGCTCAGCCTGCTCTCTTATAGAACCCAAGACTACCAGCCCAGAGATGGCACCACTCACAAGGGGCCTTTCCCCCTTGATCACTAATTGAGAAAATACCTCACAGCTGGATCTCATGGAGGCATTTCCCCAACTGAAGCTCCTTTCTCTGTGATAACCCCAGCCTGTGTCAGGTTGACACATAAAACCATCCAGTATTACCTAGTAAATAATAGGTGTTTTAATGTACACCATTTAAGTGTACTCCAAATTAGTCAACTCCACAATTCCAATGTTGGATGAAAAAACCTAATCCAAACACAAGTGCACCAGTGTAATTGGTATGAGATGTTGTGGTAATTGCAAATGAAAGGTTTTTGCCAGAGAGTCCTCTGGATAATGAGAAAGATAAACATTGCAGTTTGGAGGAGAACCATCATCCATTCACTCAATACTGATGCTTCATGTATTATAAGAAAGAGTATTATGGATATTGGACTTTATGCTTTTAAAAAGAAATATCAAGTTAATTTGTTAGGAGTGGAGGTAAGATTTTAGACTCAAGAAAAAGTCTGATTGCTTCTTCTACCATAAAAACATTTGAACATCGATTCTCTGGACAAAGGAGAACTATCTGCCTTCACAAGAGGCAATGATCCTGCACCACACATAATGCAAGCAAACAAGATATCAGTGGATCACCCGAAATTCCTTGGTCAATATAAATACCCTTATGATGATTCATTCAGAGTTTTTTCCCTCTGAGAAAATTATCTCATTGTATTTGTAGTAATTAAGACATAAAAACATAGGCAGCAGCAACAACAATGGCAGTTTTGCTGAAATTCTCTCTAACTGTCCCCTTTCCACAGCATAATTTATGAACTATATTAAGATGCTCACAGATGACATTTTTTTCTATAGAGGAAATTGATGCGGAATGTGATATTTATATGCTCAGCTCTCTGGACCAAATAATCTTGGGGAGTAATATCCACACTAAGCAAATGAAGAATTGTGCAATAATTTCACCTTGGTCTTCTTTTGTTCACACCCCGATCCCTCTTTTGTTAAAGTAAGTGTATTAAACAGGATATGCTGGAATCAAAATGTTACTTCAAGATTTATTGGCAGGAAGATATTTTCTTATGTAACAAGAGACTGATGATTTAGAAAACTGAAAAATTTAAGAATGCTGCCTTTTAACCTATTATTTCCTAACATTTTAATCATTTGACTTTGAAAAAATAGAAAAAGGAAATGGAAAAAATCTTGTAGAAAAAAGAAAATAATCTGAATAAATTCTTCGTGGAAACTAATTGATTCATTTTATAATAAAGCAGTGTAGGATTTAAAAACTAGGGTAGATTTAAAATGGAGATTATGTTGGGTTTTGTAAATCTTTTGACATCTATCTATCTATCTATCTCTCTTAAAAACTGTATTAGTGCTCTATCAGCATGTATACCTTCATGTCAGAAGAGGGCATCAGATCCCAGTATAGGCAGATGAGAGCTACCTTATAGTTGCTGGGAATTGAACTCATGACCTCTGGAAGAGCAGACAGTGCTCTTAAGCACTAAGCCATCACTAAGGAGAGCCCTTGTCTATTCATTCATGTGTACCTGTGTGAGTTTATGTAGCCTGTGTGTGTGTGTGTGTGCGAGCGTATGCTCACAAAAATGGACATTGGATCCCCTGAAACTGGAATTACAGGCAAGTTTGAACTGCCCAGTGTGAGGGCTAGGCATCAAATTCAGGTCTTATATTGGAGCAGAAAACACTCTTAATCACTAAGTCTCTCTCCTGCCTCAAATGGGCTCTCTTTTAAACTCACGTGTTGGTTGTCTGGGAATTAAAACCCACAAGAAAGTCAGAAGATGCTGTAGCTTGGATGTTCCGCCTCAGGTTTTGTGTTAGAAACTTAATGCCGAGTGGCACTGTGGTGAGAGATGGAAGCTTGAAGAAGTACTTGAATCCAGATGATGGGCCCGGACTGTTTATCTGGAGTGAGTTATGAACTGTAGTTTTACGCTCCCTCTCCCTCTCCCTCTCAGATGTCTCTCGTCCTTCTGCTTCCTAACAAGAGATAAAAACCACAAGTAAGAACCCTTAACATATGCTGACCACTCAATGCTTGCCTCCTCCTCATCTTTAAATGTAAGAAAGAAAATGTGGGGGCTACAGTGATAGCTCAGCAGTTGAGTAGAACTGTCTGTTCTTCCATAGTACCTAGGATCAATTCCCACCACTGACACTGTAAGCATTCTAAGTTCCAACCCACAGTTACCTGGCAACATCTAGGTATGCCTGACTCAACTATAAAAGGGGCTGCTTGCCCCCTCCTTCATCTCTTGCTCTTGCTCTTCCCTTCCTGCTCCTGTTGTCTCCCCATTTCCTTACCCTCTCTCTCTCCACATGCTCATGGCTGGCCTGCCTCTCTCTCTCTCTCTCTCTCTCTCTCTCTCTCTCTCTCTCTCTCTCTCTCTCTCTCTCTCTTTCTCCCTTTCTCTGCCTCTAAACCACCCCCTTAACTCTCCTCCCCATGCCCTTAATAAACTCTATTCTATACTGACCAAGCCAGCTCAATCAGCCAACAGGTTCTCCAGCGCAGGAGTGAGGATTAGAAAGAAAAAAAACATATTAGACAACATTGTAGCATGGCACCAGCCAGTTCTGAGGCTGAGGCAGGTTTATTTTTTACCAAACTGCTTTTATACTGAAAGACTCCGAGAGGAGCCCCTCGCTCAGGCCTAGGGATAATAGCAGACCCCCAAGAACTCAAGAGAGACCAAGCTTGATGCAAACCACACAAGGCTTTATTCAGGGAAAGCCAGAGCTCTGGGGATGACTCATATCCCATGCAGGGGTAGAGGAGTCGACCCTGAGGGAAAAGGGGTCTTAGTTTTTATAGGTCCTTGAGGGGGAAAGGAGAAGGAGGGGAGTAGGGGATTTCCAAATCTAAACAATGTCTATTCTAAAATGATTGATTCCTCAAGAAATGGGTATGGGAGGGAAACAAGGCAGCAACTCTGTGGTTGCTGGGGAGATTTTCCGACTCTTTCCCAGCAACCAATATAGCAACCAATATCACAAACACCTGGCAGTGAGGTGGAGCAATGGGCACACACCTGGTGAGAACATTGGCAGACACACAGGTTTGTGGAGCGGCCAGAGCATTGTGCACCTCTATTTTTCTAAACCAGTGAAGCTAGTTCTACTAACAATGAAATCTATTTTGCCAATTTCAGGGCTTCTGTGACCTTTTACATTCTGTCAGGATCTTTCAATACCATTTTAATTACATGAAAGCAATAAGAGCAAACAGTACAATAAACACAAATAGTCAAGGAACAAGCAAGGCAATAAGCAAAGTCTCGTGATCATTCCGGTTATCGATGTTTCTAAGGGCTTGTCAGGATGAGGAAATATCTGAGCCTACTTCCTTGTTCAAGCCCCCAGTCAGATTCTTGTCTGAAGCCTACTTCGTTTGTTCCACCCTAAAATTAGATTCCTGCCTGAACTTACTTCCCTGTTCTAGCCTAAGATTACATTTCTGCCTGAGCTTACTTCCTTGTCATGGCCTAATGTCAGATCCCTGCCTGAAGTCCATTTCCTTGTCCTTGGTCAATGTCAGATTCCTGCCAAGTGTCCCCCAAAGGTCTTCATACTATACTATGCCGTCATGTGGCTGGTCCCTCAGGGGGAAGGGATGAGTCAGCGTGGGCCAGCAGAGGTACCTCCCTTCCCCCATACCTGACTACACCTCTATAGAATGTATGCCCCCCTCTTCATCTTTTTTATAAACACATCATATGGTACTGTGACTAGGATTTAGAAACCCTACAGGTTTGCATCCTCCCTGCTACAACATGGAGATCCAACGCTCCCTAGCTTAGGCTAGGACTGGTAGCTACCCTTCCGCTGCCCTTGAGGATTGGAGACCTTCAGTCTTTTCACTGACATTTCAAATGTTCTAGGACATTTTCCCTTGTGTGATATTTTCCTCTCTCCTTTTGAGACAGTTTCTTTCTTGTGGCTGAGATTCCCAGGCAACGTGACAACCTGGTGGTCTGGCTTGTGATAGAATCTCTCTAGTTTATGCCCCTCCCCAGAACACTGGGGTTAATAACCCTATTCTCTCACCCATGGGTCTATGTTTGCCAGCTTGTCCCTACTTACTGGGATGTTTTGGCCTAATTAACAGTAAGCAGAAAACAATATCTCTACATGGACACTAAACTGGCACTTTCTCACCAGTGATCTGTAGCATAGGCTTCCCTTTTTGCTCCCTCATTTGCTTGCTCCTGCTCTCTCACTGTGGTCCAGCTGGAAAAGTGGTTCAGGCCCCGCCCCCTGCCAGGAATCTGTCTACTGCCTTCTCCCTTCTCACATTTGCTCATTAGTGCTGCTCCTGGTTTGCTGCCTGAAAAGTGGGTCTGGCTCCGCCCCTTGCATCCTGCCAAGGATTCTGTCTGCCACTTGCTTTCCCACATGTACAACCACTAGCGCGGCCCCTACACTTGTGTGCTTTCTTGTGCGAGGGGTTCCTGTGCTCTACTCCTCAACACTGCCACTGCGCCCAACCTGGCTCCTTGGCTCACAGCCACGGGAAAAGCAGCTTTGGCCCTGCCTGCCATATCTGCCCCTGTTGCTATTGCCACTGCCTTCTGTGACCACTCTAAGCACTTCTATAGTTGCTTTTGGATGTCCTGTTTGGGCCCACTACATCAGGGAGAAAAACCCCTTTCGCCCTATCCTCTTTGGACTCTGTTCACTGAGAAGCCATTTCCCACCACCCTGCCACAAGAATAATTGTGTGTTGCTGGGATATGGAACATGCTACTTCCAGTGCTTAATCCCCGGCCCCACCCCCTAGCCCCCACCCCCAACGCCAAGGACTCCAACAGCCATAAGCACTGGGCCTCTGCTTCTAGATGCTAGGAGGAAGTACTACCCTGCTTGGCCAAAATAAACGCACTGCGCATTCATGCTCAAGCACCTGTCTCTAACTGCAGAGGGGAGAAGGTTGCGGACTGCTCTTGTGCTCCCAGTCCCAACTGTTCTGTTGCTCGCCCAGTGCCTGGAGCTCCACACTCCACAAAATGTGTTTTGTTATGTTTTTTTTTTATTAGATATTTTCTTTATTTATATTTCAAATGTTATCCCCTTTCCTAAAATGTGTTTTTGTTTTTGTTTTTTTAATGCTATACAACCTATCAAGGTTACTTAAGATGCTTGCTTCTATCCTGCCTTGATAAATGATTTTTAATATTGCCACTAAATTATAGTGCCCTATATTTACTATATACATTCTCAAATGTGTAATTTAACAAACAGAAGTTATATAATTCAGATATAAGCAATTGATATAACCCTCAATCTTGTCAGAAGTCTGCTAATTATTAATATATTTAAGTTTATGACAGACAGAATCTCCTGAAGTCTTTAACAATTTACCCCACAAGGTCTCAAAAGATATAGACAGACCTTCAAGATACTGCCTGGATTGTAATATGAATGTAATTGTTGTTAACTGAGAAACACAGTGGACAAAACTGGATACCCTCAGAGTCAAATGACTTATCCAAGTCAAGGTAAGTCATTTTTCATGACACACCTATCCATTCCACAGAAAAAAGCCTTCTGGGCTTGAAAGCCAGACTATCTCCATTCAAGTTGCCATGAAGACCACAGAGACCACAGGAAACTGTTGGCTAGAGGACTCTGTCATTTTTTAATTGATATATGACTACTAATTATAGTTTATTCTTCCCCAGATTTCTGACTACATTGACTGCTAAGGTAACTGTAGCTTGACAACTGGAAAACAGACCTCTAAACTCAGTTTCAACCACGAGTTCAGATGTAAGCTTTCCCAGATGTTACTTCCTATCTAAACTCAAGTTCCATTGATTAGATGCTTCATGCTTCCTCTTCTTGCTATGCCACTGTCCTAACATTATTTGAATTCTTATAAATGTGCCTAATCTCCTAATTAACATTCCATTATAGGATCCAACTATATAATCACAAATTCTTGTTTCTTCTGCTCCACAAAAAGCTTATCTTAAAGACTGTTCATGTTGTTAACTCATGTTGTTATCTCTTTTATAAACTTATAAGTTACAGGAAACACACTCAGATCTACCTCTCATGGACCAAATAGACTCCATCCAGACAAGTACATCTACTGATTGATAGCCTAAAGTTCCCCTTACTACCTATTCCAGAGGGTGGGATTCCTCTGGGTTTCAAATGTACATCTAAGAAAAAATGTTCTTTCTTCCAAACACATTTAATCTTATCTTATTCTCTAACATATATATATATATATATATATATATATATATATATATATATACATATACATATATATATATATATATATATATATATATATATATATACACACACACATATGTGTGTGTGTGTGTGTGTGTGTTTCAGCATCTTTTCAAGTCTAGGAGCTTACTACATCATCTCCAGAGAAGCAACCTACAGATGTTCCAAACCTCTCTCATGGACATAGACGCTTCTACTGAACTTGTTCCTTCTGATATATCCACAGATGGTTCTATAGACCATGGACAGCAAAAAGACAGCTAACTCTCCTGAGACTGGACAAACATTCCCATACCCATTCTTCTAGGTTCCCTAGAGACACATCGCCCCCAGAGCCAGGAGGAAGTAGTCAGATATCACAACGACCCTATTCCTGTTTCACCATTACCTCTTTCTAATTTTTTCTTTTTTAATAAAACCAAAAAAGGGGAATGTTAGCATTCTGTCTGAGCTCTGCCCCACAGTTACCTGGCACTAGACAGGTATTCCTGACTCACTATAAAAGGGGCTGCTTGCCCCCTCCTCACTCTCTTGCTCTTGCTCTTCCCTTCCTGCTCTTACCTCTCCCCATTCCCTTTCTCCCTCTTCTCATGCTCATGGGCAGCATCTACTCCTCTACTTCTCCTTCCTCTCCCCCAACTCTCTTCCTTTCTCTGCCTCTACTACCTACTTAACTCTCCTCCCCCATGCCCTTAATAAACTCAATTCTATACTATTCCATCATGTGTCTGGTCCCTCAGGGGAAAGGGATGAGTCAGCATGGGCCAGCTGAGGCACCTCCTTTCCCCATACCTGACTACACCTCCATAGTGCATATACCCCCTCTCTTTATCTTTTTATAAACATATCACACATGGCAGCTCACACCTGCCTGTAACTCATACCCTCACACAGACATACATGCAGGCAAGACACCAATGCACATGAAATAAAAATAAATACATTATTTTTAAAAGAAATGAAATGTGTTCATTATTACTCAGTTTTGAGCTTTCTATTAGAGAGTCAAAAGTAGACTAAAATGGAAACTCTTAGGGAATTTCAGTCTTAGAGCAAGAATAATACCTTTTCTGTAGGAAGCTGACCTTGCATATGCACATAATGGGTACGCCTCTCTCTCTCTCTCTCTCTCTCTCTCTCTCTCTCTCTCTCTTTGAGTGTTAGTGTGTGCATGGAGTTTGAAGGGAGAGAGGAATCTGGGTCACTACGTATTCCCTCAGGGAGTTACCATGCAGGATTTCTAATCAGTTCCCAGTGTACAACTGTGGTGAGTAAATGTAATTCAATAACAAGAGGACTTAGTCTGGGGAGGAAAGTTGCTTTTCTAAGTACACTTAGAAGATATAATATGTTTTCCTCTCCTTGATAGTTGAGGGTGCACATCAAATCTGTACCTTTTGTGTTCCCCTAGTCATCTAGACATTAACTAATTCGATGTTTTTGCATGTATTGCACAGGGTATCTCCCATCAGTGATTATCTTGAGTAGATAATACTAGGAAGACAAAGCAGGTGCAGTCTGTAGCCTCAAAGGACTCACCAAGTGGGTGGCCCTCAAGTGAGTTGATTGTTTATGATTAAGAAAGGAAACAGACACACACAAAAGCACCACCCTGCAGGAATGCCAAGATATGCTGCGGTTGGGACTGTTGGAAGCATCAGCTAGAGACGTCCCCAAAAGCATCCTGGAGGCAGTGCTATTCAAGCCAAACCTGGAAAAATGGAGTAGGTGTTACTTATCTCTACAGACAAAAGATCTGGAAAGGGCATTGTGGGGAGAAGGAATAGTCTTTTCAAAAGTTCTCCAGCAGGAGGGAGCATGGTTTATTCAAGGAGCTGAGAGTTGAGCTATCTGTCAGGAATAAAGGGATGGAGGGATAATGACACACCATGCTGCCAGAGCAATTGATAGTGACCAGATTTTGTCTGTAAAGCTCCCAGAAGTGATTGAAGTTTTAGAACACAGGAGTGGTGTGATTAGAGCTGCAAGGTACAAAAGGCCCCTGGGGATAAGTGACTCCAGGACCTCAGAGTGGATGTGTAGCAAGAGTAGTTAGTGGGAAACGATAATGGCTACAGGAAAGTCCACAGCAGATGGGAACACAGTTAATGAAATGGGGCATTCGTGGGATATTTTAGAGGGAGAATTCAGTTACTGGAATCTGGAGAATTCATTGCGAAGCAGAATCATCTAAAATTCAATAGATGAACCAACTATTCTAAGGTGACATTTTTATTCTAAGGTGGCATTTTTGTATCTTAGAGACTGAGTTTAAAGAGATTTTTTTTTTAAAAATTGGTTCCTGGAGATCAGATGGGAAAGGCAGAATAGTAGGGAAATATCAAACAAAAGAAGGGTAAAGTTTTGTTTTTGTTTTTGTTTTGTTTTGTTTTTATAAGTCAGAATATTTGGAGAAGTTCTGAGTTGAATAAAACTGATAAATGGGAATGTGAGCCTTATTAGAATGTTAATGGTGGAATAGAGAGGACAGCACTGTTATGGGAAAGGAGAGCAAGACAAGTCAAAATCTCTTTCCCTCAACTCCAAATTATCACAAACAGAGTGGTGGAGGTGAAAATGCTGATGGAGAAGTGAATGTTAAAAATGAGGAAATCTAAAAATATAGAGATATTATGAATGCTCAATATAGAAAACAGGTGAGAGTCACAGAGGTGACCTTAATCCAACCAGGCACTGAATGGACTCAATGGGCTGTGGACACGGCTTTATTTATGCCTACTTACCCCGTCTGTAGGGGGTAAATGAGATCGTGGATATCAACTGAGACGTGAGGCCTTTGGTCTTTATAACTGTCTCATTCACATTCAGGCTTCTAGTGACTTTGCTATTCTGCTAGGATACATAAGGCTTTAGGACCTCATACGGATCCTAAATTCACTAAGGCATCAATAAACAGGAACTCCTAGAACAGGGTTGATTTTCTTCCTGTTCCTTCTCAAGGTGTTGGGTTGTCACATCACAGATGGCTTGTCAGCAGCAGAACTCCAAGCTTGGCTTCACTTTCCCAAAGTGGGGCAGTGGGCCCTGCTGCTTTGCAGGGTCTAGGTAGCATGCATTGTATTGGTTGGTGTTTTGGTTCCTTGCACCACTGTATCTGAGCTGTATCCTGCACTTGCACCCACTGTATCTGAGCTGTATCCTGCTCAGTTCATGTAGGGACATTTCTGAAGAACCCATTCCCCTAAGACTTCAAGTATTTCTTTCTTCAGAACCTCTGCAATGTATCAAACAAATCTATTTTGTATTTGAACTGACTGTTGTGGGTAATTCTCAGTGAGGTTTTGGTTTTATCGAATTTTCCTCCTTCATGATGCAAACTGGCAGAGTGCTTCCTCATCTAACTTTAAATATCATGATTAATTTAATAAAAGTCTCAAGCGTTCTATACTCAGGATACATTCTTATTTTATGGGTATGTATCATAACAATTGTGATATACTCAGTGTTATGATTTCACAATTTTATTCCTGTAAAACCAGTGTCTCTAGCATCCAATATCAAGAGGAAAAGCAAGTTCTTTTAATTACAACATCCCTACTTGCTTAGGGACAGCATATGACCAGTTAAAGATACACAAGGAGCAGTTTGAGGTTCCACAGCTAACTTAAGTGCTTGAGTGTTAAATGGCCTCTCTGGAAGGGAAAACATGTCCTTATTCCAGTCTGCCAGATGGAGCTTTTAGGACTGACAATGGTCCCTTTAATTTTTCTTGTTTTGAACAGAGAAGCTTTTATATTTGCAAAATTCATAGAAGTATGAAACTGATTTTGAATGTGCTTCAGCTTACTCAGGGTATTTCCTATTCAGAGAGTCATAGAAGACATTAAACTAACATCCGTCTTCAGGAGTAAAACTGAAGTCAAGTTGTAGTGATAAGACCTAAGAACCAGAAAACTTGGGGCAAGCCTTATAGAATTCTGCATTTTCCTAGTAAGTTTCAGTCTAAAATCAAGGGTAAAGTGATCTTGGTACCAAATGATAGCTAAGTATTTCTTAATATGTTTACCAGCTTTGCCAAAAATGTAAAAAATAGCTAGGTCTAAGTGCAAATCTATAGTCCCAGATACATAGGAGGCTGAGCCAAGAAGACTGAGAGTTAAGCTTCTTCCTGGGTTACAGAATGAACTCAAAGATAGCCTTAGGAAATCAGTGTGACTTCATGTAAAAAATAATAAATAAATAAAATTTAAAGCAGAGAATTTTTAAAACATCTCAAAGGTAGACTCTTTGGTTATCATCTTTGAAGCCCTCAGTTCAATTCTTTATGCTACCCCAAACAAGTAAACAAGGAAATGAAAAATCAACAAATAAAACAAAGAACATACCACTAATGATATAGCCACAATGAAACAAATGTATAAGGGAGGCACTTTCTACTCATTAGTTGCTAGGTAAACATTGTAACCAGTAATTAATGGGAAGAGCAGGGCCAGTCAAGAGGGATTTGAACCCAGCTGGGTTAGTTACTTGCCTTCTGTAACAAAATACTTGACAAGAGGATTTTGTAAGGTTTGTAGGGTTTATTTCACCTTAGCACTAGAAGGGAGACAGTCTATCATGGTGGAGACACACTGTGGCAGGAGCTCAAGGCTGCTGGTCACATTGCATGCCCAGTCAGGAAGCAGAGAGTGCTGAATGCTAGTGCTCCCCTTCCTTTACCTTTTACATTCAAGAACAGTGCTGTCCACTTTTCTGGTGGATCATCTCCCCTCATTGAATACAGTCTGGAAACTACTGCACAGGCATGCCCAGAGGTTTGTCTCCTCGGTGATTCTAGGACTGTCACATTGACAATGTTAACTGCCACAGCAGTAAACTTGAAACCACAATTGTTTGTTTAGTAAGCAGTGAGCTTTCAATAGACACTGCTGAATTTATAAACCACATTTTGCTTAACAGTCTGCCTCAAAAATCAATGTGAACTTTCTTCTTATCGTCAGGACCATTAAAAATCAAAATTAAATTTGTCATAGCACATAAATAATTTCTATATTTTAATTTGTAAATGACCTGTCAAATAATTCATTTAGTATGGATGAATGCTTAAAGTCCTAATGACTGTTAATGCTTTGGAGACAGCAACAGAGCCATGTGATGAAAGGCTTTCTTCCTGGGCAGAGCCTCATTCAAGCCCAAGGTAAGGTCTGCAAAGCCCTTGGTAGTATGAAGCTCTGATCGATGTGTGGCTCACAGCATCCTTCTTAAGAGTCTCAATCTTTTAGATGTATTACATAAGTTACTTCTTAGATAATTTGATGCATCATTCTTTTCCCAAAATAAATCTATTGGGATGTTTGTTGTCTAAAGTCTGCCCAAAAGTATATTTTTCTGCAAGTGGTTGTCTGAATGCTTCTAAGAAACTATTTCTATCTCATGGAGTGAGCAAAGTTAAGGTTATGTAAAAAAGAACAGAGAGACGAGCCAAGCTGCACAAGCATAAGCCCCTTGTAAAACCAAAGAATAAAGCAGAGATATTGTAGGTTGAGTGTATTTCTTCTGAGGCCTCTTATCCCTCTCCTCTTAGTCGCATTTGTTCCCCAAGTCTTCTGCATTTATGTCTTAGTATATTACATATACATGTATATTATAGATGATGTATGTCTTAAATATGTATTATTGCATTATATATACATATTTATACATGTATATTATATATGATGATAATTATGATGATAATGATGATGATTAAAATAAAGATGATGATAGTAGCTAAGCCTGCTTCTCTGGACCCCTACAAACCTCAGGTCCACTTACTATCATAGTGTTTATGGAGCTAGCTACAACTTCAAAACTATATATATAATTTTATGTTTCCATGTAAAATCTCAAAGTACAAATGAGAGAAAACATATTTGTTTTTCTGAAGTTGACTCAATGCACTTACTATATGGATATTAAATTATATCCTTTTCCCTGCAGATGACATGACTTCCCTTTCTTTATAGTTGAAAAAATCCATTGTGTATGAAAATCACATTTTCATTAACCATTCCTATGATAATTGACACCCAGCTTGAAAAGCCCTTTCTGAGTTAAGGCAAGGTTTCCCTCGCCTGGAGTCATCTTGAAGCTGTAGCTGACTTCATAGACAATGTGATGACAGATAGATGTGAGACACACATTTTGCCTCAGCTTGCAATGATTCAGAGAAACAAGCATTACCATCTCCTTCTCTTCCTCCTCCTCCTCCTGCTCCTCCTCCTCGTCCTTCTTCTCCTTCACCTTCATCTTCATCATCACCACCATCATCATCAATCATTAAACATTATAATTAAGTCATTAAAATCCAATCATTTTGGATACTTGCCATCACCACCCCCATACTCCCACCGCAAAGATCTGAAGTTATATGCAATGGTGAAAAAGCAGTGAACAGGAGTATACATATGCTGATAATTGTATGACATGCACATAAGACATAAGACACAGTTTCCTCAGAACTAACTCCCAAGCTAACTCAGAGAACCTAACAACTTTTTGCTGTCAACCTAACAAGCATCCACTAATGACTTCCGGTTCCTTTCAGAGGTGGGAGTGCGGTTGTTCTCTTGTTGCTTATTTTTCCTTTAAAGAAAAGCTCTGCTTTAAAATTTCTTGACTAAAATATGTGCCAATCCATTGCTGTTAATATCTCTTGGATAATAGAGCCAAGATGACTTCACAAAGACTAATGGGCAAAGGCTCTCTTCCAGTTGTCCTCTTGGGTAACATTGTGTGGCTTGGCCTTCTGTTATTCTCAAAACAGCAGTCTCCCCCTGCTCCCTTGGGACAGACAGCTTGGCCCTGGACCAGCTTGGTGGACAGCATCAGGAACAAAAAGTTGGATTTGTAGAGGAAGTTGTTAATCCTATTGTGTTTGTTAATATTATGAAATACTCAACAAAACTGAAAGAAAGAACCATCGAATTTCATCCAAAAAGAACACTGGACATTGAAAAGCAGCCAAAGGGAGGCTGGGTACACACTGACATGAACCAGTCCCAAGGTGTTTCTGTATCCTGATGAAGTTATGAATCATGAGACAAACACAGATGGTCTTATATGTAAGATCTGTATGATCAGAGATAACTGATAAAATACAGATTAATCAAGACTTTGGAGTTTATTTCTATGTAATTATAAACTCATCAGGAATGTTTATTTGTTTGTGTTTAGAGCCAAGATTTCTCTGTGTAGCCTTGGCTATCCTGAAGCTAGCTTTGTAGATTGGGCTGTCCTGGCACTTAGAGAACAGCCTCCCTCTGCCTCCTAAGTTTTGGTAATAAAGACATGCAACACTGTGTCTGGCTTTCTTTGTGGAATTTTAAACATGTTCAAAGAGTAACTTCTAGAGAATGCCTTTTGTTTCTCCTAAAAATATTTGCTAGCTTTAATTATATACACAGGCTAAAATACACAAAACCTAAGTATATACACAGTTTAATCAATTTTTCAAATGTGTGCATTTATACAAATACTACTCAGACTTAACCAAGAAATATCTCCTAAATGTCACAAATTATCTCTGTTACCTGTTATTCATATCCTTATATGGTCTTTTATCGTGCATGTAGATTTTTTTTTTCAAATCATGGATAAGATCACGTGTGGTTTTTGTAGCTAGGTCATGGAAACCACCATGTCTTTCTCTTTGCTTCTGCCTGGTTTTCCTAGAGTGTGTACTAAACTGGTTCCCTAGCTGGCATGCTGTGAGGATATCACATAGTTGTGTATGGGGTGGGCATATGGTAAAGAACTGAGGAATCCTGAGAATATGCATCTCCAGCTTGCTTAGCAGCATGCAGCCAACTGGGAAGCAAATCTGACCCAAGCTGACACTTCTGGTGTCTATAGCCTATGGTGACATTATGACTGAACTCTCCCAGGAGAACACAGTCTACGTTCATCTCACTATGCAAACTGAATCATGCTATTATGGTGTCTTATAGCCGGACATATAGTCAGGTCTAAAATTCTAACTTAGACGGGGTAGGTAATATCAAGGCTTCACCCATTACTAAGGAGCTATTGGCAGTTGATAGTGGTTGGGAGAAGAATCACTTTTTGGTAAAAATGTGTGCCTGGTAGTATTCCCATGTTCCAGTGGCTAGCTCCACACCCATGCATATTTGGGCAATACTGATCACACTTAGGTTTTATATATATATATACATATATATATATATATATATATATATATATATATATATTGTAATGTAATTGAGAGGAAGAAGGAGGATATGGAAGGAGTTAAAGAGAGAAATAGGTAGACATGATCATATTTCATTGTGTATATGTATAAAAACTCAAGAATAAAAGATGATAAAAGGCTATTTTAATAATCCAGATATGGACAAAAACTAAAAGACAATTGAAATATGTCTAAAAGTGAATATTTATCTGGAGAACTGGTCTCTACAGTCAAGTATAATCATAAATTTATTAGAACAAATGTGAAAAACATTATATATGTAACATATACAAAACGGACTTGCAAATTCTGAGTATTTCCATAATGAAGTGGTTATAATAAATTATATTCTATATTTGATACAGATTTTGAATTATAGTACTCTGTGTAAGAGGAGACCAACAAAGGCTTCCCTCTTCTACTAGGACAGGATGATTGCCCTCTCTAGTATTCATTTCTGAAGCAAGGGAGATGTTTTCAGTCTCCAAGGTGTTGGCATGAATATACACACTCACTTATCAGTTATGCTAGTAATAGAGTGTTATTCTGGCTTCATCTATATTAGCTTTGAATTGACTTTCCAAAATGAGATGAAGAATCTAGGGTTATAAAGGGGAAGAAGGGACAAACAGAAGTACATCTGCTGAACATTCATCCGGTGTCAAGTACTAAGATCAAGAATGTCTACCTGCTATCTGAATTAATCTATACAACACTTCAGAAAGATAAAATTGCTTCACTATTAATGGACAATGGCTGGGGAGCAAATACTCAGGCCAGAACAGAATAAGAAAAGAACTAAATCAGTTTCTGAAATCAATGTCTAACTTCAAAATCATGTTAATCAATTTTTTTACAGCTTTTTGGTTGGTTGGTTGGTTGGTTGCTTGCTTGCCTTTTGTCTCTTGGTTTGTTTTCCAAACAGAGAGAGGAAAAAAAAAAGCAAGAAAACAGAAAGAGAAAGGGTGTGAAGTTAAGTGAATAGGGAGATAGGGAGTGGGGATGTTCTAGAAGGAGCTAGAGGAGGGGAAAGCATGATCAGAATATATTGTATGAAACATTTTTATTAAAACAGGAAAAAGTATATAACTTACTAGTCAATACAAGTATCTAAAGAAGACATGAAAATCCCAGAATTAGATATTCCAGCTTACAATTTTGATCCATCCATCCATCCATCCATCCATCCATCCATCCATCCATCCATCCATCCATCTATCCATCTATCATCTGTGGTCTATCATTCATCTATCTATCTATCTATCTATCTATCTATCTATCTATCTATCTATCTATCTATCTATCTATCTATCTACCTACCTATCTATCTATCTATGCATCTATTTATCTATCTATTTATCTACCCATCTACCAGCCTATCTACCTACCTACCTACTTATCCATTTCTATCTATCTATCTATCTATCTATCTATCTATCTATCTATCTATCTATCTTTTTTCACCCTTCCTTTTTTAATTTTTTTGATGAATAAGGAATATTTTTTGAATTTTTTATTAGGTATTTTCCTCATTTACATTTCCATTGGTATCCCAAAAGTCCCCCATAACCTCCCCCCCCCCACTCCCCTGGGTTCCCCTGTACTGAGGCATATAAAGTTTGCAAGACCAATGGGCCTCTCCTTCTACTGATGGCCAGCTAGGCCATCTTCTGATACATATGCAGCTAGAGACAAGATCTCCAGGGGGTACTGGTTAGTTCATATTGTTCCATTTATAGGGTTGCAAATACCTTTAGCTCCTTGGATACTTTCTCTAGCTCCTCCATTGGGGGCCCTGTGTTCCATCCAATAGCTGACTGTGAGCATACACTTCTGTGTTTGCTAGGCCCCAGCATAGTCTCACAAGAGACAGCTATATCAGGGTCCTTTCAGCAAAATCTTGCTAGTGTATGCAATGGTTTCTGTATTTGGCGGCTGATTATGGGATGGATCCCAGGATATGGTAGTCTCTAGATGGTCCATCCTTTTGTTTCAGCTCCAAACTTTGTCTCTGTAATTCCTTCCATGGGTGTTTTGTTCCCAATTCTTAGAAGGGGCAAAGTATCCACACTTTGGTCTTCGTTCTTCTTGAGTTTCACGTGCTTTGTATCTTGTATCTTGGGGATTCTAAGTTTCTGGGCTGATATCCACTTATCAGTGAGTACCTATCATGTGAGTTCTTTTGTGATTGGGTTACCTCACTCAGGATTATGCCCTCCAGGTCAATCCATTTGCTTAGGAATTACATAAATTCATTTTTTAATAGCTAAGTAGTACACCATTGTGTAAATGTACCACATTTTCTGTATCCATTCCTCTGTTGAGGGGCATCTGGGTTCTTTCCAGCTTCTGGATATTATAAATAAAGCTGCTATGAACATAGTGGAGCATGTGTCCTTATTACCGGTTGGAACATCTAGATATATGCCCAGGAGAGGTATTGCGGGATCCTCCGGTAGTACTATGTCCAATTTTCTGAGGAACCCCCAGACTGATTTCCAGAGTGGTTGTACAAGCTTGCAATCCCACCAACAATGGAGGAGTGTTCCTCTTTTTCCACATCCTTGCCAGCATCTGCTGTCACCTGAATTTTTGATCTTGGCCATTCTGACTGGTGTGAGATGGAATCTCAGGGCTATTTTGATTTGCATTTCCCTGATGATTAAGGATACTGAACATTTTTTCAGGTGCTTCTCAGCCATTTGGTATTCCTCAGGTGAGAATTCTTTGTTAACTCTGAGCACCATTTTTTAATGGGGTTATCTGATTTTCTGGAGCCCACCTTCTTCAGTTCTTTATATATATTAGATATTAGTCCACTATCTGATTTAGGGTAGGTAAAGATTCTTTTCCAGTCTGTTGGTGGCCTTTTTGTCTTATTGACAGTGTCCTTTGCCTTACACAAGCTTTGCAATTTTATGAGGTCCCATTTGTCAATTCTTGATCTTACAGCACAAGCCATTGCTGTTCTATTCAGGAATTTTCCCCCTGTGACCATATCTTCGAGGCTTTTCTGCACTTCCTCCTCTATAAGTTTCACTGTCTCTGGTTTTATGTGGAGTTCCTTGATCCACTTAGATTTGACCTTAGTACAAGGAGATAGGAATGAATCAATACGCATTCTTCTACATGTTAACTGCCAGTTGTGCCAGTAACATTTGTTGAAAATGCTGTCTTTTTTCCACTGGATGGTTTTAGCTCCCTTGTCAAAGATCAAGTGACCATAGGTGTGTGGGTTCATATCTGGGTATCAATTCTATTCCACTGGTCTACTTGTCTGTCACTATACCAGGACCATGAAGTTGTTATCACAATTGATCTTTTATACAACTTTATGTCAGGCATGGTGATTCCACCAGAGGTTCTTTTACCCTTGAGAAGAGTTTTTGCTATCTTAGGTTTTTTGTTATTTCAGATGAATTTGCAGATTTCTCTTTCCAATTCGTTGGAATTTTGATGGGGATTGCATTGAATCTGTAGACTGCTTTTGGCAAGATAGCCATTTTTACTATATTGATCCTGCCAATCCATGAGCATGGGAGATCTCTCCATCTTCTAAGATCTTCTTTCTTTCTTCAGAGACTTGAAGTTGTTATCATACAGAACTTTCACTTCATTAGTTAGAGTCACACCAAATTATTTTATATTATTTGTGACTATTGAGAAGTGTGTTGTTTCCCTAATTTCTTTCTCAGCCTGTTTATTCTTTGTGTAGAGAAAGGTCATTGACTTGTTTGAGTTAATTTTATATCCAGCCATTTCACTGAAGCTGTTTATCAGGTTTAGGAGTTCTCTGGTGGAATTTTTGGGATCACTTATATATACTATCATATCATCTGCAAAAAGTGATATTTTGACTTCTTCCTTTCCAATTTGTATCCCCTTATTCTCCTTTTGGTGTCAAATTGCTCTGGCTAGGACTTCAAGTACAATGTGAATAGGTAGGGAGAAAGTGGGCAGCCTAGTCTAGTCCCTGATTTAGTGGGATTGCTTCACCTCCTCATTTTTATTTTGATGTTGGCTACTGGTTTGGTGTAGATTGCTTTTATCATGTTTAGGTATGGGCCTTGAATTCCTGATCATTCCAAGACTTTTATCATGAATGGATGTTGGATTTTGTCAAATGCTTTTTCCATGTCTAAAGAGATGATCATGTGCTTTTTGTCTTTGAGTTTGTATATATAATGGATTACGTTGATGGATTTCTGTGTATTAAACCATCCCTGCATCTCTGGAATAAAACCTACTTGGTCAGGATGGATTATTGTTTTAATGTGTTCTTGGATTCGGTTAGCAAGAATTTTATTGAGTATTTTTGCATCGATATTCATAAGGGAAACTGGTCTGAAGTTCTCTACCTTTGTTGGATCTTTCTGTGGTTTAGGTATCAGAGTAATTGTGGCTTCATAGAATGAGTTGGGTAGAGTTCCTTCTACTTCTATTTTGTGGAATAATTTGTGCAGAACTGGAATTAGATCTTCTCTGAAGGTCTTATAGAAGTCTGCACTAAACCTATCTGGTCCTGGGCTTTTTTTGGCTGGGAGATTTAATAACTGCTTCTATTTCTTTAGGGGATATGGGAGTGTTTAGATCATTAACTTGATCCTGATTTAACTTTGGTACCTGGTATCTGTCTAGAAATTTGTCCATTTCATCCAGGTTTCCCAGTTTTGTTGAGTATAGCCTTTGGTAGAAGGATCTGATGGTGTTTTGGATTTCTTCAGGATCTGTTGTTATGTCTCCCTTTTCATTTCTGATTTTGTAAATTAGGATGCTGTCCCTGAGCGATCTAGTGAGTCTGGCTAAGGGTTCATCTATCTTGTTGATTTTCTCAAAGAACCAGCTCCTTTGTTTGATTGATTCTTTGAATAGTTCTTCTTGTTTCCACTTGGTTGATTTCGCCCCAGTGTTTGATTATTTCCTGCTGTCTACTCCTCTTGGGTGAATTGGTTCCTTTTGTTCAAGAACTTTTAGGTGTGTTGTCAAGCTGCTAATGTGTGCTCTCTCAAGTTTCTTTTTGGAGGCACTCAGAGCTATGAGTTTTCCTCTTAGAAATGCTTTCATTGTGTCCCATAATTTTGGGTATGTTGTGTCTTCATTTTCATTAAATTCTAAAAAGTCCTTAATTTCTTTCTTTATTCCTTCCTTGACCAAAGTATCATTGAGAAGAGTGTTGTCCAGTTTCCACATGAATGTTGGCTTTCTATTATCTATGTTGTTAATGGAGATCAGCCTTAGTCCATGGTGATCTGATAGGATGCATGGGACAACTTCAATATTTTTGTATCTGTTGAGGCCTGTTTTGTGACCAAGTATATGGTCAATTTTGGAGAAGGTACCATGAGGTGCTGAGAAGAAGGTATATCCTTTTTTTTAGGATAAAATGTTCTGTAGATATCTGTTAAATCCATTTGTTTCATAACTTCTGTTACTTTCAATGTGTCCCTGTTTAGTTTCTGATTCCACGATCTGTCCATTGATGAAAGTTGTGTGTTGAAGTCTCCCACTATTATTGTGTGAGGTACAATTTGTGCTTTGAGCTTTACTAAAGTTTCTTTAATGAATGTGGCTGCCCTTTCATTTGGAGCATAGATATTCAGAATTGAGTGTTCCTCTTTGAGGATTTTACCTTTGATGAGTATGAAGTGTCCCTCCTTGTCATTTTTGATAACTTTGGGTTAGAAGTGGATTTTATTCGATATTAGAATGGCTACTCCAGCTTGTTTCTTCAGACCATTTGCTTGGAAATTTTTTTCCAGCCTTTCACTCTGAGGTAGTGTCTGTCTTTTTCCCTGAGATGGGCTTCTTGTAAGCAGCAAAATGTTGGGTCTTGTTTGTGTAGTCAGTCTGTTAGTCTATGTCTTTTTATTGGGGAATTGAGTCCATTGATATTAAAAAGATATTAAGGAAAAGTAATTGTTGCCTCCTATTATTTTTGTTGTTAGAGTTGGCATTTTGTTCTTGTGGCTGTCTTCTTTTTGGTTTGTTGAAGGATTACTTTCTTGTTTTTTCTAGGGTGTGGTTTCTGTCTTTGAATTGTTTTTTTTTTTTTTCTGTTATTATCCTTTGAAGGGCTGGATTCATGGAAAGATAATATGTGAATTTGGTTTTGTCGTGGAATACTTTGGTTTCTCCGTCTATGGTAATTGAGAGTTTCTTGGGTATAGTAGCCTGGGCTGGCATTTGTGTTCTCTTAGTGTCTGTATAACATCTGTCCAGGCTCTTCTGGCTTTCATAGTCTCTGGTGAAAAGTCTGGTGTAATTCTGATAGGCCTGCCTTTATATGTTACTTGACCTTTCTCCCTTACTGCTTTTAATATTCTATCTTTATTTAGTGCATTTGTTGTTCTGATTACTATGTGTCGGGAGCAATTTCTTTTGTGGTCCAGTCTATTTGGAGTTCTGTAGGCTTCTTGTATGATCATGGGCATCTATTTCTTTAGGATTGGGAAGTTTTCTTCTATTATTTTGTTGAAGATATTTGCTGGCCCTTTAAGTTGAAAATCTTCATTCTCATCTACTCCTATTATCCCTAGGTTTCGTCTTCTCATTGTGTCCTGGATTTCCTGGATGCTTTGAGTTAGGATCTTTTTGCATTTTGTATTTTCTTTGTTTGTTGTGCCGATGTTCTCTATGGAATCTTCTGCACCTGAGATTCTCTCTTCCATCTCTTGTATTCTGTTGCTGATCTTGCATCTATGGTTCCAGATTTCTTTCCTAGGGTTTCTATCTCTAGCGTTGCCTCATTTTGAGTTTTCTTTATTGTGTCTACTTTGCTTTTTAGGTCTAGTATGGTTTTGTTCATTTCCATCACCTGTTTGGTTGTGTTTTGTGTTTTTCTTTAAGGACTTGTAACTCTTTAGTAGTGTTCTCCTGTATTTATTTAAGTGAGTCATTAAAGTCCTTCTTGATGTCATCTACCATCGTCATAAGATATGCTTTTAAATCCGGGTCTAGCTTTTCGAATGTGTTGGGATGCCCAGGACTGGGTGAGGTGGGAGTGCTGTGTTCTGATGATGGTGAGTGTTCTTGGCTTCTGTTAGTAAGATTCTTATGTTTGCCTCCACCATCTGGTATTCTCTCGTCAGTTGTTATAGTTGTCTCTGATTAGAGCTAGTTCCTCTTGTGATTCTGTTAGTCTCTATCAGCAGACCAGGGAAACTAGCTCTCTCCTGAGTTTCAGTGGTCAGAGCACTCTCTGCAGGGAAGCTCTCCTCTTGCGGGAAGGTGCCCAAATATGTGGTGTTCAAACCTGCCTCCTGGCAGAAGTTGTGTTCTACTCACCAGAGGTCCTAAGATCCAATGGAGAGTGCTCTGGGACCCTTGGGGGTGTCCGCAGATTCTATGCCAAAGGTGACAGGTGCTGGGGCTGACTGAAAGGGACTTGTGACTCTGGTCAGTCTGGGTTTTCTGCTTCCCCCATTAATCCTGTCTCATGTCCCGCGCAATTGTATTGGAACAGAAGTTGTGTTCCACTCACCAGAGGTCCTAAGATCCCATGGAGAGTGCTCTGGGGACCTTGGGGGTATCTGCAGACTCCACACTCAAGGTGACCAGGTGCTGTGGCCCTCTATCTATCTATCTATCTATCTATCTATCTATCTATCTATCTATCTATCTACTTATCTAATCTATAATCTTTACCATTCTTTTAAAGTGGCATATAGAACTGTTTACCTGCAAGCAAAGGTTCTGATTTAATTTTTTTTTTCCAAGACAGGGTTTCTCTGTGTATCTCTGGCTGTCCTGGAACTCACTTTGTAGACCAGGCTGGCCTCGAACTCAGAAATCTGCCTGCCTATGCCTCCCAAGTGCTGGGCTAAAAGGCATGCACCACTTATATTCCATTTTCTCTGTCCATTCACCTTTTGATTGGCTACTACTAGGCTGTTTTCATTTCTTAGCTATTGTGAGTGGGACAGAAATTAACCTTGATGAGCAAGTATCTTTATTGTTTGATTTGGAGTCCCCTAGGTACATTCTACCAGTGGTAAACTGGGTCACAAAACTGCTCTAGGGAAATGTACATTATTTCCAAAGTGGCAGCACAAATCTGCCTCCTCCTGACAGTGATCTAGGATTCTTCTTTTTCCTTCTTTCTCATCAGTTATTTGTTGTTTTCTTAATAATGACCATTCTGATAAAGGTGACATGGAAATTCAAAGCTATTTTCATTTGAATGTCCCTAATGGCTAATGTTGTTTGAGCACTTCTTCAAATAGTCACTTGTAATTCTTCTTTTGAGAACTATACATTCAGTTTATTAGCCTGTTTAATGACTGGATGATTGGGAATTTCAATATTAAAACCTGAAGTTCTTTACATACTCTACATATTAACCCCATCTGATTTGTACTATTTCGGTGTGTTTTCCACTCTTAGGTTGTATCTTCCCTATGATGATGCTGTTTGCTGTGCCGAAGCTTTTTAGTTACATATAGTCTCATTGTCAATTATTAGGGCTATTTTCTGTGTTGTTAGAGTACCTTATAGAAAGTTCTTGCTTATACTTTATCTTAAAGTCTTCCTCTCTGGTTTAAAGATTTCCAGTTTTATAGCATGGTATTTGTTGCAGGTTCTTTTCTTTCCAGAGGGGTGTTCTAAGTATGGAATCATGCCATCAGCTAACATTTTTCTTTCTTCATTTCCTATTTCTATGCCTTTTATTTCTCTTTCTTATTTAAGACTGAACACTACACTAAGATTGGAGAGAATGGTCATGGCATACAAAAGTAGCTTCTTTTACTGTTTAATTCTATTTTTTATTTTATGATGACTTAATCAAATGAAAGTAATTATTTTGTTTATTTTGCATGTGTTAAGGCTTTTGTGACCTATAGTGGGTATACTGGCTGGTTTTGTGTGTCAACTTGACACAAGGTAGAGTTATGACAGAGAAAGGAGGCTCCTTTGCCTCCATGAGAACCAGGTGTAAGAGATTTTCTCAACTAGTGATCAAGGGTGGGAGGGTCCATTTTTGGGGGTGCCATTCCTGGCCTGATAGACCTGGGTTCTATAAGAAAGCAAGCTGAACAAGCTAGGGGAAACAAAGTAGGAAATACCTTCTGTCCATGGCCTCTGCATCAGCTCCTGCCTCCAGGTTCATGACCTGCTTGAGTTCCAGTCCTAACTTCTTTTGGTGATGAACAGCAATGTGGAAATGTAAGCTGAACAAATCCGTTCTTCAGCAACTTGCTTCTTGGTCATGATGTTTATGCAGGAATAGAAACTCTGACTAAGACAGTAGTATACATTTTAGAGAAGCCACTCTGGGTTACTGGAAAGGATGTATAGTTTGTAACCAGTTAGGTGGAGTGAGCTTTAGATATAGTTTAGCTCTGAAGAGTCTTCATTGACTTTTAGTTTAGATAAACTATCTACATGAAGTTGGAGTTTTGAACCATCACACTATTGCATCAAGAACCATCTGACCTTTCATGCCTATTAGTATTTGATGAAGTTGGGAAACCCCAACTCTTGGTTCACAAATATTCACCTCCATTGTGTCTTCTTCATCAGTTGCTTTTACATAGATCCTATGGTCATCTTCTCTTCTAGACAGTTTTTATTTGAACTCTACTTTATCATATATGAGAGCAGTATGATATCTTGCTTGGGGCTTCTATCATGTCCTACTCTATCATTGTATGTATTTATTTCTGGTGTGTGTTTTTTGGAAACAAAAGTCAGTTGGAATTTATTGTTTTAATTTTGTCTTTTATATGATAAATTGATTTGGATTCCAGGTTAGTGCTAAAAGATTTGCTCTTTCTGATGTGTCTGTTGGTTAGTATTCTATTGGTTGGCTTGTTGCCAGGTTTTTTTCCTTTTTGGTTTTTTATCCTTCCTACTGATGTTAGAGTTTTCTTGCTTACTGTGTTTTACATGATGGATTTCTTCCTAATTTTCATTTGTATTACTCTCACAAATTTTCTTTTTTCTTGTATTCTTGGACATGAGACTCTTTTATTTCTATTTTTCTTTTTGTATAGTATATTTTAAAGAATTTTTGAAATATGATGTTTCATATCCATGTCCTCAGCTTGTATTTGTCTTGAACCATGGAGAATTTGAATTTCTCCACTGATTACAAAAAAAAAAACAAAACAAAACAAACAAAAAAAAACTGCTGGATAGAGCAATTTTGGCTGATTTTTTTCTTTTGGTTTGTAAATCAGTTTGTGTTTGCCCCTAGAACTTTTAGTATTGTCTGTTTGTTTTACATTTTTAACAACTTGATTATGATATGGCAAAGTTCTCACTTCTACTTTGATTTCTTAATGCTCTTTTGATTGAATTTCCATTTCTTTAGGTTTTAGAACCTTCCCAATATTATTTCATTAAATAATTGTCTCTGTCCTTAGACTTTATTTCAGTTCATTCTTCTGTCCCAAAGGTTCTTAGGTTTGATCTCTTCAGTATATCTGAAAGCTCTTGGAAGCATTTTTTATACCTACTATGTTTTCCTTTACCTATATATGAATATGTTGTCTCAGCCTTATCACTCACCCTGTACTTTTCTTCTAGTTTTTACTGCTGCTGATTTCTGCTGTGCTTTTTAGAATGTTGTTGTTGTTGTTTTGTTTTTTTGGTTTTTTTATGTATTTTTCTCAATTACATTTCCAATGCTATCCCAAAAGTCCCCCATACCCTCCCCCCACTCCCCCCCCCCCATTTTTAGTTGATGTAATGATTCTTCCAGTTCCAACGTTTTTCTTTGTTTCTTTTTCTTTTTATTCTTTGGCCTCCATTTCATGTCTGACTTTTCTTTCGTGCTTTCGAATTTCTCTTCTAAATTACTTTTTACTAAATTTGCCAATACTTTTGGTTAGCCCCTGAATTAATTTCTTGACCTCGTTCATCTTTATATTTAAATATTTTTCGGGCCATTAATTATTTACTAAGGAAGTATTCTGACACTCTTCTCTAACACTTCAGCTATGTCACTTTGCTCTCTAGTACCGAGGAGCTTGTGGTGGTCACTTGGGGAGAGGTTGTCACACACTGTTGTGTTCCTTGTTTGTGTTTTGTACATGCGGTAGGATGGATATACCCTTCAAATTTGTCTTGGCTTTTTCATTTTTCTTTTTCTTTTTTAAATTTTATTTTATGTTCATCCTCCTGGTAATTTGTGTTCAATTGTATTCAGGCTCCTGATCACTATTTTATGTGGAGATTGATGACTGAAGTAAGTAATTCTAACCAAAGGGTAAACTTGTTGGAAAAGACACTGTGTACTTGACCTGGGTCCCAGACAAAGTTCACAAATAGTAGCATGAAAGGCCTGACTAGGTAGAATGTATTTTTGTTGATTTTAATAGCTAAGAGCATCAATAAATGAATAGAAAAATGAGAAGAGATTAGGAAAAGTAGAAGCTAACACTCAAGTCATTTGAGTTAGTATTATAGTACAAGAGCATTAATTGTTGAATGTGTGGATTAATTTCCATTTATTTAATAACATAAAGCAATTTAGTTGAAATATTAAATTTACCAGGAAAATAGTACAAGCAGGGTTTTGGCATTAATTTTTTTTAATGTTTAGTTGAATATATACTCTTTTCTCTTAACTTGCAGTTTCAGAGACTTCATCCCCACAAATATTTCTGACATAATTTTCTCTGCTTAACTTCAAACAGTTGAGTCTCACATGACACTTTATGACATGTGTCTCAGTCATTGACATACAACATTATTCTTTTCCCAGGCCTAGTTGGTTTGTTTGTGCTGAGACACATTCGAATGTTTCTCTCAGATTTCTCAGTTTGGAATGATTGTTAACAGCACTTCCTCTAAATATGAAGATCTGGGGTTTGAACTTGGGGATACATCTAAGGGAAACTGTATCATACCTTAAATCAGTCCCATAAACACCACAATCATTCAAACATAGCTACCTTTACATATAATGTGAGTATGTATAGATTTAAAATAAGTATATATTTTATCATTGTACTATCATCCTCAAATAAAAAGAATCATGGACCCAAATGTGACTTACAGAAGCAGCTTGTGATGTGGCTGAATAGATTCTATTCTTTTAAGAAAAGCAAAGGCACTAGAGTTGTCTTCTCAGCTACCATTATGTCTCCTTTCACTGGAGTTGAAAAGACTTGTTGTTCCAGTACCACATGGAATGCTCTGAACATTCAAAATAATGCATCGGACTAATTAATTAATGTGTAGAAGCAGCTCGCCATGAGAGCTCAGTTCTTGGTTCAGTAACCTCTGACAGCACCTTGCTGTTTATAACAAAGGGTAGAAAACATTGCTAGGAACATGGACTCAGCTAGTGCTTTGGAAATAATCCCTAATGAATCAGTCCATCAGTTGTGTGACTCTAAAACACTGTCTTTGGTTTTATTTCTAAGATTTCACAGAGGTTAAAACAATCATATATTTCTAAAGTCTTAAACACGAGCAAAAACCCAGTGGTTTATCTAAAAGTTACTGAAATGCAGTTCTCTAGAGCTTTGTTTGTGTGTAGTTTATCTTACAAGGGTTATAAATCTACTGAGTAAATTCATGCAAGAAAAGGCATTTTCTAGTAAATACTGACACATTAATCAAGTTTTCTGAGGAGGACAGGGCTTTGCCAATATAAGAAAATATCTCTAAGGATAACAGTGTAGAGTCTGCAGGAAACACGTCATTTAACATATCTGAACAGATGATCCTTTGCTGCTTTCAATATCTGAGCTAGCTACTTACTTACATTTCATCACATTTGCTGCCTAGTAGATAGCCTAGAGAATGGGGCATATAATGTCAAATGCTTGAAATATGAATACTGTGTAAAGATGTATCTTAAATATATGTTCTTTTAGAAGGACAAGTGCATTACCATTTTTAGCCATAGTAGGCATAATTTTCATGGAAGGATTGCTCAGTTCACAGTGCACAGCAAGATCTGTCTAGAAAGCGATGGGAAGATGCACATGTGAGTAAGGTCTCTGCTTCAGAGGAAACCTTCAGGGAAACAGAGAACCTTAGAGTAAAGGGAGTGTGTAAGCTAATTTGTTGATTAGTTGAGTGGCAAATTTTCTTCTATTTTTATTTTTATTTTTGACTCCACAGGATAATGGTGTAATGTCTTTCTCCTAAATGCTATGATTTTTCCACCAAAATTGGAGTATTCTTAATTGTTGTGTGTTGTTCTATTTAGAGGGGAACAGGGACACAGGTAGGAAGATGTGTTCTGTGTCCCTGACCTGGTAAATGAATAACCAAGGGGCTGAAGCAGTAGCTAGGTCGCAAACATACTTGCTGTGCAAATGTGAGAATCTGAGTTCAATATCCATACAAAAAACAAAAAACAAAAAGCCAAGGGTGGTGATCTTATGGTTCAAGAGGCAGATACAGGAGGATATTTATGGTTTACTAGCTGAACATGCAAGCTGAGTTCCGAGTCAGTGAGAGGCTGTCTCAGCAGTGGGGAAAGGTAGCTAGCTCATGGGAAACAGTATTCAAAGATGGCCTTTGACATCCATGCACACAAATGCACACATCTACACCTACACCTGCACACACACACAATGAACTCAGGAATGAATGTCAATCAATTGTGTTGTGCATGTGATTGTGTGTGTCTGAAGAAGCTGGTGCCTGATTCTTCTCCCAGATATCTTCTCTCAGACTGGAAGCCCTGCATTCCTGATTTTGCCTAAGCACTGGCTGTTTATTAAGCCAATCAGAGAGTGAGAATATGTTTACAAATTACTGAGGCAGGTGATGAATTATTCTTATATAATTCTTCATGCATTCTTCATGACTGCCAGTGATTGATAATGAGTCACATTCTAATTCCCGAAGGCCACCCGGGTCTAACACTATGAAAACAGCTGACACCTCGGTTCAGTGGCCCCTTAACTGTTAAGCTTCTGTGAGTTCTCATGTTTGCCTTTCACAGTTTGCTACAGTCTTCTGGACTCCAGATGTTATGTCCATTGGATGCTTCTGGTTCCCTTCAGTGCACTCAAATTGCTGCTGTGAATTGAAAGAAAAGATCACTGACAGAGCGATGTGAGCCAGTGACTGTGTCTGTGGGTGATTTGGTGACTCCCATGCCCACACCTGGGTGTACAGTCTCTATTTTGGTTTTATTGCCTTTTGTTTTTGTTACTCTTCAGATATAAACATGTTCTGAATAGTTGGCATTGCTAAATAAATAGAAGGCAATCTCCCATGAGGAGAACTTGAAATGAGGCAATGACCCACAAGAAGTAAGATAACAAATGTGCTGTTATAAAAGGCTGGGTGGGAAGAATTCCAAGAGAAATCAGATAATTATAATGTTTCACAAAGGAGAAAGTAAGTATTAATGGTGACCTAGATACTAATAAAAATTTTACTTCAGATTCCAAGTATTTGGGGGGAAATCATGTAAATAAGATGAAAACAATTAATAGTACTAATTCTTTACCTCAACTAATGTATGCAGGGCTTTAAAAATTGATGTTGAGAAATGTTTTTTCCTGAAGATACTTCTGAATTTTTTTGTGTGTGTGTGCTTAAGAATATCACTGCCAAAATGAATGTTAAGGAGGAGTAAATTCAGTCACAGTGAGCAGAACAACACATTAACATAACGACTTCAAAATAGTTCTTTGTGTGGGAGAGAGGATGGCGGCTTTGAACTTCATTAAGCCGATTGTTGAGGAGACATCTGGAATCTCATTCCAGGGGATGCTAGAGCAATACATGCTCTGGGTGACTCTCTTAAGATGCAGTTCAGACAAAATTTACTCGAACAAAGTATAGTTTTCAAGTAGTCACCTCCAGTCCTCCCTCCCCCTCCCCCTCCATGGACACTTGTTCATAGTGAGGAAGGACATGTTTTCCAAGAGAAACAAAGAACTAAGTTTATAAGCCAGGGGAAAGAAAATTACATATCAGGGATTCTAAATCAGCTTTCCAAACTGGGTCAGTCCAGATCTGCCATTCACCTGAAGTAATTTTTTGCATAATTATAAACTTGTAGAGAGTAGGAATCATGAAATTTCTATATCTTTATCAATTTAGATGGTGGACATAAATAGATACCTAATTTCCCCAGAAATCAATCATGGCAGCCCTTTCTGGAAGGAAAGTCATTGGGATAGATACTATGGGAATTTATAGAACTATTGCTGTGAAAAACCAAGACTTGTATTAAATAGTGAGCACTGTTTCAGTTTAACAAGGAAGTCCCATACTTATAAAGGAGGTTAGGGCACAGCAAGAAGCTTCAAGAAGCCTCCACAAGGCTGGAAGTCATATCAACCTAGCTCCAAACCAATACACTGAGGAAGTGGAGCCCTAGTTGAGTATACTTAACTGAACTGGCATTAGATCAAACCACTCCTCAAATATCTATGATTTTGCCCACAGGCAAAGGCAACTCTCAGCCTTATTGTCAGACTTTCCTGGACCCATCAGCTCCAGATCCTTCACGTTCAGTTGGCTAATCCTCTGGTGCCTGATTCTTTTCTTAGAGCTCCTCCCAGGCCAGAAGTCCTACCTTCCCTATCCTGCCTAACTACTGGCTGTTTATTAAGCTAATCAGAAAGTGACTATGTGTTTCCAAAATACATAGACAGGTGATAAACCATAAGAATAATAGCACAAAATCTGGCCAGTTCTTAGCTCTTTGCCAGTACAGAACATTTGAGTAATATAAAGACAAGTTTTGTACAATGTACTGCAACACAGACTTAATCATAAAAGCTGGTCCTTACAGGAGTGGGAATAAATACAATAACCCCTGGCTGCACAAGACACTAAAAATAAATATTTGAAGGCTTGGCTTTATTCAAGAAATTGACACTACCCCTTTAAGGCTAAGAAAACATTCCAGAAGTGACAGTAGAAAGAATGTAATATTCAAAGGATGGAACAGGGGCTACAATATACCATCTCCTAAGTAAGATATAAACTTAAGAGCTACAAGCTCATAGTATTTGTGCGCACTGTGCCAACAAAAGTCAACTATGAAAGAAGAAGAGAGTCACAGGCTACTATGGCATACTGCTTGTTGATTAGGGGCCAACTGATTCTGGAAGAGGTAAGGCATAAATATATACAATTGTGTTCATATAAAAGAATCCACTGAGCCCTATTTGCTAGTGCAAACATGAACACAGATACTGTTCTGACTAAACACTAAATAAAATCAAAACTAGTAAATAAAGGAAAGGGTCATGTAGGGAGGGAGGGTGTGAAAGGTCAGAAGGGCAAGGGGAGAGGGTGGGGAGAGAGGGATCAGCATACAGAGCTACACAGTAGATACTTCTGAAATTACAAAACTAAAAAGAAATGAAAGCTCACTGCAGGGAGGCTGTCAATGAGCACATTTGATTTTATTCTGGGATAACCATAGTACTTTTCAAACATAATTCATTACTTCTGCATAAAAAGGCAAGCCATTTTCACTGGCAATGGATTTAAAACTACGCAGCAGAGAGGGGAATTGGTGTTAAAGAACCTCCATGTTGACAGCTTGGGATGAAGTGGACCACCAATCTATGCGTTTAGTTTCGGGAGGCTGCAATGGCCTCTGATTTTATAATCTTGTGTGGTCCTCCCTCCTGCATGATGAGGCTTCCACCAACTCAGGTATTGTGCATAGAGCAGCTTATGCTCAGTCACTCCCATGTTCATGTGTCCTTTTCTACAGAATCACACTAAAGGAGTCCAGGGACTGCATAAAAGTGGTAATTCACTGACCCAAAGAGCCAAGAAACCTTCATTATAAGTAACCTGGTTCTAGGCCACCCTGAGCCACATTTCCCTTTTAATTATCTGTGTGCATCCATTCACATCTGTTTTATATATCCCTACGCCTGTCCTGACAGGGCCACCATCCTACAGGAAGATCATTTTTCTGTCTTCCAGGAGTATAGAATGGGCAGTGGTTCTCCAGGCCACCACCTGCCTTTGCCCAACTTATCAGCAAGCCCAGTTGTCCTGGGTCTGTCATTCTTACTTGAGTTTTTTTCTTGCCATTATCAAAGGTTATCTTCTTTTTAAAAGGCCATTGTGCTTTATTTTTAATTTTTCCATACTTCATAGCAACTCTTGCAAAATATATAAAGTTGGGTGACACTGGCAAAGGCTTTTGCTTAGCACAATATCTCTGACCCTGACTCTCACTCCAATCGCAACATGCTTACATTTTCTATTTTATACATCTACCTGATGTTTGAAGTTTCAAGGTCATGTATTCTCTTTTATTTTTTTCTACCCAAGGAAAACAAGAAAGGTATAAGCATTTAGGCTAGCATCTGAAGGGGTACTTCTGGACAATTTATGCCAAAACAACATTGCCAATACTAGATATAACTATGTAAACTACTGAGGAGACAGCCAGGATCATAACTGATGTAATGATGACACATTGGCAACTTCACTGGATGTGATAGAATATCTGAGAACAAAAAAGCTGAAGTAGGAAGAGCTTGCTTTATCCCATGCTGTAGGGGTATAGTCCCTAATTGTAGGAAGGCATGGAAGGACTCCTCAGTGGTGGGAAGGCATGGTTTGGATTCTGTACCTTCCCATATGTCACCAACACAGGAAGCAGAGATGTCAGAAAAGATCTGGGGAGGGGCTGCAATTCTCCAGGTCTGCTTTTGGGTGACCTGCTTCACCCAGCAAGATTCTACCTCTTAAAATAGTGATACCACCTAAGCAGCCAAATTCCAAAATATGGGCATGTAAGAGATTTTATTTTCAAATCATAATAGCCATCATTACCTAGGTCAGAGAGAATAGATCTCAGCTAGAAAGGTCCATAGACTAGAACTTGAAACACTGAAGTATTTCTGTTTTTGTTTTGTTTTGTTTTGTTTTAACGTTAAAAGTCACCTTTAACTAGATAATCACTTTAAAAGTAGACTTCAAATATAAAAGGATTGTCTTAAGGTTAAAAATAGTAATAAAACATAAAAAGTAAATATCAACAAAGCATAGAATTCATTATAATTTCAGTGGACTTTTGCGACATAAACAAGTCTGGCCAAACCTTTATTCTAATCTTCAGTCAGTTTTAAAAATTAATCATCTGTTTATGTTTTTATCTGTTTTTACCATAAAATATTTAGGTCACTACTGCAAAGGCTAAAGGTCAAGATGGGATGGGAAGAGTGGCTTTGGGTCATGACCTTTCCTGTATTATTTCATCCTTCCTCGGATTCTTCAGAGATCTCTCTGCAGTTCTCACTCTGGCTGATTTGACTCTGTTGTTTATAGATAGTTCATGTTTGTACAAGATCTTTAAAAATATTTTTGTAACTCCATTCCTAGAAGAGTTATTGTCACCTACCAGATTATAAATACATTTCTTCCAAAAAATAGGACTATTTTCATGGATCTTTAACACAGAAACAGGTGCCAGTAATGCAATCATGAAACCAAATTCTATTTTAAAAATGCTGATCTAGGACAGAATCTAAACTGGGTGGATCAAGACCGAGAACATTTCCTTAAATACTTTCCTGTGTGTTACATTGCTGTGTACTTTACAGGTACGAGGAAAACACCTTTTGTTGTTGTTGTTGTTGTTGTTTTATTTGCTTTGTTTTATTTCATGTATTTTGGCACTGGATATAGAACCTAAGGCCTTACACACTTGAAGGATATGCTAGCTCTACTACTGAGCTACATCTCCACCTCCTGGTAAAATGTTTTAAATAACTGTAAAGTAAATATAACAGTACTAGCCATATTTAATCCCCCCGCTGACTTCCTCCTGAACAGAACTGGCCTGGGAATATTGGAGAATTATTTATTTCCTTATTTGTTTGTGGACTTTGAATCTGTAGCCTCATGCTATAGCATGAAGGAATACTTCGAAGACTGCTCAGTTAACAGCATATTTTCCTCATGAATCCCTGGGGTTGATCATGTGTACCACATATACTGGACTTGGTGACTCATACACATAATCCCAGCATTCAGGTAGTAGAAGTAGAGAGATCAGAAATTCAAGGCTATCTTTCAATTTGTGGCTAGCCTGGATAGAAACCAAAGGCTGATACTTTGCCTTGAGGAAGAAAAATAAACAAAACATACAGGTATTTAATTCAGGTAGGACTAAGATATACCTCTTAATTCTACTGTGGGTAAAGTTGTGACTCAACTTCAATGAAGTGTCTTTAAAAGAGAAACCCACAACCACTATTCTATTAACTTAATTTGCCTGAAGACAAACCGGAGCACCAGGCTCATATTTGATGTGATGCTTTAAGTATATTTTAAAAATTCTTTTATAAATGGTGACCAAGGTTTTTGACAATCTAAATTAAAGACTAGTCTGATTCTAAATGAGAATGCCAGGATAAGCTAATTCAGTTCTTTGTCCACCTTCATCCTAAGGAATAAATGTAGGAAGGACACAAACTTTCACCCCTCCTCCTAATGCAAGGGATCTACAATTCTTCTTATTGATTTTTTCCAACTTTGCTGCTCTCATTTTTCTTGCAATATGCAGCTCCCATGTAATATCTATTCTATGCTTTCCCCAAGAAATTCAATATATCTTTCATAAAAGGACTACACTGTGTGGCTTTTCTCAACAAATGGATTTTTAAGAAATCTGAGGCTCAGAATTTCAGAAGGTTAGGTGTATACTGAAGTAAAACATTAACTTCTCTAAGTAAAAAAGAAACACAAACTTTGAAGACTGACCCAAGTATTTAATCTGTTTTCCATGTTCAGAATTGAAAGGTCCCATCTGGAAGCTTATCTCTCAGAAAGCACTGATGCCCAATGGTGTTGTTTATTAGGTTGCTATGGAAAAGAAGGCTTCCGATGGTATTGGATGTTTAGTAAGTCTCTGACTGCTTGATAGCATTGCCAATACAAAATAACTCACTAAGAGTTGAAAACATAACCTTTCCTCTTGGTAAAAATGTATGCTATGAATCAGGCCAACTGGCTGTCCAGCATCTTTTATTGCCAAATACTTCAACTTGTTTTTCTAAGACTCATTATTATTATTTTAACCATACTAAAGTTCAAATTAAATATGCTTGGTTCATCTCTTATTAGTTATCTTGGATTTATTTTGTAATCACCATCATCCTTGTCTACAACATGACAGTGATGCTATGAATATACCTTCTAGGAATTATGACTATTTATTTTACTTTGAGATAAAAAATAAATATGGAAATAGTTTAGAACACAGTACACTGAAGATACTTTTGCAAGCTGTTGACACCTGGCTCTGGAGATAGTGATGTCATATTCCAGAATAGATTTCCCTTTGTGCAAAGTGCATAAAGGTGCTTTTCATCTTAGGACAAATCTGGTTTTCCATTGGTCACAGTGGAGCCTCTGCTAGGCAGTAGAGAAGGAAAACCTGAGCTGACCAAGGTACACATGACTCTCACTGCTTTTCCAGAAGAGTATCTTCCAGAGCATCTGATCAGTTTGAAATGTAGGGCACCCATGGTAACCCAGCTAGACACTTCAGATTAGAGAGTGGGAAAACATCGGCCCACAACACTCAGAGTTCTGCTTCACAGTCATGGCTAGTTGGGGTGTCAATTGTCAGATATTTAGAGAGGTAAATGAGGGTTCAGATGACTCAATCAGAGTTGATTCAATTTGTGTGTCAAGGGAGTGAGCTAACCACCATTCATTATTTCCCATTCAGGGAAAACTCTGAATAAAATGAAACATGAAGGACGAGTGAACTCTTCTGAAAAGGTGATTTTTGAATAAATTCTAAGGATGGGGAAAATAGAAAAATGAAAAGAGAGAAAATCATGGTGAAAAAAAAAAAACCATGGTCTTTAATACTTATTTGGAGAGTGGGGGAATTCAAAGAGGACAATGGAATTGGAATTACAAAAGATAAAAAAAAAATGAGGGAAATGGAGAAAGACAAGGTTTGGTTGAAATTGTTCATTAATTGTAGGGAGGAAGTAGAATGAATATCTGTCTGAGTCCATTCTATTTGAGATGCAAGCATCATTTGAGGCATTACCATTGACGGAGCACACTTATGAATAATTTGACTAGAGGAAACATTAACCAGTACCCCCTGGAGCTCGTGTCTCTAGCTGCATATGTATCAGAAGATGGCCTAGTCGGCCATCAGTGGGAAGAGAGGCCCATTGGCCTTGCAAACTTTATATGCCTCAGTACAGGGGAATGCCAGGGCCAAGAAGTGGGAGCGGGTGAGGAGGGGAGTGGGGAGGGGAGGGTATGGGGGACTTTTGGGATAACATTGGAAATGTAAATGAAGAAAATACCTAATTAAAATAAAAAATCATCAAAAAATTAGCAAAAAAGAAAAAAAACAATTATTAATCTTAGCTATATGTATCTGAGAAATGGCTCTCTGGGTAAGGAAGGTCACTGCTCTTTCTAAGGTTATACATTCAGTTCCTAGGACCCATGTCAGACAGAGAACAACCCAGCATCTCCAGCTCCAGAGATCAGTGGCCTCTTCTGAGCTCTGTTAGCACTGCACTTATATTGACATATGGACATATAGATACACACACACACACACACACAGAGAGAGAGAGAGAGAGAGAGAGAGAGAGAGAGAGAGGCATAAGTAAATCTTTAAGAATGTTAGCTATGAGAAATTTGAAACAAAAATCTAAAGAAAACAGATGAAGTGTTTTCTTCTGTTTTAGATTGTTTAGTTTGGATATAGCCAGGTCCTTGTCTTCAAAAATAAACCAGTGGGTGCTATCATAAAGGTAATAACCCAAACATGCTAGTAAAAATGAAGGCATGTTGAAAGTGAGACTTCGTTCTAATTAGGAGTTTACTCACATGCAGAAGTACAGATGGTGTGAAAGTTCAGCAGAATGGTGAAGTATGTGTGAGTGTGGTTAAAGTCAGCATTTAATTAACATCACATGTAATCTTTAATATTGTCAAGATTAGAAACAGGGGATGATCCAGTCTAGACTGGTTTTGTGTATATGCACAACAGCACTATCTGTACCCTTTAAGTCAACATTTAGGAATTAACCACCTTGTGCCTATGTATAGTTGACCAGGACCAAAGCCAGATACATTATGAGACGGGATATGTGGAGTACAGGAGAGACTGAGTGACTGAGACTGTCACTGAGAGTAAAGAAGCACACCCACAGTGTATATAGAGGTCCACCCCACTTCACTGCTAACTGCTCTCTGAACTCAGATGCCATGTGACCCACCAAACCCTAGCTCTTGCATGTATTCCTTTCTGTGTGCTGCAGTGTCTTCTCTTCTATGATAGTCTGTATCCATACCCTTTCTTGCCTATGTTGCTTTTGTTGGATTATTTTACCTCAATAACTGGAAAAAAAACAATTAGTAGACCACTGTTGCATCTCTGAATTACTGCAGCAACATCTTAAGTGGCCTTTCTAACTCCATATTTTTCTTCCTACAATTGTGCAAATTCCCAAACCAGGTTTATTCACTTAGAACACACTAGAACACTTTGTTCTGCTGCTTAACTCATTCTCGCAGCTTTTTGTTTCACTTAGACTAAGAGCTACATTCCTATGGCTGTATGTCCCTTTTCACATATTTTTCTGCAACTTTCTGCTCCTGTCTGTAGCTCTCTACCTGTTTCACTCTGCTCTGGCCACCTTGCTCCCTTGGCTCTTCATAATAAGTTCTGCATTATGATCTTCCCTTAAGGGTTTTCATCACCTTTCTGCTGTTTCAGCTTCTCTTTCCTTAGAAATCTGCAGACTCCATTCTGGATGCTTTTCACCCAAGCATCAACTTCACAACGAGAGGGTCCCTGGACACTCTCCATAAATTTGTACACTTTATCTTGTTTTCCCCTCCCTGTCCCTGCACAAACTCCATAAAGCATGTCACCATCATATACATCTGAAGAATGTCTAACTCTCTGAGGAGAGCACAGGATCTGGGGAAGCAGTGTTTTATTTGGGTCACTCATTCATCTGTTTCATCCACTGCTAAAGCAGCATCTCCTAGCAAGTGGTGGAAACAATAGATCCTCTTAATATGCAATCATTTATCATTATTATTGTTGTCATTTTTGAATATATATGAAGTTGGAACTCAAGGCAACCCAGATCCTTAAGTTGTAGGGAAAACCCTGAAGAAAGATTCCTTAAAACAAGGGCAGCCTAATCCCAAAATCAACAGAGGAAGCAAATAGATTTCTCTACAGAACAAGTGCCTGAGAAGCACAGTGGAAAACTGCTCAGAATTGCTATTCTTTAAAAACAAACAAACAAAAAGACAAAACCACAATAAGAAGCACTAAACACCTTCCTGTTTGGTTTTTGTCATAACAGATATCATGGAAAGTACTGGGATTCCTTAGGTGTTAAACAGAACTCTGTATGGTCTAGCAAACCCTCCTAGTTTATCTTTAGAAGAATTATATAGAACTATGTCCTGAATAGGTATTTGTGCACCAGTATGTACCCTAAGTAAGTATATACTATCAATATTTTAGTAGCTGCCAGGTACAAATAAATATCCCAAGTGCCTATTCATCGATGAATGTTTCAACAAAATATGGCATATTCATCTATAGGAATATTGTTACTATCTTACCACAAATTTCAATCGAGTTCTGCTGCATGCTGAATGATGGGTGAACTTTGAAAATTTCCACATTAACTGAAATAAGCCAGATGTGGAAAGATACTATGCAGTGGTCCTATTAACACTGATGAAAATCACCTGAGAGACAGTCTCAATGAGGAATTGTCTAGATTGTGAGAGATTCTCTTGATAAATAATGTTAATGGATGTGGGAGGACCCAGGACACTGTGGACAGCAATCTCTAGATATGAGGTCCTGAGCTGTGTAAATGTAGATAGGGGGTTAAGCATGAGTGAGCATGGATGGAGCAGTTTCTGCTGCTCATACTTGTGTGTGTGCATGTGTCTGTGTGTGTGTTCTCTGCCTTGACTTCCCTGCTATAATGAACTAGAACCTGTAATTATAAGCTGGAATAAATCCCTTATTACCAATGTTGCTTTTCGTTAGTGTACTTTACCACAGTAACATAAATGTAACTAGCACATGCCATTTATATGCAATTCTCAGTACGGTCAACTTCATGGATCCAGAAAGTGTGGTAAGTAGCACCAGACACCGGCACAAGAGCAACAGAACTTGGCAGAGAGATTCAGTATGTGGTAAGATGAAAATTCTGGAGAGAGTAGTCCATGGAGGTGGCACCAAGTGTGGATTCAGTTTAAAATTAGATTCAGTGTAGGATGTGGGGCTTTGAGATGGGAGCAGTGGCAACGGGCCAGGACTGAAGTTTGAAAATAGGGTTCTCTCTTCAGTGTACCCATGGTCTTCACTTTAAAGAAAACCCATTATCATCCAGGTGGAGTGTAGTGTAGTCAGGGTTAGTAGGGTAGGGAGCTGTGATGAAGTCCAACCAGGAGAGACAGGAACATGGCCCCATCAAGACACAGCACAGGACAGGGTTCTTGAAAAGCCCCGAATATTTATAATGCTACAGTTTAATGTTTGAAGCAAGTTTGACTAGAAAGTAAATAGTAAATTAAATGCTTTTGTTCTGAATTTTGAGGCCCCAACTTAATATGGTGATATTAAACAAATGAACACAATTATTAGTAACTATAAACTTATATTTTATACAAATGAACTGATAACTTAGGATTCTGTCTGCTTGACGTCACCAAATAAATGAAGGCATCCCCATAGGAGAGACACAAAGACACACAGTGTTCTAGAAAGAGTCCTGCTATGCAGTGTTGAAATGACCAAAAGTCAAAAGTAATTCTTTATATCAAAGCCGGGGAATGTGCACTTTGAAAGTCTAAGTCCAATATTTGGGGAAGGATATGTTACTCACTGAAATTTCTTTATATCTGTGTTTTAGTCAGGGTTTGTATTCCTGTACAAACATCATGACCAAGATGCAAGTTGTGGAGGAAAGGATTTATTCAGCTTACACTTTCCACATTGCTGTGGATCACCAAAGGAAGTCAGGACTGGAACTCAAGCAGGTCAGGAGGCAGGAGCTGATGCAGAGGCCATGGAGGGATGTTCTTTACTGGCTTGTTTCCCCTGGCTTGCTCAGCCTGCTCTCTTATAGAACCCAAGACTACCAGTCCAGGGATGGTCCCACCCACAAGGGGCCCTTCCCCCTTGATCACCAATTGAGAAAATGCCCCACAGCTGGATCTTATGGAGGCACTTCCCCAACTGAAACTCCTTTCTCTGTGATAACTCTAACTTGTGTCAAGTTGACACAGAACCAGCCACTACAATCTGTTTGTAAAATTCTTAACTTGGTGGAAAAAACACCATGGAAATCATAAAATTTAAGTGCAAATGATTATTATTTTTGTGCAAATGACAGAAAAGATGGTATGAATTTTTAATGCCACAAATACAATAAAAATTAAAATACATTCATCTATTTGGTTATTAATTAACTAATTAATTTGCTTTGTGTGGAGATTCCTATGCCACAGCACAAGCATAGAGGTCTGAGTACAACTTAGAGGAAGTCAGATTTCTCTTTCTACCATGCGGATCTGAAAAATTGAACCCAGGTCATGCAGCGTAACAGCAGTTACCTACTGTCCCACCTTCATCTTTGAGGGTGCTTAGGAAGAGAGCAAGCCCTAAATTACAAAAGCAAACAAACAAAAAACAACAACAAAAGTCCCCAGACTCTAATATTCTAGATCTTTGTGGTATCTCAGTATGCATGGCCTTGGGGAATATTGAATTTCAGTAAAGTTTTCACTATGTTTTCATATGTCAAGCAGAAGTCTATTATAATTTTAAAGCACACCACCCATCTAAAAATACATATATTTTGTTGTTTGGACGAATTAAGAATTATCAGAGTCGATGTTTTCTTCCTTCTGTTATGTGAGAAACATGGAATGATAAGGCTTTCTATCGGTGAACATTAAAAGTTATAACTGTCCATTTAAAAATGTAAGTGACTTCTGAGAACCTTTCTGTTCATTTTATGCTTGGATACACATAAGAAACAATTACTCCACTGTCTTACACTGAGAGGAAGCAATGGTATACTGCCAATATAGATTTCTATTACCACTTAAATTATTCAGACTGCTATTGACCAGCAATTGCTATGAGCAAATCAATTAACACAGGGGATTTTTTACAAACTCAGAGTCTGGCTTTTGGAAGTTCTTCTTTTGAAGCTTTTTCTTTGAAGCTTTCTGGTTGTCAGTGAGTAAAAGTCTATGTCACTATGGAACTTGTCTCTGAATCTGCTACATTGTTGGTTGTCCTCTGCTTCCTAGAGCCCTGGCATACTGAACAAGACTGATGTCAATACCAAGTAATAAAGACAAAATATGTAAGAAAGTTTGCATATCAGCTCCTCTTATAAATACAGACACACAAATGCAACATTAAATAATTACTCAGAACTACATCCCACCCCAACAGTCAGGTTCATGCCAGATAAGAAAATCATATTAAATATAACATATCAAATGACCTTAACCTGGAATAAGAGAAACCTGTGAATACTCTTATATTTGATTAGCAGGGAAATATGTTCCTAGCTTTATCAGAAATATTATCAATGAGATGAGCATTGGATAGCCAGAGACTGGGGGACAAATTGGGCTCCTTAACTTCTAAAATCCAAAGGGATTTTAGAAAGGAAATGTTTTAGATTTTAGAAAGAAAATTGCCAGAAAATGTTTTGTGCCTGACTTGTGTCTTGAGCATTGCAGCAGGGTATTAGATGCTTCATCCCTGTTACTGTGGCTCTGTTCTCCTTAGCATCCACAGTTTTGTGCTGCTTCAAGAGTCATAAACGCACGCCTTTAATCCCAGCACTTGGGAGGCAAAGGCAGGCAGATTTCTGAGTTCGAGGCCAGCCGGATCTACAAAGTGAGTTCCAGGACAGCCAGGGCTATACAGAGAAACCCTGTCTCGAAAACAACAACAACAGCAACAACAACAACAACAACAACAAAAAGAGTCATAATTAGAGGCTGGGTTCAGTATTTGCTGATCTGGAATGACATATCCTGTACCTTGCTCCGTGTATGGCAAGGGGATCTAGGGACATGCAGAGGAGGCGCTTTCTGCAGTGATAGCACCCACATGATTGTAAAGCAAGCTCTTTACCTACTGAGCTATCTGCCCAGGCTTTTGGCAAGTTTCTAATGGGGTCAAATGCTTTTCCTTATTATTATTATTATTATTATTATTATTATTATTATTATTATTTAGATTATTATTATTAGATTAAAAGTCCGAATTAGAGCAGCTTTCTCCACAATGGGGCCTCTCACGTTGCTATTTCAAGATTTAATTCTATAATCCATTTGGAAATAATATGATCCATTTAGTGTAAATGTGTCCCACACAGCCGGATTCCATCTTTTCCTTGTGGATCAACATTCACTTACTTTATATTTTGCCTCTGGCTTGAGTGCTATTTTTAACCTACTCTAAGCTCTCACACATTTTAATTTATTTCTACATTTTAATTATACTGAATTGTTCTTCCTGACTACTTTGCTGAAAGAAGGAATTTCTTATTCACACCATGTGGACAATTTACTCCTTCAAATACACAAAAGTTCCCCAGGCAGATTGTTACACTGGATATCCTTCTCCGAATTAGAAATGAACAGATAATATCAAAGTAGAAAGAGCCATGGGAGCCAGCCAGACACGGAAGTTTCTTTTTGGCCCAAATCTCTCCCTTGCTAGCCTTTCTGTAATTCTGGAGATCATTACAGAGAGGATCCTGCAGGGTTGCAACATCCACAGCTTCTTTTCAAATGCAAATGTACAACTGCTTAAAATATTTCTTTAACAAAATAAAATGCAGGAAGAAGTAAATCCTTAGGCACAGCAGTCAAAATCCAGATTGATTACATTAAATCCGAGAGCCTGGAGGAGCCAGGAGAACGCCTTATGTTTTCAGAGATTGTGTCTTTGCGTTCCCTGTGTACTTAGTACCATAAAGTCACAGTAGACTCTGCCCACAGTCAGCTGGCCTCAGAGCTCTGTTAAACACTTGGTAGAAGTTCAAAACATGGGTTTTCTTTTTTTTTTAATGACAAATTTTATTATGCAGCCAAAGATTGATATCTATTGTTAACAGGAAGAAGCCTGGAGAGGTCTGGCGTCTTTTTTCCAGCATGCTTACTCCTTGTAGGAGCAAACCGCACACTATTTCAGACACTCAAAAATATCCCATAGAGCAATGGCTGGGAGCACAATCTATCTGATGTTGACCCCAAAAGAACATGACTGTAATTGTCACAGTGACTTAGAAATGTTAGGAATATAAAGACAGTTCATTTGTAAAGAAGAGGTATCTTGTTCCTAACACAGCTAATAAATAAAGGCACTTAACCCTGGAGTCATATTCATTTGTTCAATGTTAATCGATTACACCCAAATATCTAATTTCTAAAGAAACATGGGGAGAGAGCACTTTTAACTTTTATTTATCTCTTACAACCTACTACTAACTGTATTCAACCAGGTTGGACTTGATATCTTAATTTTCAAGCTTACAACTCCCAAGAGAAGGAATGGCTGACATGTCCACCATGCCCAGAGTTGGATGTTTTGATTGATTTATAGTTTGTTTAAGATTTATTTTATTTTTAAATTTGTATATGTGTGTGTGTGCACACTTGTGGATGTATGTACCCATGAGTCCACATATCACTGAAGGTCAGAAAAGTATGTCAGATCTTATGTAGCTGGAGTTACAAATGCTTGTGGGCTGACAGATATGGGTTCTGGTACCCTAAGTTGATAGCAGTATTTGCTCTTGACTGCAGAGCCATCTCTTTAACCATGACATCTAAGTTTTAGACAGTAGAAGCTGGCATGTTTTATTTAAAATTAACTTCATTAATGGGTAGAGGTAGTAAATGAGGAATTTTAGCAGTTGTATATCATACTAAGTATGGATTTGCCACCAGGTATGCAAAGAATTCAATGCTATAGCTATCAAGTCAGTCATTAAAGTGACAACAGATAAAACTTAAGTCTGTCTCATATTTGATAATGATAATACTCACAAAAGAAACAGCAAGCAGCTACTTATTGATAGATGCTGAGAAGTGGACTTCTTGCACTCTGTCCACAGACGTGTAAAGTCTAGGAGTATTTTTGTGGTTCTTGGACCACTTTGTGTTGTAGACAGTAATCTTGCTCTTCTTGGGGTTCTGAACTTGTGATGTCCAAAGTTATTATTTGATATTTAGACTTCTTTCCTGTTCATTCCTAAAAGCCTAGTTAGATGCTGACCTCAAGTAGATTCTGAAGGCTTTTCTTGAAAACCAATTTAGGCACTTTCTTGCTTAAGGAATACATGTTCATGTGTAAAGACTACCTTTACATCAACACTGTGTCATGTGTCCCAACCCCTATCAAGACAGAATATTTCCACCACTCCCTCAAGTACCTTCATAGTCCTTGCTGTCCTTTGAAGTCACTAGCTCATGCCTACACCTTCCTGCATGCAGCAGACAGCAACATTCTGTCCTTTTGTTAGTCCTGTGTATCTAGGACCGTATTCATGGAACCATGAGATAGATTCAGATACTTCAGTGTATTATTTCTCTCAGTAATATTTTTCTGAGAGTTGTCCATAGGACCCTGTTTGAATCCACATATCTTTGTGTGGCACCCTGTCTTCCTGTTGAGGAAGACTCTCTGCCTTCTGAGGCTACAAGTGTTACATATGTTGGCTTCTGACCCCCCCCCACTTTTTTTTGTCAGATTGGGAAATTTCCCCTACTCAATCATGTCTTTTCACTCTTTTCCTATTGAAAACCAGTTTTTATGTCGCTGAAGTTCAATTCTCGGTTTTTCTTTTCATGCTCAAACTACAAATCTTTTGCCAAGTCAAAGAACAACAACAAAAATACCCCATGCACTTGTAACATTTTATAAGCATGGATTCTGACTTTGTGGTGGGTTGCATCTGCAATCCTTTCTTTCCTGTGTGATCAGAGGAAGCAATGATAGTTTCCGCTCACAGGTGACAGCTGAGATCCAGTCGTTCTGAAGCCATTGGCTGAAAAGGTTCCCTGTCCCCATTGAATTACTTTGATACCTTTGTTTAAAAGCAATCAATGCTCAGATGAGTAGGGCTGGCTGGCTGTGTCTGTTCTGATCAGCTACTTTTATTGCTATAGTCTGTTAGATGCTGCAAGGCAGGGCATGCTGATTCCTGAATACATTCTACAAGGCACAATTGCTGTGGATCTTTTAGGTTTTGTGTCCTTATACCTTACATACTTTTAATTTTATTTTTGGTGTGTGTTTTATTTAGGGTTTTACTGCTGTGAAGAGACACCATGACCAAGGCTAGTCTTAAGAAGGACAACATTTGTGTCTGTCTTACAGATTCAGAAGAACAGTCCTTTATCATCAAATTGGAAGCATGGCAGCATCTAGGTAGGCATAGTGCAGGAGGAGGTGAGTGTTCTACATCTTCACCTGAAGACTGTTAAGGGGAGACTGGCTTCCAGGTGGTTAGGAGTAGAGAATTAAAGCTCACACCCACAGTGAAACACCAACTACAACAAGGCCACACCTACTCTAACAAGGCCACACCTCCAAGTAGTGTCACATCCTGGGCTAAGCAAATATAAACCATGACAGTGTGTGTGTGTGTGTGTGTGTGTGTGTGTGTGTGTGTGGGTGTGGGTGTGGTGTATGGTGTATGCATGTGTTTGTACATATATGTGGGAATGAGCCACACCTGTGCAAGCATGTATGGAGTCTAGAGACAGAAATGGTGCCTTCCTCTATCACACTCCACATTATTTTGGGGTATGGAGTCTCTTACTGGTCTCTCGTTTCTTGCCTAGACTGACTGGCCAGAACAGCCCCAGAATAATCTCATCTTCACACCCTTGGCTCCAAGGTCACTAACCTGTTCCACAGTGACTGACTTTTGCACTTAAGCTGGGGTTCCACCAGGTTCTCATGTTTGTGTAGCCGTGTTCCAACTCACTTCACATCTTTTAAAAATACCAGTGTATGAGCTCCTACTTAAAACACACACACACACACACACATACACACACACACACACACACACACACACACACACACACAGACATACACATGAGTGAAGTTTACTCATCCTGACTGGGATTATAGTGAATCATAGATAAATGTATGGAACATTGATAGTTTACTGTTTCCAAACCTGAGGCTAGTCTGCTGCTCTATTTACTTAGCTCTCCTGTGTGAATCAGTTTCCCTCAGCTAAGTTTTGTATTATTATTATTGTTGTTGTTGTTACATAGAGTATCATAGGTTATTGGTGGAGGGGGTATGATTTTCTTCAGTGTTACAGTAATAGTTTAGTTACTCTAGCTCCAGTACATTGTCTCCCACCAGTGCTGTAGGGAAAAAAACTGATTAAACTCAGTGGGCCCCACAGAAAAAAAACCATGAAAGTAAGAGGGAGTTGCTGGAAATAATGATTTCAGTCAAAGAGTGAGGGAGAGGATAGAAAGAAGTGTAGAGAGATTAAAATTCATTATATGAATGTCTGAAACAGCCGAGCAAACATACATTAATAAAAAATTTGATATAACCATAGAAAGTAGGGCTGATCTTGAACCAGATCCCATGATCAAGCCCCATACTCCCTCAAGGCTTAGAGATCCATTCAGAAGATTTCCAAGAAAGATTATAGAGGCCAGAGGTGTTAGATGACTATAAATATGGTAGATTAAATGAAAATGACCCTGATAGGCCTATGTATTTCCATGCTTAGTTCCAATTAATAAACTATTAAGCAAGGAACTGTTGGAGGAGTGTCCATACTGGAGGAGGAGTGTCCACACTGGAGGAGGAGTGTCTGTATTGGAGGAGGTGGGTCCATATTAGGGGATGTGTGTCCATACTAGAGGAGGTGTGTCTGTATTGGAGGAGGTGTGTCCATATTGAAGGAGGAGTGTCCATACTGGAGGAGGTGTGTCTGTATTGGAGGACGTGGGTCCATATTGGAGAATGTGTGTACATACTGGAGGAGGTGTGTCTGTATTGGAGGAGGTGTGTCCATATTGAAGGATGTGTGTCCATACTGGAGGAGGAGTGTCCATACTGGAGGAAGAGTGTCTGTACTGGAGGAGGTGTGTCTGTATTGGAGGAGGTGGGTCCATATTGGAGAATATGTGTCCATACTGGAGGAGTTGTGTCCGTATTGGAGGAGGAGTGTCCATACAGGAGGAGGTGTGTTTATACTGGAGGATGTGTGTCCATATTGGAGGAGGTGTGTCCATATTGGAGGAGGAGTGTCCATACTGGAGGAGGTGTGTCCATACTGGAGGATGTGTGTCCATACTGGAGGATATGTGTCCATACTGGAGGAGGTGTGTCCATATTGGAGGAGGTGTGTCCATATAAGAGGAGGTGTGTCCATATTGGAGGAGGTGTGTCCATATTGGAGGAGGTGTGTCCATATAAGAGGAGGTGTGTCCATACTGGAGGAGGTGTGTCTGTATTGGAGGAGGTGTGTCTTTGGGCATGAGCTTCTCCACATTCACTGAGTTATGTAGGCGTAGTCTTCAACAGTAGAGCCTTGCTATCTGTTTGTGGAGAGAAGCCAATAAATAGCCTTGGCAATAGCCTGGGTTGTATGGTGGCAGGTGTGGGGGCCTTCTATGGGGCTCCTTTGGCCAACAACTCAATTATATATAACCCATTCTTTGAATGTGAGGTTCCATTTGGTGATAAGTGGTGTCTAGTTGAGGCTCTGTCTCCTCCATTATTGATTTGGTGATATATCATGTATGTATATATTTTAAGAATCTCCTATTATATTTGGTTTCCACAAATGGCCTGTAGTTTTAGCTTTCTTTCCCTGTATTTCCTCCCTCACCGCTTCTCCCTCCTACTCCCAATTTCATCCTCCCATCCTAAGCCCCCAACCCATGCATGTATAACTATCCTCTTTCTCTTTCCTAAGGATATCATCCTCCCTTCTCGTCCTTCATTCTGCATCTAACATCTCTGGATACATGGATTATAGCCTGCTTACTGATGACTTAATAGCTAATGCCCACATTTAAGTAAATAGATGCCATGTTTGCCATTTGGAGTCTGGCTCATCTCACTCAGGGAGATTATTTTTCTGCCTCCATCCATTTGCTTGCCATTTTTATGATTTTTTTAACAGCTGAGAAATTTTCCATTGTGTACATGTACCACGTTTAAAAAAATCCATTCTTCTATTGATGGACATCTAGGCATGTTTTAGTTAGGATTTTACTGCTGTGAAGAGATGCTATGACCAAAGCAACTCTTATAAGGACAACATTTAATTGGGGCTGGCTTACAGGTTCAGCGTCAGTCCATTATCGGTCCATTCTGAATAAAGCAGCTATGAGCGTTGCTGAGCAGGTGTCTCTGTAGTAGGATGTATAGTCCTATGGGTGTGTGCTCATGAGTGCGATATCTGGATCTTGAGGTAGATCTATTCCCATCTTCCTGAGGAAACATGACACTGATTTCCACAGTAGCTATATAACTTTAGCACTTTCATCAGCAAAGTATGAGTGTTCCCCTTGCTTCACATGCTTGCCAGCATGAGTTGTTACTCATTTTATTGATCTTGGCCCATTTTGACTGGTATAAGGTAACATCACAAAGAAGTCTTGATTTGCATTTCCCGGATGGCTAGGGATGGTAAATATGTATTTACGTGCTTCTCAGCCATTTGTGCTTCATATTTTGAGAATTCTGCTTAGATCTGTGGTCCCTTTTTAATTGGATTATTTATTTTCTTGATGTCCATTATTTTTTAGTTCTTTGCATGTTTTAGATATTAGCACTCTATATTATGTGTAGCTGGTAAAAATCTTTGTAGTCCACTGTTTTGTCCAAATAACCATGTCCTTTGCCTTACAGAAGTTTCTCAGTTTCATGAGGTCCCACTTATTTATTGTTGTACTTAGTACCTATGCTAACAGTGTTCTGTTCAGAAAGTATTTTACTTTACCAATGAATTTAAGACTGTTTTCTATTTTCTCTTTTATCAGATTCAGTTTTATCCATTTGTAGTTGCATATTACACAGGGACATAAGTATAAATCTACTTGCATTCTTCTACATGCAGACATAAGTTTGAATAACATAATTTGTTGAAGATGCCACCGTTTTTTCCCAGTGTTCATTTCTGGCCTCTTTATCAAAAATTATGTGTCCATAGGTGTATAGCTTTTTGGCTCAGTTCATTGATCAATGTATCTGTTTTTAAGACAATTCCATGGTGTTTTAATCACTATAGTTCTGTATTATGATTTGAGGTTGGAGATGGTGAAGCCACCAGAAGTCCTTTTATTATTAAGGATTGTTTTAGCTATCGTGTGTGTGTGTGTGTGTGTGTGTGTGTGTGTGTGTGTGTATGTGTGTGTGTGTGTGCATATAAAGCAGAATATTTCAAGTTCTGTGAATAATTATGTTGAAATTTTGATGGGGATTGCATTGAATCTGTTGATTGCTTTTGGTATGATGACCATTTTTACTATAGAAATTCTAAAAAATCCTTGATGCTCTATTTTCTAAGGACTCTCCAAATCCTTTTGGCAGACCAAGCATTCCTTCTTCCAGCCTGGGAATCAGGTAAGCAATCTTCACTCTCCTTCCTGTCCTCCAATTCCAGTTTCCTAGTCTCATCCAGCCCTGTAGCATACCACCTGCAATATCCTCCTTCTCTGAGGTAACCTATTGGAGACTCCATCAACTCTCATGGCAGGTGCAGCTTTACTCTTTCTTGTGATCATCCCCCTGCCCTTATAGCCCATCCCCATTCCTTTGTGTCATCCCTAATTACTAAAAATAAGTTCTACCTGGAATGCCCACTGGCCACACCTGGCAGGGGTTTAGAAGTAAGTACTTCCTGCCAGGTAACACACAGGCACAGAATGTTCCTAAGATCCAGAGAGGACAAGAGAAAACAAGAAACAGAATACCCACACAATATTGACCCACACAACAAAGTCAAGAACAAATATCAACACCTAGAATCACAATTATCCCAAAGCCAAATATCTAGACACAAACACAAAAATACAGTAAAAACAACCAAGACAATATGCCTGTACCAGAATCCAGCAATGCTACTACAATAGGCCCTGAAAAAGAAACATAGCTAAAGAAAAACAAACAAACAAACAAACAAGGATTTCAAAAGATTTAGTATGAACATGTTCATACTTTGAAAGTCTTAGCTCTATTAGGGTTAGGATTGGCAACAGTGATTTGAAAAAATTCCAGTTAAGGGATTATGTTTAGAAAAAATAGAGTACTAGGAAATATACTGGATGGATGTGCAGACTATAGAATAAGCTTGATGGTTCAAGGAGGACCCCTTGTCTTTTACTTGACACAAGGTCTACAATGTTGAGTGCTAACATGGAAAATGTGAAGGTGTATCTGAAAAGCGGACATGAAGAACTAACTCACTGGGAATGGAAATTCAGCGTGGAGAGCAGGTGTTTGATTTATGATGATTTCGGGTGTGAAAACTATATCATTTATGTGAAAAAGTATCTTTCTGGCTTTACATTAGAATTATCACAAAATGGCATTATCATTCTAAATCACAGAAGGTACCCTAAACAATATTAAATCTCTAGGGTTGGATACAATATTTTAACAAAACTAAAAGTGAGAATATAACATGCATGCCCTATGGGGATGGATTACATCCAGGATGATATTGTCAAGTCCCATTAGCTTGCAAAATTCATGATGTCTTTGTTTTTAATAGAGGAGTAGTATTCCATTGTATAAATGTAGAATATTTTCTTTATTCATTCTTCAGTTAGGGTACATCTAGGTTGTTTCCAGTTTGGGGCAATTGAGAATAAAGCTGCTATGAACCTAGTTGAACAAGAGTCTTTGTGTGATAGTGGAGCATCTTTTGAGTATGTGTCCAGTAGTGGTATAGCTGGTCTTGATGCAAAACTATTCCCAGTTTTCTGGTTTCCAAATTAATTTCAAAACTGGTTGTACAAGTTTGCATTCCCTCTAGCAATGAAGGAGTATCCCCCTTTCTCTACATTCATTCTCATGAGCATATGCTATTAATTGAGTTTTTGATCTTAGCCATTCTGACTGGTGTAAGATGGAACCTCAGAGTTGTTTTGATTTGTATTTCCCTGATAACTAAGGATGTGAACATGTCTTAAAGTGGTTCTCAGCCATTAGAGATTCCTCTGTTGAGAATTCTCTGTTTAGCTCTGTACAATTTTAAAAATGGGTTATTTAGATTGTTGCCATCTAACTTCTTGAGTTCTTTATAATTTTTGGATATTATCCCTCTGTCAGATGTAGGGTTGGTGAGGATCCTTTCCCAATCTGTAGGCTGCTGATTTGTCCTATTGACAGTGTCCTTTGCCCTGCAGAAGCTTCTCAGTTTCATGAGGTCCCATTATCAATTGTGGATTGAGACCCTGAGCCATTGGTGTTCTATTCAGAAACTGTATCCTGTACCAATATGTCTAAGGCTATTTCCCATTTTCTCTTTTATGAGATTTAGTATACCCATTTCAGATGCTTCATTGACTTGGACTTGAGTTTTGTGCAGGGTGATAAACATGTATTTATTTGCATTCTTCTATAGGCAGACATCAAGTTAGACCAGCACCATTTATTAAAGATGCTCCCCCCCCCATTGCATGGTTTTGGCTTCTTTATCAAAAATCAAGTGTTCATAGGTGTATGGGTTTACTTCTGGGTTGACTTGATTCCATTGATCACTTGTCTGTTTTTGTACCAATACCATGCATTTTTTCATCACTCTGTGGTATAGCTTGAAGTCAGGGATGGTGATTCCTCCCAAACTTCTTTTATTTTTCAGGATTGTTTTGGCTACCCTGTGTTTCTTACTTCTCCATATGGATTTGAGAATTGCTCTTCAAGGTCTATAAAAAAACGTGTTGGAATTTTGATGGGGATTTCATTGAGTCTGTAGATAGCCATTTTCACTATGTTAATCTAATCTAGTAGTATGTACTCACTTATAAGTGTATATTAACCATAAAATACAAGTTACTCATGCTACACTCCAAAGAAGCTAAACAAGAAGGAAGGCACAAGCAAGGATGCTTGAATCTCACTTAGAAAGGGAAATAAAATAGTCATAAGAGACAGAGGAAGGTAAATGAGAGGGGGGATTCAGAATCAGGTGTAGGGATGGGCAGGAGAGATGGCCACATTGCCATCAGCATGCATGAAAATCTACAACTGACCAGGGTGTGGATGTGGGGGGCATCTCCAGGACATGACAGATACCTAGGATAAGGGAGACACCCAAGGAGCAATATTGGTGACCTTAGCTATGACTTACAGCATTGGAGATATGGAACCTGAAGAGGGCACCTCCTGTTGCCATATAGGAACGACAGTACATCAATAGGGACATGAACCCACCTACAAAACTTTGGACCCAAAATGTATCATGTCTACAAGAAATGCAGGGACAGGGATGTAGCAGAGACTGAGAGAATGGCCAACCAATAAGGGTCCCAACTTGAGACCCATCCCATGGGCAAGCACCAATTCCTATTATTGTTATGATTACAGAAAGGAGTCTAACAAGGTGTCCTTGAGAGGCTATACCCAGCAGCTGAGTCAGAAGGCTGCAGACACTCACAGCCAAACAGTGGATGGAGCTCAGGAACTCTTAACAAAGAGTAAGGGGAAGGATAGTAGGCTGGAAGGGGATAGGAACTCCACAAGAAGACCAACAGAGTCAACTAACCTGGACCCTTGGTGCTCTCAGAGACTGAACCACCAACCAAAGAACCTTCACAGGCTGTACCTAGGCCTCCCACACATACATAGCAGATGTGCAGCTGGGTCTTCATGTGGGTCCCAAACTACTGGAATGGAGGCTATCTCAAAAGCTGTTGCCTGTCTATGTATATGTTCTTCTAGCTGGGCTATCTTGTCTGGTCTCAGTGGGAGAGGATTCATCTAGCCTTGCAGAGGCTTGATATAACAGGGCATGTAGGGGGTGGGGATCCCCACGTGAGCTACACCCTCTTAGAGAATGGGAAGGGACATGGGAGAGGGATTGTGCGAGAGGGTGACCAGAAGGAGAGGAACAGTAAATGTAAACTGAATAAACAAAAGAGTAAATAAATAAAATAAAAAGATAAAAAGTAAGAAGTGACATAAAAATTATATTTCATGGGAAAGGAGTAAGGGCTACCTGTGCTTAGAAACTCTGTTCAGAAACCATGACTCTCATGCTATCTAACTGTAGATTAAATATAAAATATTCCTAATTATAAAAATATTACATGGAAGATATTTGTTTTGAAAGGGTCAAGAACCAGCCAGCTTTTAGTTGGCCTGGAATTTTTGCCAATGAAAATGAAGACAGCAGAGAATGAGTCCTCTGCTCCAAACTACAAAGCTGTGTTCTTAATGAAACAGCTAGGAGTGGTTGGTGCTTTCTTAAAATCAGGGTTCTGATCAGTTGTTCAATAAGATAAATTTCACTTGCATTCTCATTCTCCTGAGTTGAAGTCATGTTGGTGCCATAATCATGCATCTTCTCTTTATAAATACATTTAAATGTATTGCACTTATAAGTGAAATAGGATTAAGATATTCTCATTAAATAGATTCAAATGTAATTAGTGTGTAAGGAGCAAGAAAATTAAGTTACCAAGGAAATCAGCTAGACTATCTTTTAATCCTGGGTAATGCATTGACATTGTGCATTGCTCTAGTTCCATTTCTCAGTCCTGAATACACAAATGATCTAGGCGATCATGACAGACACTGACTGCATGGAGTCCTTACTAAAATATTCCTTTTTATATAGTGAAGGCTTTGGGTCCCTCTGCACTTTTACTATTCATCTGATTTTAAAACTGTTCTGTTACATCCAATTTAAAATATTGTGAGTCTATGGCAAGGAAGAGAATTATAGATGCTGAGTGATTTTGCATCTGTGCAGCTGGATTTTAGAAGAGCTGATTATACTGAGGACTAGACTGCTTGCCATTATTTCCCACCTCTGGCCCACCTCTCGCATTCCATAAAGGGTAATCCTTCATGCAAGAAGAAGCTAAAGCAACGGGAAAGCCTCTACCAGGTTCAAAGTGCTCAGAAGGATATTAAAGAGGAACAGCCCTGAAATACTAAAAGTAATACTTATAATCATGATCATAGACATATAGAGCACAATTTTGGTGTGTGAAAATATAGTATTAACATAAATCATAATTTACCTATTAAAATAGAAAGTGAGTATAATAGTAAAGCAATTTTGGGAAAGCTTACATGATCTGTATGCAGCACTTCTATGTTTTATTTTGTGCATGTAGATGTTCAAGCAAGTTAAAGTCAATGAAGCTGTACATGCCTCAGCTTACATTCACCCCATGTCATAGCTGTCAAGACTGTACACACCTTTCCTCGATGAATTAAGTACCAGTTTCTCTTCTTTGCAGAATATAATGTGTAGGAATAAACGGAGAAAAAGAGCCGTCTGTTTCTTGTTTGCATTTTCAAGCTCTATGTCATCCCTCTTGCTAGACATAAGTAGTAGAGCCATCATAGTCTAGGCATCCCAGTTTGGCTCCCCTGTGTGGATACCTGCAGGTGAGCATCAGAGACTAGTAGACACTACTAACTTTTATAACAGAAGTGTAGTTTCTGGCCAATGGTTTTGTGTTTTCACCTTCTCCCTTTTGAGCTTTTCATTAAAAACAAATAACATTCACACTCTCTATGATCCTGTCTGAGATCTTTTGGCTTCAGCATTAAGACCACTTGAAGGAAGCATCTTCAACATGGCTCAGTGGGCTATCAAGCAAAGCAATAATGGATGCATACATCTTTTCTGGAGACACCTACACACACACATAGAGGAAGAGACAGAGAAACATGGAGACAGACAGACAGATGTCAGACATATATATGAGAGCAGTTAAGAGAGACAGATAAGAGAGATTCAGAAAAACCTGTTTGGATGGCTGCCTGCACCCATGCATGCACATGCAGAAGTCAGAAAGCCAATACTGGGTTTCTCCCTCTATCACTTTTCTACCTTACTGTTCAAAAACAAAGCTATAAACATAGAGTTTGCCAGTTGTCTAGGTTGGCTGTTTGGCTGGCAAGCTGAAGTCTATACCCACCAGATCTGGGACCCCATGTGTATGCCATCATATCTGACTTTGAACATGGGTACTGATGTCCAGAACTCAGGTCCTTAGGCTTGTACAGTCGGCACTTTACTCACAGAGCCATGTCCCAGTCTTCGGTTCAGATATCTTTTTATATTGGTTGGTAGACACCCATAGTGCATCTGCTTCGCTCTTCATTCAACCTGGTCTAAAGGATGACTCAAGATTTTCTGAAATTTTCATGATTCTTAAGTCAGCGAGGCATGCTGAAGTCTCTGTCAGTTTCACATGGGTTGCTGAATTCCTAAACTCCACTGTAAAGAGGACCTTCCCCAGGAACTTTATGACCATAGTTTTGTTTGTGGTACCCTAGGGTATTATCTGAGAATGTTAAAGCTGACTCTATCCATTATTATTGTACTCTCCACAGCAGGCCCGTTCAGAACCTTCCTACCATTTGTAGCCATAACAAGTGATATTTATGTTATCCATATTCATCAACTTCAAAATTAACCTTACTATTCTTAATAATGTGTTCTTCAATTTAATTTCATGAAAACATCCCACTGTCATAAAAAACTCCTGGGATGAGTACTAGGATTACATTTAATTAAATGTTATTATGGAGAAAATGTAATATATAGAACTCTTCCACTTATGAGAAAGATTTAATTCTATACTAGTGGTCTCATTTGTTTCAGTTTATAGCTTATTCTTTAAGATTTTCAGTTACTGTTGTAATAATAAATAATTGCATTTTGTGCTAAAATATGCATTGTAACTTTAAGTTTTTTCAAAGTCTACTTTTAATCAGGGTTCTTTCTGAAACACTTTAAACTCCCTTCTGCCCCACCACCTACCAGAGGTAGAAAATAAAGGATACAAGGGAAATGGACCTTTTTAGAAATGGTTCTGTGGAGCAAATCCCATCTGCAGTGTTAGGAAATCAGCAGTTCAGTTTGCAGGTCAGCAGTAGCAGCTCAGTCAACTCACAAACATTTCACAGATATACCAGCACTTCAGTTCTGTAGTGTCTGGATAGCAGCAATGGTGCCATGACCTAGCAGTAATAGCCAGGCCTCAGCCAAATCTGCATGAGCCAGCAGGAGGGATCAGGGCCAATAGATAAGGTTCTCAGTTTTGCTTCTCTTGAAGAAGCAAATATGAGTGAAGATGAGAGAGACCTTGAAGCGTATCACTATGCAAGCAAATCCAAGCTCAGCCTCTGCCATCACTGTCTGTTGAGTTCTATTTATATGCCCTCCAAACATCACTTGTCCTCCACAGGTCTTGCCTCAGCATGTGAATCTGACTTAGCAAAACTCAACTTGAGTCATCTCAGCTGACATCACTCTGTCAATTCACCTAAATCTACAGAAGAGGCAAGAAGCTGCTAGCACACCACTGGAAATTTTTTGGTGCATTTATCTCTATGGAGTCCTGACAAAAGGAGTTCAACTGCACAATGTAAGGTAGACCAAGATATGGTCTAGTGAATAATCCTTCATCGTCTTTAGTGAATAATCCTTCATCACGTGTCCCTTCATGTGCTTGCTTAAGCAGAACATCCTTTCACCTGTGTCTGCTTCAGTAATACGTTCCTTCAGGAGTCAGCCTTACTCTTTCATCTATGTCTGCTTCAGGAAAACACTCTCTCATGTGTTTGCCCCAGCCAAACACCATCCACCACAACTGACTTTCTAAAATAACCCTTAAGTTTCCACTTCACACATAGCACAAAACTATCTTAACCTTTTCAAATAAACATCTTAGTGGTGTGTGTGTGTGTGTGTGTGTGTGTGTGTGTGTGAGTGTGTATGTTTTCCATGTGTCTGAGGGATGACAAATAGGAGTGGGATTACTTGTATATGGATGTACAAGCACTTTTTTGAGCTGCCAGATGGGCAGCCATCACCACTTTCCATTCGTAGAACTCACTGATAATCTGGAAGTATATTCTATGTTGAAACGTGGAATGCCTACTTGGTTTTTGGATGTAACTATTTATTTCTCATTGTTACCTACGTTACCTCACACGTGGCAAATTAATGGTGTGCTATTATTAGTACTCATGGCTTATCTCTAGTTTCTTTTGAAGTTCCTTCATCGAAATTTATCTCATAAAATAATCTGCTGTCTTCTACATCCAAAAATCAAGTAGGCATTCCATGTTTCAACATAGAATATACTTCCAGATTATCAATGAGTTCTACGAATGGAAAGTGGTGATGGCTACCCATTAAAATGCATGTGCTTAGTACTAACTACCAAGGGGCTGTAGATATGGCTCACAGGCTATAGCACTATCAGAGGATCAGTGTTTGGATATAACTGTTTATTTAGCTCTGAGACCCATTTTTTTTAATATTTTTATTACATCTTTTCCTCAATTACATTTCCAATGCAATCCCAAAAGTCCGCCATAAACCCCCCCCACTTCCCTACCCACCCATTCCCACTTTTTTGTCCCTGGTGTTCCCCTGTACTGGGGCATATAAAGTTTGCATGTCCAATGGGCCTCTCTTTCCAGTGATGGCCGACGAGGCCATCTTTTCATACATATGCAGCTAGAGACAAGAGCTCCGGGGTATTGGTAAATTCATAATGTTGTTCCACCCATAGGGTTGCGGATTCCTTCAGCTCCTTGGGTACTTTCTCCAGCTCCTCCATTGGGGGCCCTGTGATCCATCCACTAGCTGACTGTGAGCATCCACTTCTGTGTTTGATAGGCCCTGGCATAGTCTCACAAGAATCAGCTATATCAGGGTCCTTTCAACAAAATCTTGCTAGTGTATGTAATGGTGTCAGCGTTTGGAAGCTGATTATGGGATGGATCCCTGGATATGGCAGTCTCTAGATGGTCCATCCTTTCATCACAGCTCCAAATTTTGTCTCTGTAACTCCTTCCATGGGTGTTTTTGTTCCCAATTCTAAGGAGGGGCATAGTGTCCACACTTCACTCTTCATTCTTCTTGAGTTTCATGTGTTTAGCAAACTCTATCTTATATCTTGGGTATCCTAAGTTTCTGGGCTAATATCCACTTATCAGTGAGTACATATTGTGTGAGTTCCTTTGTGATTGTGTTACCTCACTCAGGATGATGCCCTCCAGGTCCATCCATTTGCCTAGGAATTTCATAAATTCATTCTTTTTAATAGCTGAGTAGTACTCCATGGTGTAAATGTACCACATTGTCTGTATCCATTCCTCTGTTTAGGGGCATCTGGGTTCTTTCCAGCTTCTGGCTATTATAAATAAGGCTGCTATGAACATAGTGGAGCATGTGTCCTTCTTACTGTTTGGGACATCTTCTGGATATATGCCCAGGAGAGGTATTGCTGGATCCTCCTGTAGTACTATGTCCAATTTTCTAAGGAACTGCCAGACTGATTTCCAGAGTGGTTGTACAAGCTTGCAATCCCACCAACAATGGAGGAGTGTTCCTCTTTCTCCACATCCTTGCCAGCATCTGCTGTCCCCTGAATTTTTGATCTTAACCATTCTGACTGGTGTGAGGTGGAATCTCAGGGTTGTTTTGATTTGCATTTCCCTGATGATTAAGGATGTTGAACATTTTTTCAGGTGCTTCTCTGCCATTCGGTATTCCTCAGGTGAGAATTCTTTGTTCAGTTCTGAGCCCCATTTTTTAATGGGGTTATTTGATTTTCTGGAGTCCACCTTCCTGAGTTCTTTATATATATTGGATATTAGTCTCCTATCTGATTTAGTATAAGTAAAGATCCTTTCCCAATCTGTTGGTGGTCTTTTTGTCTTATTGATGGTGTCTTTTGCCTTGCAGAAGCTTTGCAGTTTCATGAGGTCCCATTTGTCAATTCTCGATCTTACAGCACAAGCCATTGCTGTTCTATTCAGGAATCTTTCCCTGAGCCCATATCTACAAGGCTTTTCCCCACTTTCTCCTCTATAAGTTTCAGTGTCTCTGATTTTATGTGAAGTTCCTTGATCCACTTAGATTTGACCTTAGTACAAGGAGATAGGAATGGATCTATTCGCATTCTTCTACATGATAACAACCAGTTGTGCCAACACCATTTGTTGAAAATGTTGTCTTTCTTCCACTGGATGGTTTTAGCTCCCTTGTCGAAGATTCAAGTGATCATAGGTGTGTGCATTCTTTTCTGGGTCTACAATTCTATTCCAATGGTCTACTTGTTTGTCAATATACCAGTCAGTACCAAGCAGTTTTTATTACAATTGCTCTGTAGTAAAGCTTTAGGTCAGGCATGATGATTCCACCAGAGGTTCTTTTATCCTTGAGAAGAGTTTTTGCTATCCTAGGTTTTTTGTTATTCCAGATGAATTTGCAGATTGCGATTTCTATTTTGTTGAAGAATTGAGTTGGAATTTTGATGGGGATTGCATTGAATCTGTAGATTGCTTTTGACAAGATAGCCATTTTTACAATGTTGATCCTGCCAATCCATGAGCATTGGAGATCTTTCCATCTTCTGAGATCTTCTTTAATTTCTTTCTTCAGAGACTTGAAGTTTTTATTATACAGATCTTTCACTTCCTTAGTTAGAGTCACGCCAAGTTATTTTATATTATTTGTGACAATTGAGAAGGGTGTTGTTTCCCTAATTTCTTTCTCAGCCTGTTTATTCTTTGTGTAGAGAAAGGCCATTGACTTGTTTGAGTTAATTTTAGATCCACCTACTTCACCGAAGCTGTTTATCAGGTTTAGGAGTTCTCTGGTGGAATTTTTAGGGTCACTTATATATACTATCATATCATCTGCAAAAAGTGATATTTTGACTTCATCTTTTCCAATTGTTATCCCCTTGATCTCCTTTTGTTGTGGAATTGCTCTGGCTAGGACTTTAAGTACAATGTTGAATAAGTATGGGGAGAGTGGACAGGCTTGTCTAGTCCCTGATTTTAGTGGGATTGCTTCAAGCTTCTCACCATTTATTTTGATGTTGGCTACTGGTTTGCTGTAGATTGCTTTTATCATGTTTAGGTTTGGGCCTTGAATTCCTGATCTTTCCAAGACTTTTATCATGAATGAGTGTTGGATCTTGTCGAATGCATTTTCCGCATCTAAGGAGATGATCATGTGGTTTTTGTCTTTGTGTTTGTTTATATAATGGATTACATTGATGGATTTCCGTATATTAAACCATCCCTGCATCCCTGGAATAAAACCTACTTGGTCAGGATGGATGATTGCTTTAATGTGTTCTTGGATTCAGTTAGCGAGAATTTTATTGAGTATTTTTGCATCGATATTCATAAGGGAAATTGGTCTGAAGTTCTCTATCTTTGTTGGATCTTTCTGTGGTTTAGGTATCAGAGTAATTGTGGCTTCATAGAATGAGTTGGGTAGAGTACCTTCTGTTTCTATTTTGTGGAATAGTTTGTGCAGAACTGGAATTAGATCTTCTTTGAATGTCTGATAGAACTCTGCACTAAACCCATCTGGTCCTGGGCTTTTTTTGGCTGGGAGATTATTAATGACTGGTTCTATTTCTTTAGGGGATATGGGAATGTTTAGCTAGTTAACTTGAACCTGATTTAACTTTGGTACCTGGTATCTGTCCAGAAATTTGTCCATTTTGTCCAGGTTTTCAAGTTTTGTTGAGTATAGCCTTTTGTAGAAGGATCTGATGGTGTTTTGGATTTCTTCAGGATCTGTTGTTATGTCTCCCTTTTCATTTCTGATTTTGTTAATTAGGATGTTGTCCCTGTGCCCTCTAGTGAGTCTAGCTAAGGGTTTATCTATCTTGTTGATTTTCTCAAAGAACCAACTCCTCTTTGGTTAATTCTTTGAATAGTTCTTCTTGTTTCCACTTGGTTGATTTCACCCCTGAGTTTGATTATTTCCTGCCATCTACTCCTCTTGGGTGAGTTTTCTTCCTTTTTTTCTAGAGCTTTTAGATGTGTTGTCAAGCTGCTAGTATGGGCTCTCTCTAGTTTCTTTTTGGAGGCACTCATAGCTATGAGATTTCCTCTTAGAAATGCTTTCATTGTGTCCCATAGGTTTAGGTAAGTTGTGGCTTCATTTTCGTTAAACTGTAAAAAGTCTTTAATTTCTTTCTTTATTCCATCCTTGACCAAGGTATCATTGAAAAGAGTGTTATTCAGTTTCCACCTGAATGTTGGCTTTCCATTATTTATGTTGTTATTGAAGATCAGCCTTAGTCCATGGTGGTCTGATAGGATGCATGGGACAATTTCAGTATTTTTGTATCTGTTGAGTCCTGTTTTGTGACCAAGTATATGGTCAATTTTGGAGAAGGTCCCTTGAGGTGCTGAGAAGACGGTATATGCTTTTGTTGTAGGATAAAATGTTCTGTAGATATCTTTCAAGTCCATTTGTTTCATAACTTCTGTTAGTTTCACTGTGTCCCTGTTTAGTTTCTGTTTCCACGATCTGTCCATTGATGAAAGTGGTGTGTTGAAGTCTCCCACTATTATTGTGTGAGGTGCAATGTGTGCTTTGAGCTTTACTAAAGTGTCTTTAATGAATGTGGCTGCCCTTGCATTTGGGGCATAGATATTCAGAATTGAGAGTTCCTCCTGTAGGAATTTACCTCTGATGAGTATGAAGTGTCCCTCCTTGTCTTTTTTGATAAGTTTGGGTTGGAAGTCAATTTTATTCGATATCAGAATGGCTACTCCAGCTTATTTCTTCATACCATTTGCTTGGAAAATTGTTTTCCAGCCTTTCACTCTGAGGTAGTGTCTGTCTTTTTCCCTGAGATGAGTTTCCTGTAAGCAGCAGAATGTTGGGTCCTGTTTGTGTAGCCAGTCTGTTAGTCTCTGTCTTTTTATTGGGGAATTGAGTCCATTGATATTAAGAGATATTAAGGAAAAGTAATTGTTGCTTCCTATTATTTTTGTTGTTAGATTTGGCATTCTGTTCTTGTGGCTGTCTTCTTTTAGGTTTGTTGAGGGATTACTTTCTTGCTTTTTCTAGGGTGTGATTTCCATCCTTGTATTGTTTTTTTTCTGTTATTATCCTTTGAAGGGCTGGATTCGTGGAAAGATAATGTGTGAATTTGGTTTTGTCATGGAATACTTTGTTTTCTCCATCTATGGTAATTGAGAGTTTGGCCGGGTATAGTATCCTGGGCTGGCATTTGTGTTCTCTTAGTGTCTGTATAACATCTGTCCAGGCTCTTCTGGCTTTCATAGTCTCTGGTGAAAAGTCTGGTGTAATTCTGATAGGCCTGTCTTTATATGTTACTTGAGCTTTTTCCTTTACCACTTTTAATATTTTGTCTTTATTTAGTGTATTTGTTGTTCTGAATATTATGTGTTGGGAGGAATTTCTTTTCTGGTCCAGTCTATTTGGAGTTCTGTAGGCTTCTTGTATGATCATGGGCATCTCTTTCTTTAGGATTGGGAAGTTTTCTTCTATTATGTTGTTGAAGATATTTGCTGTCTCTTTAAGTTGAAAATCTTCATTCTCATCTATTCCTATTATCCTTAGGTTTGGTCTTCTAATTTTGTCCTGTATTTCCTGGATGTTTTGAGTTAGGATCCTTTTGCATTTTGTATTCTCTTTGATTGTTGTGCCGATGTGGAATCTTCTGCACCTGAGATTCTCTCTTCCATCTTTTGTATTCTGTTACTGATGCTCACATCTATGGTTCCAGATTTCTTTCCTAGGGTTTTTATCTCCAGAGTTGCCTCACTTTGGGTTTTCTTTATTGTGCCTACTTCCCTTTTTAGGTCTAGTATGGTTTTGTTCATTTCCATCACCTGTTTGGATGTGTTTTCCTCTTTTTCTTTAAGGACTTATAACTCTTTAGCAGTGTTCTCCTGTATTTATTTAAGTGAGTCATTAAAGTCCTTCTTGATGTCCTCTACCATCATCATGAGATATGCTTTTAAATCTGGGTCTAGGTTTTCGGGTGTGTTGGGTTGCCCAGGACTGGGCGAGGTGGGAGTGTTGCGTTCTGATGATGGTGAGTGGTCTTGGTTTCTGTTAGTAAGATTCTTATGTTTGCCTTTTGCCATCTGGAGTTAGTTGTTATAGTTGTCTCTGGTTTGAGCTTGTTCCTCTCATGATTCTGTTAGCCTCTATCAGCAGACCTGGGAGACGAGCTCTCCCCTGAGTTTCAGTGGTCAGAGCACTTTCTGCTGGCAAGCTGTCCTCTTGTAGGGAAGGTGCACAGATATCTGGTGTTCTGACATGCCTCCTGGCAGAAGAAAAAGGCCCAAAATAGGGCCTGTCCCAGAAGCTGTTAACTTCTGTAGTCCATACTCTCACCTGCGCAGACTAGTCTCAGAGGGATCTGTGAACCAAGATGGCTCTCCAAAGTGCTCTGGCAAAGCCCTTCCAGGCAGTGCAGACACCTCTCCTCTAGCAGGGAAGGTACCTGAATGTTTGGAGCCTGAAACCGAGTCTGCCGCAGAAGCTGTCCTCTAGGGACCTTGGGAGTGTTCACTGACTCTGAGCCCAAGGTACCCGGTGCTGGCACTGACGGGAAGGGACTAGTGACCCTGGTCAGGCTGGGTTTTCTGCTTCCCTAATGCTGTCTCAGGTCCCATGCAATTGGAATGGAACAGAGGTTGTGCTCCACTCACTGGTGGTCCTAAGATCGTGCAGAGAGTCCTTTAGGGACCTTGGGGGTGTCCGCCGACTCTGTGCCCAAGGTGACCCGGTGCTGGCATTGACTGGAAGGGATTTGTCAATTTTTAATATTCTTAATTTAGAAAAATAAATGGTGAATATTTTGTGCGATTTGGTCACAAAGAACACAAAGCAACAGCTTCAAAGTCATGTGGAAATCAAAACCACCTTGCGCTTTAGAAATCAAAAATACCAATAATTCTTTTGTGTGTCTCCATAAACTAAAACAAAGGGATTCAAAACAAGAATCAGAGTCAGCCAAGCTTCAGGAAGTGGTGTTGCCTATCATTAAACTGTGACAAATCTGTGCATTGAACCCTGATCTGCCATATGATAGCAATGGGAAGCACTGGATTATACAATGGCTAGGACTTCAAAATGAAGTAAGAATGAAGATATGATTATGGGATAAATATAATCAGTATCAGCAGAGATCAGAGCTCTAGCCCTCATCCTACAGGATACACTGGGAAAGTAGCTACCTGTGAATCAAAGGATTCTCACCTGGAACTCTAAGGGTGATGCTGGCCAAGCTTCAGGTACCTGAAAAAGAAACTGCTATTGATGCATCTAAGCCTACATTTCCATTTGGTTATATATAGTGTGTATAGATATCCATATTCTATTTTGGTGTTTTGGGGTGTACATGTATGCTTAGGTGGGTGTGTATATGTGTATATATGTGTGGAAGCCTAAGGTTGACATCAGGCATCTTCTTCAATCACTCTCTGATTCATTGGTTGAGTCAGAATATCTCACTGAACTTGATGTTCACGGATTCTGAAAGTTTAGCTAGTTATCCAGCCTGACCCAGGGATTTGTGGTCTTTGAGTGTTGACCACTGAGGTTACAGTTGGGCCATTGTGAGTCCAGGGCAGTGAACTTGGCACTCAGGATCAAAACACCAATCCTCATTTTTACAGGTTTTTGCCATCTGGTAATATCCCCAGTTCCTGTGTTTCAAGGACTGCTAGAGTTGACCAAGACAGTTCTATTCAAATATACAGTCTTAATTGGAAAAGAGATTAACAATCAGTCACATGAATTAGTAAGATCCCTTGGGAACCCTGTTTCTGGCTTTTCTTATTTAGAGAAGTTGTCCTTCTAGAGAGCCCTATATGCATTTTTAACTGGGCAACCAATGTTCACATGTGCCTGAAGTTTAAAATCTAACTTTTTAGCTCTACATTTTATTAACTTGATTGTCTTGGCTTGCTGTGCAAAAGGCAGCACAGTGAACATTTTGGGTTTAGTGAATGGTAAGATCTTGATCCCCAGACTTCTCTGCATTTCTCCTTATGAACTAAAACTTCTTCCAAGCTGAGTGTGACATTGTAGGACTGTAATCCCAGCTCCTAGGAGGTAGAGGCAGGAGAATCAGGAGCTCAAGTCATCTTCCAAAACACAGTGAATTCAAAGACAACCTGAACTAATGGAGACATGTCTCATAAAAGTTAAAACAAACAAACAAACAAACAAACAAACCAATGAGATGGCTCAGTGCTTGCTGCCAAGTCTAACAACCTGAATTTAATCCCCAAGACCCAAATTAAAAGGAGAAAACTGGCTTCCAAAGAAGTTGTGGTATGTTTGCAAACACATTGCACACACACATACACACACACACACACACACACACACACACACACACACACTTAAAATTTAATGTTTTTAAAGAATTCAACTCCTAGATAATTTTGCTAATATTATGAGGACTAAAAGTTTAAACAGACCATCAGGTGGCCAAGAAATCTAATGAAATTATTTTATAGTGAGTTTTAACTTAACACTGATTCAGATACTGGAAAATTAAAGCCTTCTATCCTCCTTCAAAGCAGTAATTTGATGACAGTTACAATCATACAATCTAATTCTATTCTGTTGTATACTACACATTGAAGTTTTTATTTTTCTGATTTCTAATCAGGAAAAAAACTTCCTTTTGGGAAATTGTGGTGGTAGATGTTATAGCCAGGACAGTGGTAGTAATTTAATTACTCAGTAAATTATTGAACACACATGATTCTTTTGAACTCTCTGAGAGTAATACTAGATGAACAGTCTTCTCCTAACTAATACATTTTAAGCGAATGACTTTCAGAAATCATTTGAAAACACATTTTCATAGTAGCATATGTCCTCAGATTTCTCTTGATTTTATCTATTTATAATGAAAATGAGTTTGGTCAAGTCTTATCTGTCCTCCCATTACATTCTGAAATATGAAGAAAGGTTCTTCACACCATCCCACTGACTTGCAAAAAGATCTAAGGCTGAGGAGACAGAACAGACAGTACAAGTCCTTGCCATACCAGCATGAAGACAAATTTATCTCTAGATCCCACTTAAAAATGTGAGGTGTGGTGGCATGATCTTGTAATTCCAGTGCTCAGAATTCGAGGTGAGGGGACCCTTGGGGTTTTCTGATCATTCATTATGGCCTAATTTACAAGATCCTGTATTCAAATAAGAAGCTGAACAGCTCATTTTAGTATAAACATACAGATCAGGGTTCACAATATGCTCAGTAGCATCAAAATCCATTCTTCTCATTACACTCTATGACACATTCACAACTCTTTTTTTTTAATTTTTATTAGGTATTTTCCTCGTTTACATTTCCAATATATATGTGTGTGTGTGTGTGTGTGTGTGTGCGTGTGCGTGTGCGTGTGTGTGTGTGTGTGTGTAATATAACAATACCAATTCTATAAATACAGAAACATTGTTAAATATGTCTCCATCTGATGGTAAAATTGTTTGCCAGTGTGCATTTGCCATTTTCAAAGAGGGCAGCATTGATAAGTAGAACAAGGCCACAGCATCTGCTGAGTGCAGCCTGGGGAAAGTCTCCCACTCACACAGCCTGTGGGGCTGCATTATCACTATGCACTCATTTTAGTATAAACATACAGATCAGGGTTCACAATATGCTCAGTAGCATCAAAATCCATTCTTCTCATTACACTCTATGACACATTCACAACTCTTTTTTTTTAATTTTTATTAGGTATTTTCCTCGTTTACATTTCCAATGCTATCCCAAAAGTCCCCCATACCCCCTCCACTTCCCTACCCACCCACTTCCCCTTTTTGGCCCTGGCGTTCCCCTGTACTGGGGCATATAAAGTTTGCAAGTCCAATGGGCCTCTCTTTCAAGTGATGGCCAACTAGGCCATCTTTTGATACATATGCAGCTAGAGACAAGAGCTCCGGAGTACTGGTTAGTTCATATTGTTGTTCCACCTATAGGGTTGCAGTTCCCTTTAGCTCCTTGGGTACTTTCTCTAGCTCCTCCATTGGGGACCCTGTGATCCATCCAATAGCTTACTGTGAGCATCCACTTCTGTGTTTGCTAGGCCATATATCCAGAAGATGTCCCAACTGGTAAGAAGGACACATGCTCCACTATGTTCATAGCAGCCTTATTTATAATAGCCAGAAGCTGGAAAGAACCCAGATGCCCCTCAACAGAGGAATGGATACAGAAAATGTGGTACATTTACACAATGGAGTACTACTCAGCTATTAAAAAGAATGAATTTATGAAATTCCTAGGCAAATGGATGGACCTGGAGGGCATCATCCTGAGTGAGGTAACCCAATCACAAAGGAACTCACACAATATGTACTCACTGATAAGTGGATATTAGCCCAGAAACTTGGGATACCCAAGATATAAGATACAATTTGCTAAACGCATTCACAACTCTTAAGTCAGCTTGTATGTTAAGAAATCACATCGAGTCTGTAGAGAGACTAAGGCTAAGTTTGTCAAATGCCTTTCAACTCAGAGACCAGAACACTGGCATCTCCCTGAAGCAATGGACAACTCAGTTGAGACAAGTTGCCATGGGCCCAGAACCAAAGCCTGTGCCTATGTGACTAATAGCTCTATCCCAGTCCTCCCACCCAAATGTAGTTCATCGAATATGGATGAGTTTTATAATAAATTTTATTGCTTAGGAACAGAGACTTCATGCCACATATAACTTGAACTTTAGGTTTCTAAGGAAACAACTGGAAGATTGAAGTCCTAGGTCAGTCTTTTTGTGGAAAAAATAATTTACATATTCTCTTCTCTGATAATGGATCTCAGTATGAGATTCCCTACAGGTCCATTCATTTCAGAATTTGGTTCTCAGATGATAATGATGCAGTTTGGGAAGGTTGTGGGACCTCGGAGGAGCCTAGAGGGTTATAGCTCCTCTTTGTCTGTGTCTTTGTTTCTCTGTTTCTCTGTCTGTCTGTCTGTTTCTCTTTCTTTCTGTAGTTCCAGACATGAACAATCAGCCTCATAATTCTTCTATGACAGCCTTAAGCATATTTTCTATCTGACTACCCTGCCATAATCTGTTGTGCATAGCCCTAGGGTTAAGTATATTTGATGTTAAAATTCCATTCTCCTGTGAGGGACTGTGAACAAGGAATGAGTATGTACTCAGGTGATTTCCTGTAAACCTGCTTCCCACCTTAAATTGTAAAATAAAGGAGAGCTGATAAATGGGCAGATAAAGGGAAGGTGGAGCAGAAGATTGGGAGAGAGAAGAAGGAGAAAATGAGAGAGAGAGAGAGAGAGAGAGAGAGAGAGAGAGAGAGAGAGAGAGAGAGAGAGAGAGAGAGGACACAGAGGAGGAAGAAGAAAAGCAGAGCAGAAGCACACGGCCTGGAGAAACCACAAGTTCTAAGGGTATTCATAGATGTGGAAGATGGTAGTGTAGTGGTAGATCTGCCCAATCTCGGCACACAGCATGTAATCATATTAACTGTGTTGTGTTTTCATTGTTGGGGCATATTTGAGTTGGAGATTTACAACAATATCAAGTACTATACCTTCAAATCAGGTTACAAAAGACAAAACAAACAAACAAAGCGGCAACAAAAATGCCCCTCAAACAAAACAAAACAAAACAAAACACACATCTTTTAAGAAGACTAAACTCAAAACTTTTGGTGACAATATACCTGAATGATCTGTGACCCTTGGTTGTAGTGCATTTCAATCCAAAATTTGAAGCTGTCTATATAATATTCCTCTGTCCCTTGTTTCCTCATACTGCCCAGGAGAAATGGTCATAGTATCAAAAACTTTGTGTTGTTATTGGTAGGTAGAGATGACGATGCTACTTAGACATGGAATGATGGTGAACATGATGCCATTAAGTGTACAGAAAAGTCTGATTATTCACTATCTTTACATTTTCCTCTCCACCTGGCTGCTAACACATTTTTTTTTTCTGTGTAGGTTATAGAGATTATGTCACATGCTGAGAATATTTAGCTCAACTAGTCTTTAAGGTGAAATGTATGCAAAACTTCATCTGTAGTAAAGTGTGTAAGAGATGGTTTTAGTTTCCAGGTTCTTTTTTTTTAATATTTTTTTATTATGTATTTTCCTCAATTACATTTCCAATGCTATCCCAAAAGTCCCACACACACCCCCCCCCACTCCCCTACCCACCCATTCCCACTTTTTGGCCCTGGCGTTCCCCTATACTGGGGCATATAAAGTTTGCATGTCCAATGGGCCTCTCTTTCCAGTGATGGCCGGCTAGGCCATCTTTTGATACATATGCAGCTAGAGTCAAGAGCTCATTTGCCCCTTCTTAGAATTGGGAACAATCACCCATGGAAGGAGTTATAGAGACAAAGTCTGGAGCTGAGACAAAAGGACGATCTAGAGACTGCCATATCCAGGGATCCATCCCATAATCAGCCTCCAAACGATGACACCATTGCATACACTAGCAAGAGTTTGCTAAAAGGACCCTGATATAGCTGTCTCTTGTGAGACTAGGCCGGGGCCTAGCAAACACATAAGTGGATGCTCACAGTCAGCTATTGGATGGATCACAGGGCCCCCAATGGAGGAGCTAGAGAAAGTATCCAAGGAGCTAAAGAGATCTGCAACCCTATAGGTGCAACAATCACCCATGGAAGGAGTTACAGAGACAAAGTTTGGAGCTGAGACAAAAGGATGGACTATCTGGAGACTGCCATATCCAGGGATCCTGATTATGAACTAACCAGTACGCTGGAGCTCTTGACTCTAGTTTCCAGGTTCTTAAGAGTAAGATGGTAGGTACCTGCCTATACTAAGGGCCCTAAGCTGAACTTTTCACCTTTTATTTTGAAAGTATTCTTTAAATAGAAGCTTCTCTGATGAAATACAAAGGTTAACTAATTTATGGATATAAATATTAGCATTTACACGCACAGGATGCTCTCTTCTTCTGTCTACCACCTTCAACCATGGGGTTCTTGTTTATGTTTACAGTTATTAGGCATGGGTTCTCTACTGTGGAATAGGCCTTGAATATAATGAGACCTACTACTTACTACTATGACATTCATGCCATTATTACACTAAAAGGCATATATCTTGTCTGGATAACCATTATCATAGAGCACAACATTCACAGTTTGGTAAGGCTTTGAGGAAAATTCTCCCCAAGTGATCAGCTTATATCTTCTGGCACTTTAAAAGCTAACCCGTATAGAGGAAGCTTTCAGGCCATTACCAGCTTGATCCCTCTGTGTCCTATGACCAAAGCGTGTGGAGCCTTCAGCACTAGGATCTCACCACGAAGCTCCATGGTTTAAGTAGTCTAGAAATCAAAATAGGAAATAGAATCCAGTTTCAAATCTTGTCCATATATACTCTCAGTCTACAACTATTGCCATTTCTAGTTCTCAGAGTAAAGAGATAAATATGTTTAGCATGTTGAAGTTTCACTTAAATTTCATTTGACTCTTTGTATTTTACTCATTCCAATTGGCTAATATGGGTGCCAAGAACCTCAAATATGTACTTTCACAGTTGCTTCCCCTCAGTATTCTTTCTATGACAACCTGGATCACCTTCTGAAAGCTTCGTGCTTTGTGGATTTAGATTTACTGAAATAGAACTTTTGATTATATTCTCTTCCTATCTGCTTTTCCTCCACAGCATCCCAAGGCACATGAAGGAATAATCTACTGCTTTCTAACTCCAAACACTTCATTATAATGCAAACCCTTCAGTCTCCCAGGGAAAATGGTATTGGTTTGTTCATCTTAAGGTTTAGTACTTCCCAAGTTCCCATCCTATTTAACACTTTCACATCACAGACATAGACTGACATTTTGAATTTAATTTTCTTTTTCAAAGTGGAAACATATATTCCTATACATCAAATAACTCAAAGAGATAAAAGCTGGTCACCGCACAGCACATGAGCCTGTAGGGAATTTAGCAGTCTTGTGGTCTGTTCTGGACCTTTTTATTGTTATATTTGTGATTCAAAATAGAATACAAAATAGCCTTTTGTGTTTTAAATCTGATCGGTCTCAGTAAGATGTACAGATACACAATGAATATGCTTTGTTGCTTTGATTTATTCTCATTCTTATATCTTTGGCAATGGGACTTTCAGTTGTAAGACTCACAAAATTTCTGCATATCACACTTCTTCATTTTGTAAAACTCTACCATTCAAAAACAGTATACACATTTAAAAATATCCCAGGATTCATAGGAGGGAAAGGGCATGAAATGCATATACTGGATGTTAGATTATGATTTCTATAAGTACGTTTTAGTTTTACTTTCTTTCTACTATGGTAATAAAATACTTAGACTCCAGTGAGGAAGGGTCTACTCTAGCTCACATTTTGTTCGCAGACCACAAAAGTGGGCAGTGAAAGTCTATGCATGGTAGAGCTTAGCCTACTCTTTACTCCCACACAGTTCAGGATCCCCTGACCAAGGAATGACACTGCCCATAGTATACAGGTCTTCCAGCCTCAGTCAAGGCATTGGGCTTAATCCCATACACACACCCAGAGGCCTATCTCCAAGGTGACTCCAGACCCTGACAAGCTGACAACCAATGTCAACTATTATAAATCACATACATAATGATATAAATATAGTGTCTATTTTATGGATTATTTATCACAAAGTATATTTCAGGAAGGACATTTAAATATATAATTCTTGATAAACATAGCATAAAGTTAACTAAATTTTCTTCACGATTTTGAAAATGAAAATATAATTGGAAATGCATAGAATAAAGGGTATCAGCATAATTACTGACGGCTGTGATTTTATTTGAAAATTAAGGTTACCTCCATTTCAAATCATGTGTACTTGGATGGGCCACAGGCCATTCCCTAAAATTGTAATTAAATTTCTGATAAAGGCACAAGAATGGGCAAAAATTCAAAAGAAAGCAAGGCTCATCAGAATACCTACTACTAAGAGGTTGGAAGATAGACATAATTAACAAGACGGAGGGCTCTAGAATAAGAATGATTTCTCCAAACATCTGCATGTAATATATCTTCTTACATGTGGCCTGATGTCTCTCCTAAGTATCTGTCTACCTGTCTATCTTTTAATCTATCTACCTATCTGTGCATCTGTATGAATTGTAAGAAATTAAGAAATATGGCACTATTTGGACAGAGGGATCAGTAAGAAAGGAAATACGGCAAAGGTAGCAGGGCTCACTAGAAGCAAAGTACAATGGCATACAGGCATGAAAATGTCACCAGACACTCACTGTTTGGCATGCTACTTTATAAGTATTATTACTAGTAATAACTGCTGTGGGAGAACACTGAGTATTGCTTTCTCCACATATTATTAGTTATGGTATGTAACATGTAATGGGGGCCTGAGCATAGATATTGTTTAAGCCCAGGCTAACAATAAAAAGTTCATAAAACAAGAGAGTAAGGCTAAGGAACTCACCTATTCATCCCTAACATAATGAGGGGCAATGAAATAAACCATGGTTTTCCAGAGACTTTGAGATGGAGAATAAAGACAAAAGATGGCTGTGGATTTTTGTTGTAACAAACCACGAAGAAGAAAAGTAAAAATACAATAATATAATTTATCTCTTCATTTTTACATAGGACATACCAACTTTTTATTGAAAATAGATCTTTTCTCATACAATAAATCCTAATTATAATTTCTGCTCCCTTTATTCCACCCAATTCCTACCTACCTGATGGCAAAATCTCATTTAGAACTCTGTGTTCCAAGATCTATCTCTCTCTCTCTCTCTCTCTCTCTCTCTCTCTCTCTCTCTCTCTCTCTCTCTCTCTCTCTCTCTCTCTCTGCATAATGTCCAGCTGTGGGTCTCTGAATTCATTCTTATCTGCTGCCAGACAAAGTATCTCTGATGATGCCAGAATAAGGCATTTATCTATGAATATAGTAAAATACCATTAGGATTCATTTTATCAATACCCCCACCTTGTTTTTAAGAAGTATTTGGTTCTATCCTAGGTCTCTGGTATCTAATTTCTGATACTGGATTATCCAAGAAGGGTTGGGTATGGGTTCCCTCTTGTGGAGAGGGCCTTAAATAAAATTAGACATTGGTTAGTTACTCCAACAGGTTTTATGCCACTATTGCCATAGCATATATTACAGGTAAGAGAGCACTGTAGATTAAAGCATTTGTGACTGGGTTTGTGTTTACATTTCTCTTTTGGTAAACTGCAGTGTCCCTTCCTATTCCAACAGTATTAGAATACAGGAATGAAGACTCTATGTAGGCACCAGCTTGACCTCTTCATGTTCAATGACTTGAGGGAGTGTTGTCAGCAGTGGGCTCTTGCTGTCACTTTGCAGAGTGCAACATATTGTCTTGGCAACAGCCTGGGTTGTTTGGGGGTTTCGATGGCCCACTTTGCCAAACAGCTCAATTGGTTGTAACTGTGTCCTGGTATTGGAAGCTTCATTTGGTGATGAGATATGGTCACTTAGGACTCTGTCTCCTGAGTTATTTGAAGACTTCATCAGGATTGCCTTCATATATTTTAGGAAGTTTCCACTGCAATAGGTTTCAATTTTCAAAACATGATTTAATATTTACTTTTAAGTGTGTGTGTGTGTGTGTGTGTGTGTGTGTGTGTGTGTGTGTGTGCGCCTCTGTGTGTTTATAGATGCCTGTAGTTCAGAACCTTTGAATCCCTTGAACTGGAGTTGTAGGGTGGTGAGAGCCACCTGACATAGGTCCAAGGAACAGAACCTTGGAACTCTAGAACAGGGAGTTTCCTTAGCTATCTGAGCTATCTCTTCTGCCTCCCAAATATATGGTTTGCTGTTGTTCTGGCATTAGTGAAAGACAGAAACCTTCAGGAAAAGCAGTAATTTCCAGACTGGAGTAACAGATGGAAATCCATACCAAAGACATAATAATAAGAGTAAGAATAAAATTGGATCAAGGAGATTTAAGAGCAGCCTACATCCCCCTAAAAAATCAGACCCTTACAAAGGAAAGGCAATTTCTGTTGCAATGTCTTGCTTCCTACCAACACAATGGTGGCCAGAGCTGGCAGAATCCCATCTTTGGATGATTACAGAAATCTGCCATTAGCTTAGCCTCTTCCATATCCAGTGATTATGTCTTTCATAAGTAAACATTTTAGTAGAGCATATTTCTTGACAAATGATCTCTCCCAAGGAATTTTAAAAGACTGTTTGAAATCAGTTTATCAGAGGAGGAGGGCATGGAGTGAAAGGAACTTGAGTAAATGACATGTCACATGGGGAGGAAATCTAAACAGAGCAGAATGCTTTCCGTTTCTACAAAATACTAATGAAGTGCAAATGGAAAGGTTAAAGCTCAATTTTTAGCTGCAACATGTTCACATGTAAAAGCTTTACTCATGTCTTAAATTTGGTGCATTTGCAAAAAAGAAACCCAAACAATGATCAAGCAAGAACAACACAGAAGCTGGGCTGTCAAGTGGTAAAGTATTGCAGCTCAATGGCGAGAAGCTGAATTTGGATCCCCACAACAAAAGTCAAAGCAGAAAACTGCTGTACATATCTGTAATTTCTGCTCTTGGGCAGAGTAGGCAGGAGAGAGGATCTATGGAGCACTTCTAACTCAATTAGTGAGCTCCAGGTTCAGTGACAAAACCTATCCTAAGTGTTACTGTGGAGAGGACTAGAGGAAGACACCTGGTGTCAAACTCTGACTTCACATGCACACACAAGAACAGGCACACACACACACACACACACACACACACCATATGGCTGAAGGGAAAAAGTATCCAAAAATAGTTTGTGTGTGCTAAGATAATTAAAAACAGTAATAAAGTACAATAATTATTACAGATGTTACTGTAAAACAAAGGATAATACATTTTTGCCATGTGGTTGCACCAAGGCTAAGCATGCAGAACAATAACAGTATGAACACAGAAGAAACAACAGATCAGTGAACTAAGGTTACTTTAGGACTTGGTTACTTAGAGATGAACTGAAACTGAGCACATTTAACATTTGATTCCAAAACTGATCAGACACTTAGTCTTTCCTGCTGAAAATCAGTGACATAACACAAACACTAATCCAAAGACCAGTTCAAAGAGCTCCCTTTGACACATAGTAGAAACAGAATAGAAAATGCACAGATGTAGCCCAACCCTGGGGCTGGGTTAATGGCTCCATTGCATATTGCACTTGCACAAGCAAAAGGAGTGGATATTTGATGTCCAGAATCCACATAAAAGCCAGATGAGATTGATAGCCCATCTGTAAACACAGCCTTGGTACATAGTAACAGAGACAAACAGGGCATCCCCAGACAAGTTGGCTAGTGAGAGAAGACATGATGGCTAGCTCTGGATTTGGTTGAGAGAACCTGAATAAGGTATAAGATTCCTTACAAGGATTACTCCTAGCATCAACTTTGGGCTTCTGCCTGCTGTTGCAGACATACACACAGACACACAGACACACACACACACACACACACACATACACACACACACAATTACATGTACACGCACATGCACATGTACATGTACATGCACATGCATGCATACATTAAACAAAGAACTGATCATTAATAGACCAGAGAAAATACAAAATGATACAAGTGAATGTGCTAACTAGATCTGATGAACAACAGCTGGATACTTATAAAGACGTGTGTGTGTGTGTGTGTGTGTGTTTATTGTGAAGTTGAAATCTCTCCATCAAGCTACCATTAAGTCAGGGACCATACGTATATTACATGTATTTTAAAAACAAAATACATCATTGGAATGATTTCAACTAAACAACAACAAAAAGACTTGTGTGTTGTAACTGTGGCTCCATTCATTTGTTCCAAGATAATATGGTAAAGCAAGATTTGTAAAAATAAAATAGGTAAATTTTCTGAGATTTCTAACAGGAAATATGAAGATATTTCATCAGGCATGAGTTAAGAACTCTTAATGATTGATATTTCAACCTGCATAGTTAACCACACTCATATAATTGGCAGCTTACACTCACATCTTTGTCTTGATGCAATTCAACTCTGCACATGCTGACATTTTTCTACAAACTCTGAAAATTATATTTAAATTATCTTATATAGACAAATATCAGAAGTTCTGGAATAGAACTTTAGATGTGTTAATATAGTATTCAATCTAATAATGTCCCCAAAGCAGAGCACAACAAAACATGTCAAAAGGATAAAATGCAGAAAATACTTGATTATTTTGAGCCTAGAAGTACGAATCAAGCTATTAAATTATTGAGTTTCTCCATCTAATATCACAAAGTCAATCATCCTAGCATTTTAACCTCAGGTGTTCCTTTCTGCCTCTAAGGATGGAACATGTTGAAAATATGTTTTCACAATTCTATTCTTGAAATGTATTTGATGCTGTGTGTTTCATTTGGCATGGGACATGTGGAGTCCAGAAGAGGGTATCAAGTGCCCTGGTGCTGAAGTTACAGAAAATCATGAGCTTCCTGATATGGATGCTAGGAGCCAAACTTGGATCTGAAATACCAGCCAGCATGGCTATCCATGGCATTTATGTTTCCAACCCCTCAGCTTCCCTGTTAGCCAGCTCTAACTAGTCATGGCTCTATGTTATGAAATATGAGTAGACATAACTTTCCATCTACACATTGTACTGCAATGCCAACACTGAAAGCAAACTTGTTATAAACAAAGAGTAACTTTAAATATTGTTCCTTGGCAATAGCTAAACATGGAAGATGAAATATGTCTACCCAAAAATGCCACTGAGTGAGTGGGTTATATGACATGTTTGCTGCAATCAATGTGCTTTAACTATATCAATATAAAATGACAATATTCAAATCAAATCAGGAAAATACCAAAAATATAAGGCAAAAATGATGCATGTTTCTACCTATAAAGTAGAACTCATTATTGCATAAATTTGACTTAATAAGACAACTTTATTCAGGTTGTCTTCATGGATTATCTCATTGTTAAGTGGATTCAGGAGTGTTTGCAGTCTCCTTTTGGAGTTGTCCTCTCACTTGACCTTCAAGCAGACATTCTATTAGAGCTCTCCTAGGATGCCTATTGGCTACCATGCAATGGACAATTCATGCCATGGTTTCCCTCCAATTTATGCTCCTGCTTCAACCTTCTCAGCATATTTATATTGTCTTGAATTCTTAATTACTTTCAGTCCTGATTACCAGCAGATTTGCTCCAGCCTCATTTTTCAGCAAGCCCTTTTTAACAAACCAAACAGGAGCTTCACATAAAAGGATGGGATCTCCTCCTGCAGTAGAATATTACTAGGTGATAAGAGTTCTCCAGACATCTAAAAAGACTTCTGGTGGTTTTGATAGAATATTTTGTTTGTTTTGAATAAGCTTGTCAAAGTATATAGAGGTCAAAAGTAACAGGATAAATAGAATCAGATAGATGGAGGCAGTAGATAGACAGCACATTACCAAATCAGGCACTTACAACCTCCAACAGAGATAACTGGAGTGGTCCAATTCAGATAGCAGACAACACCATCAAATTAATACTTACAATATCCTCCCTATATCATTTAAAATGCCATCTTTTCCTGGTGGAAAACAATGTGTTGTGTAATGATTGATAGATATTGTAATATCATTTATCAAATGGTATGTTGCAGTCCTGTGAATATTTCAGGAAAATAAAGAAAAAGGGGTCAAGAACTGAAAAGCCAAATTGAGTAGCACTTTGAACTGATACTTAGGACTGGGGAATGGATCTATGGGTAGAGTTGTTGTTGTGGGAACCTGCTGACATAAATTTTATTCTTATCACCGGTATAAAAATCTGGACATCATACCGTATAAGGAAAGTCTATACCAGAGCTCTTTGACCAGATAAGTTAGATGAATTGATGGACAAAGTTTCCAACAATAGACCCTATCTTAATAAATAAGGTTGATGGCATTGGAGGAAGAAAGATACCCAAGATTGCCCTCTGGTCTCTACATGTGTGTGTATGTTCTCTCTCTCTCTCTCTCTCTCTCTCTCTCTCTCTCTCTCTCTCTCTCTCTCTCTCTCATACTTGCACACAAATAAACAGCTTTAGTAAAATACATGACGAATTAAGGTTTTAATTTTTATGTATTTTACTTTCAGCTATATAGTAATATGTTTTCCATTGTTATCTGACAAAATTGGCTGCCTTATTTCCAAATTTTTATGTTCTTTGCATTTGGAATATGTTTCTGCATGAAAAAACAAATTATTTTAGGTGGTTTTAGTTTTAAAACTTGGGGGTTTGAATTACGGTTAGAGTTGCTTACACAAAAATACATGAAGAGTATTTAGAATATAAAATATTCCCCAACAGTTAGTATACCTGAATTATAATTTAGATTTTTTTATTTTAACAAGAAGAGAATAAAATCAGAAATTCAGTATTTTAATGGTTCAAATTATCTTCATTTTTTTTTCTACTAGTAAAATAAAAACTTACCATGTGAATGGCAAGAATAATTGTGGAGATTTTTCTTCTTTTAATGAACTCTTTGATTTGCAATGCCTCGAAAGATGGAGGTCTGGTTGAAATGACATATCCACCTAGTAGTTCCATGTCCTTATAGAAGTTTTATACATTCTGAGAGAGCATATGCAGACTCATATCTAAAAGATATCAGCAACCACATTCTATCTTCGAACCCTAGCCCTGCTGACTCAAGGTGGCCCCACAGTAAATGCAATTATAGCCCTCAAATATCCTAAGATTTTTCATTATCTAATTGTGGACAGTACATAGTAAGTCTGAAACATAAAATTTCACTTTGTAGTCATTCTTTGTTTTGTAGAAGTGATTTTAAATGACACCAATGGAAATACTTTTGCAAATATGAATAATTCTATGAGAGAAATCTGTTCAGTGGACTTAATTTTAGAGACCAAATTGGAGCTGTTCTTGCAATTTTATGTTGATTATTCAATGTAGCATCACTTTATACATGATACTGTTTTGTAACCTTGAAAGGATTTCTCTAAATATTGTGTATTTGCTTTCCTTAAAGATTCATAGCTATAAAATGCACATTTTGTCCTATTGTACATCCAGAAGACAATTAGTACTTAAATACTCATTTTTTATTTTTGTCTTTATCTAGATCCTGACTAAATTAAATGAATAGTAACCAAACAAACACATTAAAAAAAAAAAAAAAAAAAAAAAGCTTCTCGGGATGTGGTGGCACATGCCTTTAATCCCAGCACTCGGGAGGCAGAGGCAGGCAGATTTCTGAGTTCGAGGCCAGCCTGGTCTACAAAGTGATTTCCAGGACAGCCAGGGCTATACAGAGAATCCCTGTCTCAAAAAAACAAAAATAAAAAAACAAAACAAACAAACAAACAAACAAAAAAACCAGCTTCAAATTGAAGCAGTTACAGAAAGATTTTACCCTTACAAAAATAACAACAACAACAAAAAACCTCTAATTCCATGCATTTGATATCAATCAAACTTTATCTCTGATTATGATCACAGAGTAATCACCTAATTGCAATGTGGAAAGTTCTTCCTCCCTTCCCTAGTTTTGAACATTTCAGTTACTGAATGTTTCAATGCTCTCCAGTGGTGTGTCAAAAGGAAGAGGATACAGTGAGTCGTGAGTGTGCACTATGGCTGTAACTTAGCAATCAGGCCACCATGGTCTTTGTACTACCCGAAAATAAAAACTAAGTTCTCTAAAGTAATCAGACTAAATACTACATGCATTTTTCTGCATGCACTTAGCCAAAGGCAAAGGTTAATTTTTCTTAACCATATCATGTGACTAGTCAATCGGCATTTGCATATAATAAAGAAACTAGACATTCATTGTCAGTTTTGATTTTGAGCTTCCTTTGCTCGGTTTGATATCTGTGTTCTCTACCCACTAGTCTTGTTTACTTCATTCTCCTATAACATAACGTACTCCTCCCAGTCGCTTTCCACCTCCTCTTCCATCCAGATCCACCCCCTTTCTGTCTCTCATTAAAAAGGAAACAGGCCTCTAAAGGATAAATAAAATAAAATGTAAGGGAAAACAAAAATGAACACATGAGAACAGAACAGAACAAACAGAAGAATGTGAGCTCAGGAAAAAAAGCCCATAAAACAAAGATGCATAGATCTACTTATTTGCACACAAAATAGGAATCACATAAAAGGAATAAACTGAAAGACATAAAGTATATTCATAGGAACTATAGGCAGAAAGAGAAAAAATATAAAATTCATTTACCTTAAATTTAAACAATAAGATAAAGTTTTTTAAAAACCCAACATGACATCACAAGACAAGGAACCTCCAAAGATGCTGTTGACATTGTTTTCTGTTGTCCATCTACTGCTGGGCGTGCAGCCTATCCTTAAGAGTAGTTAGTTTCAAAGAACAGTGGGAGCAATCTTGGTTCCTGGACTCCACCGAAAAGTAGTCTGCACAGGTGAGAGTGTGCACACAGAAGCGGACAGCTTCTGGGACAGGCGGGAGCCACAGAGCTTCTGAGGCAGCGCCCTTTTCAGGCTCCAGACATCCGACCACCTTCCCGGCCAGAGGACAGGTGTCCACCCGGCCCGGAAGTTTTTTGCCTCAGGAACAGCAGGAGCCATCTTGGTTACAGGACTCCACCGAAAAGTAGTCTGCACAGGTGAGACTGTACACACAGAAGCAGGCACCTTCTGGGACAGGCTGGAGCCACAGAGCCTCTGAGGCAGTGCTCTTTTCAGACTCCGGACATCTGACCACCTTCCGGTCCACTGCAACACCGAGGTTCCTGGCCCGGGGAGTCTCTGGACACCGGAAAGGACCCACACAGGATTCCCCCACTGGATCCTAAGACCTCTGGTGAGTGGAACACAGCATCTGCTCCAATCCAATCGCACAGGACCTGAGACTGCATTAACTAAAGAAGCAGAAAACCCAGCCTGATTAGGGACACAAGTCCATTCCGGTCCACTCCAGCAACAGGATTCCTTGTGCGCTGAGTCTCTGGAAACCCCCAAATTCCTCACAGAACCCTCCAGGGGATCTTAAGACCTCTGGTGAGTGGAACACAACTTCTGCCAAGAGGCAGGTTCGAACACCAGATATCTGGGCACCTTCCCTGCAAGAGGAGAGCTTGCCTGCAGAGAGTACTCTGACCACTGAAACTAAGGTAAGAGCTAGTCTCCCAGGAATGCTGATAGAGGCTAACATAATCACCTGAGGAACAAGCTCTAACCAGAGACAACTATAACAGCTAGCTCCAGAGATTACCAAATGGCGAAAGGCAAATGTAAGAATCCTACTAACAGAAATCAAGACCACTCACCATCATCAGAACCCAGCACTCCTACCCCACCTAGTCCTGGGCACCCTAATACAATCGAAAAGCTAGACCCATATTTAAAAGCATATCTCATGATGATGGTAGAGGACATCAAGAAGGACTTTAGTAACTCACTTAAAAAAATACAGGAGAACACTGCTAAAGAGTTACAAGTCCTTAAAGAAAAACAGGAAAACACAACCAAACAGTTAGAAGTCTTTAAAGAAAAACAGGAAAACACATCCAAACAGGTGATGGAAATGAATAAAACCATACTAGACCTAAAAAGGGAAGTAGACACAATAAAGAAAACCCAAAATGAGGCAATGCTGGAGATAGAAACCCTAGGAAAGAAATCTGGAACCATAGATGCGAGCATCAGCAACAGAATACAAGAGATGGAAGAGAGAATTTCAGGTGCAGAAGATTCCATAGAGAACATCGGCAAAACAAACAAAGAAAATACAAAATGCAAAAGGATCCTAACTCAAAACATCCAGGAATTACAGGACACAATGAGAAGACCAAACCTATAGATAATAGGAGTTGATGAGAATGAAGATTTTCAACTTAAAGGGCCAGCGAATATCTTCAACAAAATTATAGAAGAAAACTTCCCAAACCTAAAGAAAGAGATGCCCATGAACATACAAGAAGCATACAGAACTCCAAATAGACTGGACCAGAAAAGAAATTCCTCCTGTCACATAATAATCAGAACAAAAAAATGTACTAAATAAAGAGAGAATATTAAAAGCAGTAAGGGAGAAAGGTCAAGTAACATATAAAGGCAGGCCTATCAGAATTACACCAGACTTTTCACCAGAGACTATGAAAGCCAGAAGAGCCTGGACAAATGTTCTACAGACACTAAGAGAACACAAATGCCAGCCCAGGCTACTATACCCGGCCAAACTCTCAATTAACATAGATGGAGAAACCAAAGTATTCCATGACAAAACCAAATTCACACATTATCTTTCCACAAATACAGCCCTTCAAAGGATAATAACAGAAAAAAAAAAAAAAAACCAATACAAGGAAGGAAATCACGCCCTAGAAAAAGCAAGAAAGTAATCCCTCAACAAACCAAAAAGAAGACAGCCACAAGAACAGAATGCCAACTCTAACAACAAAAATAAAAGGAAGCAACAATTACTTTTCCTTAATATCTCTTAATATCAATGGACTCAATTCCCCAATAAAAAGACATAGACTAACAGACTGGCTACACAAACAGGACCCAACATTCTGCTGCTTACAGGAAACTCATCTCAGGGAAAAAGACAGACACTACCTCAGAGTGAAAGGCTGGAAAACAATTTTCCAAGCAAATGGTATGAAGAAACAAGCTGGAGTAGCCATTCTGATATCGAATAAAATTGACTTCCAACCCAAACTTATCAAAAAAGACAAGGAGGGACACTTCATACTCATCAAAGGTAAAATCTTCCAAGAGGAACTCTCAATTCTGAATATCTATGCTCCAAATGCAAGGGCAGCCACATTCATTAAAGACACTTTAGTAAAGTTCAAAGCACACATTGTACCTCACACAATAATAGTGGGAGACTTCAACACACCACATCCATCAATGGACAGATCGTGGAAACAGAAACTAAACAGGGACACAGTGAAACTAACAGAAGTTATGAAACAAATGGATTTAACAGATATCTACAGAACATTTTATCCTAAAACAAAAGGATATACCTTCTTCTCAGCACCTCATGGTACCTTCTCCAAAATTGACCACATAATTGGTCACAAAACAGGCCTCAACAGATACAAAATTATTGAAATTGTCCCATGCATCCTATCAGACCACCATGGACTAAGGCTGATCTTCAATAACAACATAAATAATGGAAAGCCAACATTCACGTGGAAACTGAATAACACTCTTCTCAATGATACCTTGGTGAAGGAAGGAATAAAGAAAGAAATTAAAGACTTTTTAGAATTTAATGAAAATGAAGCCACAACATACCCAAACCTATAGGAAACAATGAACACATTTCTAAGAGGGAAACTCATAGCTCTGAGTGCCTCAAAGTAGAAACTGTAGAGAGCACACACTAGCAGCTTGACAACACATCTAAAAGCTCTAGAAAAAAAGGAAGAAAATTCACCCAAGAGGAGTAGATGGCAGGAAATAATCAAACTCAGGGGTGAAATCAACCAAGTGGAAACAAGAAGAACTATTCAAAGAATTAACCAAAGAGGAGTTTGTTCTTTGAGAAAATCAACAAGATAAATAAACCCTTAGCTAGAATCACTAGAGGGCACAGGGACAGCATCATAATTAACAAAATCAGAAATGAAAAGGAAGACATAGCAACAGATCCTGAAGAAATCCAAAACACCATCAGATCCTTCTACAAAAGGCTATACTCAACAATACTAGAAAACGTGGACGAAATGGACCAATTTCTAGACAGATACCAGGTCCCAAAGTTAAATCAGGATCAAGTTAACGATCTAAACAGTCCCATATCCCCTAAAGAAATAGAAGCAGTCATTAATAGTCTCCCAGCCAAAAAAGCCCAGGATCAGATGGGTTTAGTGCAGAGGTCTACCAGACCTTCAAAGAAGATCTAATTCCAGTTCTGCACAAACTATTCCACAAAATAGAAACAGAAGGTACTCTACCCAACTCATTCTATGAAGCCATAATTACTCTGATACCTAAACCACAGAAAGATCCAACAAAGATAGAGAACTTCAGACCAATTTCCCTTATGAATATAGATGTAAAAATCCTCAATAAAATTCTTGCTAACCGAATCCAAGAACACATTAAAGCAATCATCCATCCTGACCAAGTAGGTTTCATTCCAGGGATGCAGGGATCTCGCGTGCTATTGTCTCACCAGCAAGAACACACATGTGAACAACCGGATCCTTCTGCAGCAATTCTCTATTATGCTAGCTTCAGCATGAAGAGGAAGACCCCAAGACCCAAAAAGGCGCTGCTTATATACACCTCAGTGTGGCGTGTCCACACCTGATTGGCTGCTCTCTCAGCACACCCTGGGATTGGAAGTGACTTGGCGTGAACACACTCTTGCACATGCGCACTCTGCTTGTCTACCAATTAGACCATGCAGGCACAACGGAAACCTCTTCCCACATCTCCCCCTTTTTGTTTTATTAAGACGAGGCTGGTCTAGGCCTCTGCAGTTACGTCCATCTGCTGTGGTTCCTGTTTTAGGTCGTTCCTCTAATGTCACAGCCTTACCCGTCATAGGGTAACCTATCACCACTGGGCCCCATGTCTTAGATTGGTCTGTGCATGAGGAAAGTTGTTCTTCTCTGGATACCACAGTGCTGTGTGGCAATAACTGCTAGATGGCCTAGGGTGAACTCTACAAGAGAGGCCAGCCAGGTTTTAAGGAAAATTTTTGCGGAGAAATCATGATCGTGTGCAATGAGGAAACCTGAGCGATGTGCAAGGGCTGATCAATGATCATTGAGTCTCTCTCATCCCTGTGGAATGGATCTGCAGATCCGTGGGGTGCACGAGCAGAGAACTCAGATGCCAATTAAGTCTTAAGCATGGATAGCCAAATTTCAGGGGAGGCCCCTTGTTCAATGGCCACAAGTGCTTGAGTGATCATGACCTTATCCCGTTTCTGTTGAGATCTGAGTTTGCAAACCAACCATAGCATAAACACTATCCCACAACATAAGGCTGTGCCAAACAATATAACCCCCACCCACTCCTTAAAATAAGAAACTGCAGATGTAAGCCAAGAAGTAAAATCTCCAAGGGTCACTGGTTCCACTCTGGTCCCATTAAGGTTCAGGATCTGTATCTGCAGCCTTGTCTGCAACCTTTCCAGCTCCTGCGACCAGTTCCCCTTCAGGTAAAATCTCCAAGAGTCTGTACTTCTAATAAAAGAATCATTAATATACCTAATGGGAGTAATGCACACATGCGGAGTGGATGCCAAACAACTCATTTATATGACATCCATCATCTGTTGAAATATAATCTTTTTCTTTAAAAAATATACAGGTTGTAAAAGGTTTATCCACATTATGCACAAAGCATAGTGTATAATTTAAATGAAAACTAGTACTCTTCTACACCCATGGCTCTTGAGGAGTTTGTCATGCATAAGGCACATCCAAAAAACATTCCTTTGCAAAAAACAAAGGCAAGGTAAAAGAATTGGAATGTACTGGTAAAGGTACTGGCCATGATCTTACTATGGCCCACAAAGGTATACTTATCCCAGTCTCAATCATCAGGAGCAAGAGGATCATCTTGGGGTTCATCTTGCTCTTTCAAGGTCCTTGTCAGTCGCGTCGGGACCCAAAGTGGATTTTCTTCACCCTGTGGAAAAACACAAATAGCTCCCCGGGATCTGATTAAAATAGGATCCGGGCCATACCATTTATTATCAAGGACATTTTGACATTTGACCATTTCCTTTGGCCTATCGGGCTCCGAACTATGACGATCAGCCGCAGAGTGACCATGCTCATCAAGATTTTAAAAATTAATAGTAAAGAGTGCCATGGAAACAGCAACTCTTGGTACTGGGGATATCGCGTCTTCCACAATTTCCCTTCTTTGTTTTATTAAATAAGCTTTTATAGTGCCATGAGCACGTTACACAATGCCTTGTCCTTGTGGATTGTAAGGAAGGCCAGTCAGATGTGAAACATTCATTTGATGGCAAAATTGTTGAAACTTATTAGAGACATATGCTGGCCCATTGTCAGTTTTTAGAATTTTAGGTTTACCCCAAGCACTCCATGCCTCTAGGCAGTGCTGTATTACATGTGAGGCTTTTTCACCTGTCAGATGTCCTCCTGCCTCTACTTTCCTTGAAAGTGCTTTCCACGCCTTAATGGCAGCAGCTGAAACCTGAGCATATGCTCCACAATTATAATTTGTCTGATTGGCTGCATATGGTCCCTGACCTGTCAGCAGATCAAACGTCCAATTTCTCTGATCACCTTCAGCGGCGGCATTAGCCCTTGCTTGCTTCTTTTTGGGGGCCTCTTCCCCTCCCTCCTCTTTCTTCTCTCCCGGGGCGTCCTTTCCCCATTCTCTCACTTCCTCGGATCCAGGGTTCATGGAAGGGCCTTTTTTCTTAGGTATACCCTTTTATCTTTGAGCTCCTAATCTTTTACCCTGCTCTGTTTCTGACATGCTGTCTTGAACCTCCTCCAGCACTCCCTGTCCTGCTTTCACTATGAGGAAGGATAAGTGCCACAAGAACAATTACGAAGGCTTCCACTGCCCCTTCTAGTTGTGGAGAAAGACCAAACCAAACATGCCTCTCAGAGCCCACCTTGAAAAACCATCCTGACTACAGTTCTGAATCCGCCCCCCTAAACTGAGGGTCCTCAGTACCAGCGATGGTAAGCCATTCCCGGGTTTCAGTGCCACTTCTCGAATCTGCTATCATCTTGCCAGCAAGAACACACACGTGAACAACTGGATCCTTCTGCAGCAATTCTTTATTACGCTAGCTTCAGCATGAAAGGAAGACACCGAGCCCCAAAAACGCGCTGCTTATATACACCTCAGTGCAGCATGTCCACACCTGATTGGATGCTCTCTTAGCATGCCCCGGGATGGGCAATGACTTGGCGCGAACACACTCTTGCACATGTGCACACTGCTTGTCTACCAATTAGGGAACGCAGGCACAGCGGAAACCACTTCCCACACATGGATGGTTTAATATACGGAAATCCATCAACGTAATCCAGTATATAAACAAACTCAAAGACCAAAACCACATGATCATCTCGTTAGATGCGGAAAAAGCATTCGACAAGATCCAACACCCATTCATGATAAAAGTCTTGGAAAGATCAGGAATTCAAGGCCCATACCTAAACATGATAAAAGCAATCTACAGCAAACCAGTAGCCAACATCAAAGTAAATGGAGAGAAGCTTGAAGCAATCACACTAAAATCAGGGACTAGAAAAGGCTGCCCACTTTCTTGCTACCTATGCAACATAGTACTTGAAGTCCTAGCCAGAGCAATTTGACAACAAAAGGAGATCAAGGGGATACAAATTGGAAAAGAAGAAGTCAAAATATCACTTTTTGCAGATGATATGATAGTATATATACGTGACCTTAAAATTCCACCAGAGAACTCCTAAACCTGATAAACATAGCTTCAGTGAAGTAGCTGGATATAAAATTAACTCAAACTAGTCAATGGCCTTTCTCTACACAAAGAATAAACAGGCTGAGAAAGAAATTAGGGAAACAACACCCTTCTCAATAGTCACAAATAATATAAAATATCTTGGCATGACCCTAACTAAGGAAGTGAAAGATCTGTATGATAAAAACTTCAAGTCTCTGAAGAAAGAAATTAAAGATGATCTCAGAAGATGTAAAGATCTCCCATGCTCATGGATTGGCAGGATCAACATTGTGAAAATGGCTATCTTGCCAAAAGCAATCTACAGATTCAATGCAATCCCCATCAAAATTCCAACTTAATTCTTCAACGAATTATAAAGAGCAATCTGCAAATTCATCTGGAATAACAAAAAAACTAGGATAGCAAAAACTCTGCTCAAGGTAAACGAACCTCTGGTGGAATCACCAAGCCTGGCCTAAAGCTTTACTACAGAGCAATTGTGATAAAAACTGCATGGTACTGGTATAGTGACAGACAAGTAGACCATTGGAATAGAATTGAAGACCCAGAAATGAACCCACACACCTATGGTCACTTGATCTTTGACAAGGGAGCTAAAACCATCCAGTGGAAGAAAGACAGCATTTTCAACAAATGGTGTTGGCACAACTGGTGGTTATCATGTAGAAGAATGCTAATTGATCCATTCCTATCTCCTTGTACTAAGGTCAAATCTAAATGGATCAAGGAACTTCACATAAAACCAGAGACACTGAAACTTATAGAGGAGAAAGTGGGGAAAAGCCTCGAAGATATGGGCACAGGGGAAAAATTCCTGAATAGAACAGCAATGGCTTGTGATGTAAGATCAAGGATTGACAAATGGGACCTCATGAAACTGCAAAGCTTCTGCAAGGCAAAAGACACCGTCAATAAGACTAAAAGGCCACCAACAGATTGGGAAAGGATCTTTACCTATCTTAAATCAGATAGGGGACTAATATCCAATATATATAAATAACTCAAGAGGGTGGACTCCAGAAAATCAAATAACCCCATTAAAAATGGGGTTCAGAGCTAAACAAAGAATTCTCACCTGAGGAATACTGAATGGCTGAGAAACACCTGAAAACATGTTCAACATCCTTAATCATCAGAGAAGTGCCAATCAAAACAACCCTGAGATTCCATCTCACACCAGTCAGAATGGCTAAGATCAAAAATTCAGGTAACAGCAGAGGCTGGCGAGGTTGTGGAGAAAGAGGAACACTCCTCCATTTTTGGTGGGATTGCAAGCTTGTACAACCACTCTGGAAATCAGTCTGGCGGTTCCCCAGAAAATTGGACATAGTACTACTGGAGGATCCCTCAATACCTCTCCTGGGCATATATCCAGAAGATGTCCCAACCGGTAAGAAGGACACATGCTCCACTATGTTCATAGCAACCTTATTTACAGTAGTCAGAAGCTGGAAAGAACCCAGATGCCCCTCAACAGAGGAATGGATACAAAAAAACATGTGGTACATTTACACAATGGAGTACTACTCAGCTATTAAAAAGAATGAATTTATGAAATTCTTAGGCAAATGGTTGGACCTGGAGGGCATCATCCCGAGTGAGGTAACACAATCACAAAAGAACTCAAATGATATGTACTCATTTATAAGTGGATATTAGCCCAGAAACTTAATATACCCGAGATATAAGAGACAATTTGTAAAACACATGAAACTGAAAAAGAACGAAGACCAAAGTGTGGACACTTTGCCCCTTCTTAGAATTGGAAACAATCACCCATGGAAGGAGTTACAGAGTCAAATTTTGGAGCTGAGACAAAAGGATAGACCATGTAGAGACTGCCATATCCAGGGATACATCCCATAATTAACCTCCAAATGATGACACCATTGCATACACTAGCAAGTGTTTGCTGAAAGGACCCTGATATAGCTGTCTCTTGTGAGACTAGGCCGGGGCCTAGCAAACACATAAGTGGATGCTCACAGTCAGCTATTGGATGGATCACAGGGCCCCCAATGGAGGAGCTAGAGACAATATCCAAGGAGCTAAAGAGATCTGCAACCCTATAGGTGCAACAACATTATGAAATAACCAGAACCCCCTGGAGCTCTTGACTCTAGCTGCATATGTATCAGAAGATGGCCTAGTCGGCCATCACTAGAAAGAAAAGCCCATTGAACATGCAAACTTTATATGCCCCAGTATATGAGAATGCCAGGGCCAAAAAATCGGAATGGGTGGGTATGGAAGTAGGGGGGAGGGTATGGGGGACTTTTGGGATAGCATTGGAAATGTAATTGAGGAAAATATGTAATAAAAAAATATTTTAAAAAAAGAGTAGTTAGTTTCCCAGTGATATTTCCTTAGAGAAAACTAAATTTTCATTTGCAAGTGGTTGTCAATTGGAGGTAGCTTATGGACTACAGCTGGGGACATGTGCTCACTTCTCTTTTCAGCTCTAGGATCCAAGCTGGTGTAGATCCCTGCTGGCTCTGTATGTGCTACCATAGTCTAGGGAATTGCTATATGCATAGATCCTGCTAGAGGACCCTGCTTCCTGGGTGTCCTCCATCCCCTCTGTTGCTTACCTTCTTTCTGCCTCCTCTTTCTCGGTGATTCTCTAAGCTCTGAGGCGCGGGACTTGATGGGGACATCTCATTTAGTAGTGAGTATTGCAGGGTCTCTCACACTCTGCATAATGTCTGATCATGGCTCTCTGTACTTGTTCCCATCTATGCAAGAGGAAGCTTCTCTGCTGCTGGCTGAGCAGGGTACTGATGTATTACCATGTGATAATGTTCTTAGAAGTCACTGGATTGCTGTGTTCTTTTAGTAGAACAGTATCACTTTGTTTTACTCTCCATACCTGAATTATCTTTTTTTGTTTCTTGGTTATCCAAGCAGTGTTGGGTATGGATTCCATTTTGTGGAGTGGGCTTTAAGTTAAATCAGGTATCAGTTGATAACTCTCACAAGCTTTGTGTTACCACTGCATTAGCACATCTTGCAGGAATGATATCATTGGAGATAAAAAAAAAATTGTGGCTGAGTTGATGATTATTCTTTGCTTTCAGTACCATTCAGAGTACCTATATCAAAAATCCTAGCACGTACAGGTGAAGACTCCGTGTAGGCACTAGCTCCATTTCTTTATGTTCAATGAGTTGTGTGGGAATTGTCTTCAGCAGTAGAACCTTACTGTCATTTTGTGGAGCACAACCTATAATCATATGAGGAGAATAAGAGACTGGGTTGTTGGAAAATTCCCATGGGAGCCTTTTGGCCAATAACCTAATTGGGCACAACCCATTCTCAGAACTGGAAGCTTCATTTGGTGACAAAAGCTGACCAGTTGTGGATCTATTTCTCCCATATTTGAGTATTTCATATAAGGAACTTCTATATTGGGTTTACATACTACCCTCAAATGGCCCTAAATTTTATCTGTTGCTCCTAATATTTTCTTCCTCATCCAATTATTTCCCATCCCTTCCCACTTGATGCTCAAATTCCAGTTCCCTCATCTATCCATATCTAAATTGTTTTACAGTTCTGAAAGAATCTACCTTTCCTTCATTGTCCTTTACTATATCTAACCTCTGTGGTTCTATGATTGTGCTTGTTTATCATTGACTTAACAACAAATAACCACACATAAATGAATACATATCATTTTTTTTTTCTGGAATACCTCACTCAAGATTGAGTTCCATCCACAGCTGAGTGATATGCCAATGTATCAATATATCATATATTCCTTATATATTCTTATGTTTAGGGATGTCTAGGCTGTTCCCAGTTTCTGAATATTATGAATAAGCAGCAGTGAACATGGTGGAGCAAGTGTCCTGTGGTAGGATAAAACGGACTTCCAGTATACACCCAAGTCGGGTATAGCTGGATCTTGAAGGGTATCGATTTAATCAATTACTTTCTGATTCTGCAACAAGGCATGAAAGCACATCAGAGTAAAACCATGTGAAGCCAACTCACAATACACTGGAAAACCAAAACCAAAGAGACTATAAACAAGAGCATCAATACCTGACTTGTATTGTGAGAAAATCTCAACATCCTTTACTACTCTATCATGGTCAGTGTTTTTATGGGAGCCTTTGAAAACGTTTTGAACCTTAGAATCTGTGCAAGGTACTTGAACTTTAATTATTAACTCATTGTCTTGGCAAGGTTACAAGGAAGCAATCCATGTTACAATTCTTACCTTTTCTGAGGAGAAAGTCACTAAATACCCATGAAAGTCCTTATGCATCTCAGTCACCTGATCTGGTGAACATTTTGTTGTTACCCTTCCTACACCTCTAGCATGTCTCTCCTCTCTCTCCTCACCATCTCCTCTCCTCTTATCACTCTTACAGGATGTGAAGTCTGAGCCATGAGCACCTCTGGATCTCTGTGATGACATATCTTGCCTCTTGTTTCTTACCTGTTACTTCTGCCATTTATGGTCACATCATGGCACATCAACATTTGTTTTGCTTTGTGGAACAAGTCCTTATTAACTTATGTCTTCTTTTTTCATTTTTTTCTTTGCTTATAATGAAGAGTAAATTTGGATTCTAAATCAGATTGTACAATTAGCATTGAATTTTTATCCATTCAAATATTGTTCATATTTATATGCATCTAAATGTATCTTAGTAAATGTTGGTGTGTGTTCAATAGATGTGCAATAAAGCAAAAAATTTAAAAAGAAATTTAAAAATTCAACAGCATTTCTTTCACAGTTATAAAACTGTGATAAAATAGCAACTAATCAAGACAGCAAGCCCAGCTGGGGAGCTTCTGGGCAAACGTCTTGGAAGTCATTCTTGAAGTGAGATTGGGTGCAGTGTACCTAGAGGAGCTGTACATTTTGTTTTTTTTTAAAGTATATCTTAGCAAGCTTTTCTGGTATGCCTGTTTTCAAGTTAATTACTGAATGATACCATGGAAAGTTGCAAGAGAGAGGGTTCAGCTAATAAGAGCACTTGCTTACAATTTTCCTGAGGACCTGAATTTGGTTCCTAGCATTCACACTGAACACCTCACAGGCACCTGTAACTCCAGCTCCTAGGGATCCTGTGCCTTCTTGTGGCCTTTGTGAGTACCTGCCCACTTGCGTGTGCACCCACACACACAAACACACACACACACACACACTTGCACATGCACATGCACATGCACACACTTCTAAGAAAGCACTTCCTATTTAGTTTATGAGTGTCATTGTTTTGTCCTAAACTAAGAAGAAATCTTATTTAAACAAGATATATTTAGTTATGTTACTGGATCTATGATTTCCCTATGAGAAACAGGTTTCATCATAGTTAATAACTATCCATTGTTAAATCTCAATAATTGTCACTTGTCACTTGTGCTTGGTCTTTATACATTCCCTGATTTAATTAACTAAGGATTTCAACCTTTTACCAATATATTCTCCCTCCTGTGTTTTCTAGGTGTGAAGACTTCGATATAGTTTCAAAGCCAGGCTACTCTTTATTCCTTACTAAATATTTCTCATTCTGGGATTGCAAACTGAATAGCAAAGAGAACATTTTTCTTCCTGCAAACCCATCCAGCACAGCTTCTCCTCAGAGCAGAGCCTTGTTTTTGTAGATCTTAGAAGATGTGTGGATGAGCAGATTGCATTCTAAAGAGGCTTCTGCAAACAGTAGGCTACCCAGAGTCACACAGGCACTGCAGCCAATGCTCACCTCTCCTCTGTCTTCCACTTTAAGTGATTGGCAGGCAAAACAGTGTAATGTCACCAGAGAGAGAGCTTTTGTCGTATGGCCAAATTGGCTTAGATGAGGGAGAGTTGCTGGAAATTTTTTGTTCTATAACGATAACTATTTTACATTGAAGGAATGGTTGCCACTTTAAATGGGAAGTTCTAGAATGTTGAATGTATCTTTTTAGGGTTTTTAGTTTTAATGTCATTGGCTTTTGCTTTTATAACAGTCAAAAATACTCCTGTCATATCTTAATACCTTAGAAGAAATCCTATTTAAGTTAGCTAGAGAAGGTAATCTGTATATTTCCCTGGGCATCTGTAACAACAACAAAAAATATCATCTTTAAAATTCTGTGTTCTCTCAGAAGTCTTAGGAAGATTTAAGCAACTGAACTACATACCAAGATGCAAATCATGTTTAACATCTATGTATGTATGTATGTATGTATGTATATATATGCATCATGAAGTGTATAATGTATGTGTGTGTATATATACATGTATTGTGTATGATTTACCTAACTACCTTTCCATGCATCCACCCATCTAAAATAAAGAGCTTGAAGTTTGAAAGGAAATTTAAGAAACACACAGCTGTAAGGAGAAATGGGAAGTTGTAATAAGGAAATGCACTGACAACAGGTTATGTGGAATGCAATTATATCCGTCACTTATGAGTTGGATGAGCCAACAGAAATTGCAGTGAAATCCTTGAAGCCTCAACTCCCTGCACTTAAACTGAAATAATGACTTCTAAGAGCTGCGTACTTGTGATGATTAAACAACGTCACCTGCTGGAATTGTTAGCAGCTCTCTCTGATTCGTTATCCCATTACATGTTTTCTGCTGTTGCAGCTGGTCCATTGTTGTATGGTTAAAATGTGAAAATACTGGGGTTTGAATGTGACATGTCCCCTATAGGCACATGTGTTTAAATGCTAGGTCCCTAGCTGGTGGTGGCATTGTTTGATGAGGTTGTTGAACTTTGGCTAAATGGCACCTTGCTGCCAGACTTAGGGTAAGGGCTTGACTTAGGGTAACACTGCTTCCTATCTAAGCTCTCCATGTCCTGACTCTGCAGTAGATCTAACTAGCTGTCTTGTGTCTTATTAAGATAACTTCTAGCTAAGGTGGACTATACCTCCTAAGCAGCATCAAAATTAATTCTTCCTTCCTAAACTTGTTTTAGTTGGGCAATTTGTGTGTGTGAACGTGTGCACATGCTTGCATGTATGTGTGTATGTGTGTGTTTGTGTGTGCCCATGTCTGTGTGTCCATGTGCTTTCCCCTCTCTTCGTGTGTGTGTGTGTGTGTGTGTGTGTGTGTGTGTGTATGTGTTTAGAGTGGCTTACAAAATCTTCCTAAAGTCATCTTTGAGGTGTGTCTGTAGCATGTATCTCCCCTCTCCAAGGTCTATAAGTTCAAGAATCACTTATCAGTTGCACCCCATATAGTATGAAGGTGAATAATCTTAAAAAGAATGAAGTTCTAAAGAGAAGATAAGCTGAAACAAAAGACAGATCAAAACGATGACCAATATAATCTGTTCTCTTTATTATTTACTTTTATTGGTACCCAGCTACAATAAAGAAGTGTTCAACATAATTAAGGTGCAAATATGTCTGGCCTGAGAAATCTGTTTAAACAGAGTTGAATGAGGAGACTTAATAGGAAGTAGAAACGCTGAAGGATGAGGCTTTCCCATGTTACCCCATGCTAGCCCACCAGGAGCACCATAAGTAGTGTCTCCTTTAGAGCATAATGATTATCTCTTCTCGTCTACCTCGGGTCTCTGATCAGAGTGTGTGACCAATCCTACTTAGCCCGAAACAAGAGAGAGAACCTGAGAAGCCTGTTGTAGCTGAGAGGCATGAGTATCATGCCTCACCAGACCTTTGGGCCAGGCCGGTAAACTTTGATAATTTCCCAACTGAATGCAATGGAATGAAAAGTAGATGAACTTTTACATGTGTAATGGAGTGCATCTAATGTATTAGGTTCAACTAAGAAACCAAATGCTTATTTTAGATATTATTTCCTTTTGTAATTTTCTTTTGTTTGATTATACTGGGTTAAGAATAACCAGTTTCATGGATGTTTGCATGTACTTCAAGGGGCTAGAGAAATAATTCAGTAGTTACGAGTGTTGGCTGCTCTTCTAGTGACCTAGAGCTGATTCCCAGCACCCACACTGCAGCTCAGGGCAGTCTGTAACTCCAGTTCTGAGAATCCTAATGTCCTCTCTTGGTTTCCTTTGGCACGAGACACACACTTGAGATACACAGACTTGGATGCAGGCAAACTACACATATACCTAAAAACATTTTAAAATGTAGGTGTAATGTGAATTAAGCACAACCCCCTTGTCATTTTATCCTCTCATTCTCGGCTCACATTCCTTTGAGATTCTCTCTGTTCCCCTAGAGGAAGATAATTAAAACTCTACTCTAATGTTATCTGTGCACATGTAGTTTTGTGTCTGTACAAAATCTAGAAGCCACAAATGTCCTTTGAGGCAGACTTCACTATATTAGTGTCTGAAGTCACATCCATTTCTTGCACATGACATAACTGTCAGTACAGGCAAACACTTTCTGGATAGGACTCTAGTTATTCAGGAAATAGCACTAACAACAGGCAAAAGCGACTTCATGATATCTTTAAAAGTTCTATACATAAAGCCATGATATCACAGTGTAAAGACAGTTCAGGGTATGGCAGAACATTTTTGCTATTTATAGATGTAATAGAGGCTTCATATATAGGGTATAAGAAGAACTCAGAAAAAAAAAGCTATGAGGAAATGAGGCTCAATAGACAGCTAATAATCTAAGCAGATAATGCTGAGAAAGTGAAGCACAGATGAACAGTGCCCATAGATATCATCTCTAGTTTGTCACTTCCACTTCTCCTGCACAGTCCGGAGCCAATACCCACTCCAGTACTTCCTGGAGGCTCATTTTATCGTATTATCTCACCCAGTACAGTGTGAAACTCTGACATGGTGTGGATATGGGAAAAGCCCCTGGGGCCAGAATTTTGACATGGACTTAGAAATGTAAGATGAGATGAAACATTGGGTCTCAGCTTCTTTATCTATGATGTACTGATCAAGTGTCTGCACTCTCTAAAGTGATTCTGTGGGGCCTTTATTGGGATGTGCCACACTTTGCGCTGCTGTCCAATGTTCCTTTTTTTTTTTTTTCATTTTTCAACTTGGAACTGACTCTCCATCTCTAATCTCTACACATTTTCCACTCAATCATTTCATTCCTTACTGAATTTTAAGTTCTTCTGGACAGGAAAATTCTCCCTTTGTTTCGTGGCTGATTTCAGATACATTATGTAATCCAAAGGAATGCTCTCTGACTCTGTCTTTGTCTCTCTCTGTCTCTGTCTGTCTGTCTCTTTGTCATGACATCTCTCTACTTAAATGTGTGCATATGGAGGGCAGAAGTAAACTTTGGATATTATTATTTAGGTACTATCCACCTTAGTTTCTGAGACAATGTCTTTTTCTGGGCTGGAACTCATTGATTAGACTATGCTGGCTGACTAGTGAGCCCTAGGCAAGTCCTTGGCTATATTGATTTCACACCCTTGACATCATGCTATCTGTGCCAAGACATACAAATATAAATCAACATTGCAGACACTCCTCTTTGATTTTATCAATTTTTAAAACGGGTGTGACTAGAAATGCTTTTCCTCACTGTTGACTCTGACAACACAAAAAGAAAATCAGATGATAAAATGACTTAAAACTTACAAAGTATGTGATATATATTTAAAATAATTCTCATAATATCAAATGGTAAAGAAAAAATGATTACTTAAAATAGAGTTCCAGAGGATAAAGAGCAGTGTAATTCATAAGAGTTTTCAAACAATCAATCCTAGAGTTGAGAAAACATTTCTCTGAAAACAGACTAAAGAATTCCCTGAAGTAGAGATGACTAGGGACATTGAAATAAATGATGAAATCTCTAACATGACTAATTTTTTCCCAGCTTTAATTAAATTGACCTTAACTGTGGCAATAGGTTTCTATCTTTAAATCTCACAGAATTTAATATATACATCCTTACAGTAATGGTCTTATGAGTAACATTTAAAAGTTCTCATTTGCATACTCTGACTTAACTCTCTTTAACTGTAGGGACACGTTCCACTTTATTCAATTCATTTTTACTTCATGTGAGTTTTTATTTAGCACAAACATGAAATTGAGACTCTTAGCACTGGCAGACAAACACATCAATGTAAATTAATCAACAGGACACATGAAGATGTCTCTAAAGAGCATGTTCCTGCATTCTCTCTACTCTCTCCTCATTAATAATAATGCTATTCCAGTGATAACTTTTTGCCACAGTAACGAAAGCCTGAGACAACTAAAAGAAACACAAAAGCTTTGGGAGAGCTCAGTTTATAGATAGATGGTTTGGCTGCTTTGAATATTTTAATGCTGTGCACGATATCAGGAGTGTGTGGCAAAATGAAACTGTTATCTCACTGTTGGGAAGCAAAGAAGGAGGTGGCAGGCTCAAATCCTACAGCCCTCTGCACAGACTCATGCTACTGACCTAACCACTTCTCCATAGGCTCTTCCTCTTAATGGCTCCACCACCTATGACCAGCACTCCAAAAAGAAAACAATTTACACATAGGATCAAAACTGTACCCATAACTATGACTTCAACACAGTTAACTGTGCTGAAGTTAGAAGGCCATTTGGTCCCATTACAGTATCTTGTCCAGGTCTTTCTGAGAGTTCCTACAGAATTGTACCACATTCTATGGAGCAGGCTCATGAATGGTCACTCAATGACACTTCCATAGTACCTTCTCACCTCTGTCGCCAAGGTTCTCAGTGAAAGCCACAATTGTCTAATCCCTTGGCTTCTGGGCCTGTGGCAGAACACAAGACAGAAGGGAAACTCTAGCATGTTAGGGTCTCTGCTCCTCGTAACATATAAACTCTTAGTAACCTTAGAAGAAATTTTATTCCCTCCATATTCACAGAAATCATTTTTCTCCATTTATTAATTTATTTATTTACTTTACATCCAGATCACAGCCCCCAACTCCTTCTACTCTCCCACATATGCATCCCTCCTCCATTCATCTCTGAGAAGGGTGACATCCCCCTGGGTACTAACCCAGCCCTACACCTCAAAGTCACATCACATTTAGGTACTTCCTCTCCCACTGAGGCCAGCCAAAGACAGCCCAGTTAGGGGAACAGGATCCATGGGCAGACAACAGAGTCAGGGTAATCCCCTGCTCCAGTTGCTGGGGGACCTGATCAAGCTGCATGTGCTGCCTAGGTCCATCCCAACCCTTGTATATTCTTTGGTTAGTGGTTCAGTTTCTGAGAGCCCCCAAGGATCCAGGTTAGTTCATTCTGTTGGTCTTCTTATGGAGTTTCTATCTCCTTCAGCTTTGTCAATCCTTCCCCTAACTATCCCACAATACTTACAGAGCTCTGCCTATTGTTTGGCTGTTTGTCTCTGTATCTGTTTTAGTTAGCTGCTGGTTGAAGCCTCTCAGAGGACAGTAATGCTAGGCTTCTATCTGCAAGCAAAACAGTGTGTCGTTAATAATATCAAGGATTGTTTCTTGCCTATGAGATGCATCTCAAGTTGGTCCAGTATTTGTTGGCCAGTCCTTCAATCTCTACAACACCCTTGTCCCTGCACTTATTGGAGGTAGGAAAAAGTGTAGGTTGAACATTTTGCGAATGGGTTGGTGTCATGCTTTGAATATGCTTGGCCCAAGGAGTGGCCTTATTGGAGTAGGTGTGGTCTTATTGGAGTAGGTGTGTCACAGTGGACATGGGCTTAAGACCCTTCCTGGAAGTCAGTCTTCCATTAGCTGCCTTCAGATGAAGACATAAAACTCTCAGCTCCTCCTGTACCATACCTGCCTGGATGCTGCCATGCTCTTGCCTTGATGATAACAGACTGAACCTCTGAACCTGTAAGCCAGCCACAATTAAATGTCCTTAACAGAGTTGCCTTGGTCATGGTGTCTGTTCACAGCAGTAAAACCCTAACTAAGACAATTGGTATTTTTAATCCCTCTACTGGTAGTCCTTCATGGCTTCAGGAGGTGGCCACTTCAGACTCCATATCTCTCATTGCTAGGAGCCTAACATAGAGTCACTCACATACAATGCCTGTAGCCTCCCCAACCCAGGTCTCTGACACATTCTAAGACGCTTTCCTGATTTCCATTCATTCTCCCAGCCCTCTTTCCTTGGCCCTCTCTACATTCATTCCCCATTTCCAATTTCTATCACCTCTCCTACCCAGTTCCCTCCCTACATTCATCTTCAACAACTATCTTAATTCCCTTTCTGAGTAAGATTCAATCATCCTTTCTTGAGCCCTCCTTGTTATTTATCTTACTTGGGTCTGGATACTGTAGCTTAGATTCTTGTACTTAATGGCTAACATCTACTTATAAGTAAGCACTTACTGAAGAGGAAGTTTCTGGATATGTCAGGTGACTCAGACCTGTGTTTTGCTATGACAGACTCGTGTGGTGCTGTGCTGAGGTAAGACCTGTGGCAGGACATGTGATGTTTAGAAAGAGTATAAGTAGGACTTAACAGACAGTGAATGTGTGCTTGCATAGCTAGCTTTACAATGCTTCATCAGTCTCCCCTCTTCATCTTTGATGATCTTCACTTAGTTGAGAAAGGCAAGGCAGAGAACTTCTGTCATCCTGGCTGCTCTAGTCACTCTCACTGGCTCATGCTGAGGTTTCACTCTTCAGAGGCCTGGCTGTCTCTTCTGGGTTGTGCCATCTTAGATGATTTTTGTTTGCTATCTTGACACTACTAAATTGGACTGGTGGTATCCTGACAAACAGAGATTGGAATTGTTCCATGGAACTACTTCTCAATGGGTCCATATCACCTATTTACCATCTTTTCTCCCCTATCTTTGGACAGTGGGCTAGAAGTTAGGATTGAAACATTTGAGAACCCTTCTTAAATATAGGTTTTTAAAAATCTAAGTCTACACTGTACCATGCATGTCCTTTTGGGTCTGTGTTACCTCACTCAGGATGATAATTTCTAGATCCATTTATTCACCTGCAAATTTCATAATATCCTTGTTTTAAATAGATGAACAATATTTCTTTGTGTAAATAAAACATAATATCTTTATCCATTCTTCTATTGAGGGGCATCTGGGTTGTTTCCAATTATTGGTTGTTATTAATAAAGCTGTTATGAACATAGTAGAACAAGTGTCCTTATGGTATAGTAGATCATCTTTAGGGTATATGCCCTAAATTTGTATAGCTGGGTCTTGAGGTAGAACTAAACGCAATTTTCTGAGAAACTGCCATATTGATTTCCAGTAGGGTTGTACATATTGGCACTCCCACAAGAAATGGAGGAGTGTTCTCCATGCTCCATATTTTTGCCATCAGGTTCTATAGACTGAGTTTCTTATCTTAGCCATTCTGATGGGTGTAAAGTGGAATCTCAGAGTCATTTTGATTTGCATTTCCCTGATGACTAAGGACTTAAGATTTATTTAAGTGCTTCTCAGACATCTGAGATTCCTCAGTTGAGAGTTTTTAGTTTAGCTCTGGAATCCATTTTTCAATTGGGTTATTTTGGTTGTTGGTGTCTAGCTTCTCAAATTCTTTATATATTTTGGATATTAGCCTTCTGTCAGATGTGGAGTTGATGAAGATTTTTTTTTATCTTTTATTAGATATTTTCTTTATATACATTTCAAATGCTATCCCAAAACTTCCCTATACCCTCCGTCCACCCTGCTCCCCTACCCACCCACTCCCACTTCTTGGCCCTGACAATCCCCTGTACTGGGGCATATAAAGTTTGTAATACCAAGGGGCCTCTCTTCCCAGTGATGGCCAACTAGGCCAACTTCTGCTACATATGCAGCTAGAGATATGAGTTCTGGGAGTACTGGTTAGTTCATATTGTTGTTCCATCTATAGGGTTGCAGACTCATTCAGCTCCTTGGGTACTTTCTCTAGCTTCTCCATTGGGGACCCTCTGTTCCATCTTATAGATGACTGTGAGCATCCACTTCTGTATTTGCCAGGCACTGGCATAGTCTCATATGAGACAGCTATAACAGGGGCCCTTCAGCAAAAAAGTTTCTGGTATATGCAATAGTGTCTGGGTTTTGTGACTGATTATGGGATGGATCCCCGGGTGGGGTACTATCTGGACAGTCCATCCTTTTGTCTTAGCTCCAAACTTTGTCTACGTAACTCCTTCCATTGGTATTTTGTTCCCTATACTAAGGAGGAATGAAGTATCCACCCATTGGTCTTCCCTCTTCTTGATTTTCTTGTGTTTTGCAAATTGTATCTTGGGTGTTCTATGTTTCTGGGCTAATATCCACTTATCAGTGAGTGCATATCTAATGACTTCTTTTGTGATTGGGTTACCTCACTAAGGATGATATCCTCCAGATACATCCATTTGTCCCGGAATTTCATAAATCCATTTTTTAATAGCTGAGTAGTACTCCATTGTGTAAATGTACCACAATTTCTGTATCCATTTTTCTGTTGAGGGGCATCTGGGTTCTTTCCAGCTTCTGGCTATTACAAATAAGGCTGCTATGAGCATAGTGGAGCAAGTGTTCTTATTACCAGTTGGAACTTCTTCTGGGTATATGCCCAGGAGAGCTATTGCTTGATCTTCCAGTAGTATTATGTCCAATTTTCTGAGGAACCTCCAGACTGACTTCCAGAGTGGTTGTACAAGCTTGCAATCCCACCAGCAGTGGAGGAGTGTTCCTCTTTCTACAAATCCTTGCTAGCATCTGCTGCCACCTGAATTGCCTTTTCTATCTCAGTGAAGAATTGAGTTGGAATTTTGATGGGGATTGCATTGAATCTGTAGATTGCCTTTGGCAAGATAGCCATTTTTACAATGTTGATCCTGCCAATCCATGAGCATGGGAGATCTTTCCATCTTCTGAGATCTTCTTCAATTTCTTTCTTCAGAGACTTGAAGTTCTTATCATATAGATCTTTCAGTTCCTTAGTTAGAGTCACACCAAGGTATTTTATAGTGTTTATGACTATTGTGAAGGCTGTTGTCTCCCTAATTTCTTTCTCAGTCCGTTTATCATTTGTGCAGGGAAAGGCCATTGATTTATTTGAGTTAATTTTATAACCAGCTACAGCACTGAAGCTGTTTATCAGGTTTAGGAGTTCTCTGGTGGAATTTTTGGGGTCACTTATATATACTATCATATCATCTGCAAAAAGTGATATTTTGACTTCTTCCTTTCCAATTTGGATCCCCTTGATGTCGTTTTGTTGTCAAATTGCTCTGGCTAGGCCTTCAAGTACTATATTGAATAGGTAGAGAGAAAGTGGGCAGGCTTATCTAGTTCCTGATTTTAGTCAGATTGCTTCGAGTTTCTCTCCATTTAGTTTGATGTTGGCTACTAGTTTCCTGTTGATTGCTTTTATTATGTTTAGGTATGGGCCTTGAATTCGTGATCTTTCTAAATGTTTTATCATGAAGGGGTGTTGGATTTTGTCAAATGCTTTCTGAGCATCTAATGAGATGATCATGTGGCTTTTGTCTTTGGTTTGTTTATATAGTGGATTACGTTGATGGATTTCCCTGCATCCCTGGAATGAAGCCTACTTGGTCATGATGGATGATCGTTTTAATATGTTCTTGGATTCGGTTTGGGAGGATTATATTGAGTATTTTTCCATCGATATTCATAAGGGAAACTGGTCTGAAGTTCTCTATCTTTGTTGGATCTTTGTGTGGTTTAGGTGTCAGAGTAATTGTGGCTTCATAGAATGAATTGGGTAGAGTACCTTCTGTTTCTGTTTTGTGGGATAGTTTGAGAAGATTTGGAATTAGGTCTTCTTTGAAGGACTGATAGAACTCTGCACTAAATCCATTTGGTCTTGGGCTTTTTTTGGTTGGGAGCCTATTGATGACTGCTTCTATTTCTTTAGGGGAAATGGGACTGTTTAGATCATTAATCTGATCCTGATTTAACTTTGGTACCTGGTATCTGTCTAGAAAGTTGTCCATTTCATCTAGGTTTTCTAGTTTTATTGAGTATAGCCTTTTGTAGTAGGATCTGATGATGTTTTGGGTTTCCTCCGGTTCTGTTGTTATGTCTCCCTTTTAATTTTTGATTTTGCTAATTAGGATACTGTCCTTCTGCCCTCTAGTTGTCTGGCTAAGAGTTTACCTGTCTTGTTTATTTTCTCAAAGAACCAGCTCCTGGTTTGGTTGATTCTTTGAATATTTCTTTTTGTATCCACTTGGTTGATTTCAGCCTGAGTTTTAATATTTCCTGCCATCTACTCCTCTTGAGTGAATTTGCTTCCTTTAGTTCTAGAGGTTCTAGGTGTGCTGTCAGGCTACTAGTGTATGCTCTCTCTAGTTTATGTTTGGAGGCACTCAGAGCTATGAGTTTTCCTCTTGGGACTGCATTCATAGTTTCCCATAAGTGTGGTTATGTTGTGGCTTCATTTTCACTAAACTCTAAAAAGTCTTTATTTTCTTTCTTTCTTTTTTTTTGGTTTTTCGAGACAGGATTTCTTTGTGTAGCCCTGGCTGTCCTGGAACTCATTTGTAGACCAGGCTGGCCTTGAACTCAGAAATCAGCCTGCCTCTGCCTCCCAAGTGCTGGGATTAAAGGCGTGCTCCACCACCGCCTGGCTTTTATTTTCTTTCTTTATTCCTTCCTTGACCAAAGTATCATTGAGTAGATTGATGTTCAGTTTCCATGGAATGTTGCTTTCTATTATTTATGTTGTTATTGAAGATCAGCCTTAGTCTGTGGTGATCAGATAGGATGCACGGGATAGTTTCAATATTTTTGTACCTGTTGAGGCCTGTTTTGTGACCACTTATATGGTCAATTTTGGAGGAGGTACCATGTGGTGCTGGGAAGAAGGTATATCCTTTTGTTTTAGGATAAAATGTTCTGTAGATATCAATTAAATCCATTTGTTTCATAACTTATGGTAGTGTCCATGTATCTCTGTTTAGTTTTTGTTTCAGTGATCTGTCCATTGATGAGAGTGGGGTGTTGAAATCTCCCACAATTATTGTGTGAGGTGCAATTTGTGCTTTGAGCTTTACTAAAGTTTCTTTAATGAACGTGGCTGCCCTTGTATTTGGAGCATTGATATTTAGAATTGAGAGTTCATCTTGATAGATTTTACCTTTGATGAGTATGAAGTACCCCTCCTTGTCTTTTTTGATAACTTTGGGTTGGAAGTCAATTTTATTCGATATTAGAATGGCTACTCCAGCTTGTTTCTTTGGAACATTTGCTTGGAAAATTGTTTTCCAGTCTTTCACTCTGAGGTAGTGTCTGTCCTTTTCCCTGAGGTGGGTTTCCTGTAAGCAACAAAATGTTGGGTCCTGTTTGTGTAGCCAGGCTATTAGTCTATGTCTTTTTATTGGGGGAATTGAGTCCATTGATGTTAAGACAAATTAAAGAAAAGTAATTGTTGCTTTCTGTTATTTTTGTTGTTAAAGTTGGTATTTTGTTCTTGTGGCTGTCTTCTTTTAGGTTTGTTGTAGGATTACTTTCTTGCATTTTCTAGGGTGTAGTTTCTGTCCTTTTATTTGTGTTTTCCCTTTATTATCCTTTGAAGGGCTGGATTCATGGAAAGATATTGTGTGAATTTGGTTTTATCATGGAATGCTTTGGTTTCTCCATCTATGGTAATTGAGAGTTTTTTGGGTATAGTAGCCTGGGCTGGCATTTGTGTTCTCTTAAGGTCTGCATAACATCTGTCCAGTATCTTCTGACTTTCATAGTCTCTGGTGAGAAGTCTGGTGTAATTCTGATAGGCCTGCCTTTATATGTTACTTGAACTTTTTCCCTTACTAATTTTAATATTTTATCCTTATTTAGTGCATTTGTTGTTCTGATTTTTATGTGTTGGGAAGAATTTCTTTTCTGGTCCAGTCTATTTGGAGTTCTGTAGGCTTCTTGTATGTTCATGGGCATCTCTTTCTTTAGGTATGGGAATTTTTCTTCTTTAATTTTGTTGAAGACATTTGCTGACCCTTTTAGTTGAAAATCTTCATTCTCATCTACTCCTATTATCTGTAGGTTTGGTCTTCTCATTGTGTCCTGGATTTCCTGGATGTTTTGAGTTAGGATCCTTTTGCATTTTCCATTTTCTTTGATTGTTGTGCTCATGTTCTCTATGGAATCTTCTACACCTGAGATTATCTCTTCTATCTCTTCTATTCTGTTGCTGATGCTCACTTTGATGGTTCCAGATTTCTTTCCTAGGTTTTCTATCTACAATGTTGCCTCAGTTTCGGTTTTCTTTATTGTGTCTACTTCCCTTTTTAGGTCTTGTATGGGTTTGTTCAATTCCATCACCTGTTTGGTTGTGTTTTCCTGTAGTTCTTTAATGACTTCTACCTCTTTAGCAGTGTTCTTCTGTATTTCTTTAAGTGAGTTATTAAAGTCCTTCTTGATGTCCTCTACCAGCATCATGCAATATTATTTTAAATCTGAGTCTTGCTTATCGGGTGTGTTGGGGTATCCAGGACTGGCTGAGTTGGGAGTGCTGGGTTCTGATGATGGTGAGTGGTCTTGGTTTCTGTTAGTAAGATTCTTACATTTTCCTTTCGCCATCTGGTAATCTCTGGAGTTAGTTGTTATAGTTGTCTCTGGTTGGAGCTTGTTCCTTCTGTGATTCTGTTAGCCTCTGTCAGCAGACCTGGGAGTTTAGCTCTCTCATGAGTTTTAGTGGTCAGAGTACTCTCTGCAGGCAAGCCCTCCTCTTGCAGAGAAGGTGCACTGATAACCTGGAGTTGGGACCTGCCTCCTGGCTGAAGATGAAGGCCTGAAATAGGGCCTGTCCCAGAAGCTCTGCCACTTCTGCCTGTCCCAGAAGTTGTGTAGCTTCTGTAGTCTGCACTCTCACCTATGCAGCCTAGTCTCTGAGGGATCCAAGACCTAAGATGTCTCCCCCAGGTGCTCCAGCAGAGCCCTCCTGGGTGGACACCTCTCCTCTGGCAGGGAAGATTCCTGGATGTCTGGAACCTGAAATGCGGTCTGTCCCAGAAGCTGTGTAGCTTCTGTAGTCCGCACTCTCACCTGTGCAGACTAGTCTCTGAGGAATCTGGGACCCAAGCTGGCTCCCCCAGATGCTCCGGCAGAGCCCTCGAAGATCTTTTTTTAATCTTTAGGCTGCCAATTTGACTTATTGATGGAATTCTTTTTACCTTACAGAAAGTTTTCGGTTTCATGGGTTCCCATATATCAGTTGATGATCTTGGAGCCTGAGCCACTGGTGTTCTGTTCAGGAAATTTTCCCCTGTGCATGTATGTTCAAGGCAATTTCTCACTTTCTCTTCTATGAGATTTAGTGTATACAGTACTATGTTCAGATTGTTCATTGATTTGGACTTGAGTTTTGTATAGAATGAAGAATATGTTTCTATTTGCATTCTTCTACATGTAGACATCTAATTAGACCAGTACCATTTGTTGAAGATGCTACATTTTTTCCATTGTATAGTTTTTGTCTTATTCATCAAAAATCAAGTGTCCATAGGTATGTGGATTTATTTTACAGTTTTAATTTGATTCCATTATTCAACCTGTCTCTTTCTATATAAATACCATGCAGTCTTTTATTACTGTTGCTCTGTAATACAGCTTGAGATTAGGGATAATGATACCTTCAGAAGTTCTTTTATTGTAAACAATTATTTTAACTACCTTGAGTACTATTTGTCCATATGGAGTTGAGAATTGATCTGAGACTTTTAACATGAAGGTGTGTTGGATTTTATCACAGGGTTTTTTAGCTTCTAGTAAGAGTACCATGTTTTTCTCTTTATGTTTTTTTATATGGTGGGTTATGTTGATGGATTTCAGTATACTGAACCACCCATAAATTCCTGAGATGAAGCCTACTTGATCATGGTGGATAATTCTTTGATGTGTTCTTTGATTCAGGTTGTATTTAATTGAGGATTTTTGCACTAATGTTCATAAGGGAACTGAAATTCTCTTTCTTTGTTAGATCTTTGTGTAAGGTTTAGGCATCAGAGTGACTGTGGACTCATAGAATGAGTTTAGCAATGTTTCTTCTGTTTCTACTCTGTGAAAATGTTTGAGGAGTATTGGTATTAGCTCTTCTTTGAAAGTCTGGTAGAATTCTGTGTTAAAACCATTGGGTCCTGAGAATTTTTGGTTGGGAGACTTTTGATGATGGCTTCTATTTCCTTAGGTGTTATAGGAATGTTTAGATTGCTTCTATGATCTTGATTTAACTTTGATAAATTAAATCTATATAAAAAATCATTCATTCAATTTTGTGGAGTACCGGCATTTGAAGTAAGACCTAATGATAATTTGGATTTCTTCAGTGGCTGTGGTTATATTCCCCTTTTTATTTCTGATTTTCTTAATTTGGATATTGTCTCTGCATTTATTTAGTTTGGCTAAGGGTGTGTGCATTTTGTTGATTTTCTCAAAGAACCAGCTCTTGATTTTGTCGATTCTTTGAATTGTTCTTTCTTTATAATAGATTTTTTTTTCAGGCTTGATTTTGATTATTTCATGCCATCTACCTCTCTTGGATGTGTTTGCTTCTTTTTGTTCTAGAGCTTTCAGGTGTGTTTTTACATTGCTCATTTGAGATCTCCCCAATTTCTTTATGAAGCATTTAGTGCTATCAACTTTTCTCTTAGCTGCTTTCATTATGTCTCATAAGTTTGGATTTATTTTTAATTCATTTTCATTGAATTCTAGCAAGAATCTCTCTCTCTCGCTCTCTTTCTCTCTCTGTCTCTCTCTCTCGTTCTCTCTCTCTCTCTCTCTCTCTCTCTCTCTCTCTCTCTCTCTCGTGTGTGTGTGTGTGTGTGTGTGTTGTGTGTGTTTGTGTTTCTTTATGGTTTTGCTGGTATGAAAGTAGTTATTTCTTGTGTGTTTTTGAGTATAGTTAGTCTCATTGAGTTGGAGCTTTCCTTCTAGTATTCTCTTTAGGGCTGGATTAGTGGAAAGATAGCGCTCAATCTTGGTTTTTATCATGGAATATCTTGTTACCTCTATATATAATTATTGAAAGTTTTGCTGGGAATAGTAGTCTGGGCTGACATTTGTGATTTCTTAGGGTTTGCTGAACATCTTCCCAGGCCTTCTGGCTTTTAGAGTCAGGTTTAATTCTGATAGGTTGCCTTTATATGTTAACTGGCTTTTATGCCTTGTGACTTTTAATATTCTTTCTTTGTTGTATACATTTAGGGTTTTGATTATTATGTGGCAGGAGGATTTACTTTTTCTGGTTCAATCTATTTGATTTTCTCTAAGCTTCTTGTATGTTCATATCCATCTGTTTCTTTAGGTTACAAAAATTTTATTGTATGTTTTTGTTGACAATAATTGACAATAGAGCAGATTGGTTGTGGAATAGAATCAATCATCAAACACCCACTATTAGTTAATTTAATATAAACAATAAGACATTGAGATTTGCCAGAGTTTAAATGAATATTTAATTTAGATATTAATAATGTCCATTGGCCCTGGACTAAACATCAGATGGCCACACACCATGTGCATCCCAGCACTGCTGTGCAACGGTACTACCCTCATCTCTCCTTCCAGTTTTACATGAGAGAAAATATTGTGCTATATGACCCTAATTTGAAATATCTGTAGATTGTATCATGTTACTAATAATACCTATATACAAAACATTTACACTCTCACACTCAGAGTGAGGAGCCTTATATCCAGTTTGCATATATTCTTTTTACTAATTCAATATTTTTATTCTTGGAGAACTTTTCCCATGGATACAGTATATTTTGACAATGTTTGCCTTCACTCTTCACCCCATATACACTCCTGCTCCCAATTCCCTCTCAAATTTGTGTCCCCTTTTTACTGATTATAACACAATCCAATTTTGCTGCCCATTTACTTAGAGTTGTGGAATGATGAAGTGGAGCATTGCCAACCAAACTGAAAACTGATTCTTCCTCCCCTTCAACTCCCAACACTTATTAGTTAAGGGGTAGAAGCTTGTAGTCTCCTCTATATTTTTGTATATAGCCGTAAACTAGATTACACTTCTATGCTTTTTGTAGTTTGGAGATATCATTAGATAAAAATCATGTTATGTCTATTACATAATTAACTTGTACCACTCTCCCTGTATGTCTTATGCAATTAAGACATGAAAGGGAATATAAGAGTGAGCTAAAGGAAGGAAGAGTTTAAAGGAATGTTCTAAATTATTGTAAAATGTCTTGTTAATTAATCTGACTTCATTTAATGATATATTATTTTTCTTTTCAATATGATGATAGATCTTAGGGCCTTGCATTAAGTAAGCAAGGGTTATGCCACTGACCATCTCCAGATCTGGCTTTGGAAGTTGACTCATTTTCTTCATAAAGACATGGTCAGTTCCTCATTGGATAATGTTTACATATAAATATATAAAGTGTTGTGATATGATATATAAACAAAGCTGTTTTGCAAGTGAGAGATTGATTATGTGATGGATCCCATAGGATTATGTAACAGCAATGAAATTCCAACTGTCTCATAATGTCATGGTTATCAATATACAATCACCACACAATACTCTATAAAGCTGATGGATGATAATACTTTTGTTTGCTATACAATTATTGTTATTTTTAGTTTAGTTGACTTACAGATAGATGCTGTGTATCAATGGTAGCAGAATCATAGCACTCATGAGTTTTTTGGTTGGGTATTGATGAAGATGGTAGAGTTGAGCTATACTAGCTGTAGATTTGTGAAATGTCACTGGTAGTCATTGCTTTTCTTGTTCCTGTGGCAAAATACCTGACAAGAAGTAACTTGATGAAGTAAGGATTTATTTTGGCTTATAGGTTCAGGGAAATAGAGTCCGTTATGGTGGGGAACTTATGGTGGCAGAAGCATGAGACAGCCAGTTGAATTGCCACTGAAATCAGCAAGTAAAGAGAGATGAATGCTGGTCCTCAGCTTAGTTTCTCTTTTTATTCAGTCTGGAACACCGGGCCATGTGATGTTGCTTACAAATATACCCAAATGTAAGTTTCCATGGTGATTCTGAATCCAATCTAATTGACAGTGAAGATCAACCATCACACCACTGAGTAGACAGACAGTGCTAAAGTAAAGAAATAATATATTTTCACAGTGTATTTTCTTTACTAAAAGGCAAGTTCCTGAAGTTTAAAGAACATCCAGATGTGGTTTTTTTTAGTTAATTTTTTATTTATTTATTTTTTTATTAGGTATTTTCCTCGTTTACATTTTCAATGCTATCCCAAAAGTCCCCCATACCCACCCCCCCAATCCCCTACCCACCCACTCCCCCTTTTTGGCCCTGGGGTTCCCCTGTACTGGGGCATATAAAGTTTGCAAGTCCAATGGGCCTCTCTTTGCAGTGATGGCCGACTAGGCCATCTTTTGATGCATATGCAGCTAGAGACAAGAGCTCCGGGGTACTGGTTAGTTCATATTGTTGTTTCACCTATAGCGTTGCAGACCCCTTTAGCTCCTTGGGTACTTTCTCTAGCTCCTCCATTGGGAGCCCTGTGATACATCCAATAGCTGACTGTGAGCATCCACTTCTGTGTTTGCTAGGCCCCAGCATAGTCTCACAAGAGACAGCTATATCAGGGTCCTTTCAGCAAAATCTTGCTAGTGTATGCAATGGTGTCAGCGTTTGGAAGCTGAATATGGGATGGATCCCTGCATATGGCAATCACTAGATGGTCCATCCTTTCGTCACAGTTCCAAATTTTGTCTCTGTAACTCCTTACATGGGTGTTTTGTTCCCATTTCTAAGAAGGGGCAAAGTGTCCACACTTTGGTCTTCGTTCTTCTTGAATTTGTGTTTTGTTTTTTTTTTTATCATAATACATTTTATGTGAGCAGGCTGCAATTCATATATAAATTAAGAAGTTGTTATTTTCATAGTGTTCATTATGGAATTCTTTTAGGCAGAATATATTGAAAGCTGGTTGGGAAGTGCACTTTAGTTAACACATGGTAATATAGTTTGGAAAACTTTAAATCTCTCCAATCAAATATATTTTATATACCACAGCTTGTCTGACCACTTCTAGGGAACACACACACACACACAGGGACAGGGACACAGAGAGTCAGAGAAATGAAGTACATAGATTGATGATAGATAGATAGATAGATAGATAGATAGATAGATAGATAGATAGATAGATAGATAGATCGATAGATAGATAGATAGATATGTTTAAGGAAAACTATATTTATAATTCTTTATATAGTCCATAAATGATCCTGAATCTGGAACCCAAATATTCCTAACTTTAGCACTGTTATAACATTTTAACTTTGTATCTCATTATCATTCTTTAAGTTCCCCACTGTACACTCAGATATATTTGTTATTCTTTAGCTTTTGTTCAAAATATTCTTGACCCTTCTGAGGTGCCTCACTCTCCAAACTATGAGTGTTAAATTTCTAAGATCTTTCCAGATTTCAACTTGACTGTTTCTGTGACTTTTTCTTTAGCCAGAGCTGGGTTTTTCTTTTATTATCTCCTCTTTCTTCATCCTCTCTCCCCACCTGTAGGACAATTAGATGGTTCTCTCTATGGCAAAGTTATTTGTGAACACCTTCCTTGTAGTAAAATGTACAACCGAGGAATGCAACTTACAACCTGAAAACAAAACAAAACACCGCAAACAAAACAAAACAAATCAAACCCAACCACTACCACCAATGACAAAACAGCCTCTATATCAAGAAATGCTATAGAATTGTCTGAATAAAATAATTGCTATCTTGATTCTGTTTTGAAATTATAACTTTAATACAATTCCCTTATTCTTTGAGATCTAAAGCAAAAACATGTCTTATTTATTATCTTAAATTTTTGTTTCCTTTATGTTCTTGATTTTCTGTTTTATTCACTCTTATATTATAATTTAACCCATTTTACATTCTTTCATAATACATCATATCAGGAGGACAAAGTCAAGATTCATTGTTAAAAAGTAAAGAAAGGGAATTTCATTCTTTCAAGGAACCCTCCAGCAAGAATTTTACTGATTGTTTTAGTTCTAGATTTAGAACAAATTTATCTAAAATGGTCATTCTTTGCTTTAATGAAAGATAAATATTACATTCAAGTATAATGTTATTGTGCACTGTGTAAAGATTATCCAAGTTTATTTCCATGTCCCTGTATCTGGTTTCCTTATTCTGAGAATCTCCTGCTGCAATGTTGTGTACATCACTCCCCAATTATTCCCTGATTGTCAATAAAGAAACTGATTGGTCAATGACTGATTAGGGTAGAGAATAGGGCTAGACTTCCTCCCAGCCAGGGGGAGGGAAGGAAGAGAAAAATGGGGATTAACTATGGGGAGAGAGTCCAGGAAACACTCTAAGAAAACACTTGAAGTGCCAGATCACTGGGATTTTGCCTGGGAAGTAGCTATGTTAGTTTAGAGGATTAAAATAGAGTAATATTGATCAGTTGTTGTGCCCTTAAAGCTTGTAACATAAACATAATAGTCCAGTCTCAAACATTTGAGAGCTAGCTGGATTAAGATGAAAACTGCAAAAAAAAAAAAAAAAAAAAAAAAAAAAAAAAAAAAAAAACACTTATTAAAGAACCACTAACAATTGCACAGCAATTTTGATGGTTAATCTTGATTGACAAGTTGAGAACTTTAATCACCATGAAAATAAATATCTAAGCATGGCTTCAAGTCTTCAGAATATAGAAATAAAATAGGAAGAATCGCCTTAAATGTGAGTGGAAGAACAAAGATGAGCTTCAGAGTTCATCTTTTTCTACTTTCAAACTAAATGCAACTTGACCATCTGCAGCTAGATCCTGCTATGACTTCTCCACTATGATGGACTGTTCCCTAAACCTGTAACCTTAAGCAAAATATTCCTATCCTAAGTTGATTTTTTTCACAGCATATTTAAAAGTAACAAATATAGCAATCACTGATACTATCAGGAATTTCTCCATGATTATTGAGACTACTATTTACAGGTCAACTTTATTAATTTGACAACTTTAGAGTTGTCAAATCAATTTAAAACTATGTTTATGCAAAGTAAGCACTATGTACAAGTCAATACAATGTATCTTCTCATTTATGTACAAGTCAATGCAATATAACTGCTGTTTTATGTACAAGTCAATACAATTTATCTGTCCATTTATACCCATATTTTGCACCATGGGAAGTTTCCAACTGAATGACAATCTATGATACTTTTATGGTGATCCCAATAAAAACTCTTAATTGATGTTTTATTCAAGATGTTCAAATTATTTTATCATGCTAAGAAAAGTGTAGTCCCTGTAGTGTGCTAGAGAGAACTTGGGGTCAGATAATCTGCTTTCAAGTTTTGCTTCTTCTAATATATATTCAGTGTGTGAGGCAGAAGACAAGAGGTGTTTCTTTCATGGCTTTCGTTGTTCTTGACAATGAAAATAATGATATTAGACACTTGGAGCCTTTTTGCAAATATCTGTGTTAACACATCAGTTTTAGGTACCTTAGTATTTACATTATGACTGTGAATATGTTATTAGTGGTGAGTCATTCAACTTTTTCACAGCAATTTTGTGTTAAGCAAATTGAATTAAAAATTATCACTACTCATGTGAGCTAAGCATATATTATTCACATGAGAGGCTTAATTAAGTCTGAAGCAGTACAAAGTGGGTCTTCACACTTTTGAATATAGAAAGGAAGATTCTCTCTATAAAAATAAGAGAAAATATATTAATACATAGAATTTAATGTCTAGTGTACTTAAGATTTTCAGATGAGCGTAATGCAATATTTTAGCTATAAAGTTATTTTTGTTGAAAAATGTTTTATTTGAAAAAAAAATAAGTAAGGAGAGAATAGAATCCCCAAGTTGTCCTATGACCTCTGTGCCTGCGTGCACACCTGAAATCTCTCTTCCCCTCTCTTTCACTCCCTGAGTCTTCTTCTCTGTGTCTGTCCCACACACACAGACAAGCACATACACATACTGACACATAATTAATTTTAAGAAGGTTTTAAAAAATAATACAACTTCAGAGATTAAATAATTTACTTTAATCATATAGATAATTAAGGTTTGTACCTTATTTCCTGTGAGATGGCTCAGAGGATAATGTTAAGCATCCTAATTCCTAAGTTTAATTCTACACCCATTAAAAAGTTAGAATGATAAAACTTGCAAAGTTGTTCTTTGACCCCCACATGTAGGACCAACACAAACCATATACAAGCAATAGTAATAAATTTTTAAAACATTTTTTTAGAGTAATGCCTTCACTTTTCTTGGGGCTGGGGAAATGAGACAATTAAGAATTATCAACTTGACTATATTTGGAATGAACTAAAATCCAGAATTGGAAGGCTCACCAGTGACCCTTATCTGGAGTCTGGGAGATAGAGTTTCTGATCTGGATCTTGGTATGGAGATCTTGAGGCATAGTAGCTATGGATTCCAGAAGATTAAGACAGGGAGATCTCCGAGTTTAAGGTCATCTGGGATTAAAGGTGTGGTGGAACACACCTTTAATCTAGGCTACACCTTCTGCTGGAGACCATATAAGGACATTGGAAGAAGGGAGTCTTGCTCTCACTCCTTCGCCTGCTTGCCATGTTGGACTGTGTAACTGCTAGATCCTTGGACTTCCATTCACAGCTTCTACTGAACCATTTTTGAGAATTGGACTGCAGACTGTAAGTCATCAATAAATTCCTTTACTATATAGAGACTATCCATAAGTTCTGTGACTCTAGAGAACCCTGACTAATACACTACCTTTCCAGAGGTTCTCAGTTAGAGGGGTCAATATTGGGGGCTCATAACTGCCTGCAATTCTGTCTTTATGAGATAGCTACATATGCATTTGTGCCATATTCTAACCACAGAACTCAACATTTTCAAAAAATTCCTTATGCAAGATTCCCAAAGTACTGTGTTCCACAAGTGATTGAGACAAGTCAACAAGATAAGTAGTGTAATCCTAAGTGTAGGTGGAATGAATTCATCTCTTAGTATCAGTTCCCCGCCTTGTGGTAGCTTGGGCTATCTCACAGGTCATATGGATATTAGACTCAGCCACCTACTAGAATATGAGCCAATTTTTAAGTTCCATCCTTGTGTCTGGCATATTAATTTTCTTATGCATCTTCTGTTCTGCTCCTCCTCTCTAATGTGGATGATAATGAGTCCCTAAAGGACTAAAACTATACTAAGATAAAAGTCCCCTAGGGATGATATAGTTGGACTCCCCTGGCAATCACATCCACTTAGGACCTCCCACAGTAGCAAGGTGTTAACATCCACATGACTGGACTACTGGACAGACTGCAGGTGTCTGTTCATTACTACAAAGTGTCTGTTCATGAGCCAAGCCCATGGGATTATTTGTTTAAGAATCATGTCTTCTACAATGATAACATGAAAGAATGCTAATTTGAGGAATTAGATGAAAGGAGGCAAATGAGAGTACTATGTACTTCATAAAATAATGAGTAGATGGCAAGGCTCATGCCACGGTGGGATCTTGGTGTTTCTGGCTTAGGTGTTACAGTGTGAAGATGACATGACCCTCACGGGCTCATTGATGCACAGATGTCCAGATGACAGTGTTGTTTGTGGATATAGTGGGAAATTATTTAGGATGTGGGGCCTCACTGGAGGAATTAGAAAATACTAGTATACCTTAGTAGGATATATTATTCTCTTGTTTCTTTTTACTTTCTCTACTTCTAGCATAATATTTTACTTATTCCTCTCTACTTATTCCTTCTTATACCTCCTCACATGTAGTGTAGATGTTTATAGTCCCAAATGGAAGGATGATGGGAAAGTGGGAAGAAGGAATGAATTAGAAAGAAGTATGGAAGGAGAGAAGGCCAGAGAGAGGTAGGGAGTATGTGACATACAATGTCAGTTTTTCTCTTTTCTTTTTTAAATTATTTTTAATCAGTTTTTACAGTCTAGTCATTATCTCTCTCCCCCCCTTCCCCCGCGCTTTTGCTCTGCCCTCTGACAGTTCCTCATCCCATTACTCCTCCTCTGTCTCCAAGAGGATGCCCCCACCTTCCCAATCCCCCAACAACTCACCAGGCCTTCCCACTCCCTGAGCCCTCAAGTCTCTTAAGGGTTAGTGCATCTTCTCTCACTGAGGCTAGACTAGGCAGTCCACTGCTGTATGTATGTTGGGGCCCTCAAGTACGCTGCCTGGCTGGTGGCTCAGTATGTGAGAGATCTCGGTGGTCCAGGCTAGTTGAAACTGCTAGTCTACCTATCGGGTCACCCTTCTCCTCAACTTCTTCCAACCTTTCCCTAATTCAACCACAGGGGTCCCCAACTTCAGTACAAGAGTCTAAATGAAGATAAACACAGCAAACAAACAAAAATCAACAAAAAACCAATGATCTCAGAGAATTTTCCACCCATTTGTAGTACATGCTAGCGTTTTGATACTATTACAGAATTACTCAGCTTCTCAAAGAATGTGTTCAGTCATGCTGAAGAAGAATTAAATGTATCTGAGTAAGGAAACCTACTGTGTCCTAGCATTCTAGGATCAAGAATAGGTACCTGAGCATCTGGAATCCATATCCTGTGGTCTGTGAGTGTCTGATTTCTGAGTCCCCCGCAATTAATATGTTGAAACCATCACTGGAAAGAGAGGCCCATTGGACACACAAACTTTATATGCCCCAGTACAGGGGAATGCCAGGGCCAAAAAGTGGGAATGGGTGGGTAGGGGAGCGGGGGCGGGGGGAGGGTATGAGGGACTTTTGGGATAGCATTGGAAATGTAATTGAGGAAAATACGTAATAAAAAAAAAGAAACCATAATTCCTAATGTAATTATACTGAAGATGAAGGATTTGGGAAGGAATTAAGTTGTGAAGGCTTGGGAACTCTGGTCTGATGACATCTATTCTCTCTTGCTCATTCACCCTTGCTTTCTCTGGCTTCCATTCACATGCTTTTACCCTGCACTGAGCTCTCTGGGAGTGTCTTCTCCTTTTGTAACTTAGCTTCCAGCTAAGAAACAAATATCATTTTGCTTAATCCATTTGCTCTATAGCATTTTATTATAGCAGTCAAAATTGATTAAGATATCTTAATTCAGTAATGGCTTTAGGGACCCAAAATTTAAAAAAATTTTCTGCTTTGATGTCTTTTATTGGGTTATCTGAGTTTTGCTTGACTACATGCTTCACTCAAGACTCCACAATCCCCAGAAGTTTAAAAGGTATTATCTCTCCCTTAATCAGTATGAAGAAAAACAATTTGCCAGAACCCCTTAGAAGTGTCTCATTAGTTAAAATTGTGCCTCACGGTGTTGTTTAAATCAATTATCAGTAAGGGTTATATAATACATGGCCCTAAGCTGGAAGTAAGAGTCACTCATGTAAAAGAAATACACAAAGGAGGGAAGAAGAGGTGGTGTCTATCTAGAACAGAGAGAAACTAAGAGCTCGAGTAGATGTAGGTTAAGAAGGAAAGTTGGGAGGAAGAGGGGGTGGAGGAATGAAGGAAAGAATAGATAATGGAAGAAAGGAAGGAGAAAGGTAAGGAGGGAAGGAGGAAGGGAGAGAGGGAGGAAGAAAGGGAGAAATGAAGGGAGGAAGAAAGGAATGAAAGAAGGAAGGAGGGAAGAAGGTAGTAAGGGAGGATTGGATGGAGGGGGAAGGAAGGGATGAAGGAGGAGGGAGGGATGAAGGAAAGTTGGAAGGAGGAAGGAAGTGAGGGAGAAAAGAAGAAAGAAGAAGGGAGAGGGAGGGAAGAAGGCAATATAGTACAATATATTCTATAGACAATGTCAGTTTCAATTTCCAAGAAAAGGAAGCAGACATCTATAGGAAGAAACATGCCATAAGTGCTTCTAACATCACCTAAACCATAGCAACAAAATCAATTGTTGCACAGACTATATGCATGCCCTCTTAGACTATCTCTACACAATTAGTCACATAAACCAAAAATTGCAGACTGCGTCCTAGAGTGTAGCAGTCTGCTGCTCCATGGTCCCTGTCTGCCTACATCAAGTTGTATATTCCCTTTGAAATCCAGATTTCTTTTCCAGTGATTTATATTTTATTTATAACATTTGGAATTCTTTTTGTGTATACTAAGCCACTATCTTGCTTTCTTTAAAATATGCACGAACTTCTCAGCTGTTACACACATTTATGGATGTTTTGCTTCTTCGAAGTAAATCTGTTCTCATTTATCACACTGTGACAGGCAAATATTTTACAGTTTCCATCATTCGGTTTCAGAAAATATACTTTATTTCTATTTCAGTATATGCTGTAGCAGTAAAGTCACTCAAATAGACTGTTTTAACTTCCATTAAATGTCCCCCATAGGTCCACATATTTACACCCCTGATGGTGGCAGTGTTAGGGAACCTTTAGGAGGTGGAGCCTGGGAGGAGGGGGTCACTTGGGCTTGTGTCTTTACAGCCTCTACACTTCCTGTTGACTCTCAGCTTCTTGAGAACAATATGATGTGACCAGTCAGCCTCCTACCTTAGCTGAATGGTTGTCTCCCCCATTGCCTTAACTTCTCCAGAATGGAAGAATATTTATTTGAACTGTGAGCCTTTGAACTGTGTTTCCTTGAACAGTGAGCCTGAGAAAATACTTTCTCCATTAAGTTGTTTGTGTCTTCCCATGGAGTGGCAGCATCTTGGAAGTTCTGCCTACTGATTTTAAAAGGTGCATGAGTTTTGAGAGGGCCTATCCAGAGAGAAAATGGTGCAGAAAGATGTGAAAAAGATCACAACATGTACTTGGATGCTATGTGCCAAAATAACCTTCAGGACTCCTAGGATACAGTTACAGAAGGAACCTCAGGCTGGAAAGAGTCCACAGCAGAACTGCAGCAGATGGTTAGAGTTTGTAAGACACTGAATGGTTATAATCTAAGACTTGTCTAAAATGTAGATCGAACAACCTCATGAATTCTGAAAAAAATGTTTTTAACTACATAAAGACCAAACAGATGTGTGTGTGTGTGTGTGTGTGTGTGTGTGTGTGTGTGTTTTATGCATGCATGTCTGTGGTTGTACATGGAAGTCTGAAGTCAACATCAGGCATTTCAACTAAGGAACTGCTTGCCTTATTTTTGAGGCAGGGACTCTCACTGAGTCTTGGGCTAGGTTGTCTGGTCAGCAGCCTGAGATCTTCCTGACTGAAGAAGGAGAAGAAGAAGAAGAAGAAGAAGAAGAAGAAGAAGAAGAAGAAGAAGAAGAAGAAGAAGAGGAAGAGGAAGAGGAAGAGGAAGAGGAAGAGGAAGAGGAAGAGGAAGAGGAGAAGAAGAGGAAGGGGAAGAAGAGGAAGAAGAGGAAGAAGAAGAGGAAGGTGGTGTGGTGGTAGTGAAGAGGAATATAAAGACATGAACTTAGGGACTTATTATTATTATGTCTACTTAGTGAATAACAGCATTAGGTTCTCAGGCCTATAACACAATCAGCCACCAGTTTGGGTTCTAGTTACAGGTACAAGGCATAAGTGCCATCTTGTAGACAGGGCTTTAAATCCAATCAGAAAAGTGGTTGGTTACTGCCGTAACATCCAGGCCACTATTGCACTGTAGAGTGTGTCTTCCCAGGCTAGTCTTTACTGTATCTCAGAACATTTACAGCTGTGAAAGACCACTAATTACTTTCATACCCTAGTATAAAAAGAAACGTCCAGCACTATGAAAGATATTAAGGATGAAGCTCCCAGGTCAGTACTAGATAGTAAAGATGCTGTTTCCAAGTCTGGATAAGCTGGATCTCCCCATGACCTATTGTGAATGTATGTGGCATCTTCAGAAATAGTTTACAATGAAATTGAAGAGTGTATCCAAGACAATGACAATTACCTGTAATGTGTTGTGGATGCGTCTATGGTACACAATTGCCTACCAACTCCAAAAGTATAACCACAAACTTTTCCACCCAGTCCCCAAATAACGGTTTGGAGGCCTATTATTTATCAATGAATGTCTAAGTCTATTACCTGACAAGTTCATAGCTCAATTATCCCATTTATATTATTCTATGTCTGACACATGGTTGGTTACCTCTCCTTAGTTTCATATGTCCCACTCACTCCAGGTTTGGGTGGCAAGTCTTTCTGTGCCTGATATTTCCCAGAGTTCTTATCTCTCCTGGAACTCCCACCTCTCTTCTGCCTTCTGCTAATAGGACATGTTTTTTGTTGTTTTTTTTTTTTTTAATGTATTCAACCAGTAGGCGCCTTAGGCAGGCAAGGAAGGACAGAGACACATCACATTGCATATAAACATTATCCCTACACAAAGGAAATAACCTATGTGTGCCATTGCCTTCTTTATTTGATACCCTATGGTATCTGGAAGAGGTAATTATAATGTGTCTCTACTTTATACTCCCTTATATACACATGCATATTATTGTAGGAAGTTTCTGCAGAAGTAGGCTTCTATATGCCATTTGTAGAGGTCTTTAGGGTCAATAATGTCTTCTTGTCTTATTCAGGGTTTCTATTCCTGCACAAACATTGTGACCAAGAAGTAAATTGAGGAGGAAAGGGTTTATTCAGCTTACACTTCCACATTGCTGTTCATCACCAAAGAAAATCAGGTCTGGAACTCAAGCAGGTCAGAACATAGGAGCTGATGCAGAGGCCATGGATGGATGTTCCTTACTGGCTAGCTTCCCTTGGCTTGCTCAGCCTTTATTTATTTATTTATTTATTTATTTATTTATTTATTTATTTATTATTTTCTTTATTTACATTCAAATGCTATCCCCTTTCCTGGTTTCCCCTCCAAAACTCCCCTATCCCATCCCCCTTTACCCTGCTCACCAACCCACCTACTCTCACTTCCCTGTCTTGGGATTCCTCTACACTGGGACATTGAGCCTTCTCAGGACCAAAGGACTCTCCTCCCTTTGATGTCCAACAAGGCCATCCTCTGCTACATATGCAGCTGGAGCCATGGGTCCCTCCATGTGTACTCTTTGGTTGGTAGTCTAGTCCCTGGGAGCTCTAGGTGTACTGGTTGGTTTATATTGTTGTTTCTCCTATGGGGCTGCAAGTTCCTTCAGATCCTTTGCTCCATTGAGGACCTTGTGCTTAGTTCAATGGTTGGCTGAGATCATCCACCTTTAAATATGTCAGATAGAGCCTGACAGGCAGAGCCTCTCAGGAGATAGCTATATCAGGCTCCTGTCAACAAGCACTTATTTTCATCTAAAGTAGTATCTGGGCTTGGTGACTGTATATGGGATGGATCCCCAAGTTGGGCAGTCTCTAGATGGTCTTTTCTTCAGTCTCTGCTCCACATTTTGTCTCTGTTAAATGGATGGAACTAGAAATCATCCTCCTGAGTGAGGTAACCTAATCACTAAAGAACACACATGTTATACACCCACTATTAAGTGGATATTAACCCAGAAGCTCAGAATACCCAAGATATAATTCACAGACCAAATGAAGCTCAAGAAGAAGGAACACCAAATATGGACACTTCAGTCCTTATTAGAAGGGGGGACAGCTTGATTTTTTAATAGAACCCAGGACTACCAGCCCAGGGGTGGCACCACCCACAATGGTGATCCCACTCTTGATCACTAATTGAGAAAATGCCTCATGGAGGCATTTCTTCAAGAGAGGCTCCTTTCTCTGATAACTCCAGCTTGTGTCAAGTTGACACAAAACCATCCAGTACACTTCTCATGCTTTCTCTTCTTTCCTGCCCTCCCATTCCCACTCAGTTGAACTCTTCTTGGTATTTTGTTACCCTTTCCACCTTCATATCATTTGCTTTATATGTCCATTGCTTTAAATCCTCCTCCATGGCTCCAAATTTCCAGACAACCAAAGAATCAGAGGTAGCATCCACATATAAGACAGAATATATATTTGCTTTTGTGGGTCTCAACTCACTCAGAAAGATTATTTTTCAGCTCCATACATTAACCTTCTGATTCCACAATTGCAAATATTTTTTTTCTTCACAGCTGCATAATACTCCAGGGTGTGCCACATTTTCATTTTGTTATTCCTTCATCAGTTGGTGGGTATCTAATCTATTTTCCTTTCAATTTCAGATTTGATTTATTTATTTTGGATACATGTGTTGGAAAAACTGTGCCATAGCACATATGTGGAGGTCACAGGACAACTAGTAGGAATTAATTTTTATTTACACCACGTGTGTCCCACAAACTTTATCAGTTTCTTGGGCTTGACCACAACTGCCTTTACTCCCTGAGTCATTCCAGGTGCCCAGTAGAAATATTTTTCTTTTAGTTCCTGACTCCTTCATAGTCTAGAAGATTATTATGAACCTCAAAGAACATCTGACATATCAACTTTTACATAGAAACATAATATAGAAGTATTTAAAACACCATTTCACTGAAAAATAATACCATGGCCTGGTGCATTACTCCACCACCTGCTCCCTTCTCCTTCCAAGTCTTGGGTAACCTGGTGCCTGGCCTCCACAATGGTATACTCTGAGTCACACTGCATTTTGGAACATTCAGAAACTCAGATAACTCGTTACTTGCTAATAACCTATGCTCATAGCTTTCCAGATATAGACACAAGCTTGGAATACATTATTCTCATAAACATTGGAGGAAGTAAACCCATAGCACTTAATTTCCCAGAATACAAATAAATGAAGACTTTCTCCAGGACTGTGAGCTTTTTTCCGCTGCATATACCAAGGCAGACTATGAAATTAATACTGCAAAGAAAAGCCAGTTCTGTTGATTAAAAACATGGCTTCTCAATCAAGTCAAAGCCTAGCCTTGCAGAGAGGAGTTCTCTCTATATCTCGCAGTGCCTGTGTTAGTTACTTTGGTTATTATGTCAATATATCTAAGAGGAAACATTGTAAGGGACAAATGGCTTATAGTTCTAGGTGATGTGGTCATGATCTTGGAGAAGGCAGTGGCAGGAGTGGCACAGGAATACAATGCTGCTGCTGCTGCTGCTGCTGCTGCTGCTGCTGCTGCTGCTGCTGCTGCTCACATTGTGTCTATAGTTGGGAAGCAGACATTGAACAGCTGTGCAGGCCAGGCTCCAAAACATCAAGTCCATTCTGTGATTCACTTCCCCCCAAGAATCCACAGGTTCACCAAACAAGACCCAACTGATGATCAAATGTTCAAACATGTGAACCTGTGTAAGACATTTCACATTCAACCCACAGCAGGGTCTCTGGAAATTTATCTTATGTGAGTCTGTGTGAGCAAACAAAGGTTATGCTATCTGAATAACCCAAACACCTTGTCTCATACCAAATTAATTAATTTAATTGTATTTTAATATATTTTAATCACATTCTGAAACCTGTCACATAACAGTTCTCAAAACGAGTTCCATTCAGCACGGTACAGTTATTAAGAACTGCCAGTTATGCTTTCAAGTGTATTAAACTGTATTCTGTGTTCTGACTAAAAAGGCTGTGTCAAAATTTCTTTATTTTTAAAGATGAGTGAGGGGGAGAGAGAGAGAGAGAGAGAGAGAGAGAGAGAGAGAGAGAGAGAGAGAGAGAGAGAGAGAGAACACATGCATGTATGCTCATGTGGTTGTCATTATTCATGAAGACGAGAAGAGAGTTGCACTCTATCCCCAGGATATACAGGCAGCTGTGAGCTACGTAATATGAGTGTTAGGAACCAAACTCAGGTCTTTGGCAAGAATGAGTCCTCTTCACTGCTGAGTGATCTCTTCAGCCCCTGAAAATCTAACTCCTAAATGTTGTTAGCTTAATTAGTGTGTCAGCCAAATTATATTTAAGGCATTTCTATAGAGTCAACCCCAAGTAAGACAAAGAATTGAAAATTAAGCAAAATCAATGTTTTTGTTTGTTTCTTTGTTTCATCTGAATCCTTTATGGACTTGACCAAGTCTTTGACTGCAGAAAAGAAAACAGGAGAAAGGTGAAGTTTTCCTCTAGACTTCCACTCAGTCCATGTCATTTATCTCAAAACCATGAAATGTTTTCTGGAGCTGAGACAATTTAAAGAAATTCAAAACTGAAATGAGTATACATTTTAATGAAATGGAAATGATCAGCTACATTGGTTTTGCTAAATATTTCAATCTTTTACAGTTAGGGATCATTATTTATTTATGTAACCAAAGCTGAAACCTTCCTCAAGTTATTGTTTATGGGTTAATCTTTTGAATTAAAACCTGGGAAGTCTCACTAATGAGCTTTCTGCCTTGTATCCTTATGATGACAAAACTCATCTTGTTGAGAAAAATTAGTCAAGGACCAGGGAGACAGCTCACTACATAAAGCCTTTTGTTACACAAGTCTGATGACATAAATTTGTTCCTTAGGATTTATTTAAAGGTAAAAAGAAAATATTAACTCCAAAAAGTTGTCTCAGATGAGTACATCATACTGTGTGCATCACCCTCACTTTGTAAAAGAAGTAAATTAGCTGAATGATCAACCCAAGCATAAGGACCTGAGTTCAAGCCTTATACTGTCATAAAAAGTCAGATGGTTTGATATGGTTCTATAATCACAGCACTGAGAAGAGAGAATTGTTGGGGCACTGCCGGCCAGCCAGTGGAGTTGTATTGGTGAACCCTAAGTCCAGTGAGATTGATGAAGACTTGACTTCTGGTCTGCCAATGCATGTATGTGCAGTCCTACAAATAGACACCCCAACCTACTACAACTACTGCTACTATTACTACTTCCTCTCTCTCTCTCTCTCTCTCTCTCTCTCTCTCTCTCTCTCTCTCTCTCTCTCTCTCTCTCTCTCTCTCTCGCTCTCTCTCTCTCTCTCTCCCCTCTCTCCCCTCTCTCCCCCCTCTCTCTCACACACACAAGTGGTGTAGCTCAATCCAGTGATATCATTCAGGTGAACAAAATGGCATAACCAAAACCCAGAACAGCATAAATCTCTTCCAACCTAGTGTGTCACTCCAATAGCACAGTCATCTGCACTGCATACAGTTGATTTGGAGTTTTGTTCTTTGCTACTTCTAGACAAAATAGCCTAAAGGAATGGAATTAAGAACTAAATTATCTTTTAGTGTTACTAAATAGTCTTTTAGTCACTCAGTTTAAAGTATACAAGAAAAATGTGTAACACCTAAGAATATTTCCCAAGAGACCTATATTCTACCTTGAGATCCCACCTCTTTCTTTTATTGTCCCATGAAGTCCGAGCTCTCATGATCTAATCCTCTCTGGTAATTCCATCAGAGACATTCCATAGGTCTTCCTTAACATGTTCCTAGGTAAGATTAGCCATCAGATGCTGTGCATTTCCTTACCCAGTTCTGGGCATTGACAATATGCTCAATGTACATAAATTCCTATTTACTGTTAATAACAACTCTGTCTTTATACTGGGGGAATGACGCATGTTACATACAGTAAAGGGAAACAAAAGCTGAGTTCTCCATAAAGCATTGCATCTATGTGAGAATATAATGGCCTGGAAGAGAAAGGAAGTACCAAGGGATGCAGGACAAACCTACTCATGGACCCTGAAATGTAGACACTCGTGGTTCTATCAATCAGCTCCCTAATTGGCTCCTTTGAACTCCCCATGGACCAGGCTGATATAGGAAAAAGCCCAGGAGAGCTAACAAAAGCAACAAGCAATCAAGACAAAGTAATTTCACTTAAGGGAAGAGGAAGAAGGAGGACACCCTAGGAATCTTAACCAACACTGAGTCCTGAGAGAAATGAATGACTCTCTCAGTTGCAATGAGAAAAATGGTTGTAATCAAGAAAATGATCAGGAATCTCTGACCAGGGTCAGGTGACCTGTCATTGCATATGAGATGAAAGGAGAACCTTAGAGAGCTGGAAGTCAACTGAGGCTCACTCAGACTGCATCAGCAAACTTACTCAGCAGAGACTGCTAGCTTGGAACTTACTGTTGACTATGGTTTTTTGTTGTTGTTTTGTTTCTTTTTAAATTAATATTATCATTTTCCCTGGAAATTAAGATATTTCATTACATACATAAAGGGATGAATGCCTAGTAAAATCTTTAGTAGTTACTGACTTTAATAACTTATTACCTCTTTTCCTTCGTGTGTGTTTGTGTGTGTGTGTGTGTGTGTGTGTGTGTGTGTGTTACTATGTAGCTCAGAATTTAGAGTGTAGTCTCAGCTGGCCTAGTACTCACAATGTAGCCCAGGCTAGCCTTGAATTTATATCTGTTCTCATGCCTTTATTTCCAAAATGTTAGTATGACAGGTTTATGCCACCACACTGGGCATGTTTTATATAGTATATATTTGTTCTCATTTTTGATATTTTCTTCTGAAGAATAAAGATATAAATATTAAATATAATATATGTGGTTATATATCTATGATATACATATATAACACTGACCAGTTCAATTTTATTAGTTTTTGAGAATTTCATATGTACTTTATTCATTTTAACACCCTCTTCCTCAGATCATCCCACATTATTCCTTCCTTCCCCAACTTTCTGCCCTTTATTTCACCACCAAAACCAACTTGTGTTGCCCTGTCTTGATATCTAGCCTCCCCTGGATTGTAGTGGATGTACAAAGGGCTACAGTTTTTGTGAAAACCAACTTTCTCTCTCCTAGAAACTTAACACTTGCCAATACCTCTAGGGTTATGGGTTTAGTTTAGTGTACAGCTCCCATCTCCATGGTGGAATTTGGTCTGGCTTCGGTTTATACTTGTCATACATTCTTTCAAAATTGCTGTGACTTCATATATACATTTGTTCTATTGTGCCTGGAATTGTTTCTCTATAGTCATCAACTGCTTATGGCTTTTCAACTATTTCTTCGCCCTTTTCCACAATTATCTCTGAGCCTTGGGAAGACGGAGTACAGTATGGGTGTTCAATTTAGGGATTAGCATTCTGCAATCTCTTATTTCTGCCCCATCAGTTTTTGATCACATGGTAGACTCCTCTTATTGTGTCATGTATTCATTGGGTACTCATCTACTAAGTGGTTATTACTTAGTGGTCACTGAGCTCAGGGGTGATGAAAGTAACTAATTATCATGTATTTATTCACAGAAATTTTCATAAAAATTATAACCCAGTGGCAGTGTAAAGAAATAAATTTCACCTGAGTTGATAGAGTACCATACGCTATAAGAGCACAGAGGATTCTCTAAGGTGCCAGAACCAAGGCTTGTGTCAGAGATGCTCAGTAACTTGGAAGAAGCATAATATAAAATGAACTATATAAATAAACAAGTACAAGATAGTTTGGGCCGGGGAAAGGTGGGTGAGTTGAGAATGTTCACATCTCTAAAACAAGGTGTGTGCTAACCAACATAGTTTGCTACTATGTCACAGCTCCATCTTAAACCAGCAAAGACTTTGAAGCTGTCTCATTATGACATGGCAAAGTAGTTAGCAAATATTTTTTTTTAAGAAAAAAATCTACTTGTTTCCACTACTTTCTAGTAATGCCAATGAGTGCATGGTACAGCTGAATAGCATACAAATTAACTCATTCCACCCACAGTCTGGAAACAGAGAGAAATATGGGGGAGAGAGTGAGCAGGGAGAGAGAGAGAGAGAGAGATAAGGGAAGGGAAATGAAGAAGAAGGAAGAGGGAAGAAAGAAAGGAGCGGCAAGGAGAGGGGAAGCAAGATGACTTCACATGCTCAACTATTTTTCTCCTTTTTTTCAGTTCAGGAACTCCATCCATGTCGTGTAATGACATGCATTGAAGGTGGTCTTTGTAAACTCTGTAAACTTGGTAAACTCTCTCTCCCTCAGGAATAATCCCAGAGAATTGTCTTTGTGGTGATTCTAAATCTCAAGTTGACAATCAAGATGAAACATCTTAGCTAAAGTAAACTTTTGTTAGTGTGTGCAGGTGTGTGTGTGTGTGTGTGTGCACGAGTGTGTGAGTGCACCACATACTTGTGTTATTTAAATGATTTAAATGACCTTGGGAACATCATGAGTGGAAGGTGATATTATTATGGCAGTATGAGTAAAGCATATGAATATAGTTATTGTTCTGTACATTGTTAACATGCAAGAAACTTCTATTTGAAAGAAAAAAGAGTCAAGTTATTCATTATGAAAATAAACATTCACAATAACACCTCATACATATTCATGGATAGTAACCACTCAATTGTGGTCCAATTTCCTCCGTGAGCTTTCATCATGACATTTTAATTTAAACTGGTGCTACACTTTTTGTTATTGTTACATTCCACATTCTCTTGCATGACCAACTATAAAGCCACCAGTCTATAATTATCCATTCAAAGACAATAGCTAATTGATTTTTGTAATTTTCTACTCTATTATCTACCTGCAAAGAAAATTAAACATGTATCAAGCAATCTTGTGTTCAGTGGTGATGTAATGGGGACCTCAATTTACTTTCTGACATTTGACTTGGGAGTTGGAGATGAAGAATTTGTATTTCAGACCAGAGGCTCCTGAGAGGAAGAAATTCTTGCAACCTAATTACATATATATTTTTATTTTTAAAAATCCATGTCTTTTTGTACTGTAAGGACTAGAACACTAAAATGCATAATTTTTGTTAGGCAAAATATTAAAATTTGATTTTCACAGAGCATATCTGACAATTCTGTTTCTAGCATATAACAGAAATGATACCAAATGAGAATTTCCTTGAGCTACAACAAGTATTGCTATGACTAGAGAGAAAACAGATTCTGAACAAAGAGAAAGGCAGTCCTGGAAATAAAAACAAAACAAAACATATAACAATGTTCTGATGCATTGATTACTTCCCTTGATGCTGTGGCAAAATACCTTACCAAAGCAATGTCCAGATAGAAGGGTTTATTTTGATCACAGTTCCAAGTCCAAAATCCATGGTGTCAGGAACATGAAGTTACCTGATCACATGGTGTCCCCCCAGTGAAGCAGAAGGACTTGACCTAGGGCTCAGCTTGCTCTTCTCCCTTCCTACTTAGTTCAGGGCTACAGCTCATGGAATGATCCAGCCCACAACTTAGTCTAGGTAACAATTCCTGGCATGCTCAGAGGCTTCTCTCCTGAGTAAAATAAATGAATTCTTCAGATACATTAGCCACATTTAAGGGATTCTGTGGGCAAAGATGGCTACCTACTGTGGTTATGTATCCCTAAGAACCTCGTGATACTCAGATGATGTTCTGCTGTGTGGTCTGGAGGCAGAGCTATGAAAACAAACATCCAGGAACTGTGTGTGTGTGTGTGTGTGTGTGTGTGTGTGTGTGTGTGTGTGTGTGTGTGTGTGTTGGAGTGAACTTTATGTAAAATTTAGATATTGCGTTAACTCTTAGAAATGTCACAGCTGGAGTTGTGAGATAGGATTTCAAGGCATCTGTGATACAGGTTTACAGAGCATCTAAACCCTAGGGAAGAGTCGGAGGGAATACAATTCCTTCAAATTAGTTATTTCATAAAATTACACTTCCGAACTCACTTTGGAAAAAGTTGTTTCTCTGTTTGGCTTGGTTCTATGCAGCAAGATGTCTCATAGGAACATGGAAACAGGATTTTTTTCTGTCTAAATGAGAGAATTGTGGAAAATATTTGGACAGTTTTAATAACTCTCCCTGTATATGACAGCATTGATTAAAAGTACAAAAGGACAGTAAAGACACACTGTCTGGACATGCTGTGCCTACTGTAACCATGAACTCACTGCAACCACCATTCACCACACAAGGCCTGCACAATAGCAGGACCATCAACACCTCCTCTCTCTGAGAGACTGTTAACTGGTGTGGTTTGTGGAGAGCACATGTCATCCTCTTCAAGTGGTATGGTCATTAATCAGTTGCTCTTGTTCCATTAAATGGCCTCGAACACATGCTTTGTCAGAAAACACTAAATTCAGTGAACCACACACAAAAGGAAGCCATGGAGGTTGAGGGGAACTCGCTGGGTGCAAGCAGGGAAGTTTAGAATGGGGAATGGTGAGAGGAGAAGAAATTCACACATTCATTATATTGATGTGTGAAACTGTCAATCAACAAAGAACAGGACAAAGGATCAGATAGATAACACAAAGAAAAAATACAGTCCCATTATATTAAAATCCCAAGAGACAAAATTAGGTAAAGAAGTGATGGGTAATAAAAAATAAAAAAAAAACATTTTTAAGTATGAAAAAACGTGTAAATCAAGGTTTGGAAATTAAATCTACTTTTCTTTTTTTATTCCACACTCCCTGTCCCTTGAGTTGCATGTGTACGGGTAGATCACTGTTATACATCCTCCCTCTTCCATTCTGCTGCTGTTTACAGGTCTGTCAAACCAGCTCAGTTTGAAATTCTTGTCTGTGTTCTTAGTGATCTGTAATGTTATCAGACTTATACATTCTCATGCATCTTAAGAGTATGAGATGGGATGACATCTTCATTTGTATTTCTGGAACTGTAGAAAATTTGAGAATGTTTTCCTATGATTTTAAACACTAACCTTTCTTCTGTTAACTAGCTCCCTTTCCTACTGAGTTATTTTCATTATTGCCTTGGAGAATACACTTAAATATTAATATGTGTTCCTTGAAAGTTTTATTCTACTTCCCCAGTTACTGCTTCATGCTTTCAAAATAATTTCTTTAGGGAACTAGGGAGATGGTTCTGTGGGAGAATGGCTTGCTGTGTTTGCATGAGGACTTGAGTTTTCATCCATAGAACCCATACAGTAACACATGCATCTGTTACCCTAACCCTCCTATGATAAGATGGGAGATGGAAACAGAACTCCTGTAATCTCACATTCTAGCTAGTCTGGTATTCATGGCAGCAAATCATTAAGAAGAATAAGACTTTCCAGCTTCTGGCTATTATAAATAGGGATGCTATGAACATAGTGGAGCATGTGTCCTTCTTAAATGTGTAGCCCAGGCTGGCCTCGAACTCGTGATCCTCCTGCCTCTGCCTCCTTCAGCAAATCCTACCGGCGTGTGCCACCACGACCAGATGCCCCTCAACAGAGGAATGGATACAGAAATTATGGTACATTTACACAATGGAGTACTACTCAGCTATTAAAAAGAATGAATTTATGAAATTCCTAGCCAAATGGATGGACCTGGAGGGCATCATCTTGAGTGAGGTAACACAATCACAAAGGAACTCACACGATATGTATTCACTGATAAGTGGATATTAGCCCAAAACTTAGGATACCCAAGATATAAGATACAATTTGCTAAACGCATGAAACTCAAGAAGAATGAAGACCAAAGTGTGGACAATATGCCCCTTCTTAGAATTGGGAACAAAACACCCATGGAAGGAGCTACAGAGACAAAGTTTCGAGCTGTGATGAAAGGATGAACCATCTAGAGACTGCCATATCCAGGGATCCATCCCATAATCAGCTTCCAAACGCTGACACCATTGCATACACTAGCAAGATTTTGCTGAAAGGACCCAAATATAGTTGTCTCTTGTGAGACTATGCCGGGGCCTAGCAAACACAGGAGTGGATGCTCACAGTCAGCTATTGGATGGATCACAGGGCTCCCAATGGAGAAGCTAGAGAAAGTACCCAAAGAGCTAAAGGGATCTGCAACCCTATAGTTGGAACAACATTATGAACTAACCAGTACCCCGGAGCTCTTGTCTCTAGCTGCATATGTATCGAAAGATGGCCTAGTCGGCCATCACTGGAAAGAGAGGCCCATTGGACTTGCAAACTTTATATGCCCCAATATAGGGGAATGCCAGGGCCAAAAGAATGGGAATGGGTGGGTAGGGAAGTGGGGGGCGGTATGGGGGACTTTTGGGATAGCATTGGAAATGTAATTGAGGAAAATATGTAATAAAAAATATTAAAAATTTTTAAAAAAAGAAGAATAAGACTAATGAATATTAATAATAAGAGTGAGACTGTCTCACACAGGAAAGGAAAGACTGACATCCAAGGTTGTCATCTGATCTCCAAATAAAGCCATCAGATTCACACACATACACACACACACACACACACACACACACACACACACACGCACACACACACACACACACACACACACACACACACCACACACACACACACACACACACACACACCAGGAATCCCATGTTCCAATTTCTTCTTTAATTCTAACACAACCCTTTGATAAAGAGCTACTTCAGGAGGATAGAGTTCATTTGGCTTGCACTTCAAAGTTTTAATCTATCATTGAAGGAAGTAAGTGCAAGAGCTACAGCAGACAGGCCTGTTTGCTATTCCACACAGCATTACCACTAACCAAGGAACCCACTCCACAGCCAGTGAGCATAGCAGACATCATGGTGCATATTGCTTGCTGCATTCCTCAGTGGCTGGTGCTTAACTAGCTTCCTTTAAAGACAAGGGAATAATGCTGCCCACAGTGGGCTTGGCCCTCCTACATCCATTCACAGTCCAGACAGTCCCCGACAGATATATCCACTGGTTATTGTGATGTGACTAGTTTGTGCCAAGTAGACAGTTAAAGTTAATTAGGACAGCTGGTAATCTCATTGCTGAGCCCACTCATCTTAATTATTGTAAGTTTCATATGTCATCTCTTTTCATGACAGGATGCAGAAGACCTTAAATACACCATGTTCCATTGATCTCACACAGGAATTTTGTTGGCTTTGTTCCTTTGCTGGCGGTAGGGTTACACAATGTGTATGTGGTGTTCCTAAAGCAAGTATAGACATGCAAAGGTGTGGAATGTGTGAATTCTCAGAAAACATCAAAGCTGCAGATACTCTAGTGCATCATCATGGTGTCAGCTGGCGTGGTGTCATGACACCTATGACATAAATAGGCTTTACTCATGAGAGAGTTCACCACTCCAATGAGAGCTCTACCTCTTCTTCCAGAATAGGTGGGTTCTCTCTTCATGTTCTTGGTATGTTACACAAACAATGGTAGTCTGGAGGAGGAGAGAGGAACATGTAAGCTGACTAATTAGACATGAAGGAGTACCAGTATCTGTGATTTGCGTTTACATTCACCAAATAACTTTCCACACGTTTACCAGCACTTGGGTGTTGTTCTCCTCTCAAGCTGTAGTTTTAAACACCGAGATTCTTCTAATCTCTTGCTATGACTGCCACAGAAATGCAGTCCTGAAGACGCTGTCAGCCAGAGTCTTACTGTTTGAATTTCATTGCTTTGCTTTCTTCCACTTGACAGGGAGGAAGGTACAGGGTGAGCCGTGAGGAGGCTCTGCTCCTGTATGACCGAACAAAGAATGCTATTAAGTATCCAGATAACATCCCTGACAGGGTCCAGGTTTACTTTTTATTTGATCCTATAGGCATTTCTACTCAACTTTCTGAAACATATAACCACTGAAATATTGAATTCAAGAAAGCACAATCCATACCATAGAAAAAGTTAATTTTCTTCTAGCTTCCTCTTTCTTCATCACAGTGTATCCTGTAAGCAGGGCTTGGTGCAGATCGTAATTCCGGCCATTCAGGAAGCTAAATCAGGAGGGCCACAAGTTTTATTCATTCCTGGGGACATCCTGGGCAACTTAGCAAGGGTAATTAAATATGAAATGTCTGTCCTATGCCGAATCCTGTTTACTGACCTGCTTCATTTGCTTTCCTGAAGACATCACGATCAATGGCGGAATAAATTTCCACTGTGAATATGGGGAAAATGTAAGTTTAAAAAGAGTGTCTGGGGGGCTGGTGAGATGGCTCAGTGGGTAAGAGCACCTGACTGCTCTTCCAAAGGTCCAGAGTTCAAATCCCAGCAACCACATGGTGGCTCACAACCATCTGTAATGAGATCTGGCGCCCTCTTCTGGAGTGTCTGAAGACAGCTACAGTGTACTTACATATAATAAATAAATAAATAAATAAATAAATCTTTAAAAAAAAAAAGGATTGTCTGGGATGTAGCTCAGTGTTAAATCACTTCCCTGGCATATCTAAGGGCCGGGGTTCAAGTCTCAATTCTGGATAATTTATGGATAGTTCTTGGAGCCTGGCACACAGAGACTATATTTCTTTCTGTTTCTCATTCCCCACCCAAACAAATTACTACTTTTATCCTTAAATTCAATATGTAAGTAATTGAAAAAATTACTATTAGCCCATAATTCAATAATTAGCCAGATAACTGTTCTTAGAATGCTATGGTTTGCTTTTATGATGATTCTATTTTGTATTAAGTATTATTCTAGTATTTTATTTAGGTTTTATGTTTTCCTAGTAAGAGCTGCAGAGGTGGCTCAGTAGCTAACAGAACTAGCTGCCCTTGTGAAGACCTGGGTTACTCACCCAAAATGAGAGGCTCACAATGATCTGCTACTCAAGGTTTAGGTGATGTGATTCATCGCCACCTTCTGGTCAACTCAGGCACTGCGCCCACATGCAAGTACACATACACAGACACACAAAATTAAAAACCCACCTTTACAAATCACACATACACTATGTGAAACAAATATGAAAGTAATGAGTTTGTACCATACTTTTAAAATATAAATTTTAGGTTTTAACTGTAAAATCAAAAGCACTGTGCCCTCAGCTAAATGTTAGAAAATAAGGACAAAATGTGTGTGTCTGTGTGTGTGTGTTTTAAGGAAATAATTCTTATTTAAACTATACAATTTTTCACTTTTATTTTTGTAACTGCAGCAACCGAAATGAAAAAGAATAATTATGTATGTGGGGCAGGCTTCAAAACCATGAATGTGCAGTCCAAGTATGTCAGTTAATCATTTGCTTATATTTATGCGTTTTGATTAAATATTGAACTTGTACATAGACCCAGAGGCCATCGCAGCAACTATTTTAAATCAAAGCAGTCAAACTTGACTGAATTAAACTGCCTATCGCTTTGGCAAAAATCAAATTAATGTGTGATGGTTTTAGCATATTTCAAGAGATTGCATAATCTCAAACATGATTTTCAAGGAGAAATTTCTGTGTATTTTCAAATTTCTTAAATGTTACTTTCTGAAATTTCAGGAACCTAAATAAGTATTCTTGGGAATTCTCAGGTTTTTCAAAATCACACTTTAGAGATTTTTTTGCAACACATTCGATAATTTGAATAGCTGAGATTCCTGGTTAAAGAACAGAATCACCAATATTAGTAGTGCTTATATTGAATGGCATCCTGAATGGATATCCAATGGAAGCAAATGCAAAAAAAATCAGATCTTCTGGAAAGGTAACAGTCCTTCACAGAGTCATATGTGGACACAAACTCATTTATAGACTCAATTTGAATTAGATGCCTATTACATCTTGAGAGTGCATGCAAAATATGTGTACAATGTACACTGTCTATGTAAACTTTCTAGTGAGTGTGTTTGGTTTTGATTATCCTTTCTTGTTCTTGTTCTTTCTGGATGTTATACTATATCTGCACATGCATATGCATATATATATATATATACTCTTTTTGCTTAATATTATCCTTAGCCCACCCATTTTCCTGAAGATTCATCATTTCATGGTATGTATGTACCAGATTTTTATTTCTCACTAATATTTTGATGAACAACCAGGAAGGCTCTATTTCCATGCTGTAGTGAATATAGCAGAATATTCTTTAGTGTTTGGGTGAAATATTCTGTAGATGTTTGTTAGGTCCATTTGATTCATAGTATCAATTTTTTCATTATTTAATTGTTTAGTTTTTGTCTGAATGAATTGCTAATTGGTGAGAGTTGGGTGCTGAAGTCTCCCACTGTTAATGTGTGGAGTTCAATGTGCAATTTAAACTTTAGTAATGTTTCTTTTACAAATGTGGGTGCCCTTTGTTTGGGGCATAGATATTCAGAATTGAAATATGTGGATTTTTCCTTTGATGCATATCAAGTGTCCTTTCTCATCTTTCTTGATTACTTTTGGTTGAAAATCTATTATATTGGATATTAAAATGGCTACTGCAGCTTGCTTTTTGGGTCTGTTTTCTTGTAAAACCTTTTCCAGTCCTTTACTATGAGATAATATCTATCTTGATAGCTGAAGCATGCTTCTTGTATGCAGCAGAATGATGAATTCTGTTTTCACATCGATTCTGTTAGCCTGTGTCTTCTTATTAGGGAACTGAGTCGACTGGTGTTGAGAGATGCTAATGACTAGTGATTGTTAATTCCTATTATTTTGATGTTGTTGGTATGGGTGGTGGTGGGGGTGGTGTGGTAGTGGTACTGGTGGTGGCAGTCATGATGATGATGATGATGTGTGTGTGTTTGCATATGCTTCCCTTATTTTTGTTGGTATGAAATTAAATATTTTCTGTTTTTTATTTTTGTTGTTCTTGGATGTAGTTATTTTCCTTGGCTTGGAGTATTCCTTCTAGTATTTTCTGTAGGGCTGGATTTGTGGGTATATGTTTTTTCAACTTGGATTTGTCTTGAAATAGCTTCTTTTCTCCATCTATGGTGATTGAGAGTTTTACTGGGTATAGTAGTCTAGGTTGGCATCTGTGGTTTTGTTAGAAATTGTAAGATATCTGGCAGTGCCTTTCTAGTTTTTAGAATCTCTGTTAAGAAGTCAGGTGAAGGATCCTGTGCCACAGTGCTCCATACCCAAATACCACTAGAAGAGAGCCCGTCTCTCAGGGGTGTGGACACACGTGTGAACACAGGTAAGACCACCACTTCTGCTTCAAGGGACCCACCTGGAGCACTTAGGACACAGGAATCAAGACGAAGCCTGGGAGAGGACCCTTCAGGTTTCCATCTGCACTAGTAGCTGATCCTCTGACACAGTGCCAGGAGTTGCCCCTGTGTCAGAGCAATTCGTACCCAAATACCACCAGAAGAGAACTAGTCTCCCAGGAGTGTGGACATGCCTGTGAGCACAGGTAAGACCACTACTGCTCAAATTCCTAGCCCAAGAGGGACCTGCCCAGAGCCATCAGGACACAAGCACCAAGGAACAGCAGAGGACAGGATATTTCCGATTTCCATTTGCACCCTAGAGCTGACCCTGTAACACAGCTGTCCATACCCAAATTCCTCCCAGAAAGAACTGGGCTCCCAGGAATACTGACGCACAGGCTTGCAGGAGGGACAAGCCATAGTCAGAGATAGCAAGACTAGGTACCACCAGAGATAAACAGATGGTGAGAATCAAAGTCAAGAAAATAAGCAACAGAAACTAAGACCACTTGGCATCATCAGAACTGAGTTTTCCCACCACAGTGAGCTCTGGATACTGTAACACACCAGAAAAGCAAGACTCTGATTTAAAAATCATATCTCAAGATGATTATAGAGAACTTTTAAAAGGACATAAATAACTCCCATTTTAAAAAATAAAAAAAAAAACATCAAAAACAAAACAAAACAGGAGAATACAGGTAAAGAGCTAGAAGCAATTAAAGAGGAAACACACACACACACACACACAAAACCTTCAAATAATTACAGGAAAACACAACCAAACAGGTGAAGGAATTGAATAAAACCATCCAGGATCTAAAATGGAAATAAAAACAGCAAAGAAATCATAAAAGGAGACAACCCTGGAGGTAGAAAACCTAGGAAAGAGATCAGGTGCAAACATCACCAACAGAATACAAGAGATAGAAGAGAGAATCTCAGGTGCAAAAGATACCATAGAAAACATTGACACAGCAGTCAAAAAAAATACAATATGCAAAAAGCTCCTAACAAAAAACACCCAGGATATCCAGGACACAATGAGAAGACCAAACCTAAGGATATTGTGTATAGAAGAGAGTGAAGATTCCCAAAATAAAGGTCCAATAAATATCTTCAACAAAATTGTAGAAGAAAACTACTCTAACCTAAAGAAAGAGTTGCCCATAAACACACAAGAAGCCTTCAGAACTCCAAATAGATTTGACTAGAAAAGAAATTCTTCTTCTCACATAATAGTCAAAACACCAAATGCACAAAACAAAGACAGAGTATTAAAAGTAATAAAGGAAAAGGGTCAAGTAACATATAAAGACAGACCTATCAGTATTACACCAAACTTCTCACCAGAGACTATGAAAGCTAGAAGAGCATGGGCAGGTGTCATATAGACCCTAAGAGAACACAATTGCTAGCCCAGGCTACTATACCCAGCAAAACTCTCAATCACTGTAGATGGAGAAACCAAGATATTCCATGACAAAACTAAATTTACACAAGATCTTTCCACAAATCCACCCCCCCCCCAAAAAAAAGGATAATAGATAGAAAACACCAACACACGGAGAGAAAGGACACCCTAGAAAAAGCAAGAAAGTAATCTTCTTTCAACAAACCCAAAAGAAGATAGCCACACAAACATAAAAATAACATCAAAAATAACAGGAAGCAACAATCACTATTCCTTAATATCTCTTAACATCAATTGACATAATTCCCCCAATAAAAAGACATAGACTGGATATGTAAACAGGACCTGTCATTTTGCAGCATACAAGAAACACACCTCAGTGTCAATGACAGAAACAACCTCAGAGTAAAGGTTTGAAAAACAATTTTCCATGCAAATGGTCTTAAGAAACAAGCTAAAGAAGTCCTTCTAATATTGAAAAAAGCAACTTTCAACCAAAAGATACCAAAAAGAATAAGAAAAGACACTTCATACTCATCAAAGGAAAAATCTTCCAAGAAGAACTCTCAATTCTGAACATCTGTGCTCCAAATGCAGGGCATACACATTCATAAAGGAAGCTTTACTAAAGCTCAAAGCACACTTTTAACCTCACACAATAATAGTGGGAGAATCCAACATCCCACTCTCATCAATGGACAGATCATGGAAACACCAAATAAACAGAGACACATTGAAACTAACAGAAGTTATGGACCAAAATGGATATAATTATATATATATATATGTATATATATACATATATATAAACATTTTGTCCTAAAAGAAAAGAATATATCTTCTTCTTGGCACCTCATGATACCTTCTTCAAAACTGACCGTATTATCTGTCACAAAACAGACCTCAACACATATAAGAAGATTGGAAAAAAAATCCCATACATCCAATCAGATCACTGTGGACTAAGGCTGATCTTCAATAGCAATAAAAACAAGAGAAAGCCCACACACACATAGAAGCTAAACAATGCCCTACTCAAGAATAACTTGGTCAATGAAGAAATAAAGAAAGAAATTTAAAACTTTTTTTAGAATTTAATGAAAATGAAGTCACAATATACCCAAACTTATGGGACACAATCAAAGCAGTTCTAAGAGGAAAGCTCATAGCCCTGAGTGCCTCCAGAAAGAAACTGGAGAGAACACACATTAGCAGATTAACAGCACACCTGAAAGCTCTAGAACAGAAAGAAGCAAATTCACCCAAGACAGCAGGAAATAATCAAACTTGGGACTGAAATCAACCAAGTAGAAACAAAAAGAACTATACAAAGATTCAACAAAACCAGGAGCTGGTTCTTTGAGACAATCAACATGAAAGATAAACCCTTAGCCAGACTAACCAGAGGGCACAAAGACAGTATCCAAAATAACAAAATCAGAAATGAAAAAGGAGGTATAACAACAGAAACTGAGGAAATCCAAAATATCATTAGATTCTACTATAAAAGTCTATACTCAACAAAACTGGAAAATCTGGATGAAACGAATATTCCAAATTCAAAGTTAAATCAGGATCATATAAACCATCTAAAAAGTTGCATAACCCCTAAAGAAATAGAAGCAGTCATTAAAATTCTCCCAACAAAAAAAAGTCCAGGACCAGATGAGTTTAGTGCAAAATTCTATCAGACCTTCAAAGACGACCTAATACCTATACTCCTCAAACTATTCCACAAAATAGAAACAGAGGAAACACTACCATTTGTTCTAGGAAGGCAAAATTACACTGATACCAAAACCACACAAACATCCAACAAAGAAAGAGAACTTCAGACCAATTTCCCTTATGAATATCGATGCAAAAGTACTCAATAAAAGTCTCAAAACTGAATCCAAGAGCACATAAAAAACATCATCCACCACAATCAAGTAGGCTTCATTCCAGGGATGCAGGCATCATTCAATATACAGAAATCCATCAATGTAATATACTACATAAATAAACTCAAAGAAAAAAAACACATGATCATTTTACTAGATGCAAACAAACAAACAAACAAACATTTGACAAATTTCAGCATCCCTTCATGTCAAAAGTCTTGGAGAGATCAGGAATTCAAGGCCCATACCTAAACATAGTGAAAGTAATATACAGCAAACACGTAGACAACATCAAACAAAATTGAGGGTAACTTGAAGCAGTTCCACTAAAATCAGAGAATAGGCAAGGTGGCCCACTCACTCTCTTCCTGGAAGAAGAGGAAACAACCCAGATGTCCCTCAACAGAGGAGTGGATGCAGAAAATGTGCTATATTTACACAATGGAATACTACTCAGCTATTGAAAATAATGACTTCATGAAATTTGCAGGCAAATGGATGGAACTTGAAAATATCATCCTGAGTGATGGAACTCAATCACAAAAGAACATACACAGTATGCACTCACTGATAAGTAGATATTAGTCCAAAAGTTCAGAATACCCAAGATACAATTCATAGATCATATGAAGCCCAAGAAGAAGACCAACGTGTGGATGCTTCAGTGTTTCTTAGAAGAGAGAACAAAATACCCACAGGAGGAAATATGGAGACAAAGTATGGAGCAGAGACTTAAGGAAAGGCCATCTGAAGACAGCCCACCTGGGAATCCATACCATATATAGTCACCAAACCAGAATACTATTGTTGTTGCCTGAAAGTGCTAGGTGACAGGAGCCTAGCATAGCTGTCTCCTGAGAGGCTCTGCCAGAGCCTGACAGATACAAAGGCAGATGCTTGCAGCCAATCATTGGACTGTGTGCAGGGTTTCTAATAGAGGAGCTTGAGAAGGTACTGAAGGAGTTGATGGGGTTTGCAGTCTCATGGAGAAAGCAAAGGTGTCAATGGGCCAGACCCCCCAGAGCTCCCGGGGACTGGACCTCCAACCAAAGAGTACACATGGAGGGATCCATGGCTATGGCTGCAAATGTGGCAGAGGATGGTCTTGTTGGACATCAGAGGGAGGAGAGGCCCTTGGGCCTGTGGATGTTCAATGCCCCAGTATAGAGGAATGCCAGAGTGGGAAGACAGGATTGGAGGGGTGGATTAGGAAGCACCCTCATAGTGGCAGGGGGAGAAAGGATGGGATAGGGGGTTTCTGAAGGGGAGACTTGGAAATGGGAAAACATTTGAAATGTAAAATAAGAAAAATATCCAATTAAAAAAAGAAGTCAGGTGTAATTCTGATTGGGCTGACTTTGTATACTACCTGGCCTTTTATCTCTTTCTGCTTTTAATATTCTTTCTTTGTTCTGTAGGGTTTATGTTTTGATTATTACATGTTGGGAGGATTTTCTTTTCTGGTCAAGTATAATTGGTGTTCTGTAAGCTTCTTGTATGATTATATGCATCTCTTTCTTTAGTTTAGAAAGTTTTCTTCTATGATTTTGTTGAAAATGTTTTCTGGTCCTTAGGTTGGGTCTTCTCATGGTACCCCAGATTTCCTGGATGTTTTGTGTCAGGAATTATTTAGATTTAATGTTTGCTTTGACTGATGTATCAATTTTTCTTGTTGTATCTTCTATGTCTGAGTTGGCAATGCTTGCATCTGTTGTTCCTGTTTTCTTTCCTGGGTTTTCCATCTCCAGGATTCCCTGTTTGTTTTCTTTTATTGCTTTTAAATCTCCTTTGCCAGGTCTTGCAGTTTTATTTATTTCCTTTACCTGTTTATTTGTATTTTTCTGTATTTCTTTAAAAGATTTATTCATTTCCTCTTTAGGGTTCTCCATCATCTTTTTAAGATTGTATTTAAGGTCATTGTCCTGTGTTTCAGTTGTGTGAGGATGGCTAGGGTTTGCTGTAGTAAGATAGCCATACTCTAATGGTGTCATCCTGCCTTGGCTTTTGCTGTTTGCATTCTTTTCAGGCCTTTTGCCATCTATATGGCTTTATTCCCTGGATGTTCCTGTTTTAGTAGGTGTTGAGACGGGTCTTAACCTCAATGATCCTAGTATGGCAGTCCTCGGGTGGGTACCCTTGGGCTGTACGGTTTCTGACCAGCATGTCTGATGAAGGCAGGTGGAGAGATAACAGAAACATTAAGTTCCAGAAGGAATAGCAGGTGATCAGGGTAGCTGGGTGTACGCTAGAGAACTCAATGGCCAGGAAATGTCGAAGTTAACAATTTAAAAACTAATTGTCCATTTATATTTCAGTTTTTGAAAAGTATTCATTCACCTATATGCTGATTGACATATTTATCATCTTGCTATCTAATCCCCGATGTTTTAAAAATTCTTGGTATTAGCTCCTTGTCTAATGTATAAATTGTAAATATTGTTTCCCATTATGTTGTCTGTCTGTGCACTCTACAGATAGCTTCCTTGGCTGTGCAGAAATTTTTAGCCTTTTATGCAGTCCCATCTGTTGACACTTTGGGCTAACACTTTGTGGTGTTGATGACTAACCCAAAGTCTTGACAATACTTATTATTCTTTTGTCTAGATGTTTTTGGTTTTAAATTAAGGTATTTGTCTATTTAAAAATAATTTTGAACAATATGAAAGATATACATCAAACGTCATTCTTCCACAGGTGGATACCAGTTTTTACAGCACCATACATTAAATACATCTCTTCTTTCCCACTGTATGTTTTTCCTCCTTTGCCAAGAATTCTGTGAGCATTACTTTTTTGGGTTAATAGCCAGATCCTCTGTTCTTATTGTAGCTAATTTACAATATTAAATTAATTTTAGCATTATAGATGCTTAATTTTAGCATCTATTTTGGTACTTGCCAGTACCAATCTGTCCTTATCACTACAGATCTGTAGCAAAATTTGAGGTTGAATATTGTGATACTTCCATCTGTGTTCTTACTACTTAGGTTTTGTTTGTCTATTTTTAGTCATTTATGGTTCTATATTGCATTCTTGCATTGTTTTTATACATATGTGACATATGACATCTAAGTTTTTATAAGCACTGAATTACATTTATAGATTAGCCACAATATGGCCCCTATTCTCAAGGCAGGAACTTCAGATTTGGTCTATAACCTTTACCAGTCCACAAGTATGCAGAGGCCAGAGCAGGATATCAGGTGTCTTTTTCTATTATTCTCTACATTGTTTCTTCAGAACAGGGTCTCTTACTGAACAGGAAGCTCAGATTTCAGATAGGCTGGCTGGCTTCAAGCTCTGGAGTTGTGCCTATCTCTGAACCTCCACACAATGTGTGCTTACATGTGCAGTCATGCTCAGTCTGTTGCGTGTGTGCTAGTTCTCAAACTTGCAAAGCAAGTTCTCTTACTCATTAAGCAATCTCTCCACACCTTCTCTTATATGTCTACTGAGCAGTGGAGTGGAAAAGTTTAAATAATATTTACTTGCTGAAGAAATGCAAGTGAACATCTTAGGGTTAATGAAAGCTGCCAAAAGCGAGTTCTTCAGGAAGGTTTTCCAACATATGAGGTTGATTTCTATCCCTCCTGATTATAACCCACTGGTTTCCTGTTCCCGGTATAGCTGAGTGGCAGCCATTACAACCTCCGTATAAGGCATTTAGCAAACATCTGGGGACATTTCAGGCTATACTTATGATTAAGGTTTGATAGTATCCTTCAGTGTACGCTGCCCAGTCTGAGGTGTTCCTGCAGTAAATCTGATGACTCCATGCAATCAAATGTCACCCTGTGTCTTACTTTATTTTGGAATGTCAGGAAGGCTAAACACCTTAAAATTATCAGAGCTCAGAAATAGCTCTGCTTTATATGTGCGGAGTTAGTACAGTGTATGCACAGTAAAACTGCCAAAAATGTGAGCACTGTTTGCATTGAGAAAATAAATCTAATTCAGTCACTCAAAGCATGTATTGAGATGGGTTCACACTGCATTAATTTTTTTTCTGAAGCCAGGTTTCATGTTTCCCAGGCTGGCCTCAAACTCACTATGCAGCAAAGGCTACCTTTGAGCCTCTGATTCTCTTGTCTATTTACTGAGTGCAAGAATGACAGGTATGTACCATCATCCCCAGTTTTATTTGAAGCTCGGGATGCCAGATATTAACTCCACCAACAATGATACATCTTCAAACTATCTTTAACTTTTTCAAGACAGAGTGTTGCTCTGTAGCCCAGCTTATCCTGGAATTCCCTGTGTGATCCTGGATGGCTTCTCACTTCTGCTGACTCTCCTGATTCAGCATGTACAGTAGTGAGATCACAGGTATGAGCTGCTATGACCAATGTCTTCTGTAATTTTGATTCCTGATAATTAATTGTAAAAAAATAATATTCATACTGACATTTCATATGTATATAAGGTATTTTGATTTTATTTATTTATTTATTTATTTTATTGCTAAGTCTTTATCCCCCTGCTCATGTTACCTTCTTTACTCTAGAAAAATCTTCTAGTCGTTATTGAAGCCATGTTTGCAAGTTGAGCTTATGTGTATTTGTAAGAATGCATTTATAGTTAGTATATTTATAGCATAATTTCCTATGTGATTTTCATCATAAGCTCTAGTGCCAACTTCTCCAGCATTTGCAAATTGAAAGCAAAATCATTTTATGAATTCTTTCTTCATTTTCTCTAAAGTACACATTCGGGTAAGTATATACACACTAAGTATTTTATTTGTGTTAGGGGAGCATTGTGTGATGGAATTGAGGACAACCTAATTGGCTCTCCAAATTTAACATACTTCATTGCATACTTCCAAAATGTTATCTATTGTTTTCTCTTGTAACTGCACACTCAAGTGAAAATACATAGTAAACTAAAGAGACAACCCAGCTTTTCTAAAGGAATTAAATTTTAAGTTATGAACAATGAACAATTCTGTTGAGAATTCTGGAGAACCATGGGGGTCTCCTGCCTCAATGACAGGAAGTAAAACAAGGAGAGAGATAAAATCTTCCTGTGTTTCTCCAAACTCTTTTCTAGGACCCAAATAGGACAAACTGTGCCATAAACAAACCTAAATGGCTTCTTAGTGGCCATTGAGGTCAGCAGCAGCAATTGTTTGGAGACATTAATTTCTTTTCCTGTGAGAAAATACATTTCTGAAGTCAGCCATGGAACACACAGTCTTTCATTGCACAGGTGCCCAGTTAAATAGGCAAAAAGAAGCTAATTATGTGTGGATATTGGCAAATTTTATGCTCCTGTGAGGTTCAGTCAGCCAAGCTGTGTCTAGCATCAAACATGAAATGCTGTTTTGAAAAAGAAATAACATTTCTCAAATAATTTGAAACACCATACTGTAAATACTGATTAAATTCTTCAGTGTATAGATACTTTTCTTTCATATGTTTAAAAGAATTTTGTTTTGAATTTGTGTTACGGATGCATGTATTTTTTTCTTGGGTAATTATTTCTACAGCCGAGACAGAGACAGAGACAGACAGATAGACAGACACACACACACAGAGAGAAAGACAGACAGAGAGAGAAAGAGACAGAGAGAGAGAGAGAGAGAGAGAGAGAGAGAGAGAGAGAGAGAGAGAGAGAGAGAGAGAGAGAGAGAGAACAAAACAAGAAAAGACTTCCATTCAAATCTAGGAAAGACTTCCATTCTAATCTAGCTTAGGGGACCAGAGAACTTATTGTGTTATAAAAATAAGAATTTAAGTGAGGGGTTACTTACAAGAATAAGTAAGTAAGGATAACTTAGATAGAGTTTACTGCTGTGAACAGACACCACAACCAAGGCAACTCCAATTAGGACAACATTTTATTGAGGCTGGCTTATAGGTTCAGAGAGGTTCAGTCTATTATCATCAAGATAAGAGTATGTCCTGGTGCTAGAGAAGGAGCTGAGAGTTCTCCATCTTGTTTCTAAGGCAAACAGAAGAATATTGACTTCCAGACAGGTAGGACAGGGTCTTAAAGCCCACCCCACAGTGACACACCTACTCCAACAAGGCCATACCCCCTAATAGCACCACTCCCTGGGCCAAGCATATTCTATCCACCACAAAGGGTGACCAAAACACCTACAGTAACAAAAGCTCTACTCTACTGTGGGTGATATCCAGTCCATGTTAAATACTTCTGTCTCCTGTGTCATGTGCAGGTATTCCACTGAACTGTCTTTTCTCTTCAGTTTGTTTACCATACATACAACCACAGATGGAGGCCTGGTGTGTCTTATGAGTTTCTGATACATGTCAAGAACTTTTGACACTACCCCTTTTCCAGTGAAGATGTGTTTCAATCCACAAGACTGAACCAAAATCTAAATGTGGCATACATGCATATCTGAAGTAACGTTGATTATCTCTGCCATGTATCTTAAGTAATTTGTGGTGTGTCCTATGGAAAGATTAAATATGTAAATGAGACACATGTCAATATTTCCACAACCAAGCTCATTGCCTTAACTTACTTCTTCACTAATTGATCCATGTGTCTTATATTTTCCCAGGCCCATATCCACAAGGCAGTACGTGATTTTAACAACCACAGTAGTGAATGGTTTGACTTCTTCCCGATATGAAGTTTCCAGAATCATTTTCAAGCATTGCAATTAATTCTCTGACATATTTCCATGCACACTGTCAAATAGCATCCATACAGCGGTTTTATCACTTTCCTATGAGTGATGTTTCCTGGATAAATTGGTTTCTACCATGACTGCAATTAGAAAGTAGCTCCCATCCAAATCATGTGAGATGTTGATCTTGTCCTCAGTATGCAAGACTTTGCTCTATTGCACAGTCCCTCCTTCTGACAGTGTTGGTAGGAATTTTTTAAATGCAAGTGATTACCTTCTTTTGTTCATGAGGCTTCCCCTAGCTTGTGGAAGCTGGCTAGTAAATTCTCGAAATAATGTGTCCAGGGTATAGAGATGTGAATCTGTCTCTGTGATGTTTAAGTACAGACAGTCCACCAAGGAGGTACACATCAGGTATCTGAGATAGTTACTAAGGAAAATCCTTGTCTCTTAGATTGTTAAGGATATCAAAAATAAAGGGCAATGCTGGAGTTAGTAAAAATGATTTCTTCTTGAGTATCCGTTTATACTATAAACCAGGCAATTAGTGTCACTGAAGCAACAGCAGGGATCAGATTAGGGATGAATGTGATAAATCAATGACAGGAAGCTAAGTCTAGTCAAGTCTAGTGAGTTTCTTAAAAGAAAAAAGATGTATACTCATTCCTATAGTGATGCAGGAAAACACCCCTCTCTCCTGGATGTGTTCAAATACTTTCTGAAGCTGCTGTAGCCATCTCTGGGAACTGGGGACCCTCTCTATACCCACTGACCTCCACTGATGATGACAGAGTGTAAAATGAGCTCTGAAACAGAGAACAAGCAGAACATAGCTCTTCAGAGGGGCTGCGCTCATCACACTGAGACTGACCAGAAAGTGGGACAGTATCGCTTCACAAAAATTAATTAGAGAAGCATATCATTCGTCTTAAATTGTTTTCAGTCACTGATGTTAATAAAAATATCATTAAATGGGCATAAAATTACACTATAAATATCATCACAAAGACAGTTGTGTCTGATAGAATGTGAGTAATTATGAAGTCCAACTACTGAAGAACAAAGAATTTTGAATTATGAAAGCTATCTGTTTTTAAATATACCTAGTCAGAACTAGAGAAAATTATTATATTTTAAGTCAATTTTTTCTTCCGGAGGTAGAAAAGCTTAATGTTTACATATAGCTTGCTGCTCCTCTTACATGCTAGTTTCTGTATTTTCCTTAGTTGACATGGTTTACTGCTTTCAGGATCCTTACTGCCACAGATCCTTGCCACACAGAGTGTGTGAGCAAATATATGCTTAATAAAGACACAATGAATCCCTCACTAAGAATCAGGAAGTATTTATGATACAAAAAAACAGAGTTTAACAGCTTAACCTCACATTTCCTTTTCCCCACAGAAGAAATGGATTCTTCTCATCTGTTTATTGCCAGGGTATTACTGGGAACATGAATTAAATATAAAAATTATTCTGTTCATTATCGTTTTGGGAAAAAGGCCACTTGCTGACTTTATTTTCATTTCCATAGAAATCTATACTAAAATTTAGTTTTCTTTTTGCTTGCCAGAAAGCATCATTTTAGAGTTATTGATATAGTGGTATAAAGTTATAAGTATTAGTTAAATCTATAGGTATGAGTGTGTCTGTGTATGTGTAACAAGTACATGCAAGTTCCTGTAGAGATCAGAAGAGCAGTAAGATCCCCTGAAACTAAAGGTACAGACAGTGGTGTACAGTATCAAGGTACAGTATCAATGTTGGGAACCAATCCTGGGTTCTCTGAAAGACTGATGAAGGCTTTTAACTGTTAAGTCCACCTCCAGCCCCCAGTTATATATATTTTTAAAGTTTGTACTCCATTGGTTAAATGAGTCATCACAATTTTGATTGTAGGAAAGGAGCTTGCTTTAAATCTCCTTATGTCTATGTAAATGCTAATAATTTGTATTTGCAGACCATTGCATGGTAGTTGGTTTCCCATCTCAGTTAGAAAAGCAGTCATGAGCTGAAAGCCTGATATACCTGGACAGTCAGTCCACAGTTAAGCAACAATATTGTGTCTGGCTGATCCTGGGCACTGATGGGGGAAATCTACCCAGGCTCTGTGGACATACTTCCTTTGTGTTCCCTGAGAATTCACTGCATTCATCTTTTCTACCAATTTCCCAGTGAGAGTTTCACAGAAAGTGCCAGATGTCTCACTCTGTGGAAAACTCTATTCAACTGAGGGAATTTGGAAATAAGTCCTTGGCAGGAAATAAGCCCATTCTCATTATTGTTTTGAGATCATTTTTAATGATCTCAAGAAGAAAATGCAATGTATAGAAATCAGTATTCTGTGCTATGTATGTGTGTTCTTACAAAGTCACCAAACTTCATAGCAACTTTACTGATTATCATATTGATCCGAATGGCACTACCTTACATATATACAAAAATGCCTTGTTTAAACCAAAGGAGAAAATCTTTAAGTTAGTCTCTAGTCTGATACTTGCTTGGTTTTATTGACTAGAGAAATGACTCACTAGATAAGAGTAGTTGCTGCTTACAGCAATGGACCATGTGGTAGAGAGTGTTTCTATCCCGATGGATAGAAGGAACAGAAAACATCCAGTGCTTTTCCTCACCATTCTCCGCCTTGCTTTTTGAAAAAAAAAAAAAAAGACTCTCCTGGTAGCCTAGAGCTCAAGTACACCAGACTGGTTGGATAATCAGCTTCAGATATGCCTGCTTTTGCCTTCCAGGACTGAATTTGAAGCCTGCACCATAACAACTGGCTTTTTATAAAAATCTGGGTTCTAGGCTTGAACTAATGTCCTCATGCAAGACAAGTTCACTACAAATTTCTCCATGTCCCCAGTCACGATATGAGAGATTTCTAACAGATTTGCAAAGATAAATGATAATTCAGTCTCTTAGGGGTAAAAGATAAAGGATAAATTCTGAACTAGCAATACAGAAAATGCTATTGGTTGTGATATATGCTTTCCAGATTAGAAATAATGTGATTTCATTGAAGAATATTTAAAAGAAATTACCATTATTTAAAAAATAACATCCTGTCTTCAGGTGATAGCTAATATATTGAATATGATTGACATTTCATGACTCAGAAGGCAATTATACAATATCAGAATAATGTATCTCTTTAGAGGAATATTAAGCTGTTAGATGTTTTTGTAGAAAAATGTCTTCATAGTGATTTGAAATCTCATTTAAAATTTCTTATATTTGGGGCCTAGAGAAATGACTCAGCAGTTAAGTGCAGGTTTTGTCTTTGTAGGCCAAACAGCTCCATTTCCCAGCACTGATTCTGTGGCTCACAGCCATCTGTACCTCCAGCCCCAGGGACTTCAGTGCATTCTTCTGACCTTTATGGTACTTTCACTCATGTACATACACACACACACACACACACACACACACACAAAGAGACAGACAGACAGACAGACAGACAGAGATGCACATACACACACACAAGCACACACACAGACACACAGAGAGAGACAGACAGACAGAGACAGACAGACAGACACAGAGAGAGATATACACATACATACACACAAACACACACAGAAACACAGAGAGAGAGAGAGACAGAGTCAGAGAGACAGAGAGACAGATAGACAGAGGCAGAGACAGACACAGAGAGAAATGCACATATATACACACACAATCACACACAGACAGACACACAGACACACAGAGATATATGCACATGCACACACTTAAAAATAAAATACTTAAGAACAAATTTCTTATGTACAGGATAAATACCTCTACCTGGGTGATAGAAACTCAGGGTCCCTGTGGTTCAGTTTCCTGGGGCTGCTGGACAATGAGGCAAGTAGGTGGTTTAATCACAGATGCTCACAGACTAAAGTTCTTGTCTCAACAGAGTGGATTTTCTTGTCTGCAAGTAGGAGACCACATCTAAAGAGTGGCCTATATTTTTCATCCTTGTTCTCATTCTCTATCACCACTGAGAGCAGCTCCTCTGCTGGATCTATTCCCAAGGTGGATTTTGATGTTAGTCCCTGAAAATTCCAGTAAAATTTTGGGAGAAATGAGACAGAGACAGATGAAGGGGATTAATAACGATAAATTCTGTTGATTAAGGTTATATTTATTGAATCTGTGATTTGCTCTCTTGTCTCCAGGAAGCAATCACATTTTTGACATATCTTTCTGGTATTCCAACATTTATGTTTGATGCTCATGGTCTTTTAGCAGTAACCAGACAGGTTTGACCCTTCATCTTACTCAAAGGTAGATGCAGTTAAATATGAAGAAAATGGGTTTTTTAATACAGTATTTTGAAACATAATCCAGTTGATTTTTCTCCTTTATATGACCTTTTAGAAATTTAAAAACTACTTTGGTTATAAAATTGAACTGCACAAATTAAATTTTCTGTGCCTATAAAATACACACATATAGTATCTTGAAGATATATAATATTATTTATGGCCTTTAAAATTATTCATTCATTTTTCTTTTACATGACTGAGTATTTGCTCGTATGTATATATGTAGTATTTGTGGTGGCCAGAAAAGGGCATTAGGTAACTTAGAATCAGAGTTACAGATGGTTATGATCCACTATGTAGGTGCTGGAAACAGAACCTCTTGCTGCAAAAGCATCAAGTACTCCCAACCACTGAGGTGTCTTCTGTCCTTTTGTGTTGTGCACACACACACACACACACACACAACACCACACACCATACACATGAACACACACACTATATACATGAACACACATACACACGATAGACACACACTACATACACCCTCACCATACACATGAAAATACACCAAACACACACATACACACACATTCACACCATAGACAGACATCGCTTGTGCACACACACATGCACGCCACACAAACACACACACACACATACCACCCCACACACCACACATCACCTAGATTCTTTTACAAATGGCTGCGTCTTTTACAGGATAAATGGCAAGAAATTCTGTGATTCGTTCATTGATTTCTTAGAAAACATTTTGATTGCTTTTCTGAACACCCATGATGGACATGTTAGTGAGGTATCCCCACATCAATTTATTTCCTAATGCCTCTGTAATTTTCCAGAAGCTAGCATGCAAACTTCAAATATTTGCTATTTGGTGCTTGAAGGCAGTGTTTCTCTCTGTCTTACTAAGGTCCTTTAAAAATAGCTTTTAGACTTACTTATTTCTTATGTGTGTGTGTGTGTGTGTGTGTGTGTGTGTGTGTGTGTACTTGTAAGCATATGCACCATGTGAGTACAGATACCCATGAAGGTCAGAATAGGACATGGTTATAAGGCACCATGTGGTGCCTGGGAACAGAACACAGGGCCTCTGCAATGACAGTGAGTGCTCCTAACTACTGAGCCATCTCTGTATGCCATTAAACAATTCTTTTATTTTAATTTTTGCATTTAACATTTATGTGTCATGTGAAATATTTTAACAAGTTTTTTCAGCTCAGAAATAGGAATTCTTTGATAACATCTTTCACAAACACTTAACAGCTAATCTTAAAACTACTGTGGCGACTTCCGGCCGGACCAGCACCAGGGGAGCTAGAGCGCAGGGTCGGCTGACACCCGCCAGCTACCCACGAACCCCGCCACAGGATTTTGAGACTGCTGGTGAGTGGAACACAGCTTCTGCTCCAGTCCAATCACGCGGGACCTGAGACTGCTTTGGTTGGGGAGGCAGAAATCCGGCCTCAGTAGGGCCACAAGCCTCTTCAGTCAGAAAAGCGCCAGGTTAGCTAGGGCGCAGGGTCGGCTGACACTCCCCAGCTACCCACAACACCCGCCACAGGATCTTAAGACTTCTGGTGAGTGGAACACAGCTTCGGCTCCAATCCAATTGCGCACTGGACCTGAGACTGCATTAGTTAGGGAAGCAGAAAAACGGCCTGAGTAGGACCACAGGCCACTTCCAGCCGGACCAGCACTAGGGTAGCTAGAGCGCAGGGTCGGCTGACACCCGCCAGCTACCCAGGACCCCCGCCACAGGATTTTGAGACTGCTGGTGAGTGGAACACAGCTTCTGCTCCAATCTTTAAACAGTGACAACTACAACAACTAACCCCAGAGATTACCAGATGGAGAAAGGTAAACGTAATAATCTTACTAACAGAAACCAAGACCACTCACCATCATCAGAACCCAGCACTCCCACTTCGCCCAGTCCAGGGCACCCCAACACACCGGAAAAGCTAGACACGGATCTAAAAGCATATCTCATGATGATGGTAGAGGACTTCAAGAAGGACTTTAATAACACACTTAAAGAAATACAAAGGAACACTGGTAAACAGGTAGAAGACATTAAAGAGGAAGCACAAAAATCCCTTAAAGAATTGCAGGAGAACACTGCTAAAGAGTTACAAATCCTTAAAGAAAAACAGGATAACATAATCAAACGGGTAGAAGTCCTTACAGAAAAACAGGAAAACACATCCAAACAGATGATGGAATTGAACAAAACCATACTAGACCTAAAAAGGGAAGTAGACACAATAAAGAAAACACAAAATGAGGCAACACTGGAGATAGAAACCCTAGGAAAGAAATCTAGAACCATAGATACAAGCATCAGCAACAGAATACAAGAGATGGAAGAGAGAATCTCAGGTGCAGAAGATTCCATAGAGAACATCGGCACAACAATCAAGGAAAATGTAAAATGCAAAAAGATCCTAACTCAAAACATCCAAGAAATACAGGACAAAATGAGAAGACCAAACCTACGGATAATAGGAGTGGATGAGAATGAAGATTTTCAACTCAAAGGACCAGCAAACATCTTCAACAAAATTATAGAAGAAAACTTCCAAATCTAAAGAAAGAGATGCCCATGAACATACAAGAAGCCTACAGAACTCCAAATAGACTGGACCAGAAAAGAAATACCTCCCGACACATAATAATCAGAACAACAAATGCTCTAAATAAAGACAGAATACTAAAAGCAGTAAGAGAAAAAGGCCAAGTAACATATAAAGGCAAGCCTATCAGAATTACACCAGATTTCTCACCAGAGACTATGAAAGCCAGAAGATCCTGGACGGATGTTATACAGACACTAAAAGAGCACAAACTCCAGCCCAGGCTACTATACCCAGCCAAACTCTCAATTAACATAGATGGAGAAACCAAAGTATTCCACGACAAAATCAAATTCACACATTATCTCTCCACGAATCCAGCCCTTCAAAGGATAATAACAGAAAAAAACCAATACAAGGACAGGAACCACGCCCTAGAAACAACAAGAAGGTAATCCCTCAACAAACCTAAAAGAAGACAGCCACAAGAACAGAATGCCAACTTTAACAACAAAAATAACAGGAAACAACAATTACTTTTCCTTAATATCTCTTAATATCAATGGACTCAACTCCCCGATAAAAAGACATAGAATAACAAACTGGCTACACAAACAAGACCCAACATTTTGCTGCTTACAGGAAACTCATCTCAGAGAAAAAGATAGACACTACCTCAGAATGAAAGGCTGGAAAACAATTTTCCAAGCAAATGGTATGAAGAAACAAGCTGGAGTAGCCATTCTAATATCTGATAAGATTGACTTCCAACCCAAAGTCATTAAAAAAGACAGGGAGGGACACTTCATACTCATCAAAGGTAAAATCCTCCAAGAGGAACTATCAATCCTGAATATCTATGCTCCAAATACAAGGGCAGCCACATTCATTAAAGAAACTTTAGTAAATCTCAAAGCACACATTGCACCTCATACAATAATAGTGGGAGACTTCAACACACCACTTTCACCAATGGACAGATCATGGAAACAGAAACTAAACAGGGACACAGTGAAACTAACAGAAATTATGAATCAAATGGATCTGGCAGATATCTACAGAACATTCTATCCTAAAACAAAAGGATATACCTTCTTTTCAGCACCTCATGGTACCTTCTCCAAAATTGACCACATAATTGGTCACAAAACAGGCCTCAGCAGATACAAAATATTGAAATTGTCCCATGCATCCTATCAGATCACCATGGACTAAGGCTGATCTTCAATAACAAAATAAATAATAGAAAGCCAACCTTCACGTGGAAACTGAACAACACTATTCTCAATGATACCTTGGTCAAGGAAGGAATGAAGAAAGAAATTAAGGACTTTTTAGAGTTCAATGAAAATGAAGCCACAATATACCCAAACTTTTGGGACGCAATGAAAGCATTTCTAAGAGGAAAACTCATAGCTCTGAGTGCCTCCAAAAGGAAACTAGAGAGAGCACACATTAGCAGCTTGACAACATACCTAAAAGCACTAGAACAAAAGGAAGCAAATTCACCCAAGAGGAGAAGACAGCAGGAAATAATCAAACTCAGGGGCGAAATCAACAAAGTGGAAACAAGAAGAACTATTCAAAGAATCAACCAATCAAGGAGCTGGTTCTTTGAGAAAATCAACAAGATAGATAAACCCTTAGCCAGACTCACTAGAGGGCACAGGGAAAGCATCCTAATTAACAAAATCAGAAATGAAAAAGGAGACATAACAACAGATCCTGAAGACATCCAAAACACCATCAGATCCTTCTACCAAAGGCTATACTCAACAAAACTGGAGAACCTGGATGAAATGGAGAAGTTCCTAGACAAATACCAGGTACCAAAGTTGAATCAAGATCAGGTTAATGATCTAAACAGCCCTATATCCCCCAAAGAAATAGAAGCAGTCATTGATAGTCTCCCAATGAAAAAAAGCCCAGGACTAGACGGGTTTATTGCAGAGTTCTATCAGACCTTCAAAGAAGATCTAATCCCAGTTCTTCACAAACTATTCCACAAAATAGAAACAGAAGGTACTCTACCCAACTCATTCTATGAAGCCACAATTACTCTGATACCTAAACCACAAAAAGACCCAACAAAGATAGAAAACTTCAGACCAATATCCCTTATGAATATTGATGCAAAAATCCTCAATAAAGTTCTTGCTAACCGAATCCAAGAACACATCAAAACAATCATCCATCCTGACCAAGTAGGTTTCATCCCAGGGATGCAGGGATGGTTCAATATACGGAAATCCATCAACGTAATCCAGTATATAAACAAACTCAAAGACAAAAACCACATGGTCATCTCGTTAGATGCGGAAAAAGCATTTGACAAGATCCAACACCCATTCATGATAAAAGTCTTGGAAAGATCAGGAATTCAAGGCCCATACCTAAACATGATAAAAGCAATCTACAGCAAACCAGTAGCCAACATCAAAGTAAATGGTCAGAAGCTTGAAGCAATCCCTCTAAAATCAGGGACTAGACAAGGCTGTCCACTTTCTCCATACCTATTCAACATTGTACTTGAAGTCCTAGCCAGAGCAATTCGACAACAAAAGGAGATCAAAGGGATACAAATTGGAAAAGATGAAGTCAAAATATCACTTTTTGCAGATGATATGATAGTATATATAAGTGACCCTAAAAATTCCACCAGAGAACTCCTAAGTCTGATAAACAGCTTCGGTGAAGTAGCTGGATATAAAATTAACTCAAACAAATCAATGGCCTTTCTCTACACAAAGAATAAACAGGCTGAGAAAGAAATTAGGGAAACAACACCCTTCTCAATAGTCACAAATAATATAAAATATCTTGGCGTGACTCTAACTAAGGAAGTGAAAGATCTGTATAATAAAAACTTCAAGTCTCTGAAGAAAGAAATTATAGAAGATCTCAGAAGATGGAAAGATCTCCCATGCTCATGGATTGGCAGGATCAACATTGTAAAAATGGCTATCTTGCCAAAAGCAATCTACAGATTCAATGCAATCCCCATCAAAATTCCAACTCAATTCTTCAACGAATTAGAAAGTGCAATCTGCAAATTCATCTGGAATAACAAAAAAACTAGGATAGTGAAAACTCTTCTCAAGGATAAAAGAACCTCTGGTGGAATCACCATGCCTGACCTAAAGCTTTACTACAGAGCAATTGTGATAAAAACTGCATGGTACTGGTATAGTGACAGACAAGTAGACCAATGGAATAGAATTGAAGACCCAGAAATGAACCCACACACCTATGGTCACTTGATCTTCGACAAGGGAGCTAAAACCATCCAGTGGAAGAAAGACAGCATTTTCAACAAATGGTGCTGGCACAACTGGTTGTTAACATGTAGAAGAATGCGAATCGATCCATTCCTATCTCCTTGTACTAAGGTCAAGTCTAAGTGGATCAAGGAACTTCACATAAAATCAGAGACACTGAAACTTATAGAGGAGAAAGTGGGGAAAAGCCTTGAAGATATGGGTACAGGGGAAAAATTCTTGAATAGAACAGTAATGGCTTGTGCTGTAAGATCGAGAATTGACAAGAGGGACCTCATGAAACTGCAAAGATTCTGCAAGGCTAAAGACACCATCAATAAGACAAAAAAACCACCAACAGATTGGGAAAGTATCTTCACCTATCCTAAATCAGATAAGGGACTAATATCCAATATATATAAAGAACTCAAGAAGGTGGACTCCAGAAAGTCAAATAACCCCATTAAAAAATGGGGCTCAGAACTGAACAAAGAATTCTCACCTGAGGAATACCGAATGGCAGAGAAGCACCTGAAAAAATGTTCAACATCCTTAATCATCAGGGAAATGCAAATCAAAACAACCCTGAGATTCTACCTCACACCAATCAGAATGGCTAAGATCAAAAATTCAGGTGACAGCAGATGCTGGCGAGGATGTGGAGAAAGAGGAACACTCCTCCATTGTTGGTGGGATTGCAAGCTTGTACAACCACTCTGGAAATCAGTCTGGCGGTTCCTCAGAAAATTGGACATAGTACTACCGGAGGATCCAGCAATACCTCTCCTGGGCATATATCCAGAAGATGTCCCAACCGGTAAAAAGGACACATGCTCCACTATGTTCATAGCAGCCCTATTTATAATAGCCAGAAGCTGGAAAGAACCCAGATGTCCCTCAACAGAGGAATGGATACAGAAATTATGGTACAATTACACAATGGAGTACTACTCAGCTATTAAAAAGAATGAATTTATGAAATTCATAGCCAAATGGATGGACCTGGAGGGCATCATCTTGAGTGAAGTAACACAATCACAAAAGAACTCACACAATATGTATTCACTGATAAGTGGATATTAGCCCAAACTTAGGATACCCAAGATAGAAGATACAAATTACTAAACGCATGAAACTCAAGAAGAATGAAGACCAAAGTGTGGTCACTGTGCCCCTTCTTAGAATTGGGAACAAAACACCCAGGGAAGGAGTTACAGAGACAAAGTTCGTAGCTGTGATGAAAGGATGGACCATTTAGAGACTGCCGTATCCAGGGATCCTTCCCATAAGCAGCTTCTAAACGCTGACACCATTGCATACACTAGCAAGATTTTGCTGAAAGGACCCAAATATAGCTGTCTCTTGTGAGACGATGCCGGGGCCTAGCAAACGCAGGAGTGGATGTTCACAGTCAGCTATTGGATGTATCACAAGGCTCCCAATGGAGAAGCTAGAGAAAGTACCCAAGGAGCTAAAGGGATCTGCAACCCTATTGTTGGAACAACATGATGTACTAACCAGAACCCCGGAGCTCTTGTCTCTAGCTGCATATGTATGGAAAGATGGCCTAGTCGACCATCATTGGAAAGAGAGGCCCATTGGACTTGCAAACTTTATATGCCCCAATATAGGGGAATGCCAGGGCCAAAGGGGAATGGGTGGGTAGGGAAGTGGGGGGCGCTATGGGGGACTTTTGGGATAGCATTGGAAATGTAACTGAGGAAAATATGTAATAAAAATATTAAAAATTTAAAAAAAAGCTTCAATGGTAAGAAAAAAAACAACAAAAAAAAACTACTGTGGCACATAGATTCAAAAACTATATCTCCATAACACTTTAGGTTCATAACTTACATTGCTTGCTGCTTAACTTTTCTACACATTTAGGAGTACTCTCAATAAATCCTAATGATTGAATTTTACACAACTATAATAGAGTCAAAAGAAATCCTAGAATGGCTTCAAGCTTCTGCAAGTGTTAAATTTGCTTTGGATGCCATGGTATGGATATTTTTGTTATGTTTAACATGCACTTACAAAGAGTATGCACTCTAAGTTGTTAGCTATATTTTCTAAAAATATTAATTATGTCAAGTACGGTAATTGCAAGTCTCCCACACTTAATGTTTTTGCATCTCTGCTGTGTCAGTGACTAAAATAGGTGCTTTAAAGACTTCAGCTGTAATTATATATTTTCCTGGTTCTCACTGCACTCTGTCCTTTATTGCCGAAAGAAATTTAATGATATATTATCAAGTACATATGATTTAGGACTGTTGTTTTCTTCAACTGATTTCTTTCTCCCAAACTATGCAGGGTGGGAAGGAATGCCATCCATGCCATGATACTGAATATACACCCCCAAGTTATTTACTTTTAATCTGCATGGTTTTAGTAATGGTCAGTTTATGTGTGTTTTGTACATAAGAATAATCTTTTCATGGGCGTTTGTTTCTGCCATCTGTGACCTTATTTGCTGATGTATCTGTTCACATGTTCTCCTACTATCATATTAGGATATTTGTATTGTTATACCTAAGAATATTTGAATATGCTAATAGCAAATTCGTTCTTGTGTATGTGTTCTATGGGATTTTAGCCTCCATAATGGTCTTCCCTTCTTATTGTAATAAGTTTCCAACTTGAAGATCTTATTAATACAATCATTATAATTCCAGTCTTTGCATCTTATCATAAGAAGTTTAAAAAGCCTAACCTAAAGTCATTTAAACTTGTTAACATGATTGCTCCTATTGCACTAAATCTCTCCAACCCAAATATGCCCCAGCAATGAAAACACAACACAGTTAATATGATTACGTGCTATACACCTAGATTGGGCAGATCTATCACACTACACTGCTATCTTTCACAGCTTATGAGACCCCTTAGAACTTGTGGTTTCTCCAAGCCATGTGCTTCTGCTCTACTTTTCTCCTTCTTCCTCCTCCCCTGTGTCCACTTCCATTTTCTCATCCTTCTCTCCCCCTCATCTTCTGCTTCACCTTCCCTTTTATCTGCCCAATTATCAGCTCTCTTTTATTTTACAATTTAAGGTGGGAAGCAGGTTAAAAGGAAATCACCTGAGTGCTGACTCATTCCTTGTTAATAGTCACTCACAGGAGAATGGAATTAACATCGAATATAATTAGCCCCAGGGCTGTCCACAGCAAATTCGTTCAAAAAAAGCAGAGGACTTGATGGGTTTAATGCAGAGTTCTATCAGACCTCAAAGAGGACCTAATTCCAATACTTCTCAAACTATTCCACAAAATAGAAACAGAAGGTACTCTACCCAATTCATTCTATGAAGCCACAATTACTCTGATACATAAACCACACAAAGACCCAACAAAGAAAGAGAACTTCAGACCAATTTCCATATGAATATTGATGCAAAAATACTCAATAAAATTCTTGCTAACCGAATATAAGAGCACATCAAAACGATCATCCAGCATGATCAAGTAGGCTTCATGCCAGGGATGCAGGAATGGTTCAATATATGGAAATCCATCAATGTAATCCACTATATATATAAAAAAAAAAACCTCAAAGACAAAAACCACATGATCATTTCATTAGATGCCGAGAAAGCATTTGACAGAATCCAATACCCTTTCATGATAAAAGTCTTGGAAAGATCAGGAATTCAAGGCCCATACCTAACCATAATAAAAGCAATATGCAACAAATCAGTAGTTAACATCAAACTAAGTGAAGAGAAACTTGAAACAATCCCACTAAAATCAGGGACTAGACAAGGCTGACCACTCTCTCCTTACCTATTCAATATAGTACTTGAAGTCCTAGCCATAGCAATTTGACAACAAAAGGAGATCAAAGGAATACAAATTGGAAAGAAAGAAGATCACTATTTCCAAATGATATGATAGTATATATAAGTGACCCTAAAAATTCCACCAGAGAACTCCTAAACCTGACAAACAGCTTCAGTGAAGTACCTGGATATAAAATAAACTCAAATAAATCAGAGGTGTTTCTCTACACAAAGGACAAACAGGCTGAGAAAGAAATTAGGGAAACACCACCCTTCACAATAGTCACAAATAGTATAAGATACCTTGGTGTGAGTCTAACTAAGGAAGTGAAAGATCTGTATGATAAGAACTTCAAGTCTCTGAAGAAAGAAATTAAAGAAGATATCAGAAGGTGGAAAGATCTCCCATGCTCATGGATTGGTAGGATTAATATAGTAAAAATGGCTATCTTGCCAAAAGCAATCTATAGATTCAATGCAATTCCCATCAAACTTCCAACTCAATTCTTTACAAAGTTAGAAAGGGCAATTTGCAAATTCATCTGGAATAAAAAAAAATATTAGGATAGCAAAAACTATTCTTAAAAATAAAAGAATCTTTGGTGGAATCACCATCCCTAACCTCAAGCTGTACTAGAGCAATTGTGATAAAAACTGCATGGTACTGGTACTATGACAGACAGGTAGATCAATGGAATAAAACTGAAGACCCAGAAATGAACCCCCACACCTATGGTCACTTGATCTTTGAGAAAGGAGCTAAAACCATCCGGTGGAGAGATCGCAGCATTTTCAACAAATGATGCTGGCTCAACTGGTTGTTAGCATGTAGAATAATGCAAATTGATCCATTCTTATCTCCTTGTACAAAGCTCAAGTCTAAGTGGATCAAGGAACTCCACATAAAACCAGAGACACTGAAACTTATAGAGGAGAAATTGGGGAAGAGCCTCAAAGATATGGGCACAAGGGGAAAATTCCTGCATAGAAGAGCAATGGCTTATGCTGTAAGATCAAGAATCGACAAAAGGGACCTCATAAAATTGCAAAGCTTCTGTAAGGTAAAGGACACTGTCAATAGGACAAAATGGCACCCAACAGATTGGGAAAAGATCTTTACCAATCCTACATGTGGTAGGGAGATAATATCCAATATATATAAAGAACTCAAGAAGTTGTACTCCAGAAAACCAAATAACCCTATTTAAAAATGGGGTACAGAACTAAACAAAGAATTCTCAACCGAGGAATACCAAATGGCTGAGAAGCACCTAAAAAAATGTTCAACATCCTTAATCATCAGGGAAATGCAAATCAAAACAACCCTGAGATTCCTCTGCATACCAGTCAGAATGACTAAGATCAAAAACTCAGGTGACAGCAGATGCTGGTGAGAATGTGGAGAAAGAGGCACACTCCTCCATTGTTGGTGGGATTGCAAGCTGGTACAACTACTCTGGAAATCAATTTGGCAATTCCTCAGAAAATTGGGCATTTTTCTACTGGAAGATCCAGCAATACCACTCCTGAGCATATACCCAGATCATGCTCCTACTTGTAATAGGGACACATGCTCCACTATGTTCATAGCCACCTTATTTATAATAGCCAGAAGCTGGAAAGAACCCAGATGTCTGTCAACAGAGGAATGGATACAGAAATTGTGGTACATTTACACAATGGAGTGCTACTCAGCTATTAAAAACAATGAATTCATGGAATTCTTAGACAAATGGATGGATCTGGAGAATATCATCTTGCAAAAGAACACACATGATATGCACTCACTGATAAGTGGATAACAGCTCAGAAGCTCAGAATCTTCTTAGAAGGGGTAACAAAATACCCATGGAAGAAGTTACAGAGACAAAGTTCAGAGTGGAGACTGAAGGAATGACCATCCAGAGACTGCCCCACCTCAGGATCCACCCCATAAGCAACCACCAAACACAGACACTGCTGCAGATGTCAACAAGAGCCTGATATAGCTGTCTCCTGGGATGCTCTGCCAGTGCCTGACTACTACAGAAGTGGATGCTCACAGTCATCCATTAGATGGAGCACAGGGTCTCCAATGAAGGAGCTAGAGAAAGTACTCAAAATGCTGGAGGGGTTTGCAGGCCCCTAGGAGGAACAACAATATGAACTAACCATTACCCTCCAGAGCTCCCTGGGACTAAACCACCAATCAATGAAAACATACAGAGGGACTTGTGACTCTAGCTGCTTATGTGCAGAGGATGGCCTAGTCAGTCATCAGTGGGAGCAGAGGCCCTTGGTTCTGTGAAGGTTCTATGCCCCAGTATAGGGGAATGCCTGGGCCAGGAAGTAGAGTGGGTGTGTTGGGGAGCGGGGAGAGGGGAGAGAGAATAGAGGATTTTCAGAGGGGAAACTAGGAAAAGCAATAACATTTGAAATGTAAATAAAGAAAATATCTAATTAAAAAATAAAAAAAGAACACCCCTGCTGCTCTTGTAGAAGACCTCAGTTCCATTGCCTGGACCCATGTTGGGTGGTCTGATATCCTCTTATAGACTCCTCAGGAATTGTATTCAAATAAAAATACACACACACACACACACACACACACACACACACACACCTTTAGATGAAAGGTGAAAATTAGTATTAAAAAGTAATATTCAATGGCCTAGTCGGCCATCACTGGAAAGAGAGGCCCATTGGACTTGCAAACTTTATATGCCCCAATATAGGGGAATGCCAGGGCCAAAAGAATGGGAATGGGTGGGTAGGGAAGTGGGGGGCGCTATGGGGGACTTTTGGGATAGCATTGGAAATGTAATTGAGGAAAATATGTAATAAAAAATATTAAAAATTAAAAAAAGTAATATTCAGGAAATTGATATGTAGAATTTGATGCTAGCTGTTCCCATCACACCTATATTTCATGTAATTCACTTTTCAATTGAATGATGACCTTTTATTTGTTTAAGGTTGCATATCACACAGTGAAGACTGGTTTGTTTTTATCTTTCAACATTATGATGGTAGATTCCATCAATCACTTGTTTTTGTGATGAACACCCTGTTCCTGATGTGTTTTTACTTTCTAGACAATGGGCTCATGTGATTTACTTATTTCATGTTATTTTAAAATTAGTGATCTTTTATTTTTCATTTGTTTCTTATGTATGGGTGTGCACATGTGCACTATGAGTGTGTGCACATATTTATGTTTGCCTGCACATGAGTGTGGGCATGTGCATGTTTGTGTGTATATACATGTGCACACGTTTGATGTGTGCATGAATTCTGTGTGTGTGTGTGTGTGTGTGTGTGTGTGTGTGTGTGTGTGTCTGTGTGTGTGATGTCATGTACTCAGAGATCAGAAAACAACTTAGGACTGTCAAGTCTCTTCTTTCATCACTTTTGTGATCAAACTCAGTTCATCAGGCTTAGTAGCAAGTACCTTATCTACTGAATCATTTGATAGCCCATAATTGAAGACATTTTTAAACACTATCACGTTGTCATGCTTAAAGCATTATAAATGACCTATAGGATCAGTGTGGTGAGCCATTGCTTTCAAGGAAATAAAAATTCACAGAATATGGAGACTTTGTGTCTAAATTAGATAGGTTTAATTTGTAGTCCATCAGAGAGATGTGAGCATAAATATAGACTAAATCCATGTAATTACAGACTATAACCTCATAATCTAATCTAAATACATAGAGATTGTGATCACTTTGATTATCAACTTGATTAGATATGTGGCACCACAGCTTTGGTGAGACATGCTTTCAGGTAGTTGTGAGGGGGAGAGGATTAACTAAAGAGGAAGACACTCCAGGGACTGGAAAGCAACAGGCCTTCAGCTAAGTACTCAGATGGACTAAAAGGAGCAAAAGAGAAAGGCTGTAATTCTTTCTCCACTCCCTGGTCTCCATCCACATGGTGAACTGCTCTGCTCAGCATGTCCTCCCCACCATAATTAGACTGGCTTTGAAATTCTGGAGCATACCAAACTTTCCCACTCTTTAATTTTCTTTCTTCTTGTAATTTGTCATAGAGAAAAGAAAAGTAACTAACACATATGTGTTTGTGTAATGCTTAAAACAAAGAGCATCTTTTGTTTCTTTCAAAATATTCTCCCACATGTAGTACCTAATGCCACCTGATGTAGATGACTTCCAAGCTTCTATGAAAAATATTCAACTTATTTTCAAGGAAGGAAACCAAACCAAGTAGTTTTAAACAACATCACAGGACCTTCTGGCTTTTCCTTGGAACTGCTTTTCTGCATTTTACCTACAAAACCATTTATGGTATTGAGAACCAGGGACAGCCTAGTTTAGCTTGTATGCATAGCATCTAGCACAAAGAAATGAGGACATGGAATTTCTGCCCACTAAGTACATCATTATCTCTAAGAGAACAGAGGTAAATTGCCCATGCTAACTTCATAAAACCATCAGTTGAATTCTTCTCAGTGGCCTCTGTGCATGTGTGTGTGTGTGTTCATGTGGGGTTTTTGGGAGAGGACAAAGGTGAGTGCCAACTGTCTCCCAAATGACTTCTCTATCTTCTCTTTTGAGATAAAATCTTTTAATAAAGCTGCAGTTCATTGATTTAGCTGGGATACTGATCAGTGATCCATGGTTAGACATGATGTTCCTGCCTGCACCTCCCCAAAGCTGGGAAACAAGACACTGTCACACCCTGATTTGTATTTGCTGCTGAACCCTAGTGCTCTTATTTCCTAACTGAGCCCTCTCTCTAGAAGTTTCAGTGAATTTTTTTCTACATAGCTCAGATATATCTTCAATAGACTAAATTTTAAAATGGTGAAACAATCATTTTTTATTACCTATTTTCCTCAATTACATTTTCAATGCTATCCCAAAAGTCTCCCATACTCCCCCACTCCCCTACCCACCCATTCCCACTTTTTGGCCCTGGTATTCCCCTGTACTGGGGCATATAAAGTTTGCAAGTCCAATGGGCCTCTCTTTCCAGTGATGGCTGACTAGGCCATCTTTTGATACATATGCAGCTAGAGTCAAGAGCTCCGGGGTACTGGTTAGTTCATAATGTTGTTGTACCTATAGGGTTGCAGTTCCCTTTAGTTCCTTGGATACTTTCTCTAGCTCCTCCATTGGGGGCCCTGTGATCCATCCAATAGCTGACTGTGAGCATCCACTTATGTGTTTGCTAGGAACCGGCCTAGTCTCATAAGAGACAGCTATATCAGGGTCCTTTCAGCAAACACTTGCTAGTGAATGCAATGGTGTCATCCTTTGGAGGCTAATTATGGGATGGAACCCTGGATATGGCAGTCTCTAGTTGGTCCATCCTTTTGTCTCAGCTCCAATCTTTGTCTCTGTAACTCCTTCCATGGGTGATTGTTTCCAATTCTAAGAAGGGGCAAAGTGTCCACACTTTGGTCTTCGTTCTTCTTCAGTTTAATGTGTTTTACAAATTGTCTTTTATATCTCTGGTATACTAATTTTCTGGGCTAATATCCACTTATAAGTGAGTATATATCATATGAGTTCTTTTGTGATTGTGTTACCTAACTCAGGATGATGCCCTCCAGGTCCATCCATTTCCCTAGGAATTTCATAAATTCATTCTTTTTAATAGCTGAGTAGTACTCCATTGTGGAAATGTACCACATTTTTTGTATCCATTCCTCTGTTGAGGGGCATCTGGGTTCTTTCCAGCTTCTGGCTATTATAAATAAGGCTGCTATGAACATAGTGGAGCATGTGTCCTTCTTACCAGTTAGGACATCTTCTGGATATATGCCCAGGAGAGGTATTGCGGGATCCTCCTGTAGTACTATGACCAATTTTCTGATGAACCGCCAGAATGATTTCCAGAGTGGTTGTACAAGCTTGCAATCCCACCAACAATGGAGGAGTGTTCCTCTTCTCCACATCCTCGCCAGTATCTGCTGTCACCTGAATTTTTGATCTTTGCCCTTCTGACTGGTGTGAGATGGAATCTCAGTGTTATTTTGATTTGTATTTCTCTGATGATTAAGGATGCTGAGCATTTTTTCAGGTGCTTCTCAGCCATTCGTGATTCCTCAGGTGAGAATTTTTTGTTCAGCTCTGAGCCCCATTTTTAATGGGGTTATTTGATTTTCTGGAGTCCACCTTCTTGTGTTCTTTATATATATTGGACATTAGTCCCCTATCTGATTTAGGATAGGTAAAGATCCTTTCCCAATCTGTTGGTAGCCTTTTTGTCTTATTGATGGTGTCTTTTGCCTTACAGAAGCTTTGCAATTTTATGAGGTTCCATTTGTCGATTCTCGATCTTACAGCACAAGCCATTGCTGTTCTATGCAGGAATTTTTCCCCTGTGCCCATATCTTCGAGGCTTTTCTCCACTTTCTCCTCTATAAGTTTCAGTGTCTCTGGTTTTATGTGGAGTTCCTTGATCCACTTGGATTTGACCTTAGTACAAGGAGATAGGAATGGATCAATTCGCATTCTTCTACATGATAACCACCAGTTGTGCCAGCACCATTTGTTGAAAATGCTGTCTTTCTTCCACTGGATGGTTTTAGCTCCCTTGTCAAAGATCAAGTGACCATAGGTGTGTGGGTTCATTTCTGGGTCTTCAATTCTATGCCATTGGTCTACTTGTCTGTCACTATACCAGTACCATGCAGTTTTTATCACAATTGCTCTGTAGTAAAGCTTTAGGTCCGGCATGGTGATTCCACCAGAGGTTCTTTTATCCTTGAGAAGAGTTTTTGTTATCTTAGGTTTTTTGTTATTCCAGATGAATTTGCAGGTTGCTCTTTCTAATTCGTTGAAGAATTGAGTTGGAATTTTGATGGGGATTGCATTGAATCTGTAGATTGCTTTTGGCAAGATAGCCATTTTTACAATGTTGATCCTACCAATCCATGAGCATGGGAGATCTTTACATCTTCTGAGATCTTCTTTAATTTCTTTCTTCAGAGACTTGAAGTTGTTATCATACAGATCTTTCACTTCCTTTGTTAGGGTCATGCCAAGATATTTTATATTATTTGTGACTATTGAGAAGGGTGTTGTTTCCCTAATTTATTTCTCACCCTGTTTATTCTTTGCATAGAGAAAGGCCATTGACTAGTTTGAGTTAATTTTATATACAGCTACTTCATTGGAGCTATGTTTATCAGGTTTAGGAGTTCTCTGGTGGAATTTTTAGGGTCACTTATATATACTATCATATCATCTGCAAAAAGTGATATTTTGACTTCATCTTTTCCAATTTGTATCCCCTTGATCTCCTTTTGTTGTCGAATTGCTCTGGCTAGGACTTTATTTACTATGTTGAAGAGGTAGGGAGAAAGTGAGCATCCTTTTCTAGTCCCTGATTTTAGTGGGATTGCTTCCAGCTTCTCACCATTTACTTTGATGTTGTCTACTGGTGTGCTGTAGATCGTTTTTATCATGTTTAGGTATGGGCTTTGAATTCCTGATCTTTCCAGGACTTTTATCATGAATGGGTGTTGGATCTTGTCAAATGCTTTCTCCGCATCTAACGAGATGATCATGTGGTTTTTGTCTTAGAGTTTGTTTATATAATGGATTATGTTGATGGATTTCCATATATTAAACCATCCCTGCATCCCTGGAATAAAACCTACTTGGTCAGGATGGATGATTGCTTTAATGTGTTCTTGGATTCGGTTAGCGAGAATTTTATTGAGTATTTTTGCATCAATGTTCATAAGGGAAATTGGTCTGAAGTTCTCTATCTTTGTTGGGTCTTTCTGTGGTTTAGGTATCAGTGTAATTGTGGCTTCATAAAATGAGTTGGGTAGAGTACCTTCTACTTCTATTTGAAACAATCACTTTTGTTGTGTGTTGCAGATAAATTATGCATTTCTCTACCTGTTAAATTTACTCAGCCATTGAAAGAACATCTAATTGAATGTTCACAATTCGAATCTCTTTGCTTTGGCATTTTTTTATCTACATTCTGTATGTTATTATATGCCTTGTTTAAGTATAGCAACGATTGTAGCTAGGCATGGTAGTCAAGCTGGGTGACATGAAATTTGCATACTTAATTAGTAGTGAACAGTAAATAAATAGTATGTGCAAATATCTGTATATGATTATTTTTAATGCTTAAGCATTAAATTTGCAGTTAACATGTCAGTTGCTCATAGGTAAAAGTGTGTTTTTTTCCATTTAAAACTTGCAAGATGTCAAAGTTACTTAGGTAGGAAAGAGGGTGGCTTTAACTGGGAGGAGATGGGGGAATATAATGAATATCATCAAAACCAGTATGAAATTATTGAGGAAGTAATGAGAAATTCATCATGTGAGAACAGAAAGTAAATGACCTGTTTTATTTATTTTTATTTATTTTGATTCTTTAAAAAAGAAATTTATTTTTGTATGTGAGTTTGTCTGTGTCTGTGAGAATGTAAACCATGTGTGAATGGGTGCCCATGGAGGCCAGGAGAAGGTGTCAGATGTGCGGGAGGTGGAGTTGCATCAGTATCAGTTGTGAGCTACCGAATGTGGATTCTGGGAACTAAACCTACGTAAGACCACAAGGAAGCATACAGCCATCATTCCAGTTCCCTTCCATTTATGTGTCCATGTGAGTGTGTACACGTGTGGGTGCATGAATGTGTGTCTGTGTGGCTCTGTGTGTGTTTGAGTGTATGTGTGTATGTGCATCTGTCTATGGATATGTGTGTGTGTGTGTGTGTGTGCGTGTTGTGCATTAATGTGTGTGCATTAGTGTGCCTATGAGGCTCTGTATGTGTTTGTGTGTATGTGTGTGTATGAGTGGTTTGTGTGTGTATATGTGTGTATGTAAATGTGAATGTTTGCTTGTCTATTTGAATACTGTGTATGAACAGTACTACAGATGCCAGAAAAGGGAATAGGATTCTCTGAATCTGGAATTACATATGTCTGAGGACCATAACGTGAATCTTGGAATCTGAGCCAGGACTATCTGCAGGAACAACAAGTGCTCTCAGCTGCTGAACCATCATCTCTCCAGCCCCATTCGAGATTGAAAATTGGACATAGTACTACCAGAGAATCCCGAAATACCTCTCCTGGGCATATATCCAGAAGATGTTCCAACTAGTAAGAAAGACACATGCTCCACTATGTTCATAGCAGCCTTATTTATAATAGCCAGAAGCTGGAAAGAACCCAGATGCCCCTCAACAGAGGAATGGATACAGAAAATGTGGTAGTACTCCATTTACACAATGGAGTACTACTGAGCTATTAAAAAGAATGAATTTATGAAATTCCTAGGCAAATGGATGGACCTGGAGGGCATCATCCTGAGTGAGGTAACCCAATCACAAAAGAACTCACATGATATGTACTCACTGATAAGTGCATATTAGCCCAGAAACTTAGAATACCCAAGATATAAGATACAATTTGCGAAACACATGAAACTCAAGAAGAATGAAGACCAAAGTGTGGATACTTTGCCCCTTCTGAGAACAAAACACCCATGGAAGGAGTTACAGAGACAAAGTTTGGAGCTGAGACGAAAGGATGGACCATCTAGAGACTGCAATACCAGGAGATCCATCCCATAATCAGCCTCCAAACGCTGACACCATTGCATACACTAGCAAGATTTTGTTGAAAGGACCCTGATATAGCTGTCTCTTGTGAAACTATTCGGGGGGCTAAGAAACACAGAAGTGGATGCTAACAGTCAGCTCTTGAATGGATCACAGGACTCCCAATGGAGCAGCTAGAGAAAGTACCCAAGGAGCTTGGGGGATCTGTGACCCTATAGGTGGAACAACAATATGAACTAACCAGTATCCCCCGGAGCTCATGTCTCTAGCTGCATATGTATCAAAAGATGGCCTAGTCAGTCATCAGTGGAAAGAGAGGCCCATTGGTCGTGCAAACTTTATATGCCCCAGTACAGGGGAATGCCAGGGCCAAGAAGTGGGAGTGGGTGGAGGAAGGTGGGGGGGACTTTTGGGATAGCATTGGAAATGTAAATGAAATAAATACTTAATTAAAAAAAAAGAGAGAGAAACCAGCACCGGGGTAGCTAGGGTGCAGGGTCGGCTGACACTCGCCAGCTACCCACAACACCCGCCACAGGATCTTAAGACTTCTGGTGAGTGGAACACAGCTTCTGCTCCAATCCAATTGCACGCAGGGCCTGAGACTGCATTAGTTAGGGAAGCAGAAAACCGGCCTGAGTAGGGCCACAAGCCTCTTCCTGTCTGACCAGCACCTGGGTAGCTAGAGCGTAGGGTCAGCTGACACCTGCCAGCTACCCACGACATCCGCCACAGGATTTTGAGACTTCTGGTGAGTGGAACACAGAGTCTGCTCCAATCTTTAAACAGTGACAACGATAACAACTAACCCCAGAGATTACCAGATGGCGAAAGGTAAACGTAATAATCTTACTAACAGAAACCAAGACCACTCACCATCATCAGAACCCAGCAATCCCACTTCACCCAGTCCAGGGCACCCCAACACACCGGAAAAGCTAGACACAGATCTAAAAGCATATCTCATGATGATGGTAGAGGACATCAAGAAGGACTTTAATAACAAACTTAAAGAAATACAGGAGAACACTGCTAAACATGTAGAAGACATTAAAGAGGAAGCACAAAAATCCCTTAAAGAATTGCAGGAGAACACTGCTAAGCAGGTAGAAGACATTAAAGAGGAAGCACAAAAATCCATTAAAGAATTGCAGGAAAACCAGACCAAACAGGTGATGGAATTGAATAAAACCATCCAAGAGGACCTGCCCTGCAGAGAGCGTCATCTTGGCTCCGGGACTCCGCCGAACTTAGTCTACAGGTTAGAGTGAGGACCACAGAGGCAGACAGCTTCTGGGACAGGCGGGAGCCACAGAGCCGCTGAGGCAGCACCCTTTTGGGGCCGCAGACATCCGGCACCCTCCCAGTCGGAGGACAGTGACCTGCCCTGCAGGGAGCGCCATCTTGGCTCCGGGACTCCGCTGAGCTTAGTCTCTACAGGTCAGAGTGGGGACCACGGGGGCAGACGGCTTCTGGGACAGGCAGGAGCCACAGAGCCTCTGAGGCAGCACCCTTTTGGGGCCGCAGACTTCCGGCACCCTCCCAGCCGGAGGACAGAGACCTGCCCTGCAGAGAGCGCCATCTTGGCTCCGGGACTCCGCCGAACTTAGTCTACAGGTTAGAGTGAGGACCACAGAGGCAGACAGCTTCTGGGACAGGCAGGAGCCACAGAGCCGCTGAGGCAGCACCCTTTTGGGGCCGCAGACTTCCGGCACCCTCCCAGCCGGAGGACAGAGACCTGCCCTGCAGAGAGCGCCATCTTGGCTCCGGGACTCCGCCGAACTTAGTCTACAGGTTAGAGTGAGGACCACAGAGGCAGACAGCTTCTGGGACAGGCGGGAGCCACAGAGCCGCTGAGGCAGCACCCTTTTGGGGCCGCAGACATCCGGCACCCTCCCAGTCGGAGGACAGTGACCTGCCCTGCAGGGAGTGCCATCTTGGCTCCGGGACTCCGCTGAGCTTAGTTTCTACAGGTCAGAGTGGGGACCACGGGGGCAGACGGCTTCTGGGACAGGCAGGAGCCACAGAGCCGCTGAGGCAGCACCCTTTTGGGGCCGCAGACTTCCGGCACCCTCCCAGCCGGAGGACAGAGACCTGCCCTGCAGAGAGTGCCATCTTGGCTCCGGGACTCCGCCGAACTTAGTCTACAGGTTAGAGTGAGGACCACAGAGGCAGACAGCTTCTGGGACAGGCGGGAGCCACAGAGCCGCTGAGGCAGCACCCTTTGGGGCCGCAGACATCCGGCACCCTCCCAGTCGGAGGACAGTGACCTGCCCTGCAGGGAGCGCCATCTTGGCTCCGGGACTCCGCCGAACTTAGTCTGTACAGGTCTGCTGACAGAGGATACTCAGAATCCCCAGAAGAACAACCTCTGAACAGAGACAACTATAACAACTCCAGAGATTACCAGATGGCGAGAGGTAAAGGTAAGAATCTTACTAACAGAAACCAAGACCACTCACCATCATCAGGACCCAGCACTCCCACTTCGCCCAGTCCAGGGCATCCCAACACACCTGAAAAACTAGACCTGGATTTAAAAGCATATCTCATGATGATGGTAGAGGACATCAAGAAGGACTTTAAAGAACTACAGGAGAACATGGCTAAAGAGTTACAAGTCCTTAAAGAAAAACAGGAAAACACAACCAAACTGGTAGAAGTCCTTAAAGAGAAACAGGAAAACACATCCAATCAGATGATGGAAATGAACAAAACCATACTAGACCTAAAAAGGGAAGTAGACACAATAAAGAAAACCCAAAATGAGGCAACACTGGAGATAGAAACCCTAGGAAAGAAATCTGGAACCATAGATGCAAGCATCAGCAACAGAATACAAGAGATGGAAGAGAGAATCTCAGGTGCAGAAGATTCCATAGAGAACATGGGCACAACAATCAAGGAAAATGGAAAATGCAAAAAGATCCTAACTCAAAACATCCAGGAAATACAGGACACAATGAGAAGACCAAACCTACGGATAATAGGAGTGGATGAGAATGAAGATTTTCAACTCAAAGGACCAGCAAACATCTTCAACAAAATTATAGAAGAAAACTTCCCAAATCTAAAGAAAGAGATGCCCATGAACATACAAGAAGCCTACAGAACTCCAAATAGGCTGGACCAGAAAAGAAATACCTCCCGACACATAATAATCAGAACAACAAATGCACTAAATAAAGATAGAATACTAAAAGCAGTAAGAGAAAAAGGCCAAGTAACATATAAAGGCAAGCCTATCAGAATTACACCAGATTTTTCACCAGAGACTATGAAAGCTAGAAGATCCTGGACAGATGTTATACAGACACTAAAAGAACACAAATTCCACCCCAAGCTACTATACCCAGCCAAACTCTCAATTAACATAGATGGAGAAACCAAAGTATTCCACGACAAAGCCAAATTCACACATTATCTCTCCACGAATCCAGCCCTTCAAAGGATAATAACAGAAAAAAACCAATACAAGGACAGGAACCACGCCCTAGAAACAACAAGAAGGTAATCCTTCAACAAACCTAAAAGAAGACAGCCACAAGAACAGAATGCCAACTTTAACAACAAAAATAACAGGAAACAACAATTACTTTTCCTTAATATCTCTTAATATCAATGGACTCAACTCCCCGATAAAAAGACATAGACTAACAAACTGGCTACACAAACAAGACCCAACATTTTGCTGCTTACAAGAAACTCATCTCAGAGAAAAAGATAGACACTACCTCAGAATGAAAGGTTGGAAAACAATTTTCCAAGCAAATGGTCTGAAGAAACAAGCTGGAGTAGCCATTCTAATATCAGATAAGATTGACTTCCAACCCAAAGTCATCAAAAAAGACAGGGAGGGGCACTTCATACTCATCAAAGGTAAAATCCTCCAAGAGGAACTATCAATCCTGAATATCTATGCTCCAAATACAAAGGCAGCCTCATTCATTAAAGAAACTTTAGTAAAGCTCAAAGCACACATTGCACCTCATACAATAATAGTGGGAGACTTCAACACACCACTTCACCAATGGACAGATCATGGAAACAGAAACTAAACAGGGACACAGTGAAACTAACAGAAGTTATGGATCAAATGGATCTGGCAGATATCTACAGAACATTTTACCCTAAAACAAAAGGATACACCTTCTTCTCAGCACCTCATGGTACCTTCTCCAAAATTGACCACGTAATTGGGCACAAAACAGGACTCAACAGATACAAAAACATTGAAATTGCCCCATGCATCCTATCAGATCACCATGGACTAAGGCTGATCTTCAATAACAAAATAAATAATAGAAAGCCAACCTTCACTTGGAAACTGAACAACACTCTTCTCAATGATACCTTGGTCAAGGAAGGAATAAAGAAAGAAATTAAGGACTTTTTAGAGTTCAATGAAAATGAAGCCACAACATACCCAAACTTATGGGACGCAATGAAAGCATTTCTAAGAGGAAAACTCATAGCTCTGAGTGCCTCCAAAAGGAAACTAGAAAGAGCACACATTAGCAGCTTGACAACACACCTAAAAGCACTAGAACAAAAGGAAGCAAATTCACCCAAGAGGAGTAGACGGCAGGAAATAATCAAACTCAGGGGTGAAATCAACCAAGAGGAAACAAGAAAAACTATTCAAAGAATCAACCAATCAAGGAGCTGGTTCTTTGAGAAAATCAACAAGATAGATAAACCCTTAGCCAGACTCACTAGAGGGCACAGGGAAAGCATCCTAATTAACAAAATCAGAAATGAAAAAGGAGACATAACAACAGATCCTGAAGACATCCAAAACACCATCAGATCCTTCTACAAAAGGCTATACTCAACAAAACTGGAGAACCTGGATGAAATGGAGAAGTTCCTAGACAGATACCAGGTACCAAAGTTGAATCGAGATCAGGTTAATGATCTAAACAGCCCTATATCCCCCAAAGAAATAGAAGCAGTCATTAATAGTCTCCCAACCAAAAAAAGCCCAGGACCAGATGGGTTTAGTGCAGAGTTCTATCAGACCTTCAAAGAAGATCTAATCCCAGTTCTTCACAAACTATTCCACAAAATAGAAACAGAAGGTACTCTACCCAACTCATTCTATGAAGCCACAATTACTCTGATACCTAAACCACAAAAAGACCCAACAAAGATAGAAAACTTCAGACCAATATCCCTTATGAATATTGATGCAAAAATCCTCAATAAAATTCTTGCTAACCGAATCCAAGAACACATCAAAACAATCATCCATCCTGACCAAGTAGGTTTCATCCCAGGGATGCAGGGATGGTTCAATATACGGAAATCCATCAACGTAATCCAGTATATAAACAAACTCAAAGACAAAAACCACATGGTCATCTCGTTAGATGCGGAAAAAGCATTTGACAAGATCCAACACCCATTCATGATAAAAGTCTTGGAAAGATCAGGAATTCAAGGCCCATACCTAAACATGATAAAAGCAATCTACAGCAAACCAGTAGCCAACATCAAAGTAAATGGTGAGAAGCTTGAAGCAATCCCTCTAAAATCAGGGACTAGACAAGGCTGTCCACTTTCTCCATACCTATTCAACATTGTACTTGAAGTCCTAGCCAGAGCAATTCGACAACAAAAGGAGATCAAAGGGATACAAATTGGAAAAGATGAAGTCAAAATATCACTTTTTGCAGATGATATGATAGTATATATAAGTGACCCTAAAAATTCCACCAGAGAACTCCTAAGCCTGATAAACAGCTTCGGTGAAGTAGCTGGATATAAAATTAACTCAAACAAATCAATGGCCTTTCTCTACACAAAGAATAAACAGGCTGAGAAAGAAATTAGGGAAACAACACCCTTCTCAATAGTCACAAATAATATAAAATATCTTGGCGTGACTCTAACTAAGGAAGTGAAAGATCTGTATAATAAAAACTTCAAGTCTCTGAAGAAAGAAATTATAGAAGATCTCAGAAGATGGAAAGATCTCCCATGCTCATGGATTGGCAGGATCAACATTGTAAAAATGGCTATCTTGCCAAAAGCAATCTACAGATTCAATGCAATACCCATCAAAATTCCAACTCAATTCTTCAACGAATTAAAAAGTGCAATCTGCAAATTCATCTGGAATAACAAAAAACCTAGGATAGCAAAAACTCTTCTCAAGGATAAAAGAACCTCTGGTGGAATCACCATGCTGGACCTAAAGCTCTACTACAGAGCAATTGTGATAAAAACTGCATGGTACTGGTATAGTGACAGACAAATAGACCAATGGAATAGAATTGAAGACCCAGAAATGAACCCACACACCTACGGTCACTTGATCTTCGACAAGGGAGCTAAAAACATCGAGTGGAAGAAAGACAGCATTTTCAACAAATGGTGCTGGCACAACTGGTTGTTAACATGTAGAAGAATGCGAATCGATCCATTCCTATCTCCTTGTACTAAGGTCAAGTCTAAGTGGATCAAGGAACTTCACATAAAACCAGAGACACTGAAACTTATAGAGGAGAAAGTGGGGAAAAGCCTTGAAGATATGGGCACAGGGGAAAAATTCCTGAATAGAACAGTAATGGCTTGTGCTGTAAGATCGAGAATTGACAAGTGGGACCTCATGAAACTACAAAGCTTCTGCAAGGCTAAAGACACCATCAATAAGACAAAAAAACCACCAACAGATTGGGAAAGGATCTTCACCTATCCTAAATCAGATAAGGGACTAATATCCAATATATATAAAGAACTCAAGAAGGTGGACTCCAGAAAGTCAAATAACCCCATTAAAAAATGGGGCTCAGAACTGAACAAAGAATTCTCGCCTGAGGAATACCGAATGGCAGAGAAACACCTGAAAAAATGTTCAACATCCTTAATCATCAAGGAAATGCAAATCAAAACAACCCTGAGATTCCACCTCACACCAGTCAGAATGGCTAAGATCAAAAATTCAGGTGACAGCAGTTGCTGGCGAGGATGTGGAGAAAGAGGAACACTCCTCCATTGTTGGTGGGATTGCAAGCTTGTACAACCACTCTGGAAATCAGTCTGGCGGTTCCTCAGAAAATTGGACATAGTACTACCGGAGGATCCAGCAATACCTCTCCTGGGCATATATCCAGAAGATGTCCCAACCGGTAAAAAGGACACATGTTCCACTATGTTCATAGCAGCCCTATTTATAATAGCCAGAAGCTGGAAAGAACCCAGATGTCCCTCAACAGAGGAATGGATACAGAAATTATGGTACATTTACACAATGGAGTACTACTCAGCTATTAAAAAGAATGAATTTATGAAATTCCTAGCCAAATGGATGGACCTGGAGGGCATCATCTTGAGTGAAGTAACACAATCACAAAAGAACTCACACAATATGTATTCACTGATAAGTGGATATTAGCCCAAAACTTAGGATACCCAAGATTTAAGATACAATTTGCTAAACGCATGAAACTCAAGAAGAATGAAGACCAAAGTGTGGACACTGTGCACCTTCTCAGAATTGGGAACAAAACACCCAGGGAAGGAGTTACAGAGACAAAGTTCGTAGCGGTGATGAAAGGATGGACCATTTAGAGACTGCCGTACCCAGGGATCCATCCCATAATCAACTTCTAAACGCTGACACCATTGCATACACTAGCAAGATTTTGCTGAAAGGACCCAAATATAGCTGTCTCTTGTGAGACGATGCTGGGGCCTAGCAAACACAGGAGTGGATGTTCACAGTCAGCTATTGGATGTATCACAGGGCTCCCAATGGAGAAGCTAGAGTAAGTACCAAAGGAGCTAAAGGGATCTGCAACCCTATTGTTGGAACAACATGATGTACTAACTAGAACCCAGGAGCTCTTGTCTCTAGCTGCATATGTATCGAAAGATGGCCTAGTCAGCCATCAATGGAAAGAGAGGCCCATTGGACTTGCAAACTTTATATGCCCCAATATAGGGGAATGCCAGGGCCAAAAGAATGGGAATGGGTGGATAGGGAAGTGGGGGGGCGCTATGGGGGACTTTTGGGATAGCATTGGAAACGTAATTGAGGAAAATATGTAATAAAAATATTAAAAAAAAAAAAAGAACCAGGGGAATGCCAGGACCAAGAAGTGGGAGTGGGTGGGTAGGGGAGTGGGAGGGGGGTCTGGGGGACTTTGGGGATAGCATTTGAAATGTAAATGAAGAAAATACCTAATTAAAAAAAATAAATTGGAAAAAAATAAAAAAGTCCATGAATTTGAAAGAAAGCCAGCAGGGATACATGGGAGGAATTGGAGGGAGGAAAGAGAGGGGGCATGATATAATCTCAAAAATAAATGAAATAATAAACATTTAAAAAAAAAAACCATCCAAGACCTAAAAAGGAAATTAGAAAACAATGAAGAAAACCCAAATTGAGGCAACACTGGAGATAGAAACACTAGGAAAGAAATCTGGAACCATAGATGCAAGCATCAGCAACAGAATACAAGAGATAGAAGAGAGAATCTCAGGTGCAGAAGACTCCATAGAGAACATCGGCACGACAATCAAAAAAAAATACAAAATCCAAAAAGATCCTAACTCAAAACATCCAGGAAATCCAGGACAAAATGAGAAGACCAAACCTACGGATAATAGGAGTAGATGAGAATGGAGATTTTCAACTCAAAGCACCAGCAAATATCTTCAACAAAATTATAGAAGAAAACTTCCCAAACCTAAAGAAAGAGATGCCCATGAACATACAAGAAGCTTACAGAACTCCAAATAGACAGGACCAGAAAAGAAATTCCTTCCGACACATAATAATCAGAACAACAAATGCACTAAATAAAGATAGAATACTAAAAGCAGTAAGGGAAAAAGGTCAAGTAACATATAAAGGCAAGCCTATCAGAATTACTCCGGATTTTTTCACCAGAGACTATGAAAGCCAGAAGGGCCTGGACAGATGTTATACAGAAACTAAGAGAACACAATTTCCAGCCCAGGCTACTATACCCAGCCAAACTCTCAATAACCATAGATGGAGAAACCAAAGTACTCCACGATAAAACCAAATTCACACATTATCTTTCCACGAATCCAGCACTTCAAAGGATAATAACAGAAAAAAACCAATACAAGGACGGAAACCACGTCCTAGAAAAAGCAAGAAGGTAATCCCTCAACAAACCTAAAAGAAGACAGCCACAAAAACAGAACACCAACTCTAACAACAAAAATAAAAGGAAGCAACAATTACTTCTCCCTAATATCTCTTAATATCAATGGACTCAACTCCCCAATAAAAAGACATAGACTAACAGGCTGGCTACAGAAACAGGACCCAACATTTTGCTGCTTACAGGAAACTCATCTCAGAGAAAAAGATAAACACTACCTCAGAATGAAAGGCTGGAAAACAATTTTCCCAGCAAATGGTAGGAAGAAACAAGCTGGAGTAGCCTTTATAATATCTGATAAGATTGACTTCCAACCCAAAGTCATCAAAAAAGACAAGGAAGGGCACTTCATTCTCATCAAAGGTAAAATCCTCCAAGAGGAACTATCAATTCAGAATATCTATGCTCCAAATACAAGGGCAGCCACATTCATTAAAGATACTTTAGTAAAGCTCAAAGCACACATTGCACCTCACACAATAATAGTGGGAGATTTCAACACACCACTTTCACCAATGGACAGATCATGGAAACAGAAACTAAACAGGGACACAGTGAAACTAACAGAGGTTATGAAACAAATGGATCTGACAGATATCTACAGAACATTTTATCCTAAAACAAAAGGATATACCTTCTTCTCAGCACCTCACAGTACCTTCTCCAAAATTGACCACATAATTGGTCACAAAACAAGCCTCAACATATACAAAAATATTGAAATTGTCCCATGCACCCTATCAGATCACCATGGACTAAGACTGATCTTCAATAACAAAATAATAGAAAGCCAACACACACGTGGAAACTAAACAAAACTCTTCTCAATGATACCTTGGTCAAGGAAGGAATAAAGAAAGAAATTAAGGACTTTCTGGAGTTTAATGAAAATGAAGACACAACAAACCCAAACTTATGGGACACATTGAAAGCATTTCTAAGAGGAAATCTCATAGCTCTGAGTGCCTCCAAAAAGAAACTAGAGAGAGCACACATTAGCAGATTGACAACACACCTAAAAGCTCTAGAACAAAAGGAAGCAAATTCACCCATGAGGAGTATACAGCAAGAAATAATCAAACTCAGGGGTGAAATCAACCAAGTGGAAACAAGAAGAACAATTCAAAGAATCAATCAATCGAAGAGCTGGTTCTTTGAGAAAATCAACAAGATAGATAAACCCTTAGCCAGACTCACTAGAGGGCATAGGGAAAGTATTCTAATTAACAAAATCAGAAATGAAAAGGGAGACATAACAACAGACCCTGAAGAAATCCAAAACACCATCAGATCCTTCTACAAAAGGCTATACTCAACAAAACTGGAGAACCTGGATGAAATGGACAAGTTTCTAGACCGATACCAGGTACCAAAGTTAAATCAAGATCAGGTTGATGATCTAAACAGTCCCATATCCCCTAAAGAAATAGAAGCAGTCATTAATAGTCTCCCAACCAAGAAAAGCCCAGGACCAGATGGGTTTAGTGCAGAGTTCTATCAAACCTTCAAAGAAGAACTAATCCCAGTTCTTCACAAACTATTCCACAAAATAGAATCAGAAGGTACTCTACCCAACTCATTCTATGAAGCCACAATTTTTCTGATACCTGAACCACATAAAGACCCAACAAAAATAGAGAACTTCAGACCAATTTCCCTTATGAATATTGATGCAAAAATCCTCAATAAAGTTCTCGCTAACCGAATTCAAGAACACATCAAAACAATCATCCATCCTGACCAAGTAGGTTTCATCCCAGGGATGCAAGGATGGTTCAATATACATAAATCCATCAATGTAATCCATTATATAAACAAACTCAAAGACAAAAACCACATGATCATCTCGTTAGATGCTGAAAAAACATTTGACAAAATCCAACACCCATTCATGATAAAAGTCTTGGAAAGATCAGGAATTCAAGGCCCATACCAGACCATGATAAAAGCAATATACAGCAAACCAGTAGCCAACATCAAAGTAAATGGTGAGAAGCTGGAAGCAATCCCACTAAAATCAGGGACTAGACAAGGCTGCCCACTCTCTCCCTACCTATTCAACATTGTACTTGAAGTCCTAGCCAGAGCAATTAGAAAACAAAAGCAGATCAAGGGGATACAAATCGGAAAAGAAGAAGTCAAAATATCGCTTTTTGCAGATGATATGATAGTATACATAAGTGACCCTAAAAATTCCACCAGAGAACTCCTAAGCCTGATAAATAGCTTCGGTGAAATAGCTGGATATAAAATTAACTCAAGCAAGTCAATGGCCTTTCTGTACACAAAGGATAAACAGGCAGAGAAGGAAATTAGGGAAACAACACCCTTCTGAATAGTCACAAACAATATAAAATAACTTGGCGTGACTCTAACTAAGGAAGTGAAAGATCTGTATGACAAGAACTTCAAGTCCCTGAAGAAAGAAATTAAAGAAGATCTCAGAAGATGGAAAAACCTCCCATGCTCATGGATTGGCAGGATCAACATTGTAAAAATGGCTATCTTACCAAAAGCAATCTACAGATTCAATGCAATCCCCATCAAAATTCCAACTCAATTCTTCAACGAATTAGAAAGAGCAATCTGCAAATTCATCTGGAACAATAAAAAACCTAGGATAGCAAAAACTCTTCTCAAGGATAAAAGAACCTCTGGTGGAATCACTATGCCTGACCTAAAGCTGTACTACAGAGCAATTGTGATAAAAACTGCATGGTACTGGTATAACGACAGACAAGTAGACCAATGGAACAGAATTGAAGACCCTGAGATCAACCCACATACCTATGGTCACTTGATCTTTGACAAGGGAGCAAAAACCATCCAGTAGAAAAAAGACAGCATTTTCAACAAATGGTGCTGGCACAACTGGCTGTTATCATGTAGAAGAATGTGAATTGATCCATTCCTATCTCCTTGTACCAAGGTCAAATCTAAGTGGATTAAGGAACTCCACATAAAACCAGAGACACTGAAATTTATAGAGGAGAAAGTGGGGAAAAGCCTCGAAAATATGGGTACAGGGGAAAAATTCCTGAATAGAACAGCAAAGGCTTGTGCTGTAAGATCGAGAATCGATAAATGGGACCTCATAAAGTTCCAAAGCTTCTGCAAGGCAAAAGACACTGTCAATAAGACAAAAAGACCACCAACAGATTGGGAAAGGATCTCTACCTATCCTAAATCAGATAGGGGACTAATATCCAATATATATAAGGAACTCAAGAAGGTGGACTCCAGAAAATCAAATAACCCCGTTAAAAAATGGGGCTCAGACTGAACAAAGAATTCTCACCTGAGGAATACCGAATGGCAGAGAAGCACCTGAAAAAATGTTCAACATCCTTAATCATCAGAGAAATGCAACTCAAAACAACACTGAGATTCCACCTCACACCAGTCAGAATGGCTAAGATCAAAAATTCAGGTGACAGCAGATGCTGGCGAGGATGTGGAGAAAGAGGAACACTCCTTCATTGTTGGTGGGATTGCAAGCTGGTACAACCACTCTGGAAATCAGTTTGGCGGTTCCTCAGAAAATTGGACATGATACTACCAGAGGATCCAGCAATACCTCTCCTGGGCATGTATTCAGAAGATGTTCCAACCGGTAAGAAGGACACATGCTCCACTATGTTCATAGCAGCCTTATTTATAATAGCCAGAAGCTGGAAAGAACCCAGATGCCCCTCAACAGAGGAATGGATACAGAAAATGTGGTACATTTACACAATCGAGTACTACTCAGCTATTAAAAGGAATGAATTTATGAAATTCCTAGCCAAATGGATGGATCTGGAGGGCATCATCCTGAGTGAGGTAACATATTCACAAAGGAACTCACACAATATATACTCACTGATAAGTGTATATTAGCCCAAAAACTTAGGATGCCCAAGATATAAGATACAATTTGTTAAACGCATGAAACTCAAGAAGAATGAAGACCAAAGTGTGGACACTGTGCCCCTTCTTGGAATTGGGAACAAAACACCCATGGAAAGAGTTACAGAGATAAAGTTTGGAGATGTGAAGAAAGGATGGACCATCTAAAGACTGCCATATCCAGGGATCCATTCCATAATCAGCTTCCAAAAGCTGACACCATTTCATATACTAGCAAGATTTTGCTGAAAGGACCCAGATATAGCGGTCTCTTGTGAGACAATGCCGGGGCCTAGCAAACACAGAAGTGGATGCCCACAGTCAGCTATTGGATGGATCACAGGGCCCCCAATGGAGGAGCTAAAGAAAGTACCCAAGGAGCTAAAGGGAACTGCAACCCCATAGGTGAATCATTATTATGAACTAACCAGTACCCCAGAGCTCTTGACTCTAGTTGCATTTGTATCAAAAGATGGCCTAGTCGGCCATCACTGGAAAGAGAGGCCCATTGGACTTGCCAACTTTATATGCCCCAGTACAGGGGAATGCCAGGGCCAAGGGGTGGGGGGGGGGTGAGGGACTGTGGGGGGAGTGTATTGGGGACTTTTTGGATAGCATTGGAAATGTAATTGAGGAAAATACCTAATTAAAAAAAAAAAAGAACAAGTCAAAAAGAAAGGGGTATGGTATTATTTTCTGGATTAGTTAATAAAAAAAGAATCTTTCTTTAAAAAAAAAAGATTTATTCCACAAATAACGTAGATTGTTCTCTCATTTTGTTATTTTCCTCTTTACCTGTGTGTATTTTATGTGGAAAGGTGTATCACTTCTTAAATCACCCACTCTCCCATAAAATTACTTAGATTGAATCTTAACTATTTGCCATTTCTGTCTTCATTGTTTCCTTTTTTATTTTTGGTGTTAATTAAATAACCATTTACCCACTATCCTAATATATCCTTTCTATGAAAATCATCCCATAAAATACAAATGTTGTGTGTCTGATATTGGTAAATATTGTGGCTAATTGATGTACCACTGCCTTCATAATTTCATTCAGACTAAAATGTTCTTATTTATATCTGCATAATTCACTAATTTTCCATGTAGATATAACTGCAATTCTAGATACACTTATATATAATGTCAATTTATGCATAGCCTGGAGAAACACCATTTGAGTTATGAATCATATGAGGGTTAGTATGCATTACTTTAGGAATATTTTTAGTTAATGCAAAATCCATTACTACATTGCAATGTCAACCTGTCAATAATGAAAAATCACATTTCTTTCCTAAACAAACAAATATCTCTCCATTCTGGACATCCATTTACTTAAAGTTTTTATCATTTTTTCAATTACATATTTTCCCTAAGAGATTGATAATAGAATATGCGAAAGAATATGTGAAGCAGGCAGTGAGGTGATTAACGTGATTCAGGATCACCTAAGATATAAACAATTGGTGTATCCATGAGAGCACCTAAATAAAATTAAATCAGGTAAAACAAACAAACAAACAAACAAACAAACAAACCCACAATACTTGTGAGTAGCATCATTAGGTGGGTGGGCAGCTGCTTCAAGCCCTGTGCTCGTGGCTCCACAGCACAGCGCCTCCCAGCTGTGAGCTGAAATCACATCCAAGTATTTTGTCACAAAACAAGACAAATGACAAATATCAATCTCTCTCTCTCTCTCTCTCTCTCTCTCTCTCTCTCTCTCTCTCTCTCTCTCCTTTGTTTGAGTTTATCTAGGGTTGAACAGTCATGAACAAGCATTAAACGACTGAGCCACCACTCTATTCTCTTCCCTTTACTTTTCCAGTTTTTAAACTCATTTGTCCAGGTTAGCCTTCAACTTACTCTGTAGAAGGCAATAAACTCACAATCCTCTTGCTTCAGTTTTCAGGGTAGCCACAAAATCTTGCTAAAATGAACAAGTTGAGAGAAAAGGGAAGAGAGGGGGAGGGCAGAGCTATCTCTATCTCATCTCTATGGATATCTTTATCTTTCTCTCTCTCTCTCTCTCTCTCTCTCTCTCTCTCTCTCTCTCTCTCTCTCTCTCTCTTTAGCTTTATAGCTCTAAATGTAATTACAGGGCTGGAAAGATGGCTGAATAAGTAAATTAACCCTGGAACTAAAGTAAGGGTAGAGAGAAAATTGTCCATACCACTCGAATATTTCGTCTCCTCTCTCTCCCTACTGTGCTCATTTCTTCCTTCCTATCTCTGACTTCCTTCTTTCTGGGGTGGGGGTAGTGAGTTGGTATGGGAAGCAAAACCTAGAAACAGAAATCTCCAGAGGTTGCAGATGGATAGATACATTGGCTGCCTCTGGTGGGTTGGTGTAGGAGCAGCAAAATCTGCCTCATCACATCAGCTGCTTCCATTAATTCACTGTGATGAATCAGAGCTGCTAAATGCAGAATCCTATCATTTGTGCTTCCAGGCAATCCCCTTCTGACTCACCCTGTTTTCAAAGTTGTGGTTATGGTTTCCGACAGATTAATGGTGCCATGCCTCCCACCTGGGGCACTCTTTGAAACCCTCTATTTTCATTGACTCGTTCAAAACAATTTCTTCCTTTCATCTCTCCTGTTTGAAAAAAAAAATCGCAGAGCAAAAGAAAAATCTCTGAAACATTTAGGACTTTAAAAACTCGTACTTCAGAATAGGTGCAAATAATAATTTGAGGAACAGGAACAAAAGTTCACTGCTTCCCCTCTTTTAAATTTTGTATGTAAGAATAAATAAATTCCAAAGGAAGCAAGAACAGAGTTGAAAACTGGGATCATTTTATACAAATGATATAAAATGTATAAAACTAAGACTTGGAATTTAATTACTAGGATTAATGTCATTTCTACATACATTTGCTTTTTGTCAAATAATAATAAAAAGTTATGAAGGACCTGTCTCCAGTGAATACAGAAACTAACCTTTCAAAAATAGCCCATTTGGAGAGGAGGTGCTTATTTCTGCTGAGAATAGATATCTCATGGTGGGGTGGTACTGGAGGGCTTCTGCTTCTCTGAGGAGAGGGGGAGGTAATGGTGGAGGGATTTGTGGGGGCTGGGAATGGGAAGAGAGGGTGGTGGCTGCAAATGGGATGCAGTGTGAATAAAAAAATAAATAAATTATGAAAAAGAGACCATTGCTAACTATTATGTGTTTCTCATATATGCTTCTAGAGATTTGCTGAATATACTGAGGTGAAAATATAAACACAAATGTCTATATACTGCTTTGTGATACAGTTCTTATACTATATCTCTATTATATGCATCTTTAGCATATCTGTTCCGTTTATCTTTTCTATTGCTGTGATGAAACAGTGTCCAAAAACCAACTCATGGAGGGAAAAGATTTATTCAGCTTTCAGGTTACAGTCTATCATTCACAAAATTCAGGACAGGATGTCAAGGCAGGAACCAGGAGGCAGGAACCAAAGCAGTAACACAGCTTCCTGGCTTGTACCTCATGTCTTGCTGTACGTTCTCTCTATACAACCCATGGATGATGCCAAATACATTGGGCCAGAACTCCTACATCAATCATTAATAGAGAAAATGACCCACAGATCCACAAGCAAATCTGATAGAAACAAATCCTCCACTGGGTTTCCCTTTGCCCACTGACTATTTTGTGTCAAGTTCACAAAAACTAAGGAGAGGATCCTTATTTTCCTATACAATTATCCTAACTTAATAATAGCTCACACATTGTAATGATTTAAATGAGAAAGTTCCCTATAAACTCAGATGTTTGAATATGTAGTCCAGAGTTGGTGGCACTATTTGGGTAGGTGTGGGTAGAGTTTTTCCAGATGACATATGTCCCTGTGAGGGTGTGAGGTTTTAAAAAGCTATGGTTTCCATTCTTTTGCAGTGTTTTTGGGTCAAGATGGGGTCTCTCTTGCTTCTCTATTGCTGGGGCCAGGCTGGTAGGGTCAGGTACTGAGGTGGGACACAGAGTCAGATGAAAACCAAAAGCTTATGATCTCTGGCCTTTTACTGTTCTGGGGGCCAGAAGCTGATGGTCTTTGTCAAGTTAACACTCTCTATTCTGTGGCTAAAAGCTGTTCCTTTTAGCAATTAACTCCTGCTAGTAGCAGCAGGGGATTAAGAAAATAAGTTAGTTGCTTGGGCTATTTTCTCTTTGACTCTTGGGCCCCCTCTTTGATCAGGCTAGAGGCTTTGAGTTTGTAACTCTTTGTGAGTCAGAGAGAAAGAAAAAGGAAAAGAGTCAGGCACACAGAAACAAAAACAAAAACAAAAACAAACAAACAAACAAAAAACCAAAACACTCATTTGCTCTGGATGGAGCAGAGAAAAGGAACTCTAACAAACCTTTATTTTTGTTCTCGTTATTTATACTTTTCATAAAACGTTACTGCATACAACTATCAGGTAGAACTGTCACAACAGAGTAATTGATTACATGATTTTCTAAACATTCTTACATTCCATAAGTTCATAATAAGTTTAAGACAATCGTTCATGTCATAAGGTTTAAGACACTAGCAAGATTTTGCTGAAAGGACCCAGATATAACTGTCTCTTGTGAGGTTATGCAAACACAGAAGTGGATGCTCACAGTCAGCTATTGGATGGATCACAGGGCCCCCAATGGAAGAGCTAGAGAAAGTAACCAAGGAGCTAAAGGGATCTGCAACCCTATAGGTGGAACAACAATATGAACTAACCAGTACCCCCGCCCCCCAGAGCTCGTGTCTCTAGCTGCATATGTATCAGAAAATGGCCTAGTTGGCCATCAGTGGAAAGAGAGGCCCATTGGTTGTGCAAACTTTATATGCCTCAGTACAGGGGAATGCCAGGGCCAAGAAGTGGGAGTGGGTGGTTTGGGGAGTGGGTGGGGGAGCATGTGGGGGACTTTTGGGATAGCATTGGAAATGTAAATTAAATAAATACCTACCTAATTAAAAAAATAATAAAGGAAAAAAAAGAAATTACAAGAGAAATGTTTACATGTCTTTCCATTAAGTCTAGCATCTGACTAGCCATGCATTATCTGTTACTAGCCCCTTAAATTCATTATAAGTTTAAAATAATATTTGTTATGTCACAAGTTAGTACAGTTTTGTCAAGAAACAAAGCATATGTTTTGTGTCTCATTATTTTAAAGTCTTGTATAGATAGACTATTCCATCATTTATTTTCTGCCTTTTTAACCTATAATAAATCGCTCATTCCCAGTTTATGACATTGAGTTAACCAGATAGTGGCCTAATTCCTAACCTAGAAGGAATGTTTTCCTTGATTGTAATTTGTTTCAAACCTGCTTTCTTTTCCTAATACAATTAGCCTGTGATACATGGAGGTTTACATAAATCTTTTTGCAGCTTTTATTCTATGGAAGCCTTGAAGTTACTTGTATCAATTTAGGAATTCTTAAAATTGTCATCAGAAATAGTGAAATCCTTAATTCATTTTTACAGCATTACTACATGAAAGTACATCTTTATATTGATTCTGCAGGAATTCTGCCCAATAAGGTGAGTTAATGCACAGGAAGCATTAAGCTATATAATAATGTCAGGAAACACATATCAGGATCAAGAATCGATCCTGGGATGAAGTCTCTTGGGACCTTGCCTCTCAGAGCTCACCTATCACAACCATGAAAAATGGTGGGTCATTTCCAAAAAACTCATTTGCACACCTTATCCTTTCTTATATGGCTCTGACACTCTATCACCATCCCTAACTGCTGCCACATTTCCCCACCATGAGGAGGATGGACTTATCACTCTGGAACCAGAAACCCAAAATAAATCCCTCCTTATATAAGTTGCCTTGCCCGATGGAGTTTTATCACAGTAATATGAAAGTAACTGAAACATATATTAAGAGAGATCTAAGTAGTTTTCTATGTTTTCATTAGCAATGCCATGGTTAAGATAACTTATCTAGAATCATATTGTAGCAGGTGACTTTTATTCGTGTAAAATGTCTCAGTAAATGAATATTGAGGTTTCATAAAACTGACTATTTGGACAAACAGCAGTCTATGGAATGGGCAAAGATTTTTAACCAACTATATATCCAATAAAGGGTTAATATACTAAATATATAAAGAACTCAAAACATTAGATATCAAGAAAACAAATAAACCAATTGAAAGTGGGGTACAGATGTAAAACGAGAATTCTTAAAAGAGGAAATGCCAGAGAAACACTTAAATAAATGTTCAACCCATCAAAGAGGTGCAAATCAAAACTACTTTGAGATTTCAACTTATAACCATCAAAATTTTTAAGATTAATAAAATTACAGCTCATGCTGGCAAGGGTACATATTAAAATGAACACTCATCCATTGCTGGTGGTAGCACAAACTTATACAACTACTATGGAAAGAATTGTAGTAGTCCTCAGAAGGATGAGAACAAGTCTACCTGAAGATCCATCTATATCACCCTTAGACATGTACTCAGGATGATTCATCCTACCACAGAGATACTTGATCAACCTTACTCATTGCTGCTCTATTCATAATGGTCAGAAATTGAAAACAACCTATATGTTCTAGAATAAATTAAGAAAATGTGGTGAATTTACACAATGGAGTTTTACTCGTCTGCTTAAAAAATGAAATTCACAGGTGACTGGATGGAACCAGAAAAAAATCACCCCAAGTTAGGTACTCCACACCTAGACAAACAAATATGATATGTATTCACTTATTTGTGGTTACAAGCTGTTAAAGCAATGATAGCCAAGCAATGATCTGGAGAACCACAGTCGTTAGGTATAGAGTAAGGGACTAAGGAGGACAGATAGATCTTGCTAGGAAGTAGAAATAAAACAGATAGTTATTAATGAATGTGGGGCTGGAACAGGAGGATAGAATGGGGAAGGAAGGGGATGAGGGAGATTAGAGGGAGTATAGCGGGACAACTAAAATGACAGGTCATTTGAGAGGTAGTACAGAAACTTAATACAGTTAAAACATATACATATATAAAGGTGATCTAAATAAAATTTGCCAAATAATGGAAAATATATACCCCCAGTTAGACATATCTTATCACCAAATGAAGCTACCAGGACTTGGAATGGGTTACATCTAATTGAGCTGTTGTGTCCCATGGGAATTTTCAAACAACAAAGGATGTTTGCCCTCTCCGAAGTGATAGCAAGTCCCAATTGCTCAAGAAGACACCTACACAACTCAGTGATCAAGAAGTTGAGCTAGTGCCTGTATGGAACCTTCACCCTTACTTACTAGCATCTTTGGTGTAGAAAGTATTCTGTATCATTACCAATAGATAAACACAAACATTAATCCAGCCACAAACCCTTTGATCTACAATGGTGTCCTCTTTGCAATACATTGTAGGGGAATGGTAGCACAAATGTTGTGGGAGAAACCAACCAGTGTAGGATTTGATTTAAGTCCACTTATGAGAGGGAATACACACCTGACATTTCTTGGGTGACAAATAACCAGAGGCCATCCTACTGACAGAACAGAGCAACAAAATGGCTTCTAATATCATTCTGCTCTACTCATAGATCAGCACCTTGCTGAGTCATCATCAGAGAAGCTCCCTCCTGCATCAGATGACAACAAAAACAGAGACCCACTGCCAGACAATATGCAGAGATGAAAGACCTATAAATTTATCCCTAAATAAGATATCTCCATCAAATATTTCCTTTCAGGGTTCAGGGAACCCTGCAGTAGAGGAATCAGAAAGCGTGTAAGAGCCAGAGATGGAGGACACCAAGGAAACAAGGCCCTGTAAATCAACATGATCAAAGCGCATATGAACTCATAGAGATTGAGGCACTGTGCAGAGGACCAGTGGATGCTTTTTCTAGGTCCTTTGTGTATCTGTGTATATATCAGGACTTCAAATTCAGTGCTTTTATATGATCCCTGAGTGTGGTCTCTGTTTTGTCACGTCTTCTCTTGGACTTTTTTTTTCTGTTTGTTTGTTTGTTTTTGTTCAATTATGATATTATTGTTTTGTTTTATATTTTATTATTATATCCTAGGGGATTATTTGCTTGTTAATGAGAAACAAAAATGAGTAGATCATGATGGGAAGGGAGGTGAGTAGAAGCTGAAGTGTGTAGAGGGAAGGGATACCGTATTCAGAATATATTACATAAGAAAAAAATATTTCAATAAAATTAAAAACATCATAAAAATAACAACTAAAGTTAGAAGAAAATAGTGTCAATACTGGTATATAAATTGCATAACATACTGTATTACTGTAAACCTATTTCAACTTACACTTCAAAATCTATTTCAACTTACACTTCAAATTACAAATGGGAGTCTGGAAAATATGTCCTGAAAAAAACACAAATAGCACTGTGTGCCATGTTCACTGTTCCAACAGAGCAAAAGTAAGGTCAGTTCCATGTGTCATGTGTGAATTAGGAGGTGCATGGTGTGGGGTGTGGGGTGTGGGGTGTGGGGTGTGGGGTGTGGGGTGTGGAGTCCCAGGTGGTGAGCATAGGTGAGCATAGGTGACCAGTAGAAGGTCAATGTTATACCAAATCTCTGCCTTATTCTTTTTAGACAGGGTCTCTAACCCTACTGGAAGCTCAGTTTGGATAAACTGTCAGGCCAGCGAGTTCTTGGGAAGTGATTATTTCTGTTCCCTAAATGTTGGGGAGACAGACTCATGCAGCCATGCTTGGCTTTGTGTGTGTGTGTGTGTGTGTGTGTGTGTGTGTGTGTGTGGTCTGGGGTCTAAGCTCATGTTCTTGTGCTTACAGATCAGATACTAATAGCCATAAAACCACCTCCCTGTTCCCTGGAGTAATTCCTACATTCTTCCAAAACTCTCCATTAAATATCAAAGTAACATATTAATTAGAATCACAGTCCTATATAAAGCAAACGGGCTTTGCGTTTGGCCTTGTGAACTGCTTCCTTCTTAGTGTGCTCTCTGTGAAGCTCTCTGTGAAGTGTTAGATGATTCTTTCCTCCCTTCTGTATCTATGCTCCTACTTTTACATCTTCATCTTTTGCCTAATTATTTTTGAAATATTAGTTAGTGTGAAAAGTAAAACGCTGATGCTGAACCAGCAAGGAGGAGAGATTGTGCTGAGAATCTGTCTAACATAAGGATAGCAACAGGTGTCAGTTAGAGAGATATTATCCCCATAGAACAGACGCAATGGTGGGATATTTTTGATGAAATTAATCATACTCTATGGATTAACATTCTTTGACATATGATATTGGTGTTATTAAATAACCTTAACCTATTCACTCCTATGTATTGAATAAAATAGGAAATAGGAAACATGCCAGCAAAATTATTAGAAAAAATACATTCTACAAAAGGATAGAAAGAATTTACATGCACACACTCATTAAATAAATGTAAGAAAATTATGAGGAAATTATGACATTTTAAAATGACTGAAACTGAGATATCTAGTCACCTGTAGAGTCTCATGACCAAATCCTAAGTGTAATTTTATACAGTGTACACATTGGGACAGAAAAATGCAGAAAGGCCTGAAAAAAGCTAAAGGCAGGGAAGATTCAACATGTGACTAAGATATTTGGTAATCCAAATATAGCAATGTGTCTAAAAATAAGAAATATGAATACAAGATCTGGCTCCACTAGTCAATGGCCTGCCCTACACGCCTGAGTAACTGAGTTCAGATTCCCTGAGCCACTAACTGTCTAGCATGATCACCCATGTCTGTAATTCCAGCACTGGAAGGAATCTTTGCAGCTAACAGGCCAGCCAGTCTAGGAAATCTGTTAAGTCTGGGTTCTCTGATGGCCACTTTCTCAAAGGATAATGTAGGGAGCAATAGTGAATGACAGCTGATGTCAACATTTGCCATCCACATACAACTATTCACACATTGCAGGCAATTCCACTTGCACACACATATAAACTATGCACACAATTATATATGAACAATATATATACCAATGCATGCAGGGATTTCTAAAACACTGTTACTTCTCAGAGAGCCCTATGAACTGACTAGGAATCCTCTTTCCTGTGCAATAGTTCTCACAGTGTTCAAAGTGTAATGCAAGATGCCAAGGGTCAGAAGGCAATGACCAACATAGCAAGAGGTATTCAAGGGTGGAAAGTGACACTTATGTCTTGGGGTAACCAACAGCTTGTTAACTGGACATAATGCCCACTCAATAGGAAAAAAATTATGTATGCTAGTGAAAACCTAGCCAATAACCCATGGCTGGTGAGGGCATGGATGCTAGAGCAGAACCCACTACTGACATGTTCCTAAACCAGCATTGCTCTCTAAAGCATTCTATATACTTGCCTTTACATCCACAGATAAGTATAGCTCTCATCATTCATCAAGGACGTTTTGTTTTTGTAGCAGATGGAGATCATTAGAAAAATAAAATACGGCTTAAAATGAAACAAAAGAACATGACCTTGGGAAGCCCATCACCATTTGAGCTCGAGTACCAGGTGATTGTTGGTCTCAAAACATAGGTGCTAAGTGGGAACAGAACCAGGATACACAGCAAGTGCTCTTAACCACTGAGCTGTCTCTGCAGTCTCTTTTCCTTTCTTTTTCCAGTGTACATCTTATACTTGACATCCTTGTACACGTTTCTCAGTCTTTGATCTCCTTTTATTAACTTGCTGAGTTCCAATGCACATGAGCCCGTGCCTCTGTTCCCAGCTTCTATTGTAATGAATATGGTGTTTACTTCTTTGAACAAGTTATGCTGATCTACGCCTCCAGAGAATTTTCTGAGCAAAGTTTTGAGCATCATTGTTCAAAGACAAATAGAGCTGCAGAATCCTTTCCATGGAGAATAATTTGTATATTCCTAAAGGAATGAGTTTTAATTTGTAGTTTTCTGTGTTACAAAGCACATTGGATATTTAAGATACTGTCTTGGTTCATTCTCTTTGTCTTTCCCACCCCATTGACTGATGAGCTCATAAAACATACACCTGACATTGACCATGTGGCTGGAGAGATGGCTCAGTCAGTAAAGTGCCTGTCTTGTAAGCATGAAGACCTAGTTTGCATCATTGAGTCTCCAAAAAGCAAAAGCAAATTAAAACAAAATGGGTAAACCATGAGGAAGGCATACCACTGCCTGTAATCCCACCACCAGGGAAGCAGAGACAAAGGTTCCTGATAGTGTATGTGTCTGCATAGCAGAAAACATTTAAGATTCCCGATGGATCCATGTTTTTACATAAGTGACTTCCAAGAGTCCTCTGTATATAATCACCATTTGGAAGTTTTGACAGAGATTATAAGTGCACTTTCAGCCTTTTTTGTTGATTTTGGAAATGAGTGATTTGTAGATATGCCTGGGTTCTTGATGCTTTTAGGCTATTGTTTCCTTACTGTTCTGACTATGCCATGTGGCTTTCTAGTTTCTTCTATTCTATAGTGTTCTAAACTATACTCTGTTTTCACCGTTCCAACAGATTCCATTATATGTGTATTACTTTGTAATAAATCTATTCTTCCCAACGAGAGGCTGCTTTTTAATCCTTTGGTTCTTTTTCTCTCAAGGGCATAAACATAACAACTAAGTATAATAGAAAAGATTAAAGTAGAGCTGTGGGAATGACTCCATAGCCAAAGCACTAGCTAGGCAAGTCATGTGACTTCAGTTCTATTCCCAGAATTCACTAGGAAGCTGGGCCTGAAGGTGTGCTAGTAATCTTGTGATGGTGAGATAGAGAGTGGAGACAAGTGGACTCCCTGGAGCTCATGATCCAGCTAGCTTTGCCTACTTGGCAAAATTCCATGCCAATGAGAAACTCCATCTTAAGCAAAACCTAGAAGATGCCTAAGAAATGGCAAGGTTTTCCTCTGACCTCAAGCATGTGCACACATGAGCACTTGTGTATCATCATTCACATGCACCCCATAGGAACATACGTACACACACAAATTCCTCTCTTGAATTAAAACCCCCTTTTATGGTGAACAACCAATACCAGCAAACTATCCTATCAAAACATTTGCCATGAGTTGAGAATGAATACTTCCAATGCTCTCAGCCATCAAATGCTAGAGTTAGAATTGATCTACACATAATTTTCATAAGAAATTGACAGTCCTTGTGTGAATAACTGCACATGTCAAAAAATGTACATTAAATAAAATTAATTTTTAAAATGTTGTTATATAACTTGGATCTTAAAAGTCCCCCAAGCACTTACATATAAAGGTTTGTTCTCCAGTGGCCCTTGCGAGAAGGGGCAGAGATGTTCAAACAGCAACAACTTCTACAAACACGGGGCTTCATGTGAGAATTTTAATATTTATTCATGTGTGCGATGTGCTCTTATGACAGAGCACATGTGTAGAGGTCAGAGGACAGCTTGTAGGAATTGGTTTTCTCCTTCTACCGCATAGGTCTCCTTCTCTGCACTGAGTTCTGGTTCTTGGGTCTGGCAGCAAGTGCCTTTCTCTCTGAGGCTTCCCACTGACCTAGCACAAGTGTCTAAGAGTTAAAGTTGCCCTTGAAGGAGATCATGGGACCTTGCCTCTTCCCCTCTTTTCACCTAACCGTGGGCTGCTCTGTCTTCCTCTGTCCTAAGCTCCTGTCACGATGAGCTGTGCTGCCACAAGCCAAGGCAATGTGGACCACCAGAACCATAATTTCCAAAACTGTTAGAAAAAAATCACTTTCCTTTTTATATGTTGACTATTTTAGGTATCTTGTAAAAGCTAGGGAGGCTGATATTAATATAGTGGGAGAACATAGAACTATTTTTTTTGTTTTGTTTTTGTTTTTCGAGATAGGGTTTCTCTGTGTAGCCCTGGCTGTCCTGGAACTCACTTTGTAGACCAGGCAGAACTAATTTTTTAAGGCAAGGGATAGAGGAATAAATTTATTTTCCATTTTGCCATTATAATCTATTTTCTCAAATTTTATTTGTTTAGTCTAAGGAAATTCAGTTAAAAATACAACAATCTATTTAGTAGATTTTATCTTCCTCTAAAAACTGTTTTTAGAATTATTTATTTTATGCGTATATGTATTTTGCCTGTGTATATGTATGTATACAGTGTTCTCATAGTTCAGAAAAGAGCATTGAATTCCCCAGAGCTGGAGTTACAGATGGTTCTGAGTCTGGGAACTGGACTTGGACTTTCTACAAGAGCAATACATGCTCCTGATTCTTGAGCCATACATGGAGCCCTGTGTTTATCTCTTATTAGGTAAGAAAATTGACAATAACTCACTAAATATAGGCCTTTAAGAAAATAGTTAAAAAGGAAAGTAAAGATAGGAGCAAAGTGTGAGAGGTGAGGAAGGAAAGAAAACATGTCAAAAAAACATCACCAGGAATCACTGTGTGTGCACCTGAGAAATGCCAAGAGGGAGGTTTCTGTTTGGGACCATTGTTTATGAGAATTCCAGTCTAGCAGTGAAAGACAGTCGAAGCACAGGGAGGAAGCTGGTTCTATTATAGCCAACAGGAGGCAGAGGTGTGGGGATGATCACCTTTAATTGTTCTGTTCATCTACGCCTACCTTCTTAAAAGCTCACAGCTTCCCCCAAAACCACCACTTTCAGAACAGGGATTCAGACCCTGAATCCATGGGAGACATTTCAGATGGAACCTGAGACCATCAATGTCTTTCATGGAGAGCTGGTGTCTGCTTCAGAGTGCTCTTTAGCAGACATGAATGTCTCATTGTGGATTGCAACTTCTTACTGGCACCAGCATCCTGGGCTCATTTCTTCCATCTGCCCCATCACCTTAAAAGCAAGAATGACCTCTACTGCAAGACATCCTTCTGATGTGCAGAGATCTGCAGTTCTTGGAAATCATGTATCTTTCTCAGTGTATTCTTGAGCTTTTCCATAAATGGACTGAACCCTGAGAACTCCAAGAACCCCTGGTGAGCCTGTAATGCCGAATCCTTTTTAATAAAACTACTTTAGTTCATATTTCATCTCAAACTTACCAGGATTAGAAACTACATTTTTTATGAATTGAAGATGTATCACCAGAGATGCAGAGTCATGAGAGAGGCCACCAGATTCCTCTGTCTCTCGTCCTCCACCACTCTCTACCTCCTTGTGGCAGAGGGTAATAGGCACTTGGTGCCCCCAGGCTCTGGCCAAATCCTAAACAAGTTTGTTTCCCTTCCTAGTATTTGGTGGTCACACAGCTTCCCATTGGATTTCCAAATTTTTATTATAAATCTCCAATTTATCTGTTAGAGTACTAAAACAACCATATGTTTTATATTCAGTATGTTCAGAAGCATGCTAGAAAACTCTATCATATAATTCTCACCATGACCAATCTTACTGGCCAGTAATAGAAACTGACATCTTAAATGATGAATGCTCAAGATTTCATTAAAACGCTAAAGTCCATGCCTGTTGAAGAAGCTATAAGTGGATGTTATTCATGCTGATGCAAAGAGTTGGCATGAATACCACCAGTTAAAGAAATCAGGGAGAAATGATCTGCCCATGCTCTGAATTCCTTTCTGCTCAGAGAGGTGTCACCATGGATGCAAAGCCCGTCATCCACCTGCCACAGCCTCTTAGGCTATAGTGCAAAATCGAGGTTGGGCATGAAATTTTGTAATAACAAGAGCTGTGAAAGAGCTTCCCTCCAGCTGGGAAGTGAAATGGATGTTAAAGAGAAAATTGAAATGTGATTTATGAGCAATTTTCCCCAATTCCTGTCATGACTGTTATCAAACACATCAGCAATGTGTCTTGTTCTCCATGTAGAATAAGAAAGAGGGTAGGAAGTCCTTGAAGCTTCTTGAAGCATCGGGCACATGTGTTAACCTGTGCGATAACCTAATGGCATTTGTGGTTTGATGGGAAGAGGACAGTTTGTGAGTAAAATATATATTTCCAGAGTTTTGTATCTCAAATTCACATTCCTTAAACTTTTATCAAGACTCTTGATATAAAAATGAGCTTACCCCAAATCACTACAGTTCTTTTATGGAATGGGAACCTGCTAGGAAATTTCTGATTAGTGATTAGAAAAATTCAGTATTCGTGAATTTGTAGAATATCTAGTATCAAGTGATTTATAAAACAAAGTATCAAAAGTTCACTGCATCCAATGGAAATTTGTCACCTTTTTGAGTTGCCAAGAAAGTTCATGGTGTAGTCAGACACGTTATCCATTGCGCTACTGGCTCATCTATATGGAACACAGGGCCCCCAATGGAGGAGCTAGAGAAGGTACCCAAGGAGCTGAAGGGGTCTGCAACCCTATTGGTGGAACAACAATATGAACTAACCAGTACCCCCAGAGCTCATGTCTCTAGCTGCATATGTATCAGAAGATGGCCTAGTCAGCCATCACTGGGAAGAGAGGCCCCTTGGTCTTGCAAACTTTATATGCCCCAGTACAAGGGAGTGCCAGGGCCAAGAAATGGGAGTGGATGTGTAGGGGAGCAGGGTGGGGAGAGGGTATAGGGGACCTTCGGGATAGCATTTGAAATGTAAATGAAGAAAATATCTTGTTAAAAAACAAAGAAAGTACATGTCATGACTTAAATGTGTGATGTTCCTATAGTCTTGTGTGTAATTAATCCTCAGATAGTAGCACTATTCAGAGAGGTGGGGAAGGTCTATCTTGAGGAAGTACATCTTTGTAGTCTGGGTCCTGACCTCTTTAGTCTGGCTACATTTCCTAGTATGTGACTAATTCCTGGTCTAATGAGAAGTGAGAAACATCTTGCACACAGACCACCACTGGATCTACTTTTTCTATCACGATGCCACATGGGCCACATGCTTTGTCTGCCAGGATGAACCACAGCCCTCAAATCATGAGTCAAGTAAACATCTCCTCTCTCAAGTTTACCTTTGGCAGGTATTTCATCACAGTCCTGACAAAATTAACTTATTCAGTTCTTAACTACTGGTTCCCAATTTTTTAACTCAAGTCTTTGTGGGGAAAAAAATCTACAGGTCAACACAGGTCCTGAGATAACACAGGATAACACAACCAAGGACACACTTAGTGGGTAAAACTCATAGCTGCTTTTCAGCAGAGTCCTGACTGCCCTGCTACACAGAAAATAATGTCCAGATTTTGTGAAGTGTAGAGTCACAATTCTGCTAGTAAGTAATTCTTATCCAAAGGAAAAAGGAAGCTGTTTATGAAGTCATATTTTAATGTCTGTGTTCTGTTCATCATGACTATATCAAAATGACATAATTTCATAAAACTATAGTTAATTGTATTTGGTTATTTAATGTGATTATTTAATGATAATATTCTATGCATACACATACCCATCTGCTTAATGCTAATTAGAGATACTTAAGCCTTTCAAACAAAAAGTAAATCCATATCTGGCTATTGTTATAGCCATTTATTTTTCCCACTAGTTTCACTATAAATTCAAAAGGCAAAGTTGTATTTAGGAAAGAGATGTCTTGACATTTTATATTACACTAAATTTTATATCACACCATCAATAAAAAAATTGCAAGGTAGAAAGAAATCAGCTATAGTTACAGATCTGAGAGGTTGGTAAGTATAAATATTTGAAGCATTTCCTCAGAGGTCCTATATATAGACGTAGGAATATATATATATGTATATGTACATATATATATGTATATATATATATGTACATATATATGTATATATATCATTTGAGTGTTTGTTTTTGAGTCAGTAGAATAAACATGATAAACACAGCATCCCTGATAAGCTATTCTCTGCTGTTCCTCCCACTCTGACCTCTCATCTGTCTCAGCCTTGATATACAGATCTGCCTAACACACTGCAGATTTCATGGAGAGAATCCATCAGCAAAGCATTATTCTTTACACTCAAACTCAAAAACAAATATATATATATATATATATATATATATATATATATATATATATACATATATATTTATGGAGCTGCCATTAAAGTACCCTGATATACTCAGTGAAAAGAATTTCAGAGAAAATATAATACTTGCAAGTAGAGGTAGTCTGCCTCTCAGAGCTGACCAAAATTCACTCAACCAGTAATTAACTTTGTTAGTTTTGCAGAGGTATCCAGTCAAATACATCTGGGTGCTATTGAATTAAAAACAAATTTGAAAGTGGCAGAAAATAAGTAAGCCCATTTTCCCAGTGTAATAAATAAAATCACCCACAAAGAGAAAGCCATACCTGGAATGTAAGTGATAGCCAGCCTATAGTTCCAGAGAGCATTGACAACCATTGCTGTGTTTCATACGATGATAATGCATTTTGGGAAACATCAGACTTATGTCATCCTTGCCCACTCAAATGCATCTGCAATGCACATATAATTCACCTTAATAATATTGATAATAATAAGCATTCGTATGCCTGTAGCTATAAGGAAAACTCTATTATGGAGTTTTATTGATGACAACATCTTTAGTGTATTCTGTCAGTAATAGACATGCTGAACACTACATCTTCACTTGCTGAGTGGCTTCACTTGGAAGTGGTTTGAGAGCCTTGCCAGAATGGTTTCCCTCCTTCCTCAAATGTCTACTCTGAAGTACTTGTTCTTCATTTTGTAGTTTTCCAAAATCATACACTAGGACATCAATGATGTAGGGAGTGGAAAATAAAATCAGATCAGTTGCCAAAATTTAGTCTTACATTAATATGGAATTATACTTGGCTCACATTAATTGCCGTTTACTACAGGCAATCTACACTAATCACAGATGTTTAGCATGGGTCAGGAGAGCTAAATAACTATGTAATGTAGGCTTACTTTTAGTTGAAGTATTCTATTTCTCACTTAATATTACACATTGATTTGTTATTTTTCTTTCTGTGTGTTTATTTCTTTATGAGGGTGTGTTCTTCATGTACACACAGGTGTATGTGCATGTCTGTGAGCATGCTTGTATGAGGTGTGCACATGAAGGCCAGAGGCCAATGATAGGTATCTTTCTGGATTGCTGCCTGACTTATTTTTTTCAGATAGGGTATCTCATTGAACTTGGAACACCCAGAATCCTTTGTCCATCCCTACAGCACTGTTATAGTCACATGCTGACATACCCAGGTTCTATGTGGGTTCTGGGGCTCTGGAACTTTTCCCACTAAGCCATCTCTCCAAACCCTAATTCATCCATGCTTACTTGTAAACATTTTGTTTGAAGGAAAGTTCCACTATTTGCTATTTTTAACTTAGTCACTGTATTCTCTTGTCACCGTCTAGATGCGGTTACTTGTTTTAGACTACTATAACAAAGTTTTTAAAACTTATCCTATCTATTGTCACACATAGTATCTCACTGATGCCTGCTGGAGGCGAATCTTCAACATTCATTTTCAATCAATGAACAAAGAGTGGTCTACTAATGTAGTAAGTTGCTATCTAAATATTAATAGTGACAGATGAAAACTTAGGTTGTATTATTACATATGAAAAAGATTATGCAAAAAAGACAAAAGCTTTAGTCAAGGCTCACACACTGTTGGCTATGTGAATAAATGCTAGAGAGCTATAGCACACCACTGAGCATAGAGCTAGCTATATCTAAAGTTACATTGTGAGAATAGACATTATATTGAATATTCTCATCACAAAAATAAAATTAGGCAAAAGACAAAATGAAATGTTCGAATGATGCCGAATATAAGTAGTGCTTTAGTTGTGGAGACTACATCATGAACATACTCTTATTTTCAAACTCAGCAAGATACGTAAATTAATGGCATATCAGATATTTTTGAAATTCAATTATCTCTAAAAAAAAAAAAATAAGCAAAATCGTATCAATAGGATTGGGGGAGTCCTTGCTTACCATGTATGAAGTCCGAACTTAAGCCCCAAGTTCCTCATAAAATGTGATGTGGTGTTGCAGGCTACAAACTCAGCACCAGGAAGATGGAGCATGGAGGAGAGATCAGATGTTCAAGGGCATCCTTGATACATAGTGAGTTCACAACAACCAGGCTGACCTACTTTGAGCAGCATCCTGCTAAAGAGTTAAAAACTGCAAGGGAAAGGCACTAACTTTGCTATTTAAGTGCTCTTGAATTTTCTTTTAATGAATATATTTTTCTACTTGTGAATGTTCATGTTTAATAAAATTATGCATAGTAATGATCAAAGATATATCTTTGCTAATTTGATCTTGGCATACTTAAAAAGTAATCCTTTGATTAAGTTTACATTTTAGTCTTAATGAATATATCAAAAAGAAATAAATTTTATATTTTATGTTGAGGACATAATGAGCCTTTAATATATGCTTACATAAGATACTAAGAGCACATTTTCTTTTATTTCTATCTATTATTAATCCCATTGAACTATTTCCAGTATGTAAAATTAGTAAAATAAATTATGTATTTAATTATTTTTCAACATAATATACATTTCATTTAAAATCTACTAGAACACTCTGGTCTTTTAATTCTTCAGCAGCTATGAAAACTGCATCTCATTTTAATTTAAATTCATTAGGTAGATTCCCAGCCTATTATAAGAAGGCACAGAAAATCTATTGTGAGTTGAAGAAGAAAATGAAATGTTCTTCATCCTAAACTTTTCTGATATGAATCTTTTGTTCTGTCTCAATTTCCTTACTTTCCCATAGACTTCTATACTCTTTGTTCTTTGTGATCCTGCCCTCATTTTTTAAATTGTTAAACAATTATCCTGAATTTCAATCTAATAAGTTGGTTTTTCTGCAATTATCATTTCAATATCCAATCCTTTCAGGTAGATTTTACTGGTCCAAATATTCTATTTTTCACCTTTATTAAAATTTATTTTTACTTGTATATGTGTATTTTGGAATATGAGTATGTATGCATTTGAGTGCAAGATAGTTGAGTGTGGTGGTTAGTTTTAATCATGAACTTGATACAGCCTAGAATCTCTTTGAAAAAGAATCTCAGTGAGAAGACGCACCAGATCAGGTTGGCCTATGGTATAGGTGATGGTTTGTATATGCTTGTTTCAGGGAGTGGCACTGTTGGGAGGCGTGGCCTTGTTGGAGTAGATGTGGCCATTTTGGAGTAGGTGTGTCTCTGGATGTGGGCTTTAATACCCTTGTGCTAGCTTCCTGAGAGCCAGTATTCTGCTAGCAGCCTTCAGATGAAGGTGTAGAACTCTCAGCTCCTCCTGCATCATACCTGCCTGGATGCTGCCATGTTCCCACCTTGATGATTATGGACTGAACCTCTGAATCTGTAAAAAAGCCCCAATTAAATATTGTTTTTTATAAGAGTTGCCTTGGTCATGGTATCTGTCCACAGCAGAAAAACCCAAACTATGACAGTATATCTATACAGTTGTCTTGACTACAGGAACTGATGTAGAAAGACCTAGCTTGAAGGTGGTCAGCACTATTCCCTGATTTTGGACCCCATATATGGGTAGAGGAAGCAAACTGATCACTAAGCATGCATATATTCATTACTCTACTCTTTACTATGGGTGTAAGGTAACTAACTGCTTCAAGTTCCACATCTTTGACTTCTTTGCCATGATAAGACTATAACCTATAAGCTAAGGAAACTCCTTTCCCTCTATGTTGTTTTCAGGGTGTTTTATCTTAGTAGTCAAAATGTAACTAGAACATATGTATTCCAGTAAGCCAATCCAAGTTGTCTTTTCCTCAGATGCTGGGAGTACTGCCTGTTTCAGATTTTAAGGAAAAGTTTGAAGCCACCTTGCTGTAGGTAAGTTCTCCTTCCTCAAGGCAGCCTATCACCAATAACTGAGTTACCAGACAGTGAGATGATCCAAACACTTAGAATCCCAATTTACCATCAATGGAAAAGTAGTTTAAACCATGGAATACTTTGGCTAATATGACATGTTGGAGATGCTATTAATTTTGAGTAACATCTGTTCCCTTTTTAGCTTCTATCTTGAACCACAGCATTGGTAGTTAAGTCTATACACATTGTTACATATGGAGAAGATAGAATAAAAGCTTGAGTAACATAGTTTTAATGTGGAAATACATTGATCAGTTCTAAACTCTCATTATTGAGAAATAAGATCAATAGGAATAAAAATAGTTTTCAAATGTTTTCCAGTGTAAACAGACTTGTGGAAGACACTCTCTATAATGCATATGGAAGATAATACATTAAGGCAGTTGTACATGGCTCAAGAAACTAGAAGCTCTATCATTGAGGAGGATTTCCTGGAGCAGTAGACCTAAAGTACCACCTTTAAACATGAGTATAAAGCACATGGTTTCTGTTTTCTATGTGGACTGAGAAGTCATTATTTTAGAGGTTGTAAAAAAATGACTTTCAGAAAAATTTAATGGTTGCCCATGAACTATTTGATACACTGGACTTCACTGTCTAGGCATATACTAAAGTTTCACTTTTCTATAGAAATAAAAGCAAGGAAAAAAGAATTTAGTTAATGAAGAGTGTGTGAGCAGCAGGCCCTCTCCTTCCCTCTCTGCATTGAGATAGTTCAGAAAGGAAGGTGCTTTCCTCTACAAAACACAGACATCAGCCCTGAAAGAATAATCCTAATGTCCCCTTAGCCTTCCCTGAAAGACCAGTGAAGTTATTTCAATGTGACTCAGGAAATCCTCCATGAAGGTCCCTTGCTGGATAGCACCAGGGTTGTTCTAGGACTTTGGTTTAGTGTGGCTGGCAGAGCCAGGATGAAAAGTTTTGGTTTTATTTGCAATTTTGAAATGTGTGATATGGAAACTTGAACAGAAATACTCACAAAATAAAGATCAAAAGTTATCTAAATTCTCTGCTGGCTTTTAGACTAGAACTATGAGTGTATGAGTATACATATATATATATGTATACTCATATACACACCCACTCATATTCACTCTCACACACATGTACATATACGTACATGTGTGTGAGAGTGTATATGAGTGGGTGTGTATGTACATGTGTGTGTGTCAGTGTGTATAGGGTGTGTATTAGTGTGTGAGAGTGTGTATGAGTGTGTGTGTGTATGTGTGTGTGAATGTGTATATGTACAGGTATATGCAAGAGTTTGTATGAGTGTGTGTGAGTATGGATATGTATATATGTGTGAGTGTGTATGAGGGTGTGTATGAATATGAGTGTGGGGTATGTGTGTGTGTGTGAATGTGTATATGTACAGGTGTATGTGAGACTTTGTATGAGTGTGTGTGAGTGTGGATATGTATATATGTGTGGGTGTTTATGAGTGTGAGTGTGTATGAGTGGGTGTATGTGTACATGTGTGTGTGCATATATGCACCCATGTGTGTCCTTTGCACTTGTTTTGAGAGCAGTGAACAACATGCAGGAGTCAGTTCTCTCCTTCTACCATGTGCATTCTGAGAATAGAACTTATGTTGTCAGACTTGGTAAAAAGTGTGTTTATACCTACTGAATCATGTCACTCATAATGGTACTATCATTACAAGAAAACTAAACCATAAAACAAATTGAAATCTCCTACCACTATTTAGAGTACACCCAAACTAGTGTATTTCCTATCACACTACATTCAACTGGTTTGCTCATTTATTCAGTCAGTGATGTAGAAATATGGACTTTAAAGAACAGTAGCAGGCTAACATCAATTTATTCAGCTAGTAACAGCACTGACAGCTGCTGTTCCACAAGCAATCTCTTTAATGAAGCAAATATATACAGGCCTCAGTGTTCAAATGTGCAGACATGTGCATAGCATTTTCTCATTTGCTCTAATTATTTTAAGATTTATTTTCTTTTGTATCATGTGTATGTGTATGTGTGCCCAAGTGAAAGCAGTTTACCATAGAGTCAAGAATCCAGATATCCCTAGAGCAGGAATTACAAGTTATTGTAAACCATTCAACATGGGTTCTGGAAACTGAACCTAAGACTTCTGTAAGAGCAGTATGCCCTCTTAACTTCTTGGCTATCTCTCAAGCCCTTGTTATAGATATTAATGAAGCTTATCTCTGAATGTTACCTGAGGACAGTGTGTTCCTTCATTATGTTTCTTCAGAGCTGTGTGAGTCTCAGCCTCTTGGTCACACTCTATTCTGTGAGTCTGTTTACTGTTTATCTCCTCTGTAGGACATCATGCTGGTCTACAGCTTTGATAACATTCAAACCCAGTCAATGAAAGAGAATATTAAGTATGCAAACCCCTTGAAGGAATGCTGGGCATGGTAATGTATATTTTCTTCACTGGAGAGGCTGAGGAGGTACAATTGTACATTTGAGGCCATACTTGGTTACACATGTATGAAAAGAAATTTTGTTTTCTCGCTTAAACTTCTTTCTCCATTATTTTCCCTTCTTCATAGCTCCTATGTTTTACTGTCTTTTCCCTTCTTCCACCTCCACACTGATAAGATAGTCTATGGTATACTCAGCTACAAATGTTACATCTACATCATGTCCCCTCCCTCCCAAGGCTCAAAGGACATTGTGAAAGGGGGCATAGGAAGATTGTAAGAGCCAGAGATTAGGGAGGACTGGAGCAAAGTAGTGTCTTCTGGCGATGGCAGAGTGACCACACTCATGAACTCATGCGGCCATAGTTACTTACATAATTCCTGCATAAGACCAAGCTTGTCAACATGCTGGCATAGAGTGGGAAGAGCTTCATAAGCCTCCACACCCAACTGAGGAGCAATGGATTGATTGTTGATGGCTCCTCAGGGAGAGAGAATCCATTGTCTTCAGTCATCACTGGTAAATCAACCAGGCTTCATTGGATGGCCCCACATCCATGGGAATAGAGGCAGCACACATTGGACAAATTTTATTTAAAAAAATGGGGAAGACAAAAATTCAGAGTTGTTGGGGAAAATGGACAAGACAAAATTCAGAATGGGTTGGGGTATTTTATAGAAATTAAGGATAGGAGTGTGGTGAAAATGGTCTAAATACAAGGTATACATATGTAAAAGTCTCACATTGATGAAATTATTATATTTAATGCAAAGCTCCTTGAAGGATGCTGGCAAAGCAACTGTTGGGAGGTTCATTTCATAGAAGTAGGAGGATAATTAAGGGAAATTTACTGACTTAGATAACATCTTTCCAGGTGACATATTTCTGTAAGGATGAAAAGCAACTTCCGGCTTGGTGAGAGGTTTGTTTGCAAAGCAATAGGGGTAAGGATCAGAGGATTAGCAGAAAGCACCTGTGATTCTGCTTTGGCCCTTGTTTATGTGCACATATGCACTATACTCCTTACAAATGTAAAATTAGAACTATGTAAGTGCACAGATTTTGACTTTGTAAATGTGTGTTAGCTTGCTAAGATGGCTCTAATAAAATGCCACAGACTGTGTGGCTTACACAACAGGTACTAACTTGGCTATAGATCTGGGGATATTAGTAAAAGATTAATGTATTCTAAGGATTGGCTTCCTCTGAGGCTACTCTCCCTGGTTAGTTATTAACTTGGTTGGTTATTAACTATCTTATCAGATGTCCCATGATGGTAGTCTGTGTCCTTGACCATCTCCATTGTGAAAACTCAATGCAGATGTGCCCCTTGTATCTTGCTTTCTCTTCTTCAAGAACACCCTTCACATTAGATCTGGTCTCACTTTAAAATCCTTTTTGAAACACTTCAAAATACTGTCTCTTGTTCTAAGATACTGGGAATTAGGAGTCCATCAGAGCCTATTAAGAGTCCTCAGCCTATGAAAGCAAGTGAGAAACTATGAGTAAGAACAAAGATAAAGTGACCACTGGGTCATTGAAGGTAAGAGGTGAAATTAAGGGGTCAGGAAGAGGGAAGCCTGAGGGTTAGAGCCCAGGAATCCCTTTGGAAACTCCAGTAAATGTCAGTCCAACTGAATATAACTATCTCTAGTGTCCTCTGACACAATTCTTGACTATGCAGTATTTCTGTAGGAAAAGGAAGATTCTAATGCAAATTTATGACAGACAAGACACCATGAAACACCCAGGTTACATTAGACAAATGCAAATGCACAGTCACTATGGATGTCTAAAAAACTAAACTGAAAAGAAAACCAAGTGTCTGTAACAAGACATGATATTGTGAAATATTTCAACACTTCAGGTGTTCTCTAAATATATAAAGGGAAAAACTGAAAATTTCAGATTTTTAAAGCTGGCTACCATAACTCTGGGACATGAAGTTTGGGTATAGGTTTTATGTTTAACTAATGAGTAAGTATAAAAATGGCTGAAATGAATAATTGAGAGATGTCTTTGTGGTTCAGCATAATTGCTGCTCAATCTTGAGGATAAGAATTCAGCTCCTAACACCTACATCATGAACCTCACAAAAGCTCTGAATTCCAGGTATAAGGCATCTTATATTCTCCTCTGGTCTCTTTGAGCTCTCTCTCTCTCTCTCTCTCTCTCTCTCTCTCTCTCTCTCTCACTCACACACACACACACACACACACACACACACACACACACACATAAACACAAGGACACACACAAAAATAAATCTTAAAAAATGGCTGAAACATTGTGGAAACCATAAACCATAGTTTAAAATAAAATCATAAACATAATACATAAGACATAAAAACACAGTTACAATAAAATCAAATAATCTGTTTGAAAGCAGTCAAGGTATATTGTTTCAATATTTACATAAATATGAACTAGATGTTTCTATTTAAGCTCTACATAATCATAAAGAACAGAACTACTGTCAATGAATTCAATTGTAGTGACATGGTTTTGGGCTTGATACAAAAGAATATTCTAATCAACTGGACCACTTGACATATTTTCACAAAATAAACTAGAGAATTTACTTGTTTGTTATTTAAAAATAGAAAAAGGAAAAAAAGGGGGGCTAGTATTTCTAAACATAAACTACTTGGAATATCTCAGGCTTTTCCTTGTGTTTTGAAGTGTTCATTTGTATTTATCAAGCCTGTAAAAACAGCAGACTAGGGTAGAGAATAATTTCCCAGCACAAAGCAAAGCAACTCTGAAGCAAAGATATATTAAAAACAAAAAACAAAAAACTTGCAGATACTAGGAAGGAGATTCCATGAGGAAGCTGGTCTTAATAAAAGGCCTAAGGGTAGATGCCTGACTGCTGCAGGAGAGCTTCCTAAGCCTTTTCTATGGTCCATTCTCAAGTAATCCCTACTGATAGTCAGTTCCAATCTTTCCAGGATCCCACTTAGCACAGTGAAGTACAAAGTGTCCACTTCTTTCCCCATCAGCCTCTGTCTGCAGCCCTGGATTTTAATCGGATTCATGGTCAGTAGATTCTAATGGGGGTGTGTATGTTATTCTAAGTGTGAGCATGCTTTGTAATGTTGCTTCATTGTTGGCTCATCTCTGGTAATAAAGAGATGACACTGGTAAATTGGCTAGCAATCATCAATTAAACACACTGACCCTTAAAATCTATGTGAAGCACAAGGAGCTACCTTCTGCCAGATTAGGCAGCTGAGAAAGGACTGAATAACCTTTTCTTACTCACAAGCCCATGGTAACAGTCAAAATCAACTTTGCTCTGTGTCCTCTGATGGACACTCACTGCTTCAATCCACCTTTAGTTTTTTGGTGCTATACTATTCTCAGGACAGTCTTGGTTCAGAAGATAACCTTTGGAGTAATATTAAAGACATTAAACAGCATATGTATCAGAGGATGACCTAGTAGGCCATCAATGGGAGGAGAGGCCCTTGGTCTTGTGAAGATTATATGCCCCAGTACAGGGGAATGCCAGGGCCAGGAAGCGGGAGTTTGTGGGTTGGGGAGTGGGGGGGGGGGCGGTATAGGGGACTTTCGGGATAGTATTTGAAGTGTAAATGAAGAAAAGGTCTAATAAAAATAAAGGAAAGGAAAGGAAAGGAAAGGAAAGGAAAGGAAAGGAAAGGAAAGGAAAGGAAAGGAAAGGAAAGGAAAGGAAAGGAAAGGAAAGGAAAGGAAAGGAAAGACATTACACAGTGTCATTCAATGCCAAAGGAAAATAACCACTAACATATGAAGTAAAACAGATTTGATTAATTTAGGTATCTGTGAAAAGAAGTATCTTCATGATTCAAGTAGAAAATCATATACACAAAGTTTTCATAGACATGGCTAACATTTCAGACTTCAAATAGGATCACAACTTCAGGGCTGACAGAAAGCAGCCAATCTAATAGAAGGAAACTCACTGCATGTTCTTAGCATCAGTGTCTATCAATGTCTTAAAAAATCAATTCATAAAGAAAGTGACTAACCAAATTAAAAAAAAAAAACATACAAACAGGAAATGAAAAATCAAAAAGTGCCCAGAAGAAGAAAGAACACAGAAAGTTTAAAGGAGCCATTTTCTGTATCACCCCAGATGGTCTTTGAAACTCACTACATAGCCTAAGGTGTCCCCAGCTGGCCTCAGCTCTAGATAATCGTCCTGCCTCAGCTTTCCAGAAAGTAAGATGGCAAGTGTAAGAGTTCATTAAGCATTTGTCATATTCCTTTAAAACCAGTGTTACATTGCAATGAAAATTTTAAAATCATCTTCTCCAGTAAGGATAGCATTACACTGTATTAATGCTACTCAGGGTTAAATTCCTTCCATTCACATGCTTTTGTAACAAATACTTGACATTCTGATGGTGACTCAGAAGTGGATTCAATTTTAGAACTCCCACATTGGGATGGCAATCTTACCTTCCTTCTCAGATGCTCATACCGTTCTCCTTAAGAATGAACTACCTGCGAATGGACCATACAACTCAAAGTGGCTCCCCATGTGTTTGAATTCATACAAGGCAGATACTTCTTTACACCCTGTACTGTGCCTGCCACTATGTCATTTCTTATTAGCAGTTACAGGAGCTCAGTCCTCAGCTCAGTGACCCATGACTATTATACAGCATGGCTTCTCCATCCAAGAGTGATTTAGCTCTCTGCACACTTAGGCCAAGTTGCGCAGGATAGCAGAGTCTGTTTATCCCTCATGGTGCCACATCTGTGAATGGTGTTCTCTCTTCTCCATGAAACAATGGAAACAGCAGTGCAGATCTGTAAACCCTGACTGATGGTGAATATTTTCAGGTTACCATATTCTGATCAGTAATTGTCAAGGAACCAAGACAAGCTTCAGAGAAAATGATAAACTAAACTTGACAAACTAAAATTCATGTGACACTCATGCTCCACTATGTTCATAACAGCTTTATTTATAATAGCCAGAAGCTGTAAAGAACCCAGGTGTCCTTCAATAGAGGAATGGATACAGAAAATATGGTACATTTACACAATGGAATACTGCTCAGCTATTAAAAGTGGTGAATTCATGAAGTTCTTGGGCACATGGATGAGACTAGAAAATATCATTCTGAGTGAGGTAACCCAATTAATTACAAAAGAACACACATGCACTCACTGATAAGTGGATATTAGCCCAAAAGTTTGGAATACCCAACATACAATTCACAGACCACATGAAGCTCAAGAAGAAGAAAGACCACAGTGTGGATGCTTCGGTCCTTCTTAGAAGGGAGATCCAAATACCCATGTGAGGAGATACAAAGACAAAGTTTGGAGCAGAAACTGAAAGAAAGGCCATCCAGTGACCGTCCTTCCTGGGGAGCCATCCCATATACAGTTACCAAACCCAGACACTATTGTGGATGCCAACAAGTGCTTGCTGTCAGAAGCCTGATATAGCTGTCTCCAGAGAGGCTCTGCCAGTGCCTGACAAATACAGAAGTGGATGCTCACGCTCATCCATTGGACTGAGCACAGGGTCTCCAATGGAGGAGCTAGAGAAAGTACCCAAGGAGCTAAAGGGGTTTGCAGCCAGCCCCAGAGGAGGAACAACAATATGAACTAACCAGTAACTCCAGAGCTACCTGGGCCTAAACCACCAACCAAAGAGTACATAAGGAGGGACTCAAGCCTTCAGCTGCATATGTAGCAGAAGATGGCCTTGTGGGACATCAGTGAGAGGAGAGGCCCTTGGACTTGTGAAGGGTTGATGCCCCAGTGTAGGGAAATGCCAGGACAGGGAAGCAGAGTGGGTGGGTTAGTGAGCAGGGGGAGGGGAATGGGATACGGGGCGTTTCACGAGGGAAATGAGGAAAGAGGATAAAATTTGAAATGTAAATAAAGAAAATATCTAATTAAAAATGAAAAAAAGAAGCTACAGAGGAGCGGATGAGAATGAAAAGAAGAAAGGGGCATAGGAATGAGGTGAAGTGTATGAGTTACGGATTTAGGGGCATAGGAATGAGATGAAGTGTGTGAGTTACGGATTTAGAATGTAGCCAGAGTGCCTTGCAGTAGTCTGGGTGGAGAAACATGGACAACAGCCCTAAACATAACTTGTCAATTACAAGCAAAAACAAAACCACCATGAGATTTATGTGCAAAAATGAAAATTCCATAATAAAAAGAAAATAAAAAGGATATGTAAGAAGTGGAAAAAATGTATGTGACAGACAGAATAAAAAGTTTCTTTCTCCTTTGACATTCTTACTGAAAAACCTTTTTACGTCCTGTTTCATAAGACCCAAGCAATCATGCCTGTTAGACAAGGACTAAAAAGTTCAATTTATTCTTTCCTCTTTTGAAGATGATTACCTTGGTATTTTGTTATAGCAATAAAAAGCTTATTTCACCTCCGCCCACTCCTTTGTTTCCTTTCTTCCTTCTCTGTATTCTAAGAACTATACTTTTTTTCCCTCAATTAAACTTTATGTCAAAAGTCAGAAACATCTTTATCAAGAATTCTAGACAATGGATGTGGAAAGTCTTCTCTAAGAAACGGAATCATATGTCATGGTAGAGGAGGTGGATGCACAGGTCTTCATAGTATTGGAGGCATAGTTTTGAGTAATGATCAAACTGGTGTAATTGAGTCCAATATTTCATCAGGCATTCTTCATCTTTATAAGGAGCCCAAGGGAAAACTCCTGAAAGGACGTGTGAACAAGGTGACCAATGGTGGCACTTACTTAATAGAAGGAATTTCACATTCTATGACATTAAAGGAGCTTAAAGCCATCTTCACCTGCCACTCAGGTTTAACTCATGTCTGTGATGTTGCCAGGTAATAAAGATGAAAGAAAAATCTGGTAAAAGATTGGGCTCATACTTTTTCCTGAGCTATCACAGTTGATTCTCACTTCTTCCAAAACTTTACCAAGAATGATAAACTGGTCACAGAATCTGGACAACTTTATTATTATATGATGAAATGGATTCCCGTACACTATGTAGGTAGGCTGACACACAAGCTCCACACATTGTCTATAAGTGCTGTTAAAAGAAACCATATCTCACAGCGTTGATTCAATCTGGGGATTTATGTCTATGCTATTTATAAACTAAATTTGGAAAAATGCCACAGTTATACAGAATATTGCATGTATCAGTTTCTGTGTCAGTTTACCACCTGCAGTGGTAAGGGATCCTCTTCACACATGCTTGATAACATTTACTATCATTTGTTCTCTTGATTGGGGTAAAATGGAATATGCAGATTATTTACATCTTGCAACTGAAATAACTGGATATCTATTCTTAACCAAACATTACAACATATAATATACAATGAATTTGGTTAAATATCCTGGTTATTAATATAAACTTTGACTGTAAGGTAATATTACTTTTTATTTAATAACAAGTTGCCTAAGTGTAGTGTGTCTTAGGATTATATTATAGACATTTTGTTAGTACTATTCAGTGAGTTAATTTTGTTGGCTAGCTTTATGTCATTATAGGAAAATACTCGAGATACTCAAGTGATAAAGGGAAAGGTTGATTTCTGCTCAGTTTCCTTGGCTTCATGCCCAGATGGTCTTGCTGCTTCGGCTTATAATAAAGCAGAACACTGTGGTGGGAATGTGTAGCTGAGAAAATCTACTTACATTCTAAGACAAGGAGAAAAATCAGAGAGGACAGGAACACAGAACCCATGATTTCCCCATCAAGGGCCAGTCTCCTGAGGACCTGAAGTCTTACTGATAGACTCCATCTGCTACAGATCCTAATACATCCAAATGGCAAAGCTGTCAAACACATGGGCCCTAGGCTGGCATGCCAGATCAATACTTCAGCATATATATATATATATATATATATATATATATATATATATACAACCTTAATTTCATCAATCTCTCCCAAAATACTATAACCAAGATACCTACAGGGTTCTGTACCAGGTCCTCTTCATATATATTAACACCTTTCAGGTTAGTATATTTATGGGATGGTTGTGGGAACGATTGGTCACTGATTCTTGTGCCTGATCTTGGGGCTCCTTTTCTTCTCTTGGGTTGCCTTGTCTGGCCTCTATGTGATGGTTTTTGTTTTATCTTACTGTATTTCTTATTTTCGTGTCCAGTTATCATCTCTTAGAAGCCTGTTCTAGTCTAATGAGAGAAAGGGGAGGGGAAGCAGAGAGGAACTGGGACAAGTAGAGGGAGAGAAATTGTAAGCAACATAAAAATGTGTGTGAAAAAAATGACACACGTCAATACCTGATGTTCTTGAGGCCAGAAAGAGGTATAAAATTAAAAATAAAAACAGTGTCCGAAAGTTTGCTAAAATAAAAATGGTGTCCTAGAGTTTGCTAAATTATGTCCCTTAAAACTGAACACATTTTAGGTTAAAAATACTAAGTGTTTAAATCCTCACATCCATAGAGAAATTCAGCAAAGAAATGTAAATTAAAACTACCTTGACTTTTCATTTCACCCCAATTAAAACAAACAAACAAACAAACAAACAAACAAAATGACAATAAATGTTAGAAAAGACATAGGGTAAAAGATGTTCATATCATTGCAAGTGGAATGGAAATGGATAGAGTCAGTATCCTATGTCACTGTGGCAATTTATCATAAAACTAGAAATAGAATTATCATATGATCAGACCTCTATTCTTGGATGTATGGCACAGGACTCTCTCTTATCACTTAGACACGTGCTTATAAGCAGCCATTGCTAGGTGCAACAACATTATGAACTAACCAGTACCCCAGAGCTCTTGACTCTAGCTGCATATGTATCAAAAGATGGCCTAGTCAGCCATCACTGGAAAGAGAGGACAATTGGACACGCAAACTTTATATGCCCCAGTACAGGGGAATGCCAGGGTCAAAAAGTGGGAATGGGTGGGTAGGGGAGTGGGGGGGGAGGATATGGGGGACTTTTGGGATAGCATTGGAAATGTAATTGAGGAAAATACATAATAAAAAAAGCAACCATTGACATGTATTCACAATACCTGGGAAATGGAACCAGACCATATGTCCATCAGCAGTTGAGTGAATAATAAAAACATGGCACATAGAAAGTACAGAATTTTATTGAGCCTCAAAGAAAAATTAAACCATGAAATTTGCAGGGAAATTGATGGAACTGGAGAATATTAGGCTCCAAAAGACAAATACTTTACATATTTTAACTTGAGTCATGAAACTAGAAATGGAATCAGGAGAAAAGAGAGTGTTTTGTTTGTTTTTGAGTTTGCATTTTAGTTGCAACTTTTCTCATTTCCCATTCCTACCTCTAAACCCTCCCATATATGTCTTCCTGTGCTTCTTCAAATTCATGGCTTCTATTTTCATTAATTGTTACTGCATAAATATATGTATTTCTATATATGTATATATGCCTAAATACAACGTGTTAAGTCTGTACAATGTTACTCATCTGTGATTCTTAGTTTTGCTTCTTTTAATTATTAACAAAGGTTTATTGCATTTTAACTTGTTCATTTTGTATGCATTAATGTGCACATGTAAACACACACACACACTCCATGATACGTATGTGAAGGTCAGAGGACAACTTGTGAAATTTAGTTCTCTCCTCTCACACTGTGGGGCCCTGAGGATTGAACTCAGCTCATCAATCTTAGCTTAGCATCAAATGGCTTTACCTACTGGCCCATCTCACCAGCTCAGAAGCTCATATTTTTAAATGAATCTTTAAGAATGATCTTGTCTTATTTTATTATGCATAATTGCCATTTATGTTTTTAATATGCTATTTTGCTTGTTTCTTTTTAGAGGCACTGGGAGAAAAGATTGAGCAACTACTTGTTTGTAACAGTGAGGCCTTTAGAGCCAGTAGTGTTTTCTTTAGACAACCTGACTTTAATGCTGTTAGGGAAACTGATATCTCAGATCTATCTGTCGTCTTTACTAACTCTGATTCATCAATACCATGTTTCAGGGTCATCTGTAACTTTCAATCCCATGTGGGTTCCTGTAGGTAACAGCTCATCTAAAATTTTAATGTAACCTTTAATTGAAATACTGATTACATGTAAAGAAAAATAACCTCATGACATAAAACAACGCTCTCTCTTCCTTCCTCCTTCCCTCTCCCCCTCTTTCCCCTTCCCTCTCCCCTTTCTCTCCCCCCTTCCCACTTCCCCTTCCTCTCTCTTCCTCTCTCCCTTTTGGTTTCTGGCCTTTACATTTTTGTTTTCTTTTTCTACCTGTTTTTGAAAATAGACTCTTTTCACACAATATATCCTAATTATAGTTTCCCTTCCCTCTCTTCTTCCCAGTTCCTGCCCACCTTCTCTCTCCTCTGGATCTATTCCCTTTCTATCCTTCACTAGAAAAGTACAAGCTTAAGAGATAACAATAAAACAGAACGAAATAACATACAGTAAAAATAAAACAACAACAAAAAAGCAAAAACAAAAACCCATCACCTTGAAGTTAGACAAAGCAACCCAACAGAAGGAGGGGAACCCAGAAGAAACCACAAGAAGCAGAGGTCCACTCATTCTCACTCTCAAGAGTCCCATAAAAACAGACACTGAACTGGAAGCCATGATATATACCCAGAGGACCTGGGGCAGACCCTTGTAGGTCCAGGGTTTGTTGCTTCAGTCTCCATGTTTTGATCATATGAGTTTTGATCATGTTGGTTAGATGGCTTTGTTTTTCTGGTGTCCTCCATCCAATCTGGTCCTAACACTCTTTCTGCTTCCTCTTCCACAGGATACCCTGAGCTCTGAGGGTAGAGACTTGATGGAGACAATTATTTGGAACTATGTAGTCCAAGGTCTCTCTGACTCTCTGCATAATGTCCAGCTGTGGGTCTCTGTATTTGTTCCCATCTGCTGCAGGAGGATGCTTCTCTGATGATGGCTGAATAAGGCACTGATCTGAGCATAGCAGAATATTATTAGAGATCATTTTATCACTACTTTTTTCAAGACTAGTAGTATTTGGTTTTGCCCTAGGTCTCTAAGCTCTCTAGTCTCTTATTCTTGTTCTTGGTTACCCAAGCAGTGTCAGGTATGGGTTCTATCTTGTGGAGTGGGCTTTAAATCAGACATTGCTAGAATTAAGGCCATTTGAGGGATGGTATGGGATTCTAGTGCCATGGTAACTTCTTGATATATATGAAGGTAGTCCTAGTGACGTCTCCTAACTATGGAAAAGATGGAGTCCCAACTGGTCATCTCCTGTCACCAAACAAAGCTTCCAGTAAAGGGACTGTGATATATCCAATTGAGTTGTTGGCCAAAGGGGTCCCATAGAAATCTACAAACAACCCAGGCTGTTTCCAAGATAAAGAGATCTTAATGGGAAAAATGATAAGAAATAATAAGGTAAAAGAATAAACATGCTGTGAATGTAGAGGGGAGGTTTCATGGGGAGAAAGAGGGTGGGCAGAGGGGAGACTGAGCATCAAAGCAGGATCAACAGGCTCCAAGTACATATGAAAATTCTGTAATAAAGCCCCTTACACTGTATATGTTCTTTAAAACCATATACAGAGTAATGGAAAGAAAATCCTGTGAACACTTTTTAAAAAATTGTTCTTGAAATTTGCATAGCAAAAAATTCATGTCTCTCTTAGAACTTCAAAGCTTATTTATTAACAGCCTTGAATTTAACTCAAGTATCCCCCTTTCTGCCTTCATTGCTCCCAAGTGTTATGTCTTCTAGTATCATTTTCACTTATTCTGTGAAATGTTCAATCATTATTTCTTGATCTGTCAAGGTTAGAACTTGAATGTTAGTGCTTTTTTAAATCACACCTCCACATTAATAAGTTATTAATGTGTGTTTGTATTTGTGACTGTGTATGGGTATGTTGTGACTGCAGGTGCTCACAGAGACTCACGGAGCTGATCAGGGCACTGGGAACTGAACTCGGGTCGGCTGGAGCACATGCTATTAGCAAGTTCCCTCTCTAGCTAGTAGTTTTAGGCGTCTATAAAGTGTGGCAAGCCATGTTATATTATATACCCATAATTTCTTCATATTCAGTAACCTTTTAATTTTCCAGCTACTATTTATAATATTGTTTTAATGTACTTAAGACATTTTAAATTGGAAGAGATAATGCTTAAATGATTAATACAAATTTAGCATTTTGATTTTTTATGGGCTTGTTCTAATGGTAAAAACCAGACAACAAAATTTCTCTGTTGTGATTATATAAAAATTAATTCATATCAAAAGAATATAAAAATTTAAAAGAGGATACAGCTAAATCAAGTTCTTTAGGTATATGGTCCAGGGTGAAATTTTTCTGTCTTATATTTATAGTTGTCCATAATTGTAAAACCGTTATGCTGTATAGCCAAACATTGCCAAACCATTATTTAAAGCAAGCTTTTACTTTTATGGACTTTGCAATTAATTACCTTTGAAATTTTCTGTTTGACTCAAGGCTTGTCACCAGCTGAGTGGTAATAACATCTGCTTCTTCATGGCAATTTTTGTTGCATGAATACAGTTCTTGGCCAGGTGCCTCACTCTTTCCTAGAGTCAATTGATTTGCTATGTGCATACCTTGCTACTCAATCAGGAACCTGAGAATTATTCCCCTTTAACCATAGAATGAAATCTCTGGGGTCACATAAAATATAGAAACTATCTCTTTGGTTTCCAGCTTCTGTTCTGAGGCAATATGTCTGTAAGACATTTAGGAATAAAAATGGGAAGGAGTATGACCTCTGAAAGTGGTAGCAGTATTTATTTTCCATGTTTAATTTTCTTTGGAATTGAGTGCTCAGACTAGTGTGGCCTTGGAAGCCAAGAAGTATTGGCTTATTTGCATTTGATTTTGTTAATATCATCTTTAGCAGCAACTGGATTCTGAATTTTTGTTAGAATTCTATTCTTTGCTTCCTGTAGCTTTGAATCTATTCTTTCCTCCTGCTCATGTTTCCATTTAATAACCTTTCACAGCGTAATCGAAACAGCCATGTTTTTCATAGTAACTTAGCGAATTCTTGGATTGAAAACAGTGGGTAGTAAGGTGTCAGCTTTGTAGGTCTGTTTCTACCATGTAAGCAAACGCATTTCTATGTGGTGTACTCAAGAACACATGCACTGACTAATTGTACTTGAACAGCCACACAAAGGGCAATCATCACAAAACGCCACAGATTGGGCTCTTAGCAAAGCCTGAAATAAACATTATTTCAACACCTATTTATGCAAACATTTGAACAGTTCTTTTTTTTTTTAATTCTATTTCTTCCTGTGATTGTTTACATTGCTGTTGCCAAATTATTGAGAGTTAATGTTCATCATCTCATATCACCTTATTCTTAAGTGGTTTATACACTTTATATAACTTGAGGTTTGTTCTTTAAATGTATGTATGTAAGGTATCTACAAAATATTTAAATGTTTAAAATGCTGGATTACCAAACTGGAGAAATTGGATTCTGGTTATTTTTTCCATGTCCATATGTGACATACTCTCTTAAGGATATGGCCCAGTACCTTTAAGTGTTTCCATAAATATTTTAATAACATCAATTCTAGTGTAGAAATGCCCAGGTCCATTATTCCTGCTTTCAGTCTTGCTCTAATGATGTGGTCTCAGGCACTTGTGTTGAAAAGCAGAGAAGCATCCGGATTGCAGGGCAGATGAAATGACAGTAACTCAGCTGCTGTGCAGGCTTTTCCAATGTTCAGCTCAGTGAGAAATTCCTCAAGGGATTCCAGCATAGGGAAAATATGCAGCATAAAGGCAACTTGTACTTTAAGGATATTTTTATCCTGTATCTCATGGCCTCGTGCCACAAGGCAATTTAGTAATTGCTACCGTCCTAGGATATGGCAAAGCTGTGGTTTGGGCTGATGGTGCACTTACACATACAAACTGGCTAATTTATGGATAGCTAGTAGAGCATTTGGGGGTTTGAATTTTCTGTCTATTATTCAGAAACTTGCCCATAAATATTGTGACTCTCAGTACAGCTCTACATACGTCTTAAGCAACAGTGGTTGAGGTTAAACCTTGAGTGGTAACTGGATGGCAGTCAGCCCAGTTGACAGTTCAAAGCAGGTGACATCCATGGGAGCTGAGCAGGAAAAATAATGCTCATGGCCCAAGGAATTTCTTTGAGGTTCAGACATGTGTCACAAACAACTCCAGCATAACATAGAGGTTATTCAACAAAATATCAAAGGAGTCAATATTTCTCTCTCAAAATAAAAATAAAAGACATACAAGGCAGGCATCATGACACATGTCTGTAACTTTAGCACTCAGGGGTAAGAGACAGGAGGTTTACCCTGAATTGAAGACATCCTGAATTGCATAATGAATCCAAGGCCAACCTGCCCTACAAAGGAAAAATCTGTCTCACAACAACACTGTGTGTGTGTGTGTGTGTGTGTGTGTGTGTGTGTGTGTGTAAGAGAGAGACGGAGACTGAGACTGAGACACAGAGAGTGACAGAGAGTTAGAGGGAGAGAAAAAGGAGTGGAAGAAGGGAAGGAGGCTGGGGGGAAGGGAGGTTAGAAGGGAAGGAAGGAGGAAGGGAGGAAGGAAGGGAGAAAGGAAAGGAAGGAGGGAGGGAGAGAGGGAGGGAAGGAGAGAGGGAGGGAGGGAGGGAGGGAGGGAGGGAGGGAGGGAGGGAGGGAGGGAGGAGAAAGACACTCATTGGTATAATTTGTGGGGTAGCTCTGTTCCAGAGAAGAAATTTATGCTTTTTCTACCCATTTCCAAGTTCCCAAAGTGCTTCAGTCTTGGCACCCTCCCTAGATTAAGAATGGAGCCCCTGTTAAAATCTAGAGTCCCACAGGACAGTTGCACAGATATCTCCATCTCTGCCACCCACTTGCCTCTCACTTGCACCAAAACCTACTCTCAATGGTCATCCCAAAGGTAATCAAATACAATGCTCCAAACATATGATCTGCTTCCCATATGCACATACAAACGGCATCCTACCTCTCATCACTGATCTGCTTCCCATATGCACATACAAGCGGCATCCTACCTCTCATCACGGTGCCAAATCATCACAGTCCCAAATCATCACAAAAAGCAAGATTTTAAAATGTGATAACAGAAGCAATGAAACTATAATAAACAAAGCAGAAACATTTCAAGGCATTGGGATAAACAAACATTTCTGGAAATGTAGAAAGGCACCAGAAACCAACCCAGAACTCCATACACAGAAAAAAAAAAAGTCTGAAAAAAGAATTTTTCCTACCATGCATGAAATAGTCAAGAAAGTAGAGTGGGAAAAAATGTTGAGGAGTTATATACCAGGCAGGGCCATAAAATCCTCAACATTTAAGGAGAACAAAAATTTTCAACAGTACAACAATGTTTCAATTTAAAAACAAAGGAACAAAGTACTTGAATAGATTTTTCTCAGAAGACATACAAATGGCCAGCAAGCACATCACAAATACTCAGCATCACTAAGCATCATGGAATACAACAGAAGCCACCTCAAGGTGTCATTTCACCTTAGGATGGCTGCCATCAAAAGGAAAGTAAGTCCTGGGAGCAGGTTTGAATCAGTTTGGGTTATTGCAGACAATATGACAAATACCATAGTGCTTCCTCAAAGTAAAGGAAAAATTGAAATATCAAAAATAAATCCAGCATTTATAAATCCAAACTTAGAACTGTTCACTGAGGGATGAAAGATCTGAATTGACGTTGATATGCATACTTATGTATCAGAATATCAGGCCACAGAGTACATGAAACACATCTCATATAGCAACACTGATTTAGGAAGATTCCATAGTTTGTACATATGCCTAGCACATAAAGACGAGTCACATGGCCAATATCACTTGTGAGTAGGAGCTCACATGGTTGATCATTTTAGAGTTGAAGTAGGTCAGTGAGATAAGCTTTCTATACACTATGTGAAGGTGTGTCTCTGTCCTTCTTTACCTGCCTGAGGCACCGTCTGAATGGTTTAGTAAAGAGCTGAATAGCTAATAGCTAGGCAGAAGAGGATAGGCGGACATCCAGCAGAGATAGGAACTCTGGGAAAGAATCAGGCACGAGGGATTCCCCAGCCAGAAGCAGAGGAAGAAACGTGCCAATTCTGGGAGCAACGTGGCCAAATGTAGATTAGTAGTAACAGGTTAATTTAAGTTATACTAGCTAGCTGGTTGGGATCAAGACAGGTAAGGCCAAGCTTTCATAACTAATAAAAGTTCTTCGTGTCATTACTCAGGAAGCTGATGGGTCGAGACAGTCCTGTGATAGTTAAGTGAAACCTAAAGTTAGAATACAGTGAAGAACTGTTCACTATATATCCCATAACTGCCAGAGGCAGTGTCCAGAGAAGCAGAAATGAAACGATACTTAAAGAGATGAAAATGGTAATTTTGTGAATATTACATATGTATAAAATTATATAATGGACCCCACAAATAAATGCATACATATCAGTTAAAAGTAAAAGCTTTAAAAATATTAAAAACAGAAAGAAAAAATCCTGGTAGACAGAAAATTCCCCATTGCCATCTCATACACAACCTTTCATATAAATCAACTGGAAATTGACTCCCCATGTGAGGATAGATCATTTTAAAATAAAAAAAGTCCTCAAGTTTCTAGTCTTAAATTTTAGGGCCTGTGTCAAGGCAAGGCAACAAAAGGAGAAATACAGTCCTAGGATCCCTGTTGGTTCTATGGAGACAGCAATTTATTAAAATGCACACAGGGTTTGGATGATTTATTCATCCTGCACCTCTAAACATTCCACACCATCTGAAAGTATATTCCCCCTGTCGACAAGAAGAAGGAGTGCTAGGAAGAACCAATGAGGCTTAAGTGAACACCTCTGCACAGGCACCAGCTATGGATTTACACCCTGTCACAGGACCATTAGCACCATTACCTGTGGTTGTTTATGGAGTTGTTTGCAGTGGGAAAATTCTATCCTGAGCACTGAGCAAAATCTGTGCAATGCTAGTGAGTCTGTGTAGTCACATCTGTTTCCACCCGAATGACAGAACCCCATGACTTCTCCCAACAACACTCATTATAATGATGAAGAACTAGATATATTTTTTGTAAGATTTATTTTATTTTTAACTATAGGTGTGTGTGTGTGTGTGTGTGCTTGCTCATCTCATTTCGGGGAACTGGAATTTAGATGATTTGGAGCCAACCAATTTGGTTGCTGGGAAGAGACTCGGGACATCTAGAACAGCAGTGTGAGTCCTTAATCATTGAGTGATCTCCCAGCCCTGAGATAGCCATTTGTTAAACAGGAGGGTTTCCAGAAACTGAGATCAACATGTTTACTAAAAGCCTCAAGCTCCTTCTTTAGGCTATTTCAACTCCACTCTACATTTTTAGAGTCATCCCTTTAATTTGCATTTATTTAAACATACATTTCCTTGATGTGCAATGTAAAAATACAAAGTTAATGTTGGGAACCAACTTCTACACTTTTTCATCTCATTAATTGAGGCAGGGCCTCTCATTCAAATCTAGAGCTTATTGATGTGGCTAGTCTGGGGATTGTTTATTCCCTGAGGCTTGACTTACAGGTGAGGTGAGAGTTATGCTTTCTCAACATTGACATCTGTTCTGGGGATCTGAACTCAGATCTTCACATTCATACAGAAAGCACTTTCACCACTGAGACAATTCCCCAGTCCTTTTTGATAACCGTGTCATTCCTTCGATGGAATACCTCTTCGTGGTTTTCAGTTTCGTTTCCCTAGTGATCAAGACATAAAGCTGTGACTTGAGTACCTGTCAGTCATTTGCTTGTCTTCTTTTGAGACATACCTATCACAAAAACACAGGCTGTAGAAAAATACAGGACCACAGGTTTGCCTTTACACTAAAAAGCTTCATGGCCAAAAATGAAAAGTCAGTACAGAAAAGAGACAAACTACAGCATGGGACAGATAGCACTCTATCCAAAGAACATTCCACATAAATAACAGTAAATAACACAGTTTATAAGTTGGCTTCTTTTTAAAATCCAGAAGGCATTATTTGCTATAAAACCCCGATGGTGCTATTTTCTATAAAAATGAGCTATTATGTTATTTTCAAATAATGAAATGAAACTTTCAATCTCTCAGTATATCTGAGGACAACTTGTTGGAATTGCTCTCTCCTTCTACCCTGCAGACTGGGGGACTGAACCCAGGTCCTCAGGCTTGGCTGCAAGCTCCTTCCCTTGCTGAGCCTTCTTTCCCTTGTTAATCATTACTCATAAGGAATATTCTGTAGCATGCAAATGTTAGAGATAGAGAATCCTGTAGCCAACTAGCTGAAGAAAGATTCTACCAGATTAGGAGGAATGGAGAAGTTCAAGGCCAGTGTGTATGTTACTGTGCTTCACTGTTGTTGTTCCCAAAGACAGTCACCCACCATTCCACATACTTTTGTTTCCTCTTTTGTTTTGAGATAATATACATTTAATTCTATAATTCCCATTTTCTTCCTTCCATCAGCTTCCTGTTAAGTTTGACATCTTCTAGTTATTTTCTTCTATTCCCTTTTCCTATTTGATTAAACTTCTCTTCATTTTCCATATCAGAGGTGGTTCCCTACTTAGAGTTCCTACTGCTGTGATAAAACACCAAGACCTAAAGGACATAGGGAGGAAAGGGCTTTTTTTGGCTTATACTTCCACAGCACTGCCCTTCATCAAAGAAAGGCAGGATAGGAACTCAAACAGGGCAGGGACCTAAAAGCAGGAGCTGATGCTGAGGCCATGGCGGTGGGGTGCTTACTGGCTTGTTTCTCATGGCTTGCTCAGTCTGATTTCTTTTAGAACACAGGTCCACTAGCCCAGGGGTTGTCCCATTCACCTTGGTCTGGACCTCTCCTTTGATCACTGATTAAGAAAATGTCCTACAGGTTTGATTACAGTCCAATCCTCTGGTGGCAATTTCTCACTTGAGGATCCCTCTTCTCTGATGACTCTAACTTGTATTAAGTTAACATAAAACTAGGCAGCATGGTGGCTTTATTCTTTTCCTTTGCTCTTGTCCTGGAATATTTAATGAGTTTTGTTGAGTCTTAGCTCCCCACAGTGTCATTTACTCTTCTTTGTGACACAGTGATAGTGGCTGGTAGCCTTAATCCAATTAGAATGAATTGATCTGGTGCTGACTTCAAGTCATTATTAATAAAGCTCCATCTATCTCTGATTCATTTAACTGCTGATTTCCTGAAATCCACTCATTTCACAGAAATCTCTTTCAAATTTCCAGCTATTATTTGTCATCCTTGTGTAATTTCAGAATATGGCACATGTCTCACAGGTATGATGCATTCTATGAGGGATTACTATGCATTTAAATGTACCCCTAACATCAAAGACTCTAAAGTGCTTACACAGAGGGTCACTACCAGACCTCAGTGGGCAGTTCTGAGTCTTCAGTTCTCTGTTTGGGACTTCATTTTTACAATCTGTAAATGAGAGACTCTCCATAAATTGAGTTTTATAAATTTTAACTGGCTTATATTTATATTTCAGAAAAATGGAGAAAATGAGAGGGAGGGGAGAGGGAGAGGGAGAGGGAGAGGGAGAGGGAGAGGGAGAGGGAGAGGGAGAGGGAGAGGGAGAGGGAGAGAGAGAGAGAGAGGGAGAGAGAGAGAGAGAGAGAGAGAAAGTGAGAAAGTGAGAACACACTGGCTCAAGCTAGGCTTAAACCAATGGATGCTGCTCATTGATAGAAGCTGAGAAGTCGCTATTGATTGAGAATCCAGTTGATGTTTGAGAGAGTAGGTTTCAGTCTGTTTACAAATGATGCTTAGGTGACTATATAAAAGGAAATGTTAGGTCAAATGCAGCTTTCATGATCTATTTTAAAAAAAAAATTTCTTTCTCTGTCCATGTGTGTCTGTGTGTAGGTGTAAGTACATGTGAGTTACAGGTGCCTGCAGTGACCAGAAGAGGGCACCAGGGGTAGGAATGACATTCAGTTGTGAGCCACTTGACAAAAGTTCTGGGGATCAAACTGGCAACATCTGGAAGAGCAGTATATTGTCTTAATAACTAAGTCTCCAGAAGGAACATTAGTTCAAGCTTGAGTTTTAAAAGAGTATTAGCTCACATGTTATCTCTTTGAACCATATACTTATGATTAAATCATTTATATATTATGATGCTCAGTAAATATTGATGTACTCCAAATAATTTTGACCTACTAAAACTGTTTTATTTTTCTGGCTTTTTCTTCTAGATTGAGATCTATACCGTTCATTTATGCTTTTACTCTCACTCCCTCTATGCTACACTTTTAAGATTCTATTTAGTGCCATTCCCATATCCCTCCCATTTGGTGTATATTCCATTCATAGGACAATTTAGCAATGGTAAACCCTCTTCTTTACTTATACAATTCAGTTACCACAAAGTTTTTATTGATTATAAATCTAGATTATAAGTAGGCTTACCTTCAGTTCTTAGCATGCATATGTCATTGAATTAAGAATCCACACATATCATTACATATTCCTTTCTGCAATGGCATTGCCATCAGAACACAGATATTATGAGAACATAGCTCAGTCGAAGCTGGAAGTAGCATTAGTTTGCTCTGAAAATGAATTTCATTAGTATATGCGAAGACTTCAGCTCCTATCTGGTGCTTGTCTTCTGTTTGGTGTTCACATTGGAGCCTTAAACAGTAAAAGGATGTATCTCTTCAAGGTTCTGGAAGTTCATCAGCTAGGAAAAGGTTTGCTGAAGATATGCAGGAAGGATGTTCTACTGTGTTTCTATTGCTATGATGAACGCCACAACCAAAAAGCAACTTTGGAAAAGAAAAAGCTTATTGTACCTTATATTTCCAGGTCACATTCCATCACGGATGGAAGTTAGAATAGGAAGTAGCATAGAAACTATAGAGAACTGTTGCTTATTGTCTCCCTCCCAAAATCATGCTCAGCCAGCTTTCCTGTGTATCTCGGGCTCACTTGCCTAGGGAGGGTACTTCCCACAGTAGGCTGATTGCTCCCTTTTACACCAGTCACCAATTGAGCAATTCCCCACAGACATGCCCTTAGGCCAATGTGATCTGAGCATGTCTCCTACTGAGGTTCCTTCTTTTCAGGTGACTCTAGGTTGACAATTAGTTGACAATTAAAACTAATCAAGACAAAGGGCAAATTAGAGAGTTTTTGTGCTTGTTTTTGTTTTGTTTTGTTTTGTTTTCACACAAATTGAAGATGTTTGATTAAAGGGCAAATTGGTGCTGAAAATACAGATAGACAAGAAAATGTAGATGTCCCTGGCTTTGATGTGTAATTTGCTGAAAGGGACATTGCACGTTATGACACTTTAGTATGTCCAAGCTAGTTAAGTAATTTGCAACTGACATTGGTGAATGAGCAAGAGAAGACCAGAGGCAGCCTACAGATGAACATACAAGTAGATGTAAAAGTTATTCAGAAAAATAAATAAGTATAAACCAATGGTCATTGCTGTCTACCAGCTCAGCCAGAGAGTGTGGCCATCAATATTCATAAGCTTTTACAATCGGACACACAAAGGCATGCAGACTGGAGGAAATATAAAAAGTTGATAGTTATGCGTAGAGTAGAGCAACCAGGCAGGGCCCTTACAAAGAGACATGAAAAGCAACATTTCCACTGCAGTGTAATTTAGTAAGCAGAAAGTAAGATATCTAATTGTCTTGAAAAGGTTTATCTTGAATCAAAAGCTGCACTTAAGGTCACTGTGCTGACAAACATGTCCCTGAATTCTTCATCCTTCTGTGTCAATCTCTCAAATATGGGTATTTCAAGTGTGCAAAGTGTTCTAGTTGCATCAAAAAATAGTCTTATGCTAGTACCACTTACAGCAGAAACTAAGTATAATTCATCTGTATTCCTTTGTGTACAAAAGGGAGCACTTGTTTAGTCACATATCGATAGGCACATAAAACATTCTAGGACAGGAATATTTAAAATGTTGCCTATTTGTTTAGGATATTTATCTAAACTTTGGAACTATACTTTGCTGTTAATTGACTGGTAGTGTTCGACCTTGAAGTGCTTATGGCTAGCACACCAGCCTCCTAAGACCAATGACAAGCCTTTCTTCATGCAAAAGCAACAATGAGATTAACAATGATTTATGCATATTATTCTTAAGATGATTGTATCTAGATTCTGAGCTGAAAAAAATAAGAAGAGGGCTGTACAATATTGGAAGAAACAAGCAAACTATGACATACGCATTAAAAGGAAAATTCTGCAAAATTAGACCTGTCAGAATTATCTGACAAATGAAAAAATGTTGCATAAAATCCATGAACTACAAAAATAGATTTCATCTATATCTTCACAGTGTAATAGAGCTATCAATTTCCATTTGTGACACACTGTTATATAACAAGCAAATGAGTGCATGGATTTGATACACAATCTAAGATAAATATTCTTATTTATCATTTATATCCATGGTCACAAAACTTTGTCTTACTTGATACTTATTTTGACATCATCAGAATATATGAGTTATATTATTTATCTGGAATTTCAAATATGTTACTAACACATCTTGGTTTACAGATTAATGCTGATTTTTAGCATGTTGTTACCAAAGTCTTACTCAATTTTTCTTTGCCAAGGATATCATCCAAATTGGAGAACATTCTTTCCTGCCCCCCTTTGGTTTTTTAAGACAAGGTTTTACTGTATAGCCCTGGTTGTCCTGGTTGTCCTAGAATTAGCTCTATAAATAAGACTGGCCTTGAACTCACAGATATCCACCTGCCTCTGCTTCCCAAATACTGGGATTAAAGGTTTACACCACCACATCTCAGACGAAAGAACTTTCTGAGCCAAGCAATGAAAAGAATGTGCTCAACCTACCCACAAAACTTTCTACTCAAATTGTATCCTCTGTAAGAAATTCAGGGACAGGGGATGGAGCAGAGACTGAGGGAATGGCCAACCAATAACCAGCCCAACTTAAGACCCATCCCATGGGCAAGCACCAATCCCCGGCACTTTTAATGATACTCTGTTATGCTTCAAACAGGAGTCTAGCGTGGCTATCCTCTGAGAGCTTCGCCCAGCAGCTGATGAAAACAGATGCAGAGACCCACAGCCTGACATTGGATGGAACTCAGAAACTCTTATAGAACAGTTGGTGGAAGAACTAAAGGCCTTGAAGGGGATAGGTACTCCACAAGAAGACCAACAGAATCAACTAGCCTGGATAATTGGGACTCTCAGAGACTGAACCACCAACCAAAGAACACACATAGGCTGGACTTAGGCCTCCCAGTACATATGTAGCAGATGTGTAGCTTAGTCTTCATGTGGGTCCTGAACAACTGGAGTGAGGGCTATATCAAAAGCTGTTTCCTACCTGTAGGATATGTTCTTCTATTTGGGCTGCCTTCTTTGGTCTCAGTGGGAGAGGATACTCCTAGCTCCAAAGAGACTTGATATGCCAGGGTGTCGGGAATACCTAGGGGGTTCACCACTCTCTCAGAAGAGAAGAGGGAGTAGGGGTAAGTATTTTTGGAGGGAGAGATCAGGAGGAGGGCAGTGGGTGACATGTAAAGTAAATAAATAAAAATAAATAAATACAAAAAGAAGGTATTGATTGAATGAAATGAATTAATAATGAGCTATGTAAAATGTTAACAGTAAAGCTTCATGTTTGGTCTGAATTTGAACAGTTTAAGCAATCACTTACTGAGAGTGGCAGTTAGCTTTGATTGTCAACTTGACATAAGCGAATCACCTGGGAAGAGTCTCAGTGAAGGGTATTTATATAGGGTTAGCCATGGATATTCTGAGAGGTTGTCTTGTCAGTTAATGGATTTGGAAAGACCCTGACCATACTGGACTGTACCATTCACATACAATCAACTAGGCATGAGCTGTAGAAATGGAAATATCAAGCTGAAGAAAAAGAGGAGGGAAGTGAGCATGCAAGCATTCAAACTCTCTGCTCTTGACTTGGGGTGTGAAATGTCTGGCTGCCTCAAGCTCCTGCTACTCTGACAGTCCCACAAGGATGGATGCCTTACAACCGGGGACTGGAGACTAAGATAAACTTTTCTTTCTGAACGCACCTGTTGTCAGGATGTTTTTGCACAGCAACAGAAATTAAGACACTCAGTCCCTTTGTTTTATGATGGAGAACATACAATATTGTTTCAGCTAAAGAAATAGGTGAGATCTTATTTGTGGCTACAAGTATTCCACTGAAATGTGGTCCTGTGACATAGATAAATGCATGCATTTTATGTAGTTCCTATCAGTGTGACATAGTGATTAATTCTGGGAAACTGAACATTTCTAAGCACATTTTTTTTCATGGAGTCATGGAATATTATTGAAACAAAGCAAAGCTACATACCAGAATTTCACACATACACACACATACACACACACACACACACACACAGAGAGAGAGAGAGAGAGACAGACAGACAGACAGACAGACAGAGACAGACAGACAGACAGACAGAGACAGAGAGAGACAGAGACAGAGACAGAGAGACAGAGTGACAAGGAAAGAGACAGAGAGACAAAGAGAACAGGAGAGAGGAATTTTGCCTGTTTGGGTAGGAAACTTATTTAAAAGTGAAATTCTTGTTTAGACAAGTCTAGGGAAATGTGATGTGGAAGTTTCACTTCTCATAGTGTGATATGTTCCTCATTTTTCTGAAAGGCCTGAACCATGAACCAATCACATGATCAAATCATGTTCTTAAAAATTATCTGATATTACGGATGCACTAAATTTGTACTTAATGCAATATTGTATTTTTATGTCTTGGTTCTGATTATTACATTAAAATACTATAAGAAATTATCTCAGGGGATGCTGCTGATACAGAGGGCAATTATGGTTGCTTAAAACAAAGTACAATCAGAAATTTCTCTTCCGTTCATACTTTCTATCATTCAATTTTATTTTCCTTGTCCAGTTTTAGGAACTTTTCTGATCCAAACAATGAGAACATGTTTTTTTGTTTTTGGGGTTTTTTTTAAGATTTATTTATTATTATATCTAAGAACGTTGTAGCTGTCTTCAGACACACCAGAAGAGGGTGTCAGATCTCATTATGGTTGGTTGTGATCCACAATGTCGTTGTTGGCATTTGACTCAGGGCCTTTGGAAGAACAGTCACTGCTCTTAACAGCTGAGCCATCTCTCCAGCCATATTTTATGAGAAGATATCAGCAGATAGAAGTGGTCTAATAATCAGTCATATGATGATTTGTTAATAATCAAATTAATAAAGGAAATCTTAATTTAATCCTCTCTGCAATTCCAAACAAATACAAGCAAACATTCCTGTCAATTACCATGATAAGTAAGATGGAATCTGTCACACATATAAGAGGTCACAAACCTCAGATGACAGAGCCTGTGGAAGACAACATCTTGTCAGAGAAGGCAGGGGCAATGGTTATTGTTCTAAACTTATTTTTAAATCCAAATCACTGACAATCTCTTGCTTTTTGTTTCTGGGTTTTTCTTCATTTGTTTCTTTGCTTGCTTGCTTTTTACATTATTTTTTCTCTTTATGTTTACAGACTGTGTACTTTTATTATTTATTGATTTACATTTCAATCTCCCTTCCCAGTTTTCCCTTAATGAGCCCCACTCCCACCCATCCCCTCTCCATTTTGCCTCTAAGAGGGTACTTCCCCACCTCCCCACCTACTCCCACCTCACCCCTCTAACATCTCCCTTCTCTGTGGCATAAAGCCTCCACAGTACCAAGTGCAGACCCTCCCACTGGGGCTAGACAAGGCAGTTCTCTGCTAGCAGGGGCCACAGACCATCCCATGTATGCTCTTTGGTTGGTAGCTTAGTTCCTGGGAGCTCTGAGGGGTCCAGTTAGTTGATACTGTTTTTCTTCCTATGGGGCTGCAATCCCCTTCAGCTCCTGAAGTCCTTCCCCTAACCCTTCCATAGGGGTTCACAGGGTCAGTCCAATGGTTGGCTGTAAGTAACGACATCTGTCTCAGTCAGGTGCTGGCAGAGCCTCTCTGAGAACAATCATGCTAGGCTCTTGTCTGCAAGCACATCTTGGCATCAGCAATAGTATTGGAGTTTGATGTCTGCAGATGGGATGGATCCCAAGGTGGGGCGGTCTCTGGATGGCCTTTCTTTCAGTCTCTGCTCCACGTTTTGTTCCTGTGTTTCCTTTAGACCAGAGCAATTCTGGGTTAAAAATTTTGAGATGGGTGGGTGGCCTTATCTTTCAACTGATGCCATGTCTATCTATTGGAGGTGGTCTCTTCAGGTTCTATCTCCCTGCTATTGGGTTTTTGAACTAATGTTATCCACACTGGGTTCTGAGAGCATCCCACATTTCGTCATTTGAGACTTTCTAATGATTCCTCCTTCCCCCACCCTGTACTGCTGCAGACTTCTACTCATTCTTCTGGTCCTCTGGGCCTCTCTCCTCTCTCCCCCATAACTAATCTTGCCCCCTTTTTGTCCCTCACCCTCCCCTGATTATGTTGTCTCCTAAGATTATATTGTTGCCCCTTCTGAGTGGAATTGAAGCATCCACATTGGGCCTTCCTTCTTGCTAAGCTTCATATGGTCTGTGAGTTGTATCACGGGTATTCTGAACTTTTTGGTTCATATCCACTTAACAGTGAATATGTACCATGTATGTCCTTTTAGGTCTGAGTTGCCTAACTAAGGATAATATTTTCTAGTTCCATTCACTTGCCTGCAAAATTTGTGATATCCTCATTTTTTTTCTTTTTTTTAATTAGGTTTTTAGCTCATTTACATTTCCAATGCTATATCAAAAGTCCCCCATAACCCCCCACTCCCCTACCCACCCACTCCCCCTTTTTGGCCCTGGCGTTCCCCTGTACTGGGGCAAATAAAGTTTGCAAGTCCAATGGGCCTCTCTTTCAAGTGATGGCCTATTAGGCCATCTTTTGATACATATGCAGCTAGAGACAAGAGCTCCGGGGTACTGGTTAGTTCATATTGTTGTTCCACCTATAGGGTTGCAGTTCCCTTTAGTTCCTTGGGAGCTTTCTCTAGCTCCTCCATTGGGGGCCCTGTGATCCATTCCATAGCTGACTGTGAGCATCTACTTCTGTGTTTGCTAGGCCCTGGCATAGTCTCATAAGAGACAGCTATATCTGGGTCGTTTCAGCAAAATCTTGCTAGTGTATGCAATGGTGTCAGCGTTTGGAAGCTGATCATGGGATGGATCTCTGGATATGGCAATCACTAGATGGTCCATCCTTTCGTCACACTTCCAAATTTTGTCTCTGTAACTCCTTCCATGGGTGTTTTGTTCCCTATTCTAAGAAGGGGCAAAGTGTCCACACTTTGGTCTTAGTTCTCTTGAGTTTAATGTGTTTAGCAAATTGTATCTTATATCTTGGGTATCCTAAGTTTCTGGGCTAATATCCACTTATCAGTGAGTACATATTGTGAGAGTTTCTTTGTGACTAGGTTACCTCACTCAGGATGATGTCCTCCAGGTCCATCCATTTGCCTAGGAATTTTATAAATACATTCTTTTTAATAGCTGAGTAGTACTCCATTGTGTAATTGTACCACATTTTCTGTATCCATTCCTCTGTTGAGGGACACCTGGGTTCTTTCCAGCTTCTGACTATTATAAATAAGGCTACTATGAACATAGTGGATCATGTGTCCTTATTACATATTGTGCCAGCCCCATTTGTTGAAAATGCTGTCTTTCTTCCACTGGATGGTTTTTGCTCCCTTGTCAAATATCAAGTGACCATAGGTGTGTGGGTTCATTTCTGGGTCTTCAATTCTATTCCATTGGTCTACTTGTCTGTTGCTATTCCAGAACCATGCAGTTTTTATCACAATTGCTCTGTAGCACAGCTTTAGATCGGGCATGGTGATTCCCCCAGAGGTTCTTTTATCCTTGAGAAGAGTTTTTGCTATGCTATGTTTTTTCTTATTCCAGATGAATTTGCAGATTGACCTTTCTAAATTCATTGAAGAATTGAGTTGGAATTTTGATGGGGATTGCATTGAATCTGTCGATTGCTTTTGCAAGATAGCCATTTTTACTATATTGATCCTGGCAATCCATGAGCATGAGAGATCTTTCCATCTTCTGAGATCTTTAATTTCTTTCTTCAGAGACTTGAAGTTCTTATCATACAGACCTTTCACTTCCTTTGTTAGAGCCACACCAAGGTATTTTATATTGTTTGTGACTATTTTGAAGGGTGTTGTTTTCCTAATTTCTTTCTCAGCCTGTTTATCCTTTGTGTACAGAAAGGTCATTGACTTGTTTGAGTTAATTTTATATCCAGCTACTTCACTGAAGCTGTTTATGAGGTTTAGGAGTTCTCTGGTGGAATTTTTAGGGTCACTTATATATACTATCATATCATCTGCAAAAAGTGATATTTTGACTTCTTCCTTTCCAATTTGTATCCCCTTGATGTCCTTTTCTGCTCGAGTTGCTCTGGCTAGGACTTCAAATACTATGTTGAATAGGTATGGAGAAAGTGGGCACCCTTGTCTAGTCCCTGATTTTAGTGGGATTGCTTCCAGCTTCTCATCATTTTCTTTGGTGTTGGCTACTGGTTTGCTGTAGATTGTTTTTATCATGTTTAGGTATGGGCCTTGAATTCCTGATCTTTCCAAGACTTTTACAATGAATTGGTGTTGGATTTTGTCAAATGCTTTCTCTGCATCTAACTAGATGATCATGTGGTTTTTGTCTTTGAGTTTGTTTATATAGTGGATTACATTGATGGATTTCTGTATATTAAACTATCCCTGTGTCCCTGGAATTAAATCTACTTGGTCAGGATGGATGATTATTTGATGTGTTCTTGGATTCGGTTAGCGATAATTTTATTGAGTATTTTTGCATCGATATTCTTAAAGGAATTTGGCCTGAAGTTCTCTATCTTTGTTGAGTCTTTCTGTGATTTAGGTGAATGTTGGCTTTCTATTATTTATTTTGTTATTGAAGATCAGCCTTAGTCCATGGTGATCTGATAGGATGCATGAGAAATTTTCAATATAGTTGTATATTTTGAGGCTTGTTTTGTGACCAATTATGTTGTCAATTTTGGAGAAGGTACCATGAGGTGCTGAGAAGAAGGTATATCCTTTTGTTTTAGGATAAAATGTTCTGTAGATATCTGTCAGATCCATTTGTTTTATAACTTCTGTTAGTTTCACTGTGTCAGTATTTAGTTTCTGTTTCCATGATCTGTCCATTGATGAAAATGGTGTGTTGAAGTCTCCCACTACTATTTTGTGAGGTGCAATATGTGCTTTGAGCTTTACTAAAGTTTCTTTAATGAATGTGGCTGCCCTTGTATTTGGAGTATAGATATTCAGAATTGATAGTTCCTCTTGGAGGATTTTACCTTTGATGAGTATGAAGTGCCCCTCCTTGTCTTTTTTGATGACTTTGGGTTGGAAGTCGATTTTATTGGATATTAGAATGGCTACTCCAGCTTGTTTCTTCATACCATTTGCTTGGAAAATTGTTTTCCAGCCTTTCATTCTGAGGTAATGTCTATCTTTTTCTCTGAGATGAGTTTCCTGTAAGCAGCAAAATGTTGGGTCCTGTTTGTGTAGCCAGTCTGTTAGTCTATGTCTTTTTATTGGGGAGTTGAGCCCATTGTTATTAAGAGATATTAAGGAAAAGTAATTGTTGCTTCCTGTTATTTTGTTGTTAAAGTTGGCGTTTTGTTCTTGTGGTTGTCTTCTTCTAAGTTGGTTGAGGGATTACCTTCTTGCTTTTTCTAGGATGTGGTTTCCGTCCTTGTATTTGTTTTTTTTTCTGTTAGTATCCTTTAAAGGGCTGGATTCGTGGAATGATAACGTGTGAATTTGGTTTTGTCGTGGAATACTTTGGTTTCTCCATCTATGGTAATTGAAAGTTTGGCTGGGTATAGTAGCCTGGGCTGGCATTTGTGTTCTCTTAGTGTCTGTATAACATCTGTCCAGGCTCTTCTGGCTTTCATAGTCTCTGGTGAAAAATCTGGTGTAATTCTAATAGGCCTGCCTTTATACGTTACTTGACCTTTTTCCCTTACTGCTTTTAGTATTCTATCTTTATTTAGTGCATTTGTCGTTCTGATTATTATGTGTCGGGAGGAATTTCTTTTCTGGTCCAGTCTATGTGGAGTTCTGTAGGCTTCTTGTATGTTCATGGGCATGTCTTTCTTTAGGTTTGGGAAATTCTCTTCTATAATTTTGTTGAAGATATTTGCCAGTCCTTTGAGTTGAAAATCTTCATTCTCATCTACTCCTATTTTCTGTAGGTTTGGTCTTCTCATTGTGTCCTGGATATCCTGGATGTTTTGAGTTAGGATATTTTTGCATTTTCTTTGATTGTTGTGCAGATGGAATCTTCTGCACCTGATATTCTCTCTTCTATTTCTTGTATTCTGTTGCTAATGCTTGTATCTATGGTTCCTGATTTCTTTCCTAGGGTTTCTATCTCCAGCATTGCCTCACTTTGGGTTTTCTTTATTATGTCTACTTCCCTTTTTAGGTCTAGTATTGTTTTGTTCATTTCCATCACCTGTTTGGATGTGTTTTCCTGTTTTTCTTTAAGGACTTCTACCTGTTTGGTTGTGTTCTCCTGTTTTTCTTTAAGGACTTGTAACTCTTTAGCAGTGTCTCCTGTATTTCTTTAAGTGAGTTATTAAAGTCCTTCTTGATATCCTCTACCATCATCATGAGATATGCTTTTGAATCCGGGTCTAGCTTTTCAGGTGTGTTGGGGTGCTCAGGGCTGGGTGAGGTTGGAGCGCTGCGTTCTGATGATGGTGAGTGGTCTTGTTTTCTGTTAGTAACATTCTGACATTTGCCTTTCACCATCTGGTAATCTCTGAAGTTAGTTGTTATAGTTGTCTCTGGTTAGAGATTGTTCCTCTGGTGATTCTGTTAGTCTCTATCAGCAGACTTGGGAGACTAGCTCTCTCCTCTGTGTTTCAGTGGTCAGAGCAGTCTATGCAGGCAAGCTCTCCTCTTACAGGGAAGGTGTAAAGATATCTGGCATTCGGACTTGCCTCTTGGCAGAAGATGAAGACCCGAAACAGGACCTGTCCCAGAAGCCATGTCGCTTTGGCCTGTCACAGAAGCTGTTAGCTTCTGTAGTCCACACTCTCACCTGCACAGACTAGTCTCAGAGGGATCCGGGAACAAAGATGGCTCCCCCAGGTGTTCTGGCAAAGCCCTCCTGGGCAGGGCAGACACCTCTCCTCTGGCAGGGAAGGTGCCCTAATGTCTGGAACCTGAAACGGGGTCTGTCTCAGAAGCTGTCCTCTAGGGACCTTAGGGGTGTCAGCCGACTCTGTGCCCAGGTGACCTGGTGCCAGTGCTAGTTTTCTGCTTCCCTAATGCTGTCTCAGGTCCCGTGCAATTGGATCAGAACAGAAGTTGTGTTCCACTCACAGGTGGTCCTAAGTTCTCATGGAGAGTCCTCTAGGGGACCTTGGGTTTGTCTGCCCAAGGTGACCCGGTGCTCGAGCCGTGGACATTTCTTTAGGTGCTTCTCGTACATTCAAGATTCCTCCGTTTGAGAATTCTCTGTTTATTTCTATAGCCCTTATTTTTTTAACTGGATTACTTGGTATTCTAGAGTCTGACTTCTTGAGTTCTTGGTATATTTTGGATATTAGCCCTCTATTGGATGTAGGGTTAGTGAAGATCTTTTTCCAATCTGTAGGTTGCTGTTTTGTCCTATTGACAGTGTTCTTTCCCGCACAGAAGCTTTTCCATTTCATGAGGTCCTTTATGTTACTAAAATCAAACAAAATTGGAAGAGAAAATCATGCTTCCACTATTGTTTACATTGTCTGCCATCATTCTTTGTAGATTTACCTAAGAGTTCAGTCAGACCCCCATCCCCTGAAGATCTTCCAGTCCTTAATATTCTATGTTGTTTGGATAAGCAATAAACTTCCAAACCCTATCCTTTCCAAAATCTTGAAAGCAGAGCCCTAGGAAGAAATAGCAGTGGTACTGGGCTCCAATACTGTGGGATGCTGCACTCACTGCCTAGAGATTCACCTGCATTAACTTTGAAAATGAAATATGTATTTCAAGAGAATGGAAATAATAGGAAGTCAAAACTTAAGAAGGTATGAAGCCTGAAATGAACCTGTAGGATTCATTTATGGCATTACAGGCATTGAAGTAACAATTAAAATAAATAAGTTCTCAGGGAAAGGGTCTAAGGCTTTTACCCTTTTGTCTGTCCATATGCAAATGTGAAAAATCTGCAGTGGTGAGGGGTGAGTCCCAGAGCACTGATCTTGTCAGCTGACAGACTCAAAGTCAGTAAATGCAGTGCTTCTTTGCAGGAATACTTCTTTCAGTACACAATGGACCAAACTAAGTAAAAATGAATGAATATGAATTCTTTCTTATTAACATAGGAAGCTATTTTCCTATCAGCCACACAGCCATGATCTTAAGCAATTTTTCACAGTTATCCCAATGACACATTGTTCAGTTTCTTTGACACTGGGTAATTTGCCTAAAGAATGACATCATGAATCCATCAGGTCTTGCTGAGGCACACATTCATGTATTCACTGAGCATGTTATAGCACACTCTTTACAAATCAGGACGTTGACCACATTTGCAGTGTAAATGTTTGCATGAAATAAATTCTTGCAATATACAAAAGTAATAAAATTCAGAGAGCCAAATCAAGATACATAGCTATTACATGATGTAAGTTATACCATTACTGGAAAATGTTTAAATTCGTCGTGTTGGTTAATATTGTCAGCTTGACTAGCTAGAAGATGCACCTCTGGATGTGTTTTATGTGACAGGGTTTCCAAAGAGATTTAACTGTGGATGAAAGGTTCACCTGGAATGTGGGAGCCATCATCCCATGGACTAAAGAAAAGGAAAGAAGAGGAGGGTGCCACCAGAACTCATTTCTCTCTACTTGCAAACATCAGACACCACGTGAGTGCTCATACACCTGCTCCCATATCCAGGATGGACTGTACCCACTCCAACTGTAATCCAAAAGGAATTCTTCTGAGTCTGAGTTGCTTTTGTCCAGTATTTTATCACAGCATCAAGAAAAGCCACTGAGGTAGACATGGATGACATGCATTTATTTATTGTTTGTTTGTTTGGTTGGTTGGTTGGTTTTTTTTGAGACAGGGTTTCTCTGTAGAGCCCTGGCAGTCCAGGAACTCACTTTGTAGACCAGGCTGGCCTCGAACTCAGAAATCTGCCTGCTTCTGCCTCCCAAGTGCAGGGATTAAAGGCATGTGCCACCACACACGATAGGCATTTAAGTCCCAGGAAAGAAATGTAGCAAAATATTTTATCCTGTAAGATTGATAAGGTTTCTTTTAATTTCTGGTTCTTACATGATAGTTAATCCTGAGAATTATTAAGGATTTATGAAAATGTGTGCTGGTCTTGTTCTTCTTCATGACATGTTATCATGAAATTTTCTGTTATTTCTAGTTTTAAACAGTGAGCAATACAGATGATTCCAGAAGTGGATTGATAATGTCTGGAGAGTCTGCTCAGTGGTTAAGAGCACTGCAGCTCACAACCACCTGAAGTTCCAGTACCAGGAGTTCTGATGCCCTCTTCTGGACTCTCTAGGTATTTGCACTCAGATGTACATACATGCATGTAGGCAAAACACTCAGACACATAAAATAAAAATAAATCTTTGTATTTTTCTGAAAAGTGAATTGATAAAATGTATACATAAAAACATATTTTGAGTCAGGATAAAGGCACACTTTTAAACAATTTTATTATGTAGTAATGTATTGACTTGATTCTTTTTCTATCAGTTTACTGAGGTTAAACAACGTGTAGCTTTTCTAAGTAACTATTACATGCATTTATTTATGTAATTACATGTACACACATGTGCATCATTTAATGTGTGTGTGTGTGTGTGAGACAGACAGAGAGAGAGAGAGAGAGAGAGAGAGAGAGAGAGAGAGAGAGAGAGGGTCAGGGAACAGGTTATGTATGTGTCCTTTCCTCCCACCATGTGGCTTCTGGATAATAAACTAGAGTCATCAGGTATTTTGGCAAATGTCCTTAGAGTCCACTAAGAGCCCACAAGCTATCACTTTCCCATTGCTTTTGTATATTAATAAAAGTTCTACATTTGGGCATTAAAAACTAATTGATATCACAGTCTCAATCTGTAAGCTATCTATGTTAATTTATACACTTGTATATTCACATCAGCTTGCTTTTCTTGCACATGCTTATATCGTCCAAAATAAGATGTCATGGTGCTGTTGGCACACAAGTGTTGTTACTTTACATCCAAACATTCAAGTCATAGGATGTTGGCAGAACACCAAACATGCAGGGATCATGATACATGTACTTATAATATTGTTGTTTTTGTCTGATTATTATGGTTTGAGGAGATGAATGTAAATGTCAGTTTTCAAGGAAGCAAATGTGATGGGTACACATATATGTGTATGCGTGCATGTGTGTGTGTGTGTGTTTCCTCTTAGGTGTAATAAGTAAGGAAAACTCAAATTCTTCATAAATATCACTTTCATGTGTCTGTGAGAGCTTTTCAGAAGAGTCTAGCGTCTTGGTCACCTGACTGAGCAACAATGCAGGAGAGAACAAAGAATAAAATGGTGGAATATGGATACATTTCCTCCGTGTTTGAGTTGAGATATCTGCATCTTCCTACCATAGAGATTGGAGCCAATAGTCCCCAAGCCTACCTCGTGGTGCAGCAGTAACTGATGGGCTCATTTGCTCTCGTTCTTGTCTTCAGTCTTCAACTCAGTTATGTTTCTAATTCCCCTGGTTCTCCAGAGGATGATGGCATATCATTGTATGGGCCACCTCTCACAATGGTGGCAGTGGGAGCAAGATGACTGTTGGTTCTGTTCCTCTATGGCAATCCTGTCCAATACAGACACAAGGATTGAGAGGACTCTTGGCCAAGTGGCATCTGCTTTAGTCATCACTGTTACATCAGCCTTCCATTCTTCACTAATATTTATTACCCTTTCTCTCAACTGCACCTCTTTACTTTTATAAGTACAAATCAAACAGAGAAAGTTCGAGTATATGTGTGTGTGACTTCCTGTGATGTCAAACATGGCCACATATAACTCACCTTGAACTCAACTTCATTCCTGATGAGATGACAAGCATTTGCACACATAGAGCAATGACTTAGAATGCCATGAAGCCCCTTGGATAACGTTGTTTCTTTCCCATTCTATGATTTTTCAAGACTAAATATTTACTAATCTATAAAATGAATCAAACATAACTTTAAACTCATCTAAAAACAGAAATATTTCAATTTCCCTATATATAAGGACTATGGAGGTCATTATTCTGTCCTGTGACTCATCTGATGATGTTCAGCACACAGATTCTGAGGTTGTTCAGAGTTAAAATGGTAAGGTAATATTATTTCTTGAGATTGAACCCTAACTACTGAATTCTATTTTTATTTTGAGAAAGATAAAATTGGATCTGATATAAACAAATATAGAGTAGTTCTAAATTTCCAAGTATACACTCTGCTCATAGAATGATTGTATAGAATTGTATTAGGTTGCTTTTGGTAACAAGTGCTAAAATCAAGTAATAAAATTGAACAGAAATTTGAGAGGATAGCTACCTAAATAAAAGTCCTAGGCAAAATGGGTGTGGTGTTGGGAGACACAGGTACAGATCTCCATAGAGACCCTAAGAACACATCTCTGCCACAGTACTCTCTGAAAACTATCAAATCTGTGAAACAGACCTAGTCACGTTCACACCACAAGTTTGTTGTAAAGATCAAATAAAGTTATCTATGTAAAGTGATAAAGTAGTATTTTATAACAACTCAACAACAAGTAAACATTAACTTTTCGATCATTACTGTGTCTCTCTTAATTCTACAAGTTTGCATCATACCCTACAAGGCAGTTGCTGATCCAAGTTCTGCGGCAGTAGGAGAATAGAACATGGGCAATCCACACCCTGTACAGATTATGCATTAGATTGTATGCAGTACATGTCTCTCTCCCATGGGGTGGGTCTGAAGTTAGGACAGTCATTGCTTGACCATTCCCCCAATCTCTGTTCCATTTTTTTCCCTGCACAGCTTGTAGACAGGACTAATTTGGGGCCAAAGGTTTTGTAGGTAGGAATCCCCTCCCTCCACTGCTAGTCCCACCTGATTACAGGAAGTGGCCTCTTTAGGTTACATATTCTCCTCTGCTAGGAGTCTCAGCTAGGGTTACCCCATAGATTTCCAAGAACCACTGCTGTTCTGGGTCTCTGGGTAGTCCCAGTGATTCTCCCAGTGATGGTTTGTATATGTTTGGCTTAGGGAGTGACACTATTAGAAGGTGTGGCCCTGTTGAAGTAGGTGTGTCACTGTATGTGTGGGCTATAAGACCCTCATCCTACCAGCCTAAAAGCCAGTATCCTGCCAGCAGCCTTCAGATGAAGATGTAGGGCTCTCAGCTCAGCCTGCACCATGCCTTTCTGGACACTGTCATGCTCCCCTCTTGATGATAATGGATTGAATCTCTGCACCTGTAAGCCAGCCCCAATTAAATGTCCTTATAAGAGTTCCCATGATCAGCCACCAAATGCAGACACTATTACATATGCCAGCAAGATTTTGCTGACAGGACCCTGATATAGCTCTCTCTTGTGAGACTATGTCAGTGCCTGGCAAATATAAAAGTGGATGCTCACAGTCATCTATTGGATGGAACACAGGGCCCCCAATGGAGGAGCTAGAGAAAGTACCCAAGGAGCTAAAGGGGTCTGCAACCCTATAGGAGGAACAACAATATGAACTAACCAGTACCCCTAGAGCTCGTGTCTCTAGCTGCATATGTAGTAGAAGATGGCCTAGTCGGCCATCATTGGGAGGAGAGGCCCTTGGTCTTGCAAAGATTATATGCCCTAGTACAGGGGAATGCCAGGGCCAGGAAGTGGGAGTGGGTGGGTTGAGGAGCAGGGTGGGGGGAGTGTTTAAGGGATAGCATTTGAAATGTAAATGAAGAAAATAACTAATAAAAAATATATATTAAAAAAATGTGTTGCCTCGGTCATGTTGTCTGATCACAGTGGTAAAACCCTAACTAAGACTAATTTCTGTTCTCTCTCCCAGCTCTACCACACCTAATCTCCTTCCCTGTTTCCCTTGCCACCACCTCTCCCACCAAGTTCCCTGCCTTCACCCACTTCCAATGCTTTTTTGTTTTTTTATTTTCCTTTCTGAGTGAGAATTAAGCATCCTCCCATTAGCCCTCCTTGTTACTTCACTTCTCTGGGTTTGTGGATTGTAGCATGGTTACCTTGTACTTATGGCTATTATCCACTTATAAGTGAGTACATTCCATGTGTGTCTTTTTGAGTCTGGGTTACCTCACTCAGGATATTTTCTAGCTCCATCCATTTGCCTGAAAATTTCATGATGTCTTTGTCTTTAGTAGCTGAGTAGTATTCCATGGTATACATAAACCATATTTTCTGTATCCTTTTTTCAGTTAAAGGACATTCAGGTTGTTCCAGATTCCAATAAAGCTACTATGAACATAGATGAGCAAGTGTCCTTGTGGTACAGTGGAGAATCTTTTGGGGGTACCCATATCTTTTATCTGCCCTTCATATGATAACAAGTGTTTGTTTGTTTGTTTGTTTGTTGTTCTTGTTCAAAGAAAACTCCTGAGAAAGATTTCTTGGGAGATAATAAAATTAGTTGTTTTTAAGAATTGATATTTTTTCTTTAGGAGCTGCCACTTTAAGTGACTGAAAAGCAGAATTCCTTGATTAGGTGTTGATGAGTCCCAGTGAGATTTAACATACAGATTTCTAGGAACGACCACTACGTTCTGATTCAGCTTGCAGAGATTTGTGTGTTTGGGGTGAATGTCCCACTCTCCTCTCTGAATGTGGGTTATTCCTGCTCCTTCTCCAAGGACATTTACTTCATTACTTTGTGCCCAATAATGTCACTAACATGAAGGAGATAAAAGCATGGTCAATTTTATCTGGGTCTTAGCACACCACATGGTAATAACTAATGGATATTTTAAAAACAAACTACTTAAATCAAGCAGTAACTAATATGTTAGGGTAGCCAACTGGTCCTGAAGAAATGGTGGTTAATTTCTGGGCATGTAATCTCAGCATTCAGGAAGTGGAGACAGGAGGATCACTGCCAGTTCAAAGCCAACCTGGTCTGTAAAGCTTTTATTTCTTTGAGTGAAGGACATCATGTCACATAAGCTAGCCACAAATTCATCATGTACTTAAGAAGGACCTTGTAAATGCTGCAATTATAGGTGTGGCCAAGCACACTGAGTTTGATAATAGGGACTGAGTTCTGAGCCAGTTAGCTCATTCTAGAGAAATGTTTTATCGGCTGATACTGATACATATACATATACACATACATATACATATACATATCTCCTACATGCATTTCTTAGAGATATGTGCATGTTTTGAGTGAAGAGAACCATCAGTCATTGCTGCCAAGTTCTTAATGAGAAACTCCAGTACAGTAAGGCAGAGGCAGAGATGAACTGAAAGGGACCAGAAACACTAGACTGTATATGTATATTATATCATACACATAGCAGAGGAGTTTGCTAGATTGTCTTTTAAGATAGGTTCTAGGTAGTCCCAATTGTGGCTGGCTTCATGCTAGACAACCTAAGAACCTGAAAACTGTCCATGAAGCTAGATGTCTCCATAGTCCCAGTATGGCCTGAGAAATCTAAAGAGACCTTGAAATCCCACACTGAAAAGTCAAGAGTCTGACATCCATAGGCAACAACAGCAGGAACAATATATGTGCTTGCTCAGAAAGACATGAAGGCAAGTAGATGATAAAGCATATCCCTCAAATATGTCCATGTTCGGGCCCCTTAGACTGATGCCACCTACTTTGTAAAAGTATAGCACCTGTAATACAATTAGCTGAGCATCATGCAACAAAACAGATTAGGGTAGACTTTATAAATTCATTGGAATGTGCCATCTACTCTTTTGGGAGGTTAGGAGGTTTTCCCCCACCAGTTGATCCTTTCTAGAAGCCCCACATAGAGTTGTATCTTCTAGATAATTTCAAGCACCTTCACATTGACAAGATCTCATTACCTGGCTCTGGCTGTCCAGAAGCCTGTGTAAATGGGATTGGCCAGGAACTCACAGAGATCAGGTTATCTCTGCCTCCCAAGAGCTAGAACTAATGTGCTACCACATCCTGATCCATTTTGCCTAATTTTAATAATGAGAGTATGCACTTAGAATTCTTTTCAGTTGGCTATTTTGTAAGCACACTGTTACTAATTATTATCATTTTAATATGGCTATATAATACCTGTTATTTATCAATTTTCTCCCAGCTTTGGTTTTATTACATCCATGTGATTTATATATTGATTTGAATATGTAGATAGAGTTATTGAATTATAAATTTAAACTAGTCTGAGATAATATTCTTCTTAGGTCCATGTTAATATGATAGAGGCCTGTCATTAGCTTAATGTTATCAGTATGCAAGTATGCATCAACAGTAGTTTTGCGTATCAGATGTTTTTCCGAGTTTGGTCGTTTCATTATCAGGTTGTCAGAGAGATTACCATTTCACTGGGATAGCTTCTCAGCTGGCCTGAATCAGATATGTATATAAACACTTCCTTTAATATAATGAGATGTCTTTCCCCCTTCTTGAAAGAAACAAACAACAAATCTGTGTGATTAAAATTAACAGCGATGGGTTGCATAAATAGAGGTTATACAATTACAACTCTGCTTTCAAAAACAAGTGAGGAGACCACCTGAGAAAATATTGCCTCTTTCTCAAAAGACAAAAAAAGTTAACTGCTTTGCTAACTCAGCTATCATTATAGCAGGCAAGTCTAGAGTTGACCTAATTGAAAGTCTGTTACATTGTGGTAAATGAAATTCAATTAAAGCAATTTTGATTATTTGGACCATATAATGTCTAGTGGAATTCATTTAGTTTCAGCTCATTCCAGGCCTGTATGTCAATTATTTTATAGGCTTGTGAAGTGCACACAAACTGTTTCACGCAGCCTTTCACTGTAGTGAAAGGATCAAAATTTAGAAAAGCGAATAAGAAAGAATGCAATACTGTAAAGTTGTGAGTATTGGAAGTCATGTGCATAGACAGGAGCCAACAAATTCTTTCAGTTATTGTCATTAGAAGATGGGTAAGAATTGCTTAGTGCACACAGGACACAAAAGCATCAGACCATCAACTATTGCTAAATAATCACAAAGCTCAAGATAAAAGTAAGATTATTTTTTCTATAGCTTGACTATAAAACAAAATGGTGCGGGGCCTGGTGGCGCACACCTTTAATCCCAGCACTCTGGAGGCAGAAGCAGGTGGATTTCTGAGTGCAAGGCCAGCCTGGTCTAATGAGTGAGTTCCAGGACAGCCAGGGCTACACAGAGAAACCCTGTCTCAAAAAACAAAAAACAAAAACAAAACAAAAAAATTAAAATAAAATAATAAAAATAATAAATAAAGCAAAATGGCTGCTTTGGAAGCGTGGATATTTTCTGAAAATGATTTGTTTATATTCATTTTATAGAGGTGTATTTACTTTATGTGTTTGTCTATGTGTATGTATCTATACCATATTGTGCAGTGCCTGTAGAGGCCAGAAGAGGGCAGCAGATGCCCTAGAACTGGATTTAAAGGGGTCAGAATCCAGCACTTGGGTGTGGCAAAGCAAATCCTCCAATCCACTTCAAGAGCAGCTAATGCTCTTAAGCATCTGCCCCCACCCCCGCCGTTCTTATTGTTTTACATATTTGTTTATATTCTTAATATACCCCCTGGTATATCTCAAAATAAAGTTCCCATTTGATGACTTATTGGCTATAACTGAATTCCAGCTGTTATTAGCTTCTGGCTATCATTAGGATACTGATAGTAGAGATGGCATTTCGCAGAAGAAAGAATAAGAGGTGTGGAATCAGCTGACCCCAGGTCTAACATCCTTTCTTCCATTCCTGGCTTTATTTTTTTTTATTTATATATTTTTTTTTTTTGGTTTTTTTAACTTTCTTGGAAGCTTGATTTTCTGATTTAACCGCAAGTGTCATACAGTATGTGACCAAAACACTCATATGATTTGCACAGTACCTGGCACAGATATAGTTCAGATGACTAGTGATTTCTTCTCTCCAAGGCATGACAATATCCTTTATCACATTTACAGTGAGTAATTTAAGACATTTTCCAGCAGGAATCTATGAATCATTACATTTCTTTGAGGTTAAAAATAAGCTTCATGGAACAAACTAAGACTTTTTTCAAGTTAATGAAGGTAAAAATTAAATTTTTAATTATGCTAAAATGAATTTTATGTCATTAAATATATTGCCTCCTTGTAACTTAAGTACTAGAATTAGAAAATCAGCATTTATGAGTTCACTTTATTATTTGATGGTAAATCTCAAAAAGATTGATATTAAAGCAACCTGTGCCATTCCCTAACCTTCGTACTGAGCTGAAGAGGAAGTTTGACCTCATGTTGAGAACCTGTATGGAAGAGTTGAGGCCTATTTTCTTCCATGGGTTCCCAAGCTAAGTGAAATCTAAATTGTGCTAATAGATCCTAGAACTGATACCACCACCATAGTTTTGAGTCAGATAAAGAGATACTCAATCAAGTGTCCATTTAATTAGAACTCTAAGCTATGTCCTTCTTCATAGTGGTAGTGTGGTTCAGTATTTTCAAGTAGTCTATTCAGTAAAGACTTGGGGTTTTATTCGGCCCAGATGAGCGTTTCTTCAAGACCTTCTTTTTCCCCTTTAGCGTAGAACAGTGATGAGGAACATATGGACTGTGAAAGTGTCTATGCTTTACTTTTTTATTAGATATTTTCTTTATATACATTTCAAATCTCAAATGCTATCCCAAAAGTCCCCTATACCCCCGCCACCCCTGCCCTGCTCCCCTACCCACTTGCTCCCGCTTGTTGGCCCTGGTGTTCCCCTGTACTGGGGCATATAAAATTTGCAATACCAAAGGGCATCTCTTCCCAGTGATGGGAATTAAAATAAATAATTCTCAGGTAAATTCCAGGTAAAACTCAAATGTCAAATACAGTTTGATAAAATGGATAAAATAGTTCATATAGCTGAACATTAACTAAAGTGTCACCTATGAAAATCAAGATCTGTAAGTAAAAGTTGTCTGTTGACAGAGTGATGAAAGAACCACTTTCCCTATTGTTCCACTGAATAGCCTCCTTCGTGATACAATTTTCTTTTCTTTTCTTTCTTCTTTTTTTTTTTGTATAAAATAGAGTTTATTCAGGGAGTGGGGAGGGGAGTTGAGAGTGTAGTAGAGACAGAGAAAGGCAGAGAGAGGAGAGGAGTAGAGGCTGGCCATGAGCATGTGAAGAGAGAGGGGGAGGGGAATGGAGAGAGACAGGGAGCAGGAGCAAGGAGACAGAGCAGGAGCAAGAAAGCAAGATGTCATGATATAATTTTCCAATGACCAAATCTGAGAAAAATGAGTGATATCTACCAGAGAACTTGATAATACCACATTATACTTGATTAGAGCTTTCAGACTAAGTACTACTGAAATTCTTCATTCCATTCTCTCATCACCTGGAGACAAATGCACTTTGCTAGTATGGACTTGGGTTACATTTTCCATGCAATATATAATGTGGCAGCCTGTAGCTGGAGGATTTACTATACCTTCTCCTTACTTCTCTCAGAGTGTCCCAGAAAAAAACATGGCCTCTCACATTCCTGCAGACCAGATTTCTATCACATTCAGCTTTCCATTCCCTTATGGGAGAGCATGGCAACATGATATCATCCTGGAGATTTAGGCTCAAATACTCATTCAAAACACAGAACCATTCTTAAAACCACTTTTTGAAAGGGAACAATCCAGTGCCCTGAGTTAAATATAAGTCCTGTCATCATAGGTAATTATAAGTATTATTCATTCAGCTCAACCAGTTCACCCTGAGCACCACTGACACAAATGTATTAGGGTTAGGGGTGAAGCTCCTTGATAACACCCCTGCCTAGCATGTGCAAGACCCTGAGTTCAATCTGGAATATGGGTAACATCATCAGAACATGAAATGCTAAACAGGAACAGCATCTTTGGGTCATTCTTTTGAGTTCTAGAGGCAACCTTATCCTCATTTACAGGTCTGACTTAGATCCATTTCTATTGGCACTCACAAACTGGTCCACTGCAATGGCTCTCCAATTAGGAAGAATCAAGAATCTGGCAACAAATGGAGAACCCCATTGGCATTCCCCAGATACTCCTTCATTGCACACGAGTCAATGGTTTCCCTCTCTTGCATTTTTAAACAAAACAAACAAAATAAGGAATAAGACACAGCATCTTTCACTATTGTATATTTTACTAGCACAGCCAAAGCTATGTGTTGCCCACAACATCGTATAGACTCAGTACAGCCAGAGGCTTCCTCTAAGACAAAAGGGAACACTTTCAGGGCAGAGTCTCGGGCTGATCATTTGAGCAGGAAAAAAAAGTGATTTCTAATTACTGATCTTAGAAGGGGTCACTTCTCTGGGCATATTTCCCACAACAAAGTCCAAAACAGATGAACAGAAAGAACTGGTTTCTGATTACAGTATCACTGATACATATATGGAGAGTAGAAGAGGTCTGATGCTCTCTAATTAAATGTCCCCAGATTTCCCATTAGAGATGCTGAACATCCCAGGGCTATGTATTAAAAAGCTTGATCACCAGGTGGCGCTCTCTAGAGGAGCTGGAATTCCTAACAGACTGGCTAGTGGGAGACTTTTCTGGATTTGTATTCATTTAGAAGAAATTACTAGGCATGTCTGTGAGAGCAGTTCAACAAAAATTATCGAAGGAAGAAAGATCAACCCAGAATATGGGCATCATCATACCATGTGACACACACAAAAGAGAGACAAGACCAACAAGGTTCCAGCATTCATGGCTCTGTTCCAGGCTGATGACTCAATATAACCAACTGCTTCCCAATCAGGCGATTACCACCAGAGCCTTTCTTACTGCCAGCAATGTATTCTCCATGCTGATGAACTGTTGCATCAAAATGTGGGCCAAAACCTTCCTACCTTGAGTTGCTTTGCTGGGTATTTTGTTAGGTCAACGGAGATAGTAACTAATATAGACACAAAGATTGTACGATAATCTATGTCCTTCTGTCTTTCTGTGTGTCACCAGTTTCAACGCGTGCATGCATGTGCATGTGCAAGAGAGAGAGAGAGAGACTGATTTTAGCTCAACGACAGAGATGGTAGATTTCATGGACCAACATAAATAGAATACAGACTCCAAAAGATAAGAGGCATTCTCATTTCACCAAACTCTGCCTTTAGGTCATGGAAGAGAGCTGTGATACAATAGACACTAAGTCATTCATTAATAATGAAATTACTGAAAGAGGGGAGCTGCCCAAAAGCCCTCTAACATCTTGCTTGGCCATTCCTCCTTCCATTTCCAGTGTTCCAGTGACGGAATGTTCCACTGTGAGAGAAAGTTAGGCAAGAGACTTATAAACTAACTAGATGGTATTTCATTCATCTCAAGAAAATAAATTAGTTTCTGTCCATCATACCAAAAGCTGTATGGGGAAATAATCTGGATTTACAGGGGAAAAAATGAGGGAGAAAAAAGTTGAGGTAGTCTCCTTTTATGGTTTGGAGAATTAAGGTTTTGCTGTCTCATCTCTAAAGGTATTCACAAGAATTGATTGAGGAACCATCCAGGAACTCCCACTGAAAGCCACCTGCTCTCACAAGCCAGATGTCAGTGCTGTAAGCCTGGTTGAGTTGTAAATACTGCCTGATTATGGCTGATTTGGTCTGATCAGAGATGCCTGCAGCAAGCACAATGGCATCAGCTAAGGCCTGTGGGAACGTACTTGAAGGTGACTGACTGTGCCTTGCAAGTTTACATTTCATAACCAGGCACAATTTACCACATCGCTGTCAATCCAATTTGCACATTCAAATAAATTAAATTTGAAGTATGAAGCAGAAATCGGAAAGGACCCACCATGTGATCTCACTAACCAGAGATGCTTAAGAGGGAGGAAATAGAGGTTTAAAGTATTGCATCCCTTTAAAGATGAGGCAAATCCTCCTCACTGAGGCAGCACTACAAGCTTGAGCAGGGTGTGAGCTTCATGGTTATATAGATTACTATTTATTACAATTTATTACACCTACTACCTGATCCTGCAATACTCCTGGAATTTACAGGTTTTCATTAGACTCGAGCTTTTGTCACAAGGCTGCCCACACAGTATCTGCTCTTTCCCAAGCGTACCTTTAATTTTTTCACCCATTTTGAGCCAAGAAAGGAAATAAACTATACAATCAGCTACAAAACTGGTTTACAGAATCAAAACCAAGCTCTGAAAGGATGGTTCTGTGGCAGTTATCTGTTGAGGCACAGTGCACCACACCAAAGTGTTCTGCCTTCATGTGGCCCTGATTTAATTGCTCACAATGCGGGGAATCAGCCACCAGAGCTAGGCTGGTTGGTTTGTTTTCTTCTCACCTACAGCATCATGTAGAGAAGCATCTGCTGGTCCTGGCTGGAGGTGGAGCTTCGCCTGTCTTCTGCTTTCACATTTGGAATTGAGCCACATCCATTGATTTGGATGAACTGTATCAGGGTAGTTTATTAAGTGGGCAAGATCAATGTAAACACACAGACACATACACAGCATTTTCATGTTAGCTGTATTTGTTTATTTACCACTGTGTTAAGTACTTGGCAGGGACGGGCTAAAAGCAATGACAGAGTGAGCTAGGTGAGTGGACAATTAGAGGGATTACACACTGAGCAACTAGACTCAGATTCTGCTTGATCCCCACTCTCCAAATATAAAGGAATGATAGAAAATTGAGGTGGTCCGTTTGACTATGAAATGCTTAAGAACTCATGGCGAGGTGCTGGGTAGGTGACTTGGTGGACAGTGTGTGTGCTTAAAACCAGGAAGACTGGCATTCACATCAGCAATACTCACCCCAGGTAGGCATGGTGGCTCACTTTTCTAATCTCAGGACCTTGAAGTTGAAGGCAGTGGAATCTCAGAAGCAAAGAATCTTAGAAAAAATTAAGGAAGTTATTCATATCAACTTCTGGTTTCCACATACACATATAATGCATGGTCACTGCAATCATATGTATCCACACATATGTGCATGCACATGCACACACACACACACACACACACACACACAAACATGCCACACATACATACACATATAAAATATATCTTTCTGGCTACAATACTATAACTTGATTTATGAAGGATATCCTACATATCGAGAACATACTGAATACATTGAAGCACAGGAAGCAATGTTTTATTTGGTCGATTTTGTAGCAATCTCACTTAATGTCAGACTGCCGCCAGATCCAGCATCTATGGATGTATGTTGCATACATTAAGCAGTACACAGAACGAGAGACACTTTTTCCCTGACACTTAGGAACTATGCACACTCCATGCTTATGAGAGACACTTTTTGGCATTGCAGTCAACACCAAGTGACCTTTCCTTACATGCACATATTTCTTGCTGGAATTTAAATGTCATCAAACACTAACTCACTTTATGACAGTCTTACCTTGGAGACTTGTGTTTAAAAGTCACAATATTTATTTTGGCATCAGCATGCAAACTGTGATCCTTGAACTCATGTCAAAATATTTCATTTTCCTCTGGTATTAGACTACTGCCTGTTTTAATTCCATGGGACTTAACCTCAATAATGTCAACTAACCTCAACAAAATCCTACGTAATTAAGATTTGCTATTAATGTTTTTTGAATATATGGCCTCCACTGTGAGTTTGAGTCTAGTGGGAAGGCCGCTAAGGACCTTTATAATTTCAGAGATCAAAGCCTTCCTATTTTTGTGTGATCTCCTAAGCTATGAATTGGTATATTTGGACAATTTTAGGCAGTGTCATAATAGTATCCTTATAAAGAGCTACATTCCTAACTGATCAAATTATTGCCATCTAGCCATCACTGGGTATCACAACTGGTCTCAGATTTTATTAGGAGGAAAAGATGCCCATTCCTTACCAGTAGAATTTTGTGAAAAGCGACCAAGTTAAAGTAAAAATATTTTGCGTGGAACTGGGAAGATGGCTCAGCAATTAAGAGATCTAACTACTTTACCAAAGAACAGGAGATTGAATTCCCACAGGGGGTGTGTCTTAGTTATGGTTTGTATTACTGTGATGGAACACCAGGAATCAAAGGTAAGTTGGAGAGAAAGCGGTTTATTCAGCTTACACTTTCAGATCATAGTCCATCACTGAGGAAGTCAGAACAGTAGGACAGAAGTCTGGAGCCAGGAGCTGATATAGAGGTCCTAGAGGAATGGTGATTACTGGCTTGTTTTCCATGGCTTGCTCAGCCTTCTTTCTTATAGAAGCCCAGGGGTAGCACCACCTACATTGATCACTAATTGAGAAAATGCCTTACAGTTGTTAAGTCTTAGAGACATTTCCTCAACTGAAATTCCTTTCTTTGTGGTGACTCTAGCTTGCATCAAGTTGGCACAGCCAGCCAGTACAGGGTCCAATGCCCTCTTCATGTCTCTTCAGGTACTGCGTGCATGTGGTATACAGACAAAGATACAGGCAAAATATTCCTACCTATAAAAATAGTATATTTTTTAAAGAATAATTTTGCCGTTTGGGGAAAGGCATGTAATTTGCCACTAAGAGTTAGATTTATGTTTGAAAAGTTTCCAAAATTAGAGAGTGAGTTCACATATGTCATTTGTGTCATCCAGTGAAGTAAAACTTAAAAGAAAAAGGCCAAATTAAACACACTGTAATTTCATAGAGACATATAATGAGATAAGAAAATAAAAAACGGTGATCTTAAAATAGGATACTTCTATATTCTAAAAAAAAAAAAAAAAAAAAAAAGATTCAGTTCCATGTACTTATGTTAACACTTCTTCTGTGATAGGCATGGCTATGAACACATTTGTGCTCACATTCGAATATATACAATACAGCCCAGACACGTGAACAAGTCTCAAGCAGGGCTCCACATGAATCTCACAAGTAATTTATGATAAACTGTCCTCCTCTCTCCACTTAAGTCACCATGAATTTCAACTGCCCAGTTCTTCATCTGAGTAGCACAGAGAAGATTCTAGAGAGTTCTAGAATTAAGAAGAGTTGAAATGGGAATGCAAAACCACCATGCACTCTGTGTTGGATGTTAATTATGAATCTTGTAGAGCTGACCTCTTCACACCTGGTTAGCTAGACATTTTAATAATATTCTCCAGTCTCTCAAGAATGAAATGTGTTTCAGAAATGTAACTATTTTCAATTAAGCTGAACTTATTTAAGTTCTTAGCCTGACTATTATGCAGACTTTATGATATCAGTTCTTAAATTGGAACATTTGGCAATGATAGTCTTTATAGGGATTTAGAGTTATGTTCAATTGTTTTTATAGGTTTATAATATATTTCATCAATTTTTTAAGATGAAGTATTAACATCTCCTGAAACTTAAATAGATGCTGAAAATTAATTTGATCTTTGTACTATTACCTAATCTTGGTGCTGAGTTATAAATTTGTGTTTGAAATGTAATTTATATACATTATGTTTTTAGCTACAAGTAAAATGTATTTTTTTACTTTAGTTATTTTTAAAGTGTCAATGTTTGGACCCAGGGTCTCACATAGGTAAGTATGCTCCCACTTGGTTACTTTTTAGTCCTAACGTAGAACAAAGTGCCTGAAATTTAAGACCTCTGGAATAATGTAGCAAGTGGTTTCCATCAGTTAAGAGTAGCCTGAAATAAACTGGATAATCAAGTACTGAAGGGGTGGGAGCTAGACAGATAGACAAGGGCTCGTCCACATTACCTTCCCTCTTTTTACCTTTGTGTGTGTGTGTGTGAGAGAGAGAGAGAGAGAGAGAGAGAGAGAGAGAGAGAGAGAAGTATAATATCCAAAATGAATTCAAGACCACCTAGTACCTTCCCCCTTTATAAAGGACTTTCTAAACTGTACTAGCAGGCAAAGTGCAGAGCCAGATAAGGAAGCTGGCTGACTAAACAAATGTAAAAAAAAAAAAAAAAAAAAAAAAAAAAAAAAAAAAAAATGACTGAGCCTACAAAGCAATATAAGCTGTTCTCAGAGAAATAACCATAACAAGATTAGAAATCCCCCTACCTCACCCCACACTGAATTCTGACAAAGACCACAAACCACCCTGACCTTGTTGTGAGAATCTCCCTGACGTTAATAGCTCTGACGTTAATAGCTAATCCATAAGTTCAAAATGTACTATTACTTTGCTGACCAAATCATAATAACCCACCCTGGGGGCAAGCAAAGTGAGTTACTAGGCCAAAGTTACTTAGTCACTCTACAAACCAACCAATGCCCGAAAGGGTTACTTGCTACACCAATGAGAACCCTGTTTCTCAAATCCGCCCCTTACAAAGTTATAAAAAGTTTGTTCTTTCTTTGTTTTGGGTCTCTCCTCTGGCCTACGTGCTAAGAAGGGAGTCCCCAACATGTTGGATCAATAAAAATCCTCATGCATTTTGCAGCGATGGCAGTCTCTGTGGTCCTTGTGACTAAGGGTCTTTTGGAAAACTCCAACACAAGACTTGCTGAAATCTGACCTGTGGAACCAGTGTTCTAGCCAGAGCCCTGGAAACACTCACAAGACTCTGAAGCCTATATGTTATTCCTCTGTTAGATTTAGAGACATGGCTATCCTCAATGAGTCAATGCTCTTACTGTTTATTTTGACCCAAATCCCATTATCTAGAAAAGCATTGAACAATACTCATGTCTAGATGTTAACTATTGAAGGAATGAAAGGTTCCAATCCCAAACTCACTACATCATACAGCTGCCACTAGAAAGCTTCACAACATGCAGACACACTCCATAATTAAGTTACTGTCCTTAGTATGTTATAAGGACAGTGAACTTTTGGAAGTTAAGAATATAAAACTTGAAAGCAATTTAGAAAGAAGGTAGAAATACACATACTCAGATGGAATGTTTTTTCTTAGTGCATAACTAAACTTGGACTGAATTGCTCAAAAGAATGTCTTACCTGGGCCAAGAAAGAAGGGCTATTTATTCCTCATTTTCTGTCTTGTCTGAATCCTCCATGGCAACAGTACCTAGATATGAAGTATTGAGAAACATGTATCAGTGTGTAGAGGTCAAATGATATGCAGAATATAAATAGGAAAAATTAAGCTATGCCCAAGATATAATCGCAAACACAGTTTAATTAATATGTACATATATTTTCAGTAGAGTTTATCTGGTGATATTTTAGACATTTAAATAGAATCCTCAAATGGAAACAGCAGTTTGAATTATTATTTATTTTTATGTCTGCAAATATCAGCAATGTTAAATATCTTTCATATTCATGTTGAGGATTTTCATACCCTGTTTTATAAAACATATATTTGTATGTATAATCAACTTGCTTCTGGGAGGCCCACTTTTCTTTTACTAATTAAAAGAAAACATTGATAGTTAAGCCTATCAATTCATTTTTGTTATATTACTTTTATGGTTCATGTAATTTTAACCATTTTTTCTTTCACTGAAAGTAGATTATTTTTTTCACAGTATGTCCTGATTATAGTTTCCTCTCTCTCTATTCCTTCCAGCTCCTCCATTTCTGCCCACTCTTACTGATCCACTCCACCTATTTCTTAGACCAGGGTTCTAAGAAATAGCATTCAAACATGACAAAATAAAATATAATATGAAGCAAAAACTATCATATTGAAGTTGGTTATGGCAACCCACCAGGAGAGGAATCCCCAGAGCAGGTACAAGAGTCAGAGACCCACCCTTCTCAGGGGGAAGAGTCTCCTAAGAATTCTAAGCTTGTATCTATAATGCCCGTGCAGAGGACCTAGTGTAGACCCATGTAGCCATCTGTGCTTGCTTCTTCAGTCTCTGTAAGCCCATATGGACCTTGCTTAGTTGATTCAGAGGGCTGTGTCCTCCCATCTGGCTCTGAGAGTCTTTCCATCTCCCATTTCTTGAGCTTCCCTGAGCTCTGATGGAGACTTCCCATTTAGACTCTTCACAAAATGTCTGGCTGTGGGTCTCTGCATTTGTTCTCATCTGCTACCCAAGGAAGCCATCCTGATAATGACAGGGCAAGGCACTAACTTATGAGTGTAGAAGAGTAGCATTGGGAGTTATTTTATTGATACTTTCTTTTTTCAAACCAATAATGTTTGGTTTTACCCTGGGTTTCGGGGCTATCTAATCTCTAGTTCTTGGTTTCTGAAGCAGTGTCAGGCATGGGTTCCCTCTCGAGGAAGGGGCCTTAACTCAAATCACACATTGTTTGGCTACTCCCACAGGCTCTATGCCACCATTGCTGCTGAAAACTATACAGGAGGAACAGCAAATGGCTGTAGAACTCGTGGAATGTGGCCCACAGGTTACCACAGCCACACGGGTGAGCCTCTATATGGCAAGGCCCAGAGGACTGTGTCGTGAGGACTTCATGCTGGTATGCAGTTCTGCTCTGCTTGCTGCCCTCACTTCCCTCCTAATCTAAGAACTGTATGAAAACTCTAAGGGGCTTCCAGACTCTCACTGGGCAGTATATCTGGAACTCATAAAAATAATGGTTGATCTCTTTTAGGCATTGCTGCTGGAGCAGATTAATAATTCAATCACCACCTAGGGAAGAACTTAGAGATGTAGATTATCAGCAATGACCACCACCCTTAGAAAACATCTGGAAAAATAAAATTGTTAATGAGGCTAGGTTGAGATGTTTTTAATGCTGGCTCTGATTTAGACAACCTTATGGAGCAATTTAAAGTTCAGAAAGACACACTCTCATTAGTTATGCTGGGGAACTCTTATGGTCAGGAAACAAGAACAATGACAGCACTGGCTGACGTGACTCTCACTGAGGCTGGACTGGTAATAATTGATTTCTTATACCCATTTTTACCCTCAGCTTCCTGATATGATTTATTCAGATTTGCTGATGAGTAGATATGCATTTGAGGATTTAAGTTAGATATGACTGCTTTTATATATATAAAAGTTTAGATTGGTGATTCTTTTAAGATTCTTATAAGATTACTTTTAAAGATAAATAATAAAATAATTACTCATTTCATTGTAACCACAAATTGCTGCCTACCAGTAAGAGAAACTGGCAGAGAAAACGACCTTGCTTGCTTATACTTTGTTAATCTATACCAAGTTGCTTACTTATATATGTTCATGGGTTTTGGGAAAGAATTTGTTTTCTTTTCCTGTGCTATGTAATGTTATTTTTTGTAAAGGTATTAGAGAACACATTGGTTTTTCATAATCATTCACTAGAAGACAACCAAAACATAATCACATTGTAGTGTTATACTGCTTGAAAGATTTTGCTGGGATATATAAGTTATGGAAGAAAGAATAAAGTACAAGGGTTGGACCAACCATCAACTATGTGTAGGTATAAGATTTATATGAATGGGGGCTGGAACATTGTTCCTTCTACCATCAACTGTGTGTATGTATGTTTATATGTAAGGCTTGTCTGGGTATGTGTTGGAGCTTGCTCCATCTACCAATTGTATATATTTTAAAATATATGTGTGAAATGTTTGGAGCCTGCTTGCTGGAGCTTTGCTCTAACCAGTCTATGTGTGAATGTGTATGTTTGTCTCTAGGTCTGTAAATATATATGTATATATGTATGTATTTTTGTGTGTATGAAATTATTAGACTCTGGCTTTTGTTTCATTCACTCCGTGTGTGTGTGTGTGTGTGTGTGTGTGTGTGTGTGTGTGATTGTGTGCATGCATGCATATGTATGAATATTTTCTTTCCCACTGACCTCAAGGAACTAAAAGAGTTCACAGTTTTTCTGCTGGCCATATGAGTGCCAGCCCCAGTAATTTAAGCTGTGTTCTCTCAGAGAAAACTCTGCTGAGTAACTTCTCTAACCACTGGCTGCCTTTGGCAGCAACTCCTGAAGGTATCTGGATCCACGCTTATCAGCAGCTCTAAGCACTAACCTCTAAAGGCTGCCTTCCTCAGTTTATCCACCACATGGATGGCAAAGATGGTCATTGGCATATTACCATAGCATATTTTGTAGACAAGACAGAACGCATATCAAAGGTTTTGTGGCTAGGTTGGTGTCCATATTTCTTCATTTGGTAACTGGAGAAAACCTTTCTGACTCATAGAGAGTAGAACATAGGGGTAAATGCTCCATGTAGGTACCACTGTGACTTCTGTGTTCAATGAATTGCATTGATGCTAACCTCAGCACTGAAGCCTATCTGGAGAGCAACCCCATGTTACAGCAACAGCCTGGCTCGTTTGGGAATTTCCATGGCCAATAATTCAATTGAATAATTGAATAGAACCTATTTGCACTACTAGGAGCCTCTCCTAGCTACAAGAAGTGGACAGTTGAGGCTCTACATTCTCAATTACTAGGAGTCCTCATTAGGATCACCTTCATAGATTCCAGGAAGTTTCCACTTCACTAGGTTCCCTTCCATCACCCCAAGTTCCCTGCAATTTCATCTGTCTCCTCAAATGCTCTCGACACCATGTTCTCCCACCCCTTATCCTTACCTACCGCCCACCAATCTGTCTGTAAAACTCTATTCTTTTCCCATCCAGGGAGATATATTCATCTTCCAAGACCTCTCTTCTTTACCAGACCTCTCTGGGTCTATAGATTATAGCATGGTTATCCTTTGCTTAATGACCAATATCCACCTATAAAAAAATATACAGCACATTTATCTTTCTGGATCTGGGTTACTTTACTCAGAATGCTCTTCTGGATAGATTATATGCTTCCATAGAATTGGCTTTAAGAACTGGTTGAGAAAACAAGTCAATAAACTGTTAAAATCACTCCTACGGTGGACACTTGTGTGGACCCTTTCTGAGACTCACAGTCTCTATAAGTTCATACATCAGAAATAGTGAAGTGGAGGGGGAGAGCAGAGTTTCTGATCGTATTCAGTGAGGTTCTAGATTGTGTTAAAGGATGTCCTTAGAGTCTGGTGCCCCAGAGCCTACAGTCGAAAATGCCTATAGTCTATGATACATATCTTATATAGTTAATCATGTAGACTCAAGTCTCAAATTCTAAACAGGAATCTTCATCATGTGAAATTAATTAGGAACATAGTAAACATATGGAAGAAAGAAGTAGATCAGAAAGGTCATTAGGCAACTGTCTATCCATTCAAATCCACAACGCCCTAAGCCGCCTTCAGGGGGTAATATGAACTATGTATCCTGGCTGAAATTGTAAATTCTTCCTCAAAGTTCTCTTTTTATATTTGTCTATTTTATCCATCTGTTTATGTATGTGCTTGTCATCTGTCTGTCTGTCCCACAGGCTTGTAGACCTGAGGGGAACTTCTGATCTGGAAGTTCTGCTGTTCCCATGTGGCCCTCCTTGTCAATAGCTGGCTGCATCAATGTAGTTTCTTTTGATTGATTGTCATCTGCATGGAGCAAGTGAGCAAGTGGCCTCACTTCCTGGGGACAAGTAAGTGTGAGGTGTCTGCTCACAGATACGCTATGCTCCGAACTCCTGGCTTAGCTTTTCTTTATTCCTATCACATCCTCATGGACTGCAGGAAATTATTATGGTTATCATGTATCACCTTTTGCTTCCTTCCAGTTGAACCTTCCTTCCTGTACAGGAAATGAAAAATTATGTACTGTTTTCCACAAACATTTCATCTATAATAGTTCTCAAATGAAGTTTCTATTTTAAAAAACATTCTCATCTCACATTATTCCTTAGACAGCAACATGAAATGAAGTCATAACATAATCTCACAAGAATAAAAGTAATTATAAACATTTATGAGTGGCTCTGGAAAGAGGTTTTTCAAACAAAAATTGGGCCATTGAGAGAGCCCAGTGAATCAAGGCTATGCTTCAGTGCCTGACCACTTGAATTCAGTCACTGAGACTCAAAAGCTAGAAAGAGATTATTGACTCCAAGACTCTGTTCTCTGACCTCCACACATATGATGAGCACACAACACACACATACACACACGTGCCCATGCATACAAGCACACACACAAACATGCACACATATGCACACATGTGTACACACATGCATACACACATGTGCACACACATACATGCATGCATACACGTGCACACAGGCACACACATATACACAGACACATGCACACATACACGAACATGCACACACACACAAGTGTACATACACATACACACATGTGCACACATGCACAAAATAAGTAAATATAATATTTTAATTGAGAGTAAATAAATAGTATTAGGATATATTTTCTGATTTAGATGTTGCTTTCAGTGGAGTTTGTTACCACAAGTTCTCCAGCAGGTGACTCCTTTAAGGAGATAACGAAGCTCAAAGGTGATCCTATCTGCAGATTTTCATCTCCTCTAGCTTGCTGTCCTTGTAGGAAGAGGAAATGGGGATATGGATACACAAGATAAAAGACAACTTAGGAAGACAGCTCTCTACAAGTCACAAAGAAAGACTCAGAAGGCTGTACTATGAGAAAGGAATGTCTGGTTAATTCTCCTAGCTGTGCTCCCCTGTCCAGAGAACTCCAGCAAATCAACTGGGGCTCCCTTCCTTTGTCAATGGAGTTTTCTTTTCTTTATCTAAATATTTGTATTATTTCAGTTGTTTCTAAGAAGAAATTTGTTTTTATTCTGTATCTTGTTATGGTTACCAACATCTACCCTTGAACTTGATTTCACTCTTATTTAGGTGTCCATCAAAGGACACCTGAGAATCTCTAAAAGGAGTGCACTTAGCATCCCACTCTGTTATACTATTGAAGTAGTATAAAAGTTCAGAGCTAAACACTAACAAGAACATGTGTGTCTAGAGCATTCGTAAGTTTGGGTGATGATCAAAACCAACTCTGGGGGCTGCAGAGATGGCTCAGTGTTAAGAGAGCATACTGCTCTTGCAGAGAACCTGACTTTCATTCCCAGGACACATACTAGGTAACTCAAAACTAACTCCAGTAGTAGGGGCTTTGAATCCTTCTGTCATCTGGACACATGTACACATATACCCTACCATCACATACACATAGGTTAAAAACAAAATAAATACTTATTAAAGAGAATCTGTGATTTCTCATTTAAAGCATGTATCACTAGAAACCCTGAACTTGGTTCCTGATAAGATCACATTCATAATTCTTGAGTTATGAACACAGCTCTTTGGGTGCCTTTTCCACTAATTTGTGAGCCTCCACGAAGAATAGCTCCCTGCTTTGAAATGTTCCTTTGTGTCTTCTAGTCACTTCTTTAATTCTGGCTCTCTCAACCAAAGGCACTCCTGAAAACCAAAGTCCCCAGCATGACTGTCACTGTGGTGGTTCCTGACTAGTTTTTCAACAATAACCCCTTGATGCAACAGCAAAATATTAGTAGTACAGTATGTAACAAAATTCTACACTGTTCTTTTTCTTTCTTGCCTATGGCCAGCAGCTCTACTACGGATGTTATGAATACCACTAAGACCATGAACCTACTTCATCCAGAGCTTAGAGAGCAACTCCACATATAGACTTGTCCATTCCTTTCAAGTTGAACAGACTTTGGGTTGCTGACAAGAGTTGAGCCATAGAGTGACAGGAAAATGATTACACAGACTCTTGGGTCAGGTATTTTTCTCTGTCAAATGACAATAAAACATATCACTGTCACCCCCTGACTGAGATTCTCATTCTGGATCTACAGGTTAATATAGAAAAACTTTAGGCCTTCAATACAAATCCCTCATCAATCCTGACATCCAGTTAGCTGTTAAGTATTTCTAGACATCTTTTGGAATTTTTTTGAAAATAGTTTTTTGTGGGGTGGGGTTGTTGGTGGTGAGTTTTGTTCCAAATTATCCCTTGGTACTTATTACAATGCTTGGCACAATATATCATTAAATCTTAATTCCAACTCCAAATGTAATGCTACATATATAATAGGATCTCAGTAGTCTCTAACCAAAATAAAAGGCACAAGAGAAATGTCTTAGTGGTAAGAGCACTTGGTTTATAAGTTGAGGACTTGAGGTCAAATCGGAGAATTCACATAAAATGTCAAGCCTGAAATCAACAGGATAGATAAACCCTTAGCCAGACTCACTAGAGGGCACAGGGAAAGTATTCTAATTAACAAAATCAGAAAAGAAAAGGGAGACATAACAACAGATCCTGTGAAATCCAAAACACCATCAGATCCTTCTACAAAAGGCAATACTCAACAAAACTGGAGAAACTGGGTGAAATGGACAAGTTTCTAGACAGATACCAGGTACCAAAGTTAAATCAAGATCAGGTTAATGATCTAAACAGTCCCATATCTCCAAAAGAAATAGAAGCAGTCATTACTAGTCTCCCAACCAAAAAAAGCCCAGGACCAGATGGGTTTAGTGCAGAGTTCTATCAGACCTTCAAAGAAGATCTAATCCCAGTTCTTCACAAACTATTCCATAAAATAGAAACAGAAGGTCCTCTACCCAACTCATTCTATGAAGCCACAATTACTCTGATACCTAAACCACAAAAAGACCCAACAAAGAAAGAGAATTTCAGACCAATTTCCCTTATGAATATTGATGCAAAAATCCTCAATAAAGTTCTTGCTAACTGAATCCAAGAACACATCAAAACAATCATCCATCCTGACCAAGTAGGTTTCATCCCAGGGATGCAAGGATGGTTCAATATATGGAAATCCATCAACATAATTCAGAATATAAACAAACTCAAAGACAAAAACCACATGATCATCTCCTTAGATGCTGAGAAAGCCTTTGACAAAATCCAACACCCATTCATGATAAAAGTCTTGGAAAGATCAGGAATTCAAGGCCCATACCTAAACATGATAAAAGCAATCTACAGCAAACCAGTAGCCAGCATCAAAGTAAATGGTGGGAAGCTGGAAGAAATTCCACTAAAATCAGGGACTAGACAAGGCTGTCCACTCTCTCCCTACCTATTCAACATTGTACTTGAAGTCCTAGCCAGAGCAATTAGACAACAAAGGGATATCAAGGAGATACAAATTGGAAAAGAAGAAGTCAAAATATCACTCTTTGCAGACGGTATGATAGTATATATAAGTGACCCTAAAAATTCCACCAGAGAACTCCTAAACCTGATAAACAGCTTCATGAAGTAGCTGGATATAAAATTAACTCAAGCAAGTCAATGGCCTTTCTGTACACAAAGGATAAACAGGCTGAGAAAGAAATTAGGGAAACAACACCCTTCTCAATAGTCACAAAAAATATAAAATACCTTGGCATGACTCTAACTAAGGAAGTGAAAGATCTGTATGACAAGAACTTCAAGTCTCTGAAGAAAGAAATTAAAGAAGATCTCAGATGATGGAAAGATCTCCCATGCTCATGGATTGGCAGGATCAACATTGTAAAAATGGCTATCTTGCCAAAAGCAATCTACAGATTCAATGCAATCCCCATCAAAATTCCAACTCAATTCTTCAACGAATTAGAAAGGGCAATCTGCAAATTCATCTGGAACAACAAAAAACCTAGGATAGCAAAAACTCTTCTCAAGGATAAAAGAACCTCTGGTGGAATCACCATGCCTGACCTAAAGCTGTACTACAGAGCAATTGTGATAAAAACTGCCTGGTACTGGTATAACGACAGACAAGTAGACCAATGGAACAGAATTGAAGACCCTGACATGAACCCACACACGTATGGTCACTTGATCTTTGACAAGGGAGCAAAAACCATCCAATGGAAAAAGGACAGCATTTTCAACAAATGGTGCTGGCATAATTGGTGGTTATCATGTAGAAGAATGTGAATTGATCCATTTCTATCTCCTTGTACTAAGGTCAAATCTAAATGGATCAAGGAACTGCACATAAAACCAGAGACACTGAAACTTATAGAGGAGAAAGTAGGGAAAAGCCTCGAAGATATGGGTACAGGGGAAAAATTCTTGAATAGAACAGCAATGGCTTGTGCTGTAAGATCGAGAATTGACAAGTGGGACCTCATGAAACTGCAAAGCTTCTGCAAGGCAAAAGACACCATCAATAAATCAAAAAGACCACCAACAGATTGGGAAAGGATCTTTACCTATCCTAAATCAGATAAGGGACTAATATCCAATATATATAAAGAACTCAAGAAGGTGGACTCCATAAAATCAAATAACCCCATTAAAAAAATGGGGCTCAGAACTGAACAAAGAATTCTCACCTGAGGAATACCGAATGGCAGAGAAGCACCTGAAAAAATGTTCAACATCCTTAATCATCAGGGAAATGCAAATCAAAACAACCCTGAGATTCCACCTCACACCAGTCAGAATGGCTAAGATCAAAAATTCAGGTGACAGCAGATGCTGGTGAGGATGTGGAGAAAGAGGAACACTCCTTCATTGTTGGTGGGATTGCAAGCTTGTACAACCACTCTGGAAATCAGTTTGTCAGTTCCTCAGAAAATTGGACATAATACTACCAGAAGAACCAGCAATACCTCTCCTGGGCATATATCCAGAAGATGTTCCAACCGGTAAGAAGGACACATGCTCCACTATGTTCATAGCAGCCTTATTTATAATAGCCAGAAGCTCGAAATAACCCAGATGTCCCTCAACAGAGGAATGGATACAGAAAATGTGGTACATTTACATAATGGAGTACTACTCAGCTATTAAAAGGAATGAATTTTTTTTTAACCCATGCTTCTCCATGTAATTACAGCAAGCACTTGGAGGACTCAACAGAATTTAAAATAAGAAGCACATGAAGCTGGGAAGAAGTAGGGGATGATAAAGGAGGACTTAGAGAAGGAGAACTGGAGGGTGGATTTGACCGAAACACATTGCCAGATGCATGGAATTCTCAAACAATAAATGCATTGCTACTGCACTCAAGGACATAAGATCATTAAACTTAAAGATGGTGTGTGTGTGTGTGTGTGTGTGTGTGTGTGTGTGTGTGTGTAAATGAATTACCATTTCTAGTAAAGCACTTGAAATGCTATCATGTCAAGTAAATACTCTTCTGGAATGTGAAACTGTGAAACTGGTTCTGCTAAGCAGAAGCCACAGGGAGGAAAAAAAAATGAAACAAAAACTGAGAAAAGGTTTGTGATGAATTGAGAGACATGCAAATAGAAAAATAAAATGACTGTCATGGATGAAGCATTTCATAATGAGATAAATTTAAAATCAACAAAGTATAAGGTCACAGAGAGGAATTAGACATGATCTGATGATCACCCAACATCCTGTGGTATTTCTGTGTATTGGGCAAGGATGGTTGTTGATTTTTTTTTATTATTATTAGTCTTAGTAACTCTCTACTTGTCATTGGAATTGAAATGTGGACACTTAAAACCACTACAGGTACATTGGAGACTCTTTCTCCATTAAAATCCTATGGTCAGGCATGAATGGGGGAGTGTCTCAGTGAGACCCACCTATTATGGATGAACTAGAATCTAAGAATATATTCTGGGAGATAGGAAGTTACTGTCCCCAGCTGTCTACCTACTGTGGTGTTCACCAGGTGCCAACGAATAACTCCAAATTCATGGTCACACAGGTGACCCTGGTTAAACTCAATAGGTCACAAAATAAACTTTAAAAGAAATGATTCTGGGAAAGAGACTTGTATAGAAGAGGGAGGGGCTTGATAAAGATGAGCGAAATTAAAGAGAGGCTACGAAAGAGTAATCTGAAGGCATTATACACATGTAAGAAGTTTCAAAGAATATGCTTAATTAATCAAAAAGGAAAAATACAGAGAGAAAATTGTATTATTAATTCACTTATCTAAGAATGAGCAAGACCATAGTTTTCTTGAGGGATATTTGTGTGATTCTAGGGGCAGAAGAGTCCACTCCTTATATAAATGAGACCCTGAGTTACATTAGACAAGGGAATCTAATTGGTGGGAATTTGACTAATATTATTATTTCCATAGACCGCCAAGTCTATGAAATGTTCAACCACCAACTCTATTCACTAGTGCAGGCCTTTTCAAAGTTGACTACTGCAAAATCACTTGGGAAGTGTGCTGAAATTCCCATTTGAATGTGGTTATTGGCACGGGACTTATCCATTGTGGCATCTGGCTTGCCGATATGAACCTTTCTCATCTAATCATGCCCATGACTGCTCGATTCTATGAATAAATTACAATTTTTCCTTTTGTGATTCATTAATAGTCTGTCAGGGAAAAGAGTCACCTATTATGGTATTTTTCTGCTCCTTATCTGGTTTTGCCAACCAGTTTTCATTTGAACTTGTAATTTCCCTCTTGTTTTAATTACTTCACAGGCTGTCATGGCTTTCTGTGTGGAATGGGTTCTCTACTCTTCCCATTTTGTACCATGGGCTGTAATACATTATTCTTCCTTTCTGTAAGTAATAAGTAATTCATGGGGCAAGTAGAAGCCCCTCACTGGGAGAATCTTTGTGGGTTTTTTTTTGTTTGTTTATTCTTTGAAAATTTCATGCAATATATTCCAATCCTATTCTTTCCTACAATCAGAATTCACATTTTGAAAATAATTTTTTTTAAAATAAAAAAAAAAGTGTGCTACGGTTTTCCTTTTACCTAGTTAACTCCCAAATAATTGAGACTGGACTAATATATTTATTTATCAAGCTTTAATGGAGCAAAAACTGAGCAGTATTACTCTAGTTTAATCCTTTAAGATAATCTGGCTAACTCCCAGGCAAAAGCTTGCATTTTATGGCTTTCTCTGCTCCAGGTGTTTGTCTCATGATGTCTCCTATACTCATTCCCCTTGGCAATAATCCTCACTTTCTTTTTCTGGCCCTCCCTCTCCTGGCTAAGAGGGAGTCCAGCCCTATCCTTTCCTCATCAGCTAGCTTTATTGACCAATCAGGTAATAACTGGGGAACAATGTTTGCTTTGAAACAGATTCCTAGAATAAGAATTGTACCCAGATATGGGGACATAAGAATCAGCATTTGAATAACACAAGGATGACCTTTACATGGGGCACAATATCATTATACCTACAGATGCTAGTCCTAGGAAACAAGATACTGCACACTGAATCTCTGACATGGTACTCAGCCCTCTCTATAGTAGGCAAAAATTTCTAATGAATCAACACCAGTGTTGCTTGAGAAGCCAACACGTGGAAAGCACCCAGGAGAAAGAGCATAGTTAAGCAGGCAAAGACACCGGAGAACAAGAATTAAGGAACTGGGTTACAGAACCCAAGAGGTGTGTGTGTGTGTGTGTGTGTCTGTGTGTCTGTGTGTGTGTGTCTGTGTGTCTGTGTGTGTGTGTGTGTGTCTGTGTGTCTGTGTGTGTGTGTGTGTCTGTGTGTGTGTGTAATTAAAATCAGTATTTTAACAAGAGAAGAAAACAAAACCAAAACTTGTATGCCTACATGAAAAGAATGAGCTGAAATACCTAGTAATATTCAAGGATTTTATGATCTATAGAAAGTATACAGTAAGAAACGCTGTTTATACATAAAATCAATACTTCAATATATCACCTTCGTGTATCATACCTTTTTGTTTTTAAAATATTAATTATGAACATCAAGCCTAAGGTCTTCCACACAGGATCTATGTCACCTGTTTTTTTAATGTTAAGAAAAGAAATATGCTACCATTTCTAGCTCGTTTTCCAAAAACTGTTATTTCAATTTAAATCTAGACAACAAAATCTTTCCAAAAAATATCACCTCTCTCATGCTTCATTTTCACTTTTCTTGAAATTGCTTGTGTTGGTTTAGATAATTCCAGTGTTTCTTAAAACAAAATTGGATTTGTTCACCTGATGAACTCATGGCAAGATATATTACAAAGGAATTAAGGGACTAGAATAGCCACAACACTGGGGAGCTAGCATTATCTGGTAGAATTGAAAGCCAATCCTTTGAGCGCTTTTCAAAAAGCCACTTCATCTTGATAATACTTCAAACTCAGTCGTTAAGACTCAGAGAGAAACAAAGTAATGAGGACCTAGTAAGAGGAGGCAACTGACATTTCTGCACCTGTTCATTTGCTTTACAAATTCAGGAAGAAATAGGCTATTTTTAATTACAGGATTACTTTGATTCTAGAATCAACACATCCTTCATTATTTCCAAAGCTGCCTCAGATACCGGGGTTCGTGTGCATGTACATACACATGACACTGTAGCTGCCTTTCTCAATGTGAACTTTAATCAATTAATTAGATTTCTGTGTTTAATTATATGTATGTATTTTTACACATTGTATATGTGGATGTGTTCATGTTTGTGCTGGGGTGGTGCTCATGTATGTGTAGAAGCCAGAAATCAACCCCAGGTCCCATTTTTCAAGATCCTTCCATTGTTTTTAGGTTTATTTGTTTTTTTATAAAGTTATGTCTATTTGTTCATAGGCAGGTGGGTATGCATACATGAAAACAGGTTCTCACAAGGACCAAAGGAGTCAGACAAAGTTAGAGTACCAGGAGGTAATGAACTGCTGGAAGTGAGTGCTGAGCCATCTTTCTAGCCCTTCATTCTTTATTCTGAGATCAACTCTCTCATTGGCCTGGGTCTCACCAATCCCACAAGACTGTCTGCCCAGAAAGCCCCAGAGATCCTCCTGTCTTCCCTTTTCAGCTATGGGAATACAGGAATACTCCACCATGCTTAGTTTCATTACATGGGATTGAAATCAGGTCTCCATGCAGGCATGGCACATGTATTACCCACGAAGCAATATTCCCAACCTCATTCCTCTACTGAAAATAAATAATGCCTTTTTTCCACAGCTATTGGCTGCTGGCATTATGTTCCCATCAGTCCATCTCTCTAGACCCTAAATCTTGGGCACTATTTCTGAGTCAACAGTGTCAATTCTTGTGAAAGCAGCCAGATGTAGTCTGTAAAGAATCTCATTGTAAACATATCTTTAAATTATTTTGCCCTGGGGATTGAGTTTATTGTTATAAAAAACCCATTTTGTCCAAAAAGTATCCTGTGCTTAAATAGAGCTAAAGTAAAATGATCTGTATCAAGCTCTCAGAGTCCTAGATGAGCACTGGTCTCCTATATTGGCTTCATCTATTCCATTTTTACCTTGTCATGTTTGGTTTTCCCTGACTGCTCTAACGCCTTCTTCCCACTGTAGAGGAAGAGGGATCAGGAGCTAAAGGCCACTCTTGGCTACAGAGTGAGGTAAGGGTCAGCCTGGGCTACATGAAAGCTCTCAAACAAAACCAAAAATCAATACCCACAATAAAAAGGTGCATAAATTCAGTGATATACTTAATAGTAGGTTGGTTTGACTTCACATTTACTGTAAAAAAAAAAAAAAGCAGAGGTCCAAATATTAACAGAATTTTCAATAATTAAGGGTGATTTCCTGATACCCTCAAGAAATTTATGCTAACATGAGGAAGAACAAGCTAATACCTTTGACTGGAAATTAAAATAAAATCATTAGCGAGGACCTAGAAAGATCTCTTTACCCACTCAGTGATGGTGACGTCACTATATTAAATGCCACTAACTATGCTACTTTCTAATTCTTTCATAGAAACTGATTAGCCATGATGTGCAGAAATGAATGAAAGAAAGTTGGGAGTAGGAGAGCAAACTGGCTTTCAGATGCAGCCTTTGCAAACCAACACACTTCATGAAGACAAGCCTGCTAGCGTGCCCAGAACACACACCAGGAAGACAGTGGGAAAAGAGAGTGTACTAAATGACTCAAAACTCAAACTGTTTTCTTAGAAAAGCTTGAGGTGGCATTGATTGTGCAGAATGTCCCTCAGAAGCCTGAAGCACTGACATTTAGGTGTGTGCAGGAATCCTAATTAGAGTTAACGAGGCTCCATTCTCTTCACAGACCCAGTCTCTAGAGTACAATCCTTGAATTGTCTATTTCTGTAAGGTTTACAGTACCCTCCCGCTGTGGGTTTTGTTTTTATTGGTGTGCAAGTATTGTCTTTAACTCCCACAAGTCTGTCTACATCTTATTTTTTTCTTCCTAATTAATGTATTATTTTAATTGATGTAGAGATGCCATTTACTCTTATATCCAAATTAATAATTGTTGCTATTAATTTCATAAAACATACAAAAACGAATTTCACCAAACTTCCTATTTCAAGATAAACTTGGGAAGATGAGAAAAACTACAGAAAAATGATCAGTAATGGATCCAGTGCCTTTAACAGCTGAACTGTGGGTTTGCATTCTCACCTAGGCGTTGTCTTTCACTCATTTATCAAATATAAATCCAGTCATCCTAGTATTTCAGTTAGTGTTAGACATGTCTAGGAAAGAGAACAATTTTTAAGAAAAAATAAATGCTGACAAAATGTAGTTATAACTCTAAAAAAGTCTTAAGTGGTTATTCCTGAAACCCACTGTTCTCTGAATGGCTGCAGCGCCTAGACAGAGGTCTTACGTCAGCCATTTAACAAGGGCGTATCAAGTTACAATTAAATTATCATGATTAATTACCATGAAAGTTAAAAAAGCAAAAGTATACAATGCTGTTAAGAAAGCATTAAAGTAATTATGAAATATTTACAATGTTAGAGAAATAGTTACATGACTAAGAACACTTGCTGCTCTTCCAAGAACCCAACTGTGTTTCTCAGTAGTCACACTGTCAGCTCACCGCTAGGAAATTTGATGCCTTCTTCTGGCCTCCACTGGTACCCATATACATGCTAAATACACAGAGATTCATGCACAGACTCACACTCATACACATAAATAAAAATAAATCATATATGTTTATATACATGTTTGTAGTATAAGAGTTATTTGTCTATTACAGCATGGGAAGCTATTTCTTCTAGATGGTATAATGTGGGAAGATATCATATGACAAGTGTCCTTGGTCAACACACTAGTGAAGAGCATGCTGTCAAAACAGATCAGGTTTCTACTTATAGAAAACCTTCACTCATTGCAACCAAAACCAATAAGAAGTTACAGAGCAAGCCCCAAACACTGCACATCACTGTAAAGCTACTGAAAGTTGAAAGGGTACAAAGAAGCCGCAGGAGCTACATTCCAGAAGGATGGTCTTCTCTAAGTGAGCCTGTGTCCCTTTGCTCTGTCCTAGCTGCTGAAGCTGGAGAATGGTCTGCTGAGACAGGGAGGGTGGTCAGACTCGTTGCTCTGAGAGCATGCTTGAAACCTTTGTGGGCCAGTGCACCACATCGAATCTGTATCCATCTCATGAGTAAATATGAATGTATTGATTGCAGCTAGATAAAGAAAGAAAGAAAAAAGAAAATCTCCAGGTATCTGGACAGACTATAAACAAAACTACAAGATCAAAAAAATGTTTGCCAAGCAAAACATAATTAAGGGGGATTATAACCACAGATGATCAAATCAGTAATGATTAAAAATCTGAAGCTTCTATACCAAGAAGTTAGAAAAGATTATTACATCCAATTAACTATAGACAAGGGATGGCACCACAGAAGAAAACAGCAGCAGCAGCAGCAGCAGCAGGAGGAGGAGGAAGAGGAGAAGGGGATAGGTCCTCTGCCACTGTATCACCTGCTTAGGTTAATATGACCACTCCTGCAGCCCAGATCATGAGGCGCTTCAACAATGTAATACCATATGCTTCATCTTTTGTAAATTCATCTTTGCTCTCCGAGTTGTGGATCTAATATCTGGCAACCTGTAGTCTTTCAGTTCATAAATTCTTAAAATTGCTACATTAAAACTTAGTTTACAATGATTGGCATAATATTAAAATACATATATATGTATATGTATACACACACACATTCCAATAGAGGGCTAGAGGGCTAGTGAAATGACACTTGTGGCCAAGTTTTAGAATCTTAGTTTAATCTCCAGGGCTCACATATTAGAAGGAGAGAACTGATCCTGAAGGTATTTTCTGACCTCAATACATGTACCATGGCATTGCACATGTAGGCATGACTGGATACACACACACACACACACACACACACACAAAACCATTGTAGTTAAGACAGTCCAAAGATACATAAAAGTACAACAAATTCAATACTGGGTTCAAGATTTAAAAAAGAAAAAAACACTTTAAGCAAAGTTTTGGTAAATGAAAATTTTTGTAACCTGGATGCAAGCTCATTCAGAAAATATCTACAGGAGACACATTTAAAGGGAAAGAACTAGATGCCTTAACATTAATATTAGAAAAGGCAAGAGTACCCTCTTTGCAGCTCATTTCACTGTTTCAATATAGTTCAGTCAGAGTGGAAAACAAACATAAAGTAATAAAATATGTGATAATTGGAAAGAAAGGACAGACACTAGTGCTGGAAACAGGATGGGCATGGAGAATGACTCAGCCTGGATTTTAATATCATGAGAACTTACCATTAAAAGATACAATTATAAGAAAAAATATGTTTTGCACGTTCAAGAACAAATCATAAATGACCTGGGAATAAACTCATTAGAATGTGTGCAAGAGTTTACTCAAGGAGAGGGGGAAGAAAAGAAAAAACAAACCAGTTAACTTTAGAAAACATATCAGGAGTGTTATCTAGATGAAAATCCTTACCAAAGCCTATCAGTGAATGCAGCCTATTAAAATGAAGCCTATGTTTTGTGGCAGAACTGGAAAGGCTCCATTTAAAACAAGTATGGAAATGAAGGGGTTCTGCAGAAAACTTAACAGAGGTTAAAATATTAAACAAAACAGAACGGGAATTATCAGAGCCCATGGTTTCTTCTCTTAAGAAACTTAAAGACACCTGACAGTGAAATGCAGACAAGAGACAAACTGAAAATGTCAGAGCTATCACACTCTCCTTCCTGTACGTGTCACTCACCAGGAGGTCTCAAGCTTGTCAATCAATAGACCATCTACAGCTGTGGGAAAGGAAGCTCTCAGGAGCTGCACCATCGTCAGCAAAAAAAAAAAAAAAAAAAAAAAAAAAAAAAAGTCAATTTCCATTGGATTAAAGAAGTAGAGCCAGGCGTGGTGGCGCTTGCCTTTAATCCTAGCACTCAGGAGGCAGAGGCAGGCAGATTTCTGAGTTTGAGGCCAGCCTGGTCTACAGAGTGAGTTCCAGGACAGCCAAGGCTACACAGAGAAACCCTGTCTTGAAAAACCAAAAAAAAAAAAAAAAAAAAAAAAAAGAAGTAGAATAGTATTGTAAAAATTTATTGCAGTACATAAAGTATTCTTTTTAAGCTGAGGATTCAATCCAATTTAGACCATGCTAGACAGGTGCTCTACTACCAAGCTACATTCCTTGTCAAAATTATGGCCGACTGACTTCTTCGTAATAGCCCTGAAACCTCCCCGAACTCTCTTTTATGGATGCATGCACAAGATTAACACTTGGACCTGTGTATTCTTTCCATTTTATCTCCTTGGTCGTTTTCATCTGTTGTCAATGACTTCCAGTAACATTTCTATAATGACAACTCTCACTTCTACATCAGCAGCCCCAAACTTTCTCCTGGACTGCATATGGCTCAGTAATACCTTCCTTCCTTGATGGGGGGAAGGGCATACCAAGGTGTCTTTGGTGGTTTCAATAGGCTCATATATTTGAATGCTTAGACTTCAAGGAGTGGCACTTAGAGTTATAGCCTTGTCTAAGTAATGTATGTTTGTTGGAGAAATTGTGTCACTGGGGAGGTGAGCTTTGTTCAAAAGCCCAAGCCAGATCCCATTCTCTCTCTCCATCTCTCTATCTCTCTGTGTCTGTGTCTGTTTCACTTGGTGTGTCTCTCTGTCTCTCTCTGTCCCTCTCCCTCTTCCTCCCTTCCCTTTACCCCTCTTCCTCTCCCTCTCCACCCATTTCTCTGTCTCCCTGATGTCTGCAGATCAGGACATACTGTCAGCTACTTCTCCAGTAACTTGTCTGCCAGTGTATCACCATGTCCCTCCTCCCTCCATGATGATAATTAACTCAACATCTGAAACTGTAAGCATGTCCCCAGTTAAATGCTTTTCAGAGTTGCTTTACAGTAGTAGAATAGTAACTAAGTTAGTGACCATAAAAAGTCATGATCTGTGGTCCATTTCAACAGTCACACTCACTCACAAGTCACTAGTAACTTGATCCTTTCCACATCCCAGGTCAGAACTCTATACATCTCTTGGCTCCTCTCATTCACACACTGAATATAATTTTATGTTCTGGGCCACCACCATTCCATATGTTTGAGTCCACTGGACAAAACATTTGGGCTCAGTGTCAAGGAACAGGTGGACCTCCAAGGCTGAGGTGATGGCTCCAGGAATAGGAGAATTTGCCATACATATATGAGGTCCAGAACTTGGTTCTCCAGAACCTACACAAAAATCTGAATGTGGCTGCATGTGCATACATATTCCAAGCACAGATTGAGGGAGACTGAGACAGGGGATCACAGGGGCTTGTTGTCTGTCGCGTCCGCTCTCGACCAGCAAGAACGACACGACCACGAGTCCTTCTAACAGCAGTTTATTCAGTCCTGTTTCTTCTTGTTTATATCTTCCCCCCCCCCCCAGCCCTGGGCCTCTCACTCTTAAATACTCTCAGTTCTCATCCACTCACAGCAGGCCACGTCACCTCACCAGGCACGCACCTTCAGCTAATCAGGGCAGCAGGGGCATATCTCCATCAGAATGGATTTACCGGTATCCTGGTACACCTGCGCAGCTCTCAAGATGTTTGTGGTTTATATGAGGAAGTCAGGTGCAAGTCATATGACTTAACTGCAGTCCCTGGAGCCTTTGGAACTGCCGCCACACCTGCTCCTCACAGTTGTCTACCATCTTTGCTCACTAGTTCATTGAGAGATCAAAGGAAATAAAGGACTGATTGACTGGGACCCCTAATGTCCTCTTCTGCATCTTGGAAGCATACATGTCTGTATACCACACACATATCTCATCTCATATCTCTTCTCTCTCTCTCTCTCTCTCTCTCTCTCTCTCTCTCTCTCTCTCTCTCACACACACACACACACACACACACACCACACACACACACAGAGAGAGAGAGACAGAAAGAGAGAGAGAGAGACAGAGAGAGAGAGAAGAGGTCCAATGGCTTACTGTGGCAGTTCTGCAGACTTTCTCTTCACAGAGTCTCAGGAAAACATGTCAGACCCTCTATAGACTCCCCACAGCCAAAGCTCATTTCAAGTGATCTTCATTTACTCTTAGAATTTCATAAAATTCCTTTGTGTGGTTCTGAGATTTTTGTTCTTTACAATGTCACCATTCTACCAAAATTAACTCCACTAGTGGTCTGTGTGGAGATTAACATGTGCAGAGGAAAATAAAAATAAACTAGTATTGCAAATAAATGGTAATGAATCCTTGATAGCTGAAATAAATTCTAGATACAAATAGCTTAAGTATGTAAATTATTAAAATGTAGAAACCTGTGAGGCTAGAAAGCTGTATGGCTCAGGGAACCAGTCTGGAGCAACAGTAAGGTTGAGACATGTCCAAACCTTGAAAATCTTATCCTGAAACCTGCATGACCCAGCACACATGGGCTTTACAACCCCCACTTCCACCTTTTTTCGGGTAGTCATGTAGCCTGGCCGCCAAATTACGGCTTAAATGTCCTCTCTCCCTATAAGGACATGTTCAGCAAGCATCTGGAATTCCTCTTTATGCAAATGAGTGTTCCCAGCATCTCAGCACCAGCCAACAATGTACACTCAACCCCAAAATCCTTACCTATTTCCCAAGGTTTATAGAGTCCATTTTACCCCCCTCCCCCAAAAAGAGAGCTGTTTCACTAAAAACCAGTCTCCAGAGAAGGCTGTTTCTCCTCTCACTCACTCAGACAAGATCCTGTGGAACCAACCAGCTGGATATAAGGTTAGTTTCTTCCAGGTATGCAATGGTGCCTGGATACCCCAAGGGCAGAAGCAGACCAAAGCAGCAGAAACTAATTTTTAAAACGAACAACCAGAGCAGAACTAGCTAATTTATATACTCTGAGCTTTGGACCCTAAAACACTGCAAAGGTGGACCCAAGAGTGGAGGCAGCTCTCTCTGACAGTTATGAAGTGCCGCTGGGTGTTCCTGGGTGAGATTCATGCAAAAACAGTTTAGTATTGCTTTTAAAAGTCATGCTTTTTTCTTTTACTTCAGTGTATGCTCCTTCCAGATTTCCCTTATACTTATGCTCCAGTGACAGTTATTTTCACGGTTCATATTAAGCAAGCAGGATTAAACTGGTTGGCATAATTAACCAAGCAGAGCTGAGGAGGAAACCTCCAGGCCAGGTGGGTGCTGCACTGTCATGATTCCCCATTTAGTCTTAGTCTCCATACAAGCTTCTTCCCCATTGCCTACTGCCGTATTGCCCCCTTTACTAGCCCACAGACATCTGTAGCTCTGACCTCCCTCCCCTCTCCTCTCCCCCTCCTCTCTTCCCCCTTTCCTCCTCCTCTCCCTCTCCTTCCCTCCTTCTCCCCTCCTCTTTCCCTCATCCTCTCTTCCTCATCTTCCCCTTCTGCTTCCTGCTCCTTTTCTCTTCCAACCCCATCAATTAGCAGCTGCTTAAACTATATGTTCTTACTATGTAACTTGATGCTTATTCATGCAATTTAAAACAAATACCACAAACTGGAAAATATTCCAAGATTCCTTAAAATTACATCTTTTTAAAAAAGAGAAATGGATACTAGAATTAAAAATCATTGATGGAGATTAATCACTTAATTTTCTGTTGATAATTTAAAAAATACTTTAAAGATGCACACATACACATACACACACGTGTGTGCACATGTGTGAGTGTGCAAGAAACAATCCAGTCTTCATAAATGGGATCTTCAATTTCAGCCTCAGTCCTGCCTCTCAGGGAAACATCTAGTAGGACTAAGAGTCCACACAGGATCAAGTTTCTCTTTTGTCTCTTCTGTTCTTGGGGTTCTTTGTTCACACCGTAGATCCTACAAGTGATGTCTTCGTGGGTACATATTAAAATCCTACTTGAATTAAACTACACCCTGTGCATGAGGACAGGAAGCCAATAGAACTGAAAGCAGAACCATTTCTTCTTGCTTTCACTAGAAACAACAAGGGGCAAACCAAGAATACAGTATAAGTGTGTGGGTGTGGGAGGTCGGTGGGTGTGTGTGTGCGCGCGTGCGCGAGCGTATGCCCTTGCCTGCGCACGCATGCACCTGTCTGTTTGTGTATGTCTGTGTGTGTGCTCACATGCACACCTTACTGAAAGGCTACTAAACAAGTACTAAGGCTAAGCATTGTGGTGTACACCTATCTATATTCCTTGTACTTGAAGGTGGATGGAAGAAAAGTTCAAGGCTACCCTTAGTCATATAACAAACAAAAACAAAAACAAAACACTAAGACCAGGCTATTGAGTGGGATGTCAGTCATCCATAATCATGGGAAAAATCTTTGGTGTGGCATATGCAGTTTGTCACATGCAGAAAACAGGGCACAGGGCCAGCACTGTTCCTTCCTTCTGAACATTATTGAAAATACAAGGGCAGTGCCAATGTCAGGGTGCAGCAGCCCTTATTGTTACTTTGCATGGCTGAGGGATTCTTTTGTTTTATGTAAATAAACTATTGTAAGCTTGCTGGTTCTCAACTGAGTGGTGCATGCCCAAGTTAGACACTACCGCAAGCTAGGTGTGTCAGTATATTTTTTGTCAACTTGACACAATCTAGAACCATCTGAAAAAAGGGAAGCTCACTGAGAAAATGTCTCCATCAGATTTTCCTGTAGGCAAACATGTGGTGCATTTCTTGATTGACAATTATTGTTCAAGAGCATAGCCTAGGGTATTTATTGCCACCCCTGGCCCCTGCTTCATTTGTTGTCTCCAGGTTCTTGTTCCAACTTCCCTAAATGACAGACTACAACGATAAGCTGTAGTCCTAAAAATCCCTTCAAGTCATGGCGTTTTCTAACAGCAGTAGAAAGCAAACGGATATAAACTCAGGCAAGAGCCCTGACAAACTCATAACCCAGAGTCTCTGACCCCTAACATGAAGCAAGCAGTGGAGCTGCAGGAAGGAAAAGCTTTCTGACATGAGCATTCAGTGTTCAGGAAGGGCCTACATGATCCAGCAGCCAAGACGCCCTCCATGGACTAGTTTACTTCCAACCTATAAAGCAGATTTCTTGCCTCGCAGCCTGCAGTGTAGCAGGTGTTGCACTTTCTGTTGAAAATATTTTTATTTTTGCATCCATCTTCTCCCAAATTGTTATTATTGTTTATTATACATATTCATTGCATAGTCATGGGCTTCATAAATATATTTTCATCCACATACATTCTAAAGACTCCACCAGAAATGTCTTAGAACTAATACATACTTTCAACAAAATAGCAGGGCATTGAATTAACATACAAAATCTTTATATATCAGTCATGAACATAGAGAGAAAACCAATCAGAAAACCAGCCAATTCACAATGGCTTCAAGCATCCTTCAGAATAAACCCCAAATGGAGATGAATGACATCTACAATGGAAACTTTTAAAATACCCAAAAAAGATAGGCAGAGAAATAGCTGTGTTACATGATTCAGCTATAGATTTAGTGGGGATGCCAACTAAATTCCATCGATACACTTCACTAAAATAGAAAAGAGAATGCAAAAATTCACATGGAAGTGGAAAAGAACCCAGAACCAAAATTTTATCAACAACAAATAGTGCTGGGGAAATTTCAATATCCCATAACCAATTATATTAATAATATAACCAATTATATTTCACAGCAATAGTGACAAATTTAGCATGGTATTGGTATAAAACCAAACCCATGGACTCATGAGATAGGATCAAAGACAGAAATAGACTAAGTAAACTCAGCCATATTTCATTGTCAAACTTGTAGACTGAGTATGAAACTAGAGGTCGCTTTATACCAAACCCTAGCTGTCCAGTATACCCACAAACAGGCACACAAACACCGGCACACTCATGCACCCACACTCACATGCACTTTCAAGATCACTGTTGAGAGAGAACCCCTCTGGGAAAACAGAAAGAAGAACTTGCTAGCTTTGGTGCCCCTCGGCCCAGCAATTCCTTCACTGTCTGTAACAAAGTTATTACCTCTAGAGATTCTCTTGTGAAGCTACCCTCTCTGTGCCACAGCGAAATCAGCACAAGAGCATATCCTCAAGAATTCATCTATTCAGAGACCTGAGAATTAACACATATTATAAGATTATATCCCAGAAAACTTAAAGATAATCTGTCTTTTAGTACATTACCAGGAAATCTATGGTACGGTCCCATGGTCATCTAAAGAACTGATGTTGATGTTTGGTTTCAGACCTGGGAAAAGGGACTGAGGTACATATTTTACATACCAAGGCAGATATGGCTTCCAGGTTCTCCCAGCATCCCTCAGTCATACCTGGCATATCCTTCCCCGAAGCAAGACGTTTCCAGCCCAGTGCCCCAGAGGATCCTTCCCATATAATCCAGATACTTTTGGTCTCTCTTCTCTCTCTCTCTCTCTTTCTCTCTCTCTCCGTCTCTCTCCCACTGTACCCCTTTCTCTCTTTCTCTCTGTACCCTATCCACCCTCTTTTTCCATGATGACTTCTCTGGCTTTGGTTCTTGGGGTCAGTGAACTCACTGGAGTTCAGCTTCCCAATAAACCTGCTTTTAATCTAATCTAATCTGGTTTAATTTGGCTCATTTTAGTGGCAGAGAAATAACCTATCAAATGGTGGCATCTGTATTTTATAAAGAGGAGCTCTGGAGAAAGGGCCTCTGGTTGGAAAGTTCAGTGTTGGAGGCAGAGTATGCCAGGTAGGGACTGAGATGTTGGGAGAACCTGGAAGCCAGGTCTGCTTTGGTATGTAAAATATGCACATCAGTCCCTTGTCCCAGGTCCTGAAACCAAACAACTGAAAGTTCTGTGATCTCCACAACAGCACCACTGAGAAGTGATAAAAAAAAAAAAAAAAAAAAAAAAACAAAGCTCAGTGGGAAGTCTACAAGTTATCAGCAAGGGTGGGCCCTTGAAGGGGACAAAGGGACCTTTCTGCAGCTCTTTCTCCTTTTTCTCTTTCATCTCTTAGTTGAGGGACTTGGTCGACCAATACATGCTTCTGCCATGATAAGCACTGTTTTTCCAAATCCAAAGAGCTAGCCTCTCCAAAACCTGGAGTCACAATAAACCTTCCTTCTTTATAAATGGACTGGCTCCCTTAAATCACAGTAGCACAAAATAGTAATCCTTAATCTCACGGCTAAAGGTCTATGGGTGTGCTAGCAGACTTGCCTACTGCACGCTGTTGACTGGTGATGGGAGAAGGCTGTCAGGGTAGACAATGTACTGTAGAGAATAGGTTTTTCTGGGTCTTAAAGATGATGGCCACCCACAAAATACATTTTATGCCAAGTGTCTGCTCACGTGCCTTCGATAAAACAAGGCATAAGACTTAGCCCAAAATGAGTGAGGGGGACTTTAGTCAGCATTGATGTGCAAGGCATGGATGTGACATCTTTGAAACAACAGACCATCTTCCCACTGTGTGTGGGAGGCTGATGAAGGAGGAGGAGGAAGAGAAACTATGACTGACACACTTGATTTCCAAAATAAGGATTAAAGTCAGTAGATGTCTTTGAATCGCTCTGCTGACACTAATCAAAATGGTTGATTATTCCTGATTGATCATTAGCACATAGATGGGTCTTAAAGCCAGAAGGGCTGATGAGGCCATCCACGTGCATCCAATGAGAATAATAATAAAGGAGCAGAGGAGAATGACAATTTGTAAAGCCTGAGCCAAGTTTGACGCCGTCAAGGTGTTGTGGATGGATTCTGTCCACTGCTTGATTAAACAGAGGACCAGAGGCTCAGCTGATACAACCACTTGGCTGTCAGGGAGCTCTCCTATCTTAACAATAATAAAATATTTTCCTAGCCGTGGTGGCCCATGCTTCTAATTCCTATACCCAGGAGGCTGAGGCAGGAGAATCGCTGTGAGTTTGAAGCTGCTCTGAACTATTAGTGAGTTCTAAGCCAGAAAGCTACACTGTCAAAATCAAAGTCCAATCTTAGGATAATAAAATAAATAATTTATAGCCGGGCGTGGTGGCGCACGCCTTTAATCCCAGCACTTGGGAGGCAGAAGCAGGCGGATTTCTGAGTTCGAGGCCAGCCTGGTCTACAAAGTGAGTGCCAGGACAGCCAGGGCTACACAGAGAAACCCTGTCTCGAAAAACCAAAAAAAAAAAAAAAAAAAAAAAAAAAAATTTATTACTGCTTGCGTTAATCTCTAATTGATAATGTTCCAGGTCCATAGAACACCAAGGGTAATATGTGCCATTCTAAACCTATTTTGAGTTAAGAGATTCATGCCCTCCCTGCACATGACCTCCTGTTACTAGCTGCTTGTCTATTAACCTCTGGTGAAGACAATTTCTTCACTATTTCTGCCAGTCTGTGCCTTTTTTCCAATTAAACCACAAAATCCAAAATTCAAGAAAATTCAGCTTCTTAACATAAAGCCCCCTGTACTGGCTGGTTTTGTGTGTCAACTTGACACAGCTGGAGTTATCACAGAGAAAGCAGCTTCAGTTGAGGAAATGCCTCCATGAGATCCAACTAACTGTAAGGCATTTTCTCAATTAGTGATCAAGGGGGAAAGGCCCCTTGTGGGTGGGACCATCCCTGGGCTGGTAGTCTTGGGTTCTATAAGAGAGTAGGCTGAGCAAGCCAGGGGAGGCAAGCCAGTAAAGAACATCCCTCCATGGCCTCTGCATCAGCTCCTGCTCCCTGACCTGTCTGAGTTCCAGTCCTGACTTCCTTTGGTGATGAACAGCAGCCTGGAAGTGTAAGCCAAATAAACCCTTTCCTCCCCAACTTGCTTCTTGGTCATGATGTTTGTGCAGGAATAGAAACCCTGACTAAGACACCCCCCTTTTTGATGGTTCAATGCAGAAAAGATGTCAAATATTAAAAATTAATCCAGGCATAACTGCTCACGTCTGTACCACTTAGCAATCTGGATGTTGAGAAAAGAAGTCTGAGCTTTATAGAGAATTCTGGGCCAGCCTTGGCTACAGAAACTGATTGAGACCTTATTTCAATCAGTCAGTCAATCATGAAAATAAATAATCAATATTTCTTCATGTTAAATTGGTTTTTTTTTAACTTTTTTTTATTTATTTATTTTTTTAATATTTTTATTACATATTTTCCTCAATTACGTTTCCAATGCTATCCCAAAAGTCCCCCATAGCGCCCCCCACTTCCCTACCCACCCATTCCCATTCTTTTGGCCCTGGCATTCCCCTATATTGGGGCATATAAAGTTTGCAAGTCCAATGGGCCTCTCTTTCCATTGATGGCCGACTAGGCCATCTTTCGATACATATGCAGCTAGAGACAAGAGCTCCAGGGTTCTGGTTAGTACATCATGTTGTTCCAACAATAGGGTTGCAGATCCCTTTAGCTCCTTGGGTACTTTCTCTAGCTTCTCCATTGGGAGCCCTGTGATACATCCAATAGCTGACTGTGAACATCCACTCCTGTGTTTGCTAGGCCCCAGCATCGTCTCACAAGAGACAGCTATATTTGGGTCCTTTCAGCAAAATCTTGCTAGTGTATGCAATGGTGTCAGCGTTTAGAAGTTGATTATGGGATGGATCCCTGGATACGGCAGTCTCTAAATGGTCCATCCTTTCATCACAGCTACGAACTTTATCTCTGTAACTCCTTCCCTGGGTGTTTTGTTCCCAATTCTAAGAAGGTGCACAGTGTCCACACTTTGGTCTTCATTCTTCTTGAGTTTCATGCGTTTAGCAAATTGTATCTTAAATCTTGGGTATCCTAAGTTTTGGGCTAATATCCACTTATCAGTGAATACATATTGTGTGGGTTCTTTTGTGATTGTGTTACTTCACTCAAGATGATGCCCTCCAGGTCTATCCATTTGGCTAGGAATTTCATAAATTCATTCTTTTTAATAGCTGAGTAGTACTCCATTGTGTAAATGTACCATAATTTCTGTATCCATTCCTCTGTTGAGGGACATCTGGGTTCTTTCCAGCTTCTGGCTATTATAAATAGGGCTGCTATGAACATAGTGGAACATGTGTCCTTTTTACCGGTTGGGACATCTTCTGGATATATGCCCAGGAGAGGTATTGCTGGATCCTCCGGTAGTACTATGTCCAATTTTCTGAGGAACCGCCAGACTGATTTCCAGAGTGGTTGTACAAGCTTGCAATCCCACCAACAATGGAGGAGTGTTCCTCTTTCTCCACATCCTCGCCAGCAACTGCTGTCACCTGAATTTTTGATCTTAGCCATTCTGACTGGTGTGAGGTGGAATCTCAGGGTTGTTTTGATTTGCATTTCCCTGATGATTAAGGATGTTGAACATTTTTTCAGGTGTTTCTCTGCCATTCGGTATTCCTCAGGTGAGAATTCTTTGTTCAGTTCTGAGCCCCATTTTTTAATGGGGTTATTTGACTTTCTGGAGTCCACCTTCTTGAGTTCTTTATATATATTGGATATTAGTCCCTTATCTGATTTAGGATAGGTGAAGATCCTTTCCCAATCTGTTGGTGGTTTTTTTGTCTTATTGATGGTGTCTTTAGCCTTGCAGAAGCTTTGTAGTTTCATGAGGTCCCACTTGTCAATTCTCGATCTTACAGCACAAGCCATTACTGTTCTATTCAGGAATTTTTCCCCTGTGCCCATATCTTCAAGGCTTTTCCCCACTTTCTCCTCTATAAGTTTCAGTGTCTCTGGTTTTATGTGAAGTTCCTTGATCCACTTAGACTTGACCTTAGTACAAGGAGATAGGAATGGATCGATTCGCATTCTTCTACATGTTAACAACCAGTTGTGCCAGCACCATTTGTTGAAAATGCTGTCTTTCTTCCACTGGATGTTTTTAGCTCCCTTGTCGAAGATCAAGTGACCGTAGCCCTATATCCCCCAAAGAAATAGAAGCAGTCATTAATAGTCTCCCAACCAAAAAAAGCCCAGGACCAGATGGGTTTAGTGCAGAGTTCTATCAGACCTTCAAAGAAGATCTAATCCCAGTTCTTCACAAACTATTCCACAAAATAGAAACAGAAGGTACTCTACCCAACTCATTCTATGAAGCCACAATTACTCTGATACCTAAACCACAAAAAGACCCAACAAAGATAGAAAACTTCAGACCAATATCCCTTATGAATATTGATGCAAAAATCCTCAATAAAGTTCTTGCTAACCGAATCCAAGAACACATCAAAACAATCATCCATCCTGACCAAGTAGGTTTCATCCCAGGGATGCAGGGATGGTTCAATATAAGGAAATCCATCAACGTAATCCAGTATATAAACAAACTCAAAGACAAAAACCACATGGTCATCTCGTTAGATGCGGAAAAAGCATTTGACAAGATCCAACACCCATTCATGATAAAAGTCTTGGAAAGATCAGGAATTCAAGGCCCATACCTAAACATGATAAAAGCAATCTACAGCAAACCAGTAGCCAACATCAAAGTAAATGGTGAGAAGCTTGAAGCAATCCCTCTAAAATCAGGGACTAGACAAGGCTGTCCACTTTCTCCATACCTATTCAACATTGTACTTGAAGTCCTAGCCAGAGCAATTCGACAACAAAAGGAGATCAAAGGGATACAAATTGGAAAAGATGAAGTCAAAATATCACTCTTTGCAGATGATATGATAGTATATATAAGTGACCCTAAAAATTCCATCAGAGAACTCCTAAGCCTGATAAACAGCTTCGGTGAAGTAGCTGGATATAAAATTAACTCAAACAAATCAATGGCCTTTCTCTACACAAAGAATAAACAGGCTGAGAAAGAAATTAGGGAAACAACACCCTTCTCAATAGTCACAAATAATATAAAATATCTTGGCGTGACTCTAACTAAGGAAGTGAAAGATCTGTATGATAAAAACTTCAAGTCTCTGAAGAAAGAAATTATAGAAGATCTCAGAAGATGGAAAGATCTCCCATGCTCATGGATTGGCAGGATCAACATTGTAAAAATGGCTATCTTGCCAAAAGCAATATACAGATTCAATGCAATCCCCATCAAAATTCCAAATCAATTCTTCAACGAATTAGAAAGTGCAATCTGCAAATTCATCTGGAATAACAAAAAACCTAGGATAGCAAAAACTCTTCTCAAGGATAAAAGAACCTCTGGTGGAATCACCATGCCGGACCTAAAGCTCTACTACAGAGCAATTGTGATAAAAACTGCATGGTACTGGTATAGTGACAGACAAATAGACCAATGGAATAGAATTGAAGACCCAGAAATGAACCCACACATCTTCATGTTAAATTGGATAATCAGGCTCACTCATTTTTTTTTCAGATACACCAAGGAGAGACACTTATGAAATGTATCCATTTAAATAGATCAAAGAATGCTACAGAGGATTATTAAACTTCAGAATGAAAGAAAAATCGTTGTAAATTATAGGTTTTTCTCTGTACATAGTTTAGTATTAGGAAAAAAATATATATGTGTGTGTGTGTATATACATGTATATATATATATATATATATTTCTCCACCTTTAGTTAACCTAAAAATAGCAAAAGAACACACACACATTATAGTGAATCAATAATCCTTATTTTTGTTTAGAGTTTTTGTTTCATTTCATTTTGTTTTGTTGTTGTTTGCTTGCTTTTGGAGGCTTTATTTACACAAAGGCTTATGTAGCACAGGTTAGCCTCAAGCTCATATATAGACAAGTATGGCCTTTAATCTCTCTTCCCCAGTCTCCAGTTGTCCATACTGAGATTACAGATGTGCACTACCACACCAGGCTTATCAAAAATGGAAGCTTCAACCCAGAGTTTCTTGCATGCTAGTCCAGCACTTCAAAAACATACCAACATTGCTAGCAGCCCACATTATCTTTTGAAAATAAAAATAACTCAGTAATTATCCTCACATACACATAATTGATACTACTTTTAAAGGATGTTTCCCTCATTAAGACAATAAAATGTGAAGGATGTAGTTCATTTTAAGCAAGCCTCCTCTCTGTGCCACAATGAATTCAAACACGTATAAGTGTATAATGTCATCTCGGTGCTCATTATTATTGGGAGTGAGCATGCGAGCTGTCTGTGCAGCAGTTTTACATTTAATTAAGCAGTGTGAATTGTTCTCAGCATTGTCATCTAATTATGCCTATGAAAAGCAAGTCGCACCACATGGATTCTTCCTTCATGGCTGAACAATGTGTTTCTTCCTGGTGGAGACAGACATTATTAAAACACCTGCTCCTTAGTCTTGGGTTCTGCTCTCTGCTTTGAGGGTTATACTTGGATGATGGGAAGAATGGGGCAATGGAAAGCTTCATGTTCCAAATCTAAGAAGGTTTACACAGACGATAACTGACTGCCTGTAAGCACATCTGGGTGTGAGCTTGAGCGCTACCATCAGGGTCTCATCTCTTCTCTTTCCCAGCCTGGTACTCTAGACCACTGTATGAATATGTGAAGAGAGTAGAGTCTCTGAAGGCCGCATCATCTCAGCTGAGCACTGTGCATATTTGCAGGGACAACTGAGGTGCCATGTGGGCATTTTGCTGAAGCCACGAGATGATCAGTATTGGTTGTTAAGTTTGATAGGATCTAGAATTATCTAGGAATCTCTAGGTAAATCTGTGAGGGAGTTTCTATATTTTGTAAGTAAAGCTGGGAAGATCTCCCTAAATCTGGAAAGCACCACCCCATGAACTAGGTTCCTAGATTAAATAAAAAGGACCAGCATCCATCACTCTCTGCTTCCAGACCATGGATATGTGACCAGCTGCCCAGTGTTCCTGCTGCCATGCCCGTTCCACCAAGATGGACTGTTTCTTCATTCAAGAGCCACAGCAAAATTTCAGGTATTTTGTCACAGCAAAAAAGCAAGTAACTAATAGAATATAGGACCAACCTTCAGTTGTTAGACTATGTATGCTTTGATTATATCAAAAAAATTAAATGAAACTTATTCCAGTACAATATTTCAAGATCATATTCCTTTTTCTTATTTGTAATAAAAATATTATTACTTATGTTTTTGTATTGATGTATGAGGAGGTCAGAGGGGCATCTGATCTTCGGAGTAGTAGATCCAGACAGTTGAGAGCTGAGGATGTGGGTCCTACAACCAAACTCAGGTCCTCTTCAAGAACAAAATGTGTTCTTAACCACTCAGCCATCTCTCCTGCCACCTCATCTCCATATATTCTGAAGTAGTCACTTAGGTATCTTTTATATGATATTTGATGCAAATTATGGATATTCTCTCAATATCCTTGATTATCCACTTTAATTTTAACAAGCATAACTGAGAAGAAGAGAAGTTGAAATTGGATATTGGTAGATACTGCTGAAGCATCTGTACATAGTCTCTGGGTTCACAGAACCACAAACTGGAAAACACCAGCTCCAAGTTCCTGTCTAGTAAACATCACTGACTTGGCTTCATCTAACATTACTAGATGTGACTAAATACCATGCCAATGACACAAACTGTGAAAAAAAATGTGGGTACCTTGTCTGTGTGCATTTTTTTAGAGGAGAATTGGCTGAAAATATTCTATTAAAGGACACAGCTGCTTTCTGTTTCAGTGTAGAATAATGTTGGCCCATCTGCCAATGTTGGCATGGGTCCCCATATTTTTTTAGGACAGCACAGTTTTGTAAACCTCATAAATGCCACCCCCCTCCCAGGAAAATCAGCATATACAGATCATTTCTGTTCTGAACTACGAAGACTAGGAGTGGTCCTCACTTCATCTTTTAATAGTGACTATGGAATTATGATTTAATGTGAAAATCAATGTGAAATCTGATGAAGATGAGAAATAGATGAACAAAGAAATGAGTAAATACATGGAAGGAAGGAAGGAAGGAAGGAAGGAAGGAAGGAAGGAAGGAAGGAAGGAAGGAAGGAGGAAGGGATGAAGAAAAGAAGGGAAGGAGGAGGAAAGAAAGGAAGGGAGGGAGGAGGAAAGAAAGGAAGAAAGGAGGGAAGGAGGAAAGGAAGGAAGAAAGGAGGGAAGGAGGTAGGGAGGAAGGAAGGAAGAAACTGGCAAACATTTAGGTTTGGAAACCATTTTGTATGTTGCTCAGAACTACTGACCCTAGAGCCAGGCAATGTCATAGAATTTCAAACAGCTAGGAGCACTGGAGATTAGTGGGTGCCTGGGAAACTGATAAGCCTCAAGTTGCTTATTCATGGTAGAGCTGCCCTCTGTTCTTTGCTTTGTTTATCTTTTGGAAACCCAACAGATCACATGACTAGTACTCATGCTTCAACAGATCATATCTCTGCCAGGCCAAGTCTTCTTCTAAAGAATCAAAGACCTTTCCGCTCAGTCTTAAAGACGGATGATGATTCTGCTTGGATTTTAACAAGGATTATTGAAGGTTGAATTGACATGCGCTTGTTGTTTAGAATAGAATATATTATTAATAAAACAGTATGCCAGTGAGGATGAAAACAGTACCTCATAGATCTTTTCTACTAGTTTATATGCTTTCCTGATGCTCAAATTAGATAATGAATGTATTATTTAGAGACGAGAACATCAAGATTCAGAGAGCTTTTTGTACAAGCAGGGGAACACACACACACACACATACGATCCACACATATACATAACTAAAAATAAAACATAAAAATGAGTATCTGGCATAGGGAAAGGATATTTAATATATTCAAGATATGCATTTCTGCTCATACACTTAACTAAAATTGTTATCCTTATGATATTAATTTTTCTGAGTAATTGAAAGTCATTCTAAACCTTTAAACTGTCCTTACATTTCTTCCATTGCTCAATTTTAATTGCCTCCTTCTCTTCTCTCATTTGTAGTAATTAAGATTACAATATTAAGCTTAACCAGTTTCTACTTGCCCACTTCCGAAATGAATGGAACTGATGCAATGACCAATGGACTACTGTTCAGAAGACTCCTGTAGAATGAAGCCAGAAAGAGAGAGAAATATAGAGACCTAAACGGAAAGAGAGAAGCTCAAGCCCTGGAGTTTACTGAGAACTCAACAATGAAAGCAACACAACTAGAATTCAAAAGAGCAGGGATTAAAACCTAGGAAGTAGCTGGGCTTGAAGATCAGGTTGTTTGTCTAACAGTGATGTGGCCTTCCATATGCCACAGGGACCTATGGACAGAGGCAGAACCTCTTTCCCTAGCCGAGGAAGTCCCAAAGTCATCAATAACACATGGCTAACAGTACATTGAAGAGGTACAGGGCTGGGGAAGAGTGGCTACCTAATATGTGCAAGGTCCTGGATTTAATTCCCAAAACCTCCTAACAATGCGTAACCACTGATACACCTTTCATATTTAATATTTCAAATGTGGTAATACATATGCACACATATGCTTTAGTTCATTGCTTGAGTTTTTAAAAGCATCACTAAATGTATTACAAATTTTATTGAAATTCAGGTAAAATATATATGTATATAATCACTCAAGTACACATACATACATGAATGCATATACTTCCCTCAGACAGTGTGACTATGAAGTAATTTCCACACACTAGGAACTGAAATGTACCTCCAATTTCAATCCTATTGTATTTTTCTTCATACTGTCCCAAGTTGCAGAGTAACAAAACTTAATGCATATAAATTAAAAATAAACAATTAAAATATTTCATTGACTATTAATTTAAGGGAATAACCAAAACACTGACTTTCAAAACTTCAAATAATCCTCAGTTATACACACAGTCACTGCTACTGTGAATATAAAAGTCTTCTCTTCATAATATAAGTAGGTACATCTACTTATAAGGCTTGATGTTTTTGTAGAACACATGTCCCTCTGCTGACAAGACTACATTTTTAATTAAATAAAGTTTTCTTTAAAGATATAGAGGCCAAAGTGAGCTGTTTTATAAATAATAAAGAAGATGGGGTTTTAAAATGTCTGCATGCATTATAATCTCTTTTTGAAATTCAACAAGAATAACTCTTTTCTGGGTCCTAGTTAAAATCCGAAGAATAGTTTCTGATGTGAACTAGCCAGTGTTCAGTGGCTCTGAGCATGGCCCATTCATGTATCCATATTATTTCTAGAAAGAAACAATAAAACTACAAAACATCATCCAGTATGAAGGCCAGAGAGGGATGTTTATTGATAAGGTATTCATAATATACAAAACACTGTTCTTGTAATCTCTTGGTGATGTATCATCAGAGAAACTTTAGAATGCCTGTTTCATAGATGAGAAGAGTCAAATCTGGAGACTGTTACCCACATTGGAACTAGGCATGACCCAAACTGAATGCACAGCCAGTTTTCCTTCAAAAACATACAAGACACGGAAAGTCACAAGCAGGTACAAGTTCATGTTGGGCTCACCCCAGAGGCAAGTGCTGAAAACTAACCATCCTGAATGGTGTCTTCTTCATACACACTGCCTTCTGTCCCATGATGCAGGCTACTTTAATGCCACCTACCTTTCTACTTAGTATAAAGTCCTACCATTTGGCTTCTGTCTTAGTCAGGGTTTCTATTCCTGCACAAACATCATGACCAAGAAGCAAGTTGGGGAGGAAAGGGTTTATTTGGCTTACACTTCCATACTGCTGTTCATCACCAAGGAAGTCAGGACTGGAACTCAAGCAGGTCAGAAAGCAGGAGCTGATGCAGAGGCCATGGAGGGATGTTCTTTACTGGCTTGCTTCCCCTGGCTTGCTCAGCCTGCTCTCTTATAGAACCAAGACTACCAGCCCAGAGATGGCCCCACCCACAAGGGGCCTTTCCCCCTTGATCACTAATTGAGAAAATGCCTTACAGTTGGATCTCATGGAGGCATCTCCCCAAATGAAGCTCCTTTCTCTGTGATAACTCCAGCTGCGTCAAGTTGACACAAAACTAGCCAGTACAGCATCCAATTCTGATTTTGTTTTTTGACATTCTATCATTACAGTCTAACAATTATTTGACCTAACACCACAGATATTTAGAATCATACATCCAAACACTCTAGCCACAGGAAGTCCATGTCTATCATAGCCTACACACACACACACACACACATACACACACACATACACACACACACACACACACACACACACACACACTGTACAACTCCTCAGTGTATCCATAAAGCAAAATGGATTCCCCTCAGATAAATCAGCTGTGACAGCACATGCTTATAACTCCAGCTGCTCTGGAGTCTGAGGCAGAAGGATTACAGGTTTCAGGTTCTCCTTACTATAATGATTTATTGGATCGATTCTTGCAAAGTTTCCAATCCAGCTAACTGGATAGCAATTACCAGGGTTGGGCAGAGAATACAGATTTCATAGTAGGTGCTCAATATCCATTTATGCTTCAGTAAACACTTGAAAATAAAAACACAAAGCACCCTACTACTGATTCTCTGTCCAAGACAAGCTTATGTTACAAAAATTGAAATTTATTTCTCTTAAATATCATTTCTAGATTGAAAACCACTGGATTTTATTCACTATCTATATTAGCCACTTTTCTTGTTGCTATGGCAAAATTCTCTGCCAAAAAGATCCTAAGGAAGGGTTTATTCAGGTTTACAGCTCTGGGATCCAGTGTATCATAGCAGGAAAGGCACAACAATAGGAGCATGAACCAGTTGAGCAGATTATATCTGCAGTCAGGAAGCAGAGAAATCAGGGATGGCTCAACTTGATTCATTCCAGATCTCTAAACTCTGGGTCTAATTATCATGCAACCTAATCTAGACTATCCTTTAGTCATCCAAAGGCTTAACTCCTATCTAGATCCTATCAAGTTGATAATCAGCATTACCCAATCACACCATCCTTGTGAACTTACTTTCTGTTAGCATGTATATTTTCTGTATTTCTTATTGTCAATGTGTCAGGCTACCTGACAGAACAAAAGAGGTCCAGGATTTGTTTGCAGGGATGCAGTCCACCATGGTGCAAAAGCATCTCAGGGAGAGCAGCTCGAGGCTGTGGCAGACCGAGTGAAAAGCTGGGTTCTGCTGTATCCATGGTCAGGAAGTAGGGGAGACTTTGGGCCAAGTCTAAGAATGGCATATAATGACCCAAAGGTCTGCCTCCTGACAGGCAATATCCTGCAGGCAGAGCCTACCTCCTCAGGGTTCCACAAACTAGCTAGTCTCCTACTCTGGAGACCAAATGTTGAAGGACATGATCCTATAGCAGACTTTTCACTTCCAAACCCTAGAAGTCAGAAGGTGACTTCATCTGTCTTATGTATTCATGAAATCAGATGCTTTGGCTTCTCAAAGTGTTGTTCATTATTGTGCAAACAACATAAAATCAATTATGTAAAAATCACTCCCTAATTCAATTGTTTCATTACTAAATCAGGCTGGCTTAATTTTCCTCTTCTCAAAATAGCCGCATAAATTAGTATAGCCTTATTATAATTACACATTTGCCTCATAATGAAAGCAGAAGTTGTAAAAGAGAAAAAACATTAAATATCATACCACTTAGGTATTTTGAATGTGAAATGAATTAGTTTACTGAGGCACTGACATGCAAAACTGGGTATATTTCCCGCTGTAAACTGTTCTCATTGTAGCATTGGGTTTTAATTTGAATTTAGAATAGGCTCACTTAGATGATATAATTACTATTAATCTCACAAAATTACCATTTTAGCTAGTTGAAAATTAAAATAAATTAGATCAGTCTTCAAGAGGTTTTGCTACAAAAAAATTAGACTTATCCAGGCAAAGGTTAATATTCCATTGCACAAAATACTTAAATTTTAGAAGAGAGTAAGTCAATACAACACACACAGTAACTTACTATTGTTACAGTAATATTCAAAACCAGGAAGATGGTGAATTCACTATTCAATAGTGAATGCATTTTAAAACTCACTTATGAGAGTGTGTGTGGAAGCATGAAGCATTATGTCATTTGTGTGCCGATATTAAAAGACTCGTTTTTCTAGAAGACAAAGAGAAAGACTTGAATGTCCCTTTAAAGTTTTGAGTGCTTCTGAAATCAGCCCAGACATTATATCCATGTAGCATTTATACAGATATATGTAAATATATTTGAATGTTAAGAGTTGGTTTTTATATAGCTTTGTATTGTAGCCATTTTTGTTAGGGTCGAACACATTAAATTTTTCTCTCCAAATAACAGGTTTTCGAGAAGTTAAATTCGTTGTTTGTCTGAATATGTGTATTTTAATATTTTTTTTTTATATTTTCTAAGAACATCTATTGGTCATCCCTTCCACCAACACTTTCCAACTCCACTTCTTGTCCCCTTCCCATCCAAATATGCACTTCCCCACATACATCAGGGTCAATTTTTACAGCTTAACTATTCTTGGATCTTCTTTCTAGTATGAAAGTCTATCACTTATGTGTTGCATAGTTGAAAAGAATTTCAGCACATACAAAAGAAAAAGAAGATCACAGATGAATTCATAGGTTAAAGTTTCCATGTGCCTCCGGACATTCTCTCAAAAGGGATCTGATGAGCCATGGGGAACATGCTGCTTCTGTGTGTGTGTGTGTGTGTGTGTGTGTGTGTGTGTGTGTGTGTGTGTACAATGATTACAGTCTGTACATACTGGACTGGAAAGAGGCATATGGTAGAAATTGCTACACTCTCTTCAGAACACCTTTGCCAGCTCCTGAGCAGACTTGAGAGTGAGTGATTTTAGTTGCTATTTATCAGAAATACAAACCACTGCAATTATTTTCTCCTGGGAGAATGTGGAAGATCAGAGGAATTGTCTTGCAGAAAATACATTATCTAAGTACAAGCAGAAATCATAGGCAATCCCTAGCCTGGGGATGCAGTGACAGCATGGAAAAGCCAGCACAGATCACACAGCCTCATGAGGCTCAAATTCACTTTGCATCCCTCTTTGTATTTATGTATGATAAGATTATTCCAGAACATTACTCGTGTGTTTACAGCAAACTGAGAGTGCTTTGTTTTTTGTTACTGTGGACTTAGGGACCCTCAGTGATGGCAGTGGGCAAGTTAGAAAAGATACAAAATAAGGTTGAAGATGAACAAATATCTGTACTAGTAATATCCCTATTGATAGCATTTAACATGGAAGAAAGTAAGGGATTGTCTCACCCATAAAACTAAGGATATGTGAGAAACAACATTGCTTCAGTAAACAAGCAACAGTGATAAATTTAGGATCTGTCAATAATTTTTGACTTATTTTGCAAATGTACCTTACCTAAAACTATTTAACACTGAGTATTTTTTCTCCAACTTGATGAATAGGAAATACCTACAAATATATTAGATATTAATTGAACACAAAAGCCAGAAACATTCAAGCCCTTCATAGAAATTGTTCTCAAAAGTTCCTCATACAATGACCCTCAGTGATAAAATTATTTTCCTTGCTACTTCATAACTATAGTTTCGCTACTGTTAGAAATCATAATGTGAATATTTGTGTTTTCTGAGGGTCTTAGGCAACCCCTGGGAAAGAATCATTTGATGCTTATGGAAGTTGTGACCCACAGGTTGTGACGGTGTCTTCATTGTCTATAACCCTAGTCCTCAGTTCCTCAGAAGACAGCTGCACTTACAGAGAAGGTCTTTCTGCCAGTAAAGTTAAAGCAAAATCTGCCCTTAGGAAACTCCTAGTCCATGCTGGTGGACTTATAAAACATAAAAAATTTGAACACACAGAATCACCAAAGATATCTCTGATCTCTCTCTCTCTCTCTCTCTCTCTCTCTCTCTCTCTCTCTCTCTCTCTCTTCTCTCCTCCTCCACCCTCTGTCTCTCTCTCTCTCTCTCTCTCTCTCTCTCTCTCTCTCTCTCTCTCTCTCTCTCTCACACACACACACACACACACACACACACACACACACACAGAATACATGGAACACACAAGGAAGGTGGCCAAGGGTTCATGATATCACAAGCTGCAGTTGCTGTGGTCTTGAATTTCTAACCTCCAGAGAGTGAACATATTTCTTATTGTATAAATTAACCTGTCCATGCACTTACTGTGGTTGTTATATAAAAGATATTACATAGGCCTTTAAAAACTAAATTTAATAATGTTCCAATAGATTTCACAGTTTTTCCAAAGTAAAGCAAAACACCATTAGTCATAAAACACCATTAGTCATAAAATCTAAATGAATATGTATATGTTATATAAATGAATATATATTTATATATTATAAATGTATAAAGTGGAACCATATGTTGTGGTGGTATTCACCTGTAATCCGACCACTTTCGAGGTATAGAAAAAGATGATCAGGTCTACCTCATAGCAATTTCAAGGCCAGACTGGACTAAATAAGACATTGTTTTAAGAAAAGGACTTAGCTCAGTGGTACACTGTATGCTTAGTAACTTCAAGGCCATGGGTTTACTCCTTGGTTCGAAAAATATAAAGAAAAAGAGGGGAATGGATTAGGAACAAATCATGAATTAACTGAATTTGAAATTTGAATTTTACACTAATTGTAACAAGATATATTAAAATTTAAATTATCAGAGTTCTTTTTTTGTTGTTGTTTTTTTTTGTTTTGATTTTTAATATTTTTATTACATATTTTCCTCAATTACATTTCCAATGTTATCCCAAAAGTCCCCCATAGCGCCCCCCACTTCCCTACCCTCCCATTCCCATTCTTTTGGCCCTGGCATTCCCCTATATTGGGGCATATAAACTTTGCAAGTCCAATGGGCCTCTCTTTCCATTGATGGCCGACTAGGCCATCTTTTGATACATATGCAGCTAGAGACAAGAGCTCCAGGGTTCTGGTTAGTACATCTTGTTGTTCCAACAATAGGGTTGCAGATCCCTTTAGCTCCTTGGGTACTTTCTCTAGCTTCTCCATTGGGAGCCCTGTGATACATCCAATAGCTGACTGTGAACATCCACTCCTGTGTTTGCTAGGCCCCGGCATCGTCTCACAAGAGACAGCTATATTTGGGTCCTTTCAGCAAAATCTTGCTAGTGTATGCAATGGTGTCAGCGTTTAGAAGTTGATTATGGGACGGATCCCTGGATACAGCAGTCTCTAAATGGTCCATCCTTTCATCACAGCTACGAACTTTGTCTCTGTAACTCCTTCCCTGGGTGTTTTGTTCCCAATTCTAAGAAGGTGCACAGTGTCCACACTTTGGTCTTCATTCTTCTTGAGTTTCATGCGTTTATCAAATTGTATCTTATATCTTGGGTATCCTAAGTTTTGGGCTAATATCCACTTATCAATGAATACATATTGTGTGAGTTCTTTTGTGATTGTGTTACTTCACTCAAGATGATGCCCTCCAGGTCCATCCATTTGGCTAGGAATTTCATAAATTCATTCTTTTTAATAGCTGAGTAGTACTCCATTGTGTAAATGTACCATAACAGAGAAGTTCTTAAGTTTACCCACATAGCTAAAATGCTTCTAAAATTAAATATGCTACATTTATGGTATGCTTGTTAAATAAATATTTAAACTCAAAAGTAGTTTGCTTAAGAGATAGATATATGATCTACATAGTCCCACGTTTTGAATGTATTGTTATAATCATATTGAAATCTTTTTAGATTTAACACTTTTTTCTCTATGTTTTTAATTAGAACATAAGCCTGTTTGATGTTAGCTTCATAGGAAAAGGGAAAACTTGAGGAAGATTAAGTATTATCTAACTTATTTGAATCTTTTGAGAAGACCCTGTCTTCAAATAGTTAAATATCTTACATATATTTAAATATACTATCCAATAGTAAAAGTAGAATATTAGCACTTTCAAAAAAGTTTTATAATAAAAATTTTAATAATAAAAGTTAGTAAGAAATATTTTTATGTGTAAATCATCATTTATGCACAAAATGTCACCCACGTGAGTTTACTGGTCCTTTATTTACTTGATGCTCAATTAAACACAAGCCATAAAGAATCACTAAGTTAAATATTCCTTATAGACATATCTTATTTTTTAATCCCCTCAAATCTCAGATCAGCAAAAGCAGTAGCATATGGCTTGAAATCCACATCCCAAACTCTTAACCACACGTAGGTTTCAAACAAAATAACTAATGAAAGCAGGGGTCCTGAGTGCTCAGATGAAAAGAAACATGGAAACTCAGAATGGTCCAACTATTCTTCTCCATACTTTCAAGAACCCAAGTCATCTCAAGAATGGCTCACTTGGCTGGCTGATGGTTGCATGGGAGTTGCTACACTGTGCCCTTCTCCAGCCTTGAGCAGGCTGAACAGACCTTGAGTGCTTGCCACAATGGGCTCAACCAGGTGGGGTCATCTGCCTTGATGCACCTGAAACTTCCTACAGGAACTTAGAAAAATACACTGTCCACTGAGCTTGCTTTGCAACATAATACAGCTGAAACAAAGGATGGATTTTGTGGTTTTCCCTTTATAAGCTGGCGCTGCAGAATTAAATTTTGAGCTTGATCAGAACCTTGTCTTGGTTTCATCCTTCTCTCCCACCCTTTCTGTTCATTTCCAGTCCCCCTTTCAGATAAACTCAGTTCTCCATGACCACTGGATGACTACACCACACAAGATCCACACCTCAATCCACACCTCAGAAGTCATGTGCACCCAGGTGCAGAAATGTGTATCTATGATCCGAATATTCCGTGGTGAGATGAGAGGCAGAGCCTGGAGAATCTATAGAGATCGGGGGACTGCTGGTTTGGCACACAAGCTGAATAACAAGGGGCTCTTTTACAACAAGGGTGAGGAAAGGGCCAAAGGTTGGCCTCTGATCTCTACACATGTGGTAGCATGCATTCCTCAGTACGCAAAGGTACACAGGCACATTCTCACGCATGTGCACATGCGCGCATACACGCACACACACACAAAGATAAAATGGAAGAATTTATGTTTTAAATTTAGCCTAAAACAAAACCTTATTAAGCTTCTTTATTGTTCTCACTGTTAAGATTACATTATTTTTCCATTAAGTGTTTAAATTAGGAAATATAGCACTTGGTTCACTATATTTCATAAGCACATGATTGCTTTTATGTGTATATATACATAATTGCATATATCTACCTATGTGCATATTTACATATTTTAATATCATTTTCTTGTCTTCTCAAGATATCATGTTATCAAGAAGCAAGACCATCAAACTTGCGGGACTTTATCATATGAGAATTTTGAATTTATTTAGACATAAAATTAGAAAAGATAATGCTAACTTTAATGGCCTGGTAAACATGTTTTTTAAGACAAGAAACCTCTTCTTGTATGTTATAATTTAGTAAGTTTATCACCTTGATTTATTTTGTTTCATTTGTTAATACAAACAAAAATATCCTGGTAACAAAAAGAAAATCCCTGACCATAGCATATATAATATATACAACATGCTGAAAATGTAAAGAACATAAAAATTAAGGAGTCACTTGCCACCTCCCAGCGATGGGCAAGGAGACACCTTGTTGTTGGTGTTGCTCTTATATCAGTCAGGGGCTTGATGCCTGGCTTGGTGACCAAAGCTGTTTTATGCTTGGGACATATTAAAATAATTAACAGTCCAGATGAACAGAAAAAAATGTGCTTTGAAATTAAAGCATTTGATTATTGAAGACATTATTATTTAGAATAGGTGAAACTTATAATCCCAGCACTTGAGAGCCAAATGAAGAGAGAATGGGAAGTTCAAAGTCAACCTGTGCTGTGTGAGGAAGGACACAACATTAGAAGCAAGGAAGACTGAAGCAGAAATGAAGAGGGTTGAGAAGAGGAAGGGAAGGGGGAGGAAATGTAGAAAGGTAGAAAGGTAGAGAAGGAAAGGAAACTTTATATGCTCAGCCCAGGGAGTGGCACTATTAGGAAGTGTGGCCTTGTTGGAGTGGGTGTGGCCTTGTTGGGGGAGGTGTAGCCCTGTTGGAGTGGATGTGGCCTTGTTTGGGGAGGTGTAGCCTTGTTGGATTAAGTGTACTGGATGTGGACTTTAATACCTTTGTCCTAGCTGCCTGGAAGTCAGTATTCTGCTAGCAGCCTTCAGATGAAGATGTAGGACTCAGCTCCTCCTGCACCATGCCTGCCTGGATGCTGCCATGCTCCCATCTTAAATGATAATGGACTGAACCTCTAAACCTGTAAGCCAGGCCCAATTAAATGTTGTCCTTATAAGAGTTGTCTTGGTCATGGTGTCTATTCACAGCAGTAAAACCCTAACTAAGTCAGAAATCAAGGTGGAAGAGGGAGGCAGATATAAGGAGGCCTTTGATGACCAACTGAAATGACAGGAATCTGAACCAAAGGATGCACAAGAGTGTCTGTAAGGAGTCTGTGCCAAGTCTGGAATTTGACTAGTTACCTGGTGCCATGCACAAGATCACAGGCAGAGGAGCCAGGGAAGGACAGCAAGACCCCAGCTGCTGCTGATACACTTTATAATTGCAGGCTGTCTGTGAACTATTTTTAAAAAGCTGCCTTAGATTTTGGCAGACCTCCCTAACCAGTGTAGACAGTCTTTGACACTTCTCTTCACAAAATAAAACAAAACCACATCACACAGTGGAAGCAAATCAACAAAGGAATAATAACAGGTTGAACCATTATAACTGAACCTTCATAGACTTTTTAGAAAGACTAAAAGGTTTTACGCTGTTTCAGGAAAGGTCAAATTGACTACAAGAAGATGAAAATTAGTTATATTTAAACTGTGCTTTCTCCCCTCATTTCTTAGTATCTATCATCATTGCATTGTGAATTATTGCTTTGTGTGTACAGCTTTCAATAAGCTGTAGGAATTTTAAATATTTATCTGTCAAATCTCAAAGTATAGAAGGATTTCTAAGTATAAATATCTCATATCCTCCAATATTTTAAATGCCTATTTTTTTCCACAAAGAGAATCCTTTCTAGTAAAAATGTAGAAGAGTAAATGTGTTTATTTTTTTCCAAAAACTGATTTAAAGTTTTTTGGATAAAGAATGATTTGCAGTTAGCATGTCAATGGCTTCTAGTTGAGACAAATGGGTTCATAGCAACTTTCATGCTGAAAGTCTCTGGAATGCCTAACTTAAATAGAGAGAGTCGAGACAGGCTTTCCGGGCTGGCCATGACAGCCTCTGTGGAACCCTTGAGTTATAAATATTCCCTTCTCACAGTGCTACACTAGGTTACAGGGGGAAAAAATATCCTGTACGCCATTGATCTGTATGCCAAGTGAAGAAAAATAGCCTGCTTCAGTCTCATCCCTAAATTCTCCTTTTCTACTTCACTATCATAGATCTAGAAGAAAGTTCCAGAAACTGTTAGGGAGTTAGGAAGTGAGAGTTGATGTGCAGAGGGTGGGCCTGAAATAATTTAGTTCAAAACATGTAAAGTCTATAATTACAGTTGATGATGGGACACATAGAGGTTTTGTTGCATAGTTTCTAGATTATGACATGATGTTCAAGGTGACACATTCCCTAGGGCCCTGTGCTTCTGGAGTGGCACTGACTTGATTTTTACATCCCTTCACCTGTGATGATCATGAGATGACATCCTGAGCCTCATTTTCTCACAATAAGATACTTTTCCATGCAGAGCAATCGGCTTGCATCTGCTGCAGCTCCCTGCTCTATAAAGAGAAGAGGTTGGGGGCTGGAAGAAACCAGCTTCAGAATTAACCTTTAATTCAATAGCTAAGGTTTCAAGACGCTTTTGAAAATGAAAAGGTTGCTTCTGATTATCATGTCACTGCTGATCATTCTTGGATCCACTTACCATTATTTGCTGAAAGTTTTCTTGTTTTGTTTTTAATTTTTTGTTGTTGCTGTGTCTATGTACACATTTGTGAAGTATGGGTAGAGACCAGAAGAGGGCATCAGATGGATCCCCCTGGAGATGGAAGAATAGCAGTACAGTCAGTCAATCCACCTGGGTACTGGGAATCAAGTTCTTTGAAGGGGCAATATTTGCTTCTAATTTCTGAGCCATCTCTCTAGCCCTTGACTTAACTAATTTTTGACTTTGTTCTTGAACAACTATTTTCTGTTTCCAACATAAAATCCAGCAATCTATAGAAAAATATTCATACTGATTTATAATGGATATACATTGTAAGGTGAATTGGATTAGATTAGATGACAAATACAATAACTTCAAAAATAAATGTGAACTTAGGAAAATGCATGGACAGCAGCTTACTATGAGACTGGCACTGTTGTATGTGTCTGAAAGTATACTGTAGAAACAAAATTCTAGGCCTTTAGGCCCAGGCTTGGGAATGTGACTTCTGTGACTCATTGCTCCAAGGTAGGCTAATCATAAAACAGATAGCGACATTCCTCCACCCACCTGCTTCCTGGGTTCAAAGAGTGTTCATTCAGAGAAAGCCACCCTGACCATTGCCGGAACCTGCTATGCAAATATGCTATTGTTAGGGGCTCTTAGAAACTGTCTTGAGAGATAACCTGCACAATTACCAGGTATTCCTTGTGACTCCTGTGACTTTGCACTTCCTTGTGACTCTTAACTGGTATCTCTGGTATTTTCCAACAATGCCCTCCCCACTTCTTTGAGTTGTGGTTTCTTCCTTTAAATACCCCCTTACCCAGCTACTCGAGGCACCACGGTTCTCTACCCCTGCATGGTGTATGACCGTGGACCTGAGAACGCTCTTAAATAAAAATCCTCTTGCAGTTTGCAGCAAGACCGTTTCTTGTGGGTGATTTGGGGTGTCGCCTCTCCTGAGTCAGAACGTGGGGGAGTCCTCACGTTGTGGGTCTTTCATGTCCTGTCAGTGGTCTGACATCAGAAGGGAGGGAGGAGATAATGCAGAGGGCAGGAAGCAGAGTTTGCTCTCTGCCCACTCTGTGAAGCAAAGTAAAGAAAGTCTAATGGTGATGCAAAGTCAAAGCAAGGACGTTTCCTAACACCATGTGTTCCTTCATCTCTCAAGGTCTTCATCCCTGATGAACTTCACATCACAAGTGGCGGCCAACTTGTGCATGCAGACACAAATGTACATCAACTCATTTCTGCTAGTGTGTCCACGTTTCTTCAAACAAAGAACAAGGGTTCTTCTTCAGAAAGGCCTTATGTATTTCATTCTAGGATGGCCTTCTAAATTCTATTAAAAAAACACAACGAGTATTCATCAACCCAATTATTATAATTGTCCCTCATTTCATCCAAAATGTCAATTTCTAGCACACTCCAGAAGGCCAAACTTTTAAATCTCAGCACTGAACCAACAACTAGGTCATATTTCCTTCTTGTCCTACCCATGTGACTCCTGGAGGATGCAGAGTAGCCATTGGGGGTGTCATTCTAATATCTGCACCTTTGAGGCAGCACTCTTTGCTTGGGTCACATGCCTTCTGTAGGGCAGAATTTGAACACAGGCATCATGAACTTTCCTCAATCTTGCTTGTATGCAAAAAATAATCAGTCTATTGAGAATCTCAGATATTCAAGAAACTTAGAAATTACCCACACTCATTGTCCGACTGTCCTTTAATTGCAAGCTCTTCTCCAGTGGATTATCCTCTGGAACATCTCATGAACTACCTTCTCTTCATTCCATCTTCTGTTCCTTCATTTGTCTAAATAAATATAAATGTATTATGGAATTCAAAGATAGGTAAATGTATCATAAAATATTTGGTGAGTATGAATTAAGCAAGAATGACATAGCATGATGGGACAGAGGTAGGAGGTAGGATTCCTTCATGAACATGATGGTTTGAATGAAACAAGCCACTTGTAAGAGCCAGGAAACACCATTTCAAGGAGCCATGTCCCAGCCTCCATTAATCCTTCCTATAACTTTCAGCCTGGCAGAGACATATTAAAAACTTCTTTTCTCCCCCGTTTTGGTGACAACTATAAGCACATTTGTTTTTCTGTTTAAAATATGTATTATGCCATTTCTATTTGTGTGAATGAGTGATTCCACAGTCAGTTTTTGTGTCTTCATGTGCATGTTTATATGTGTGTGACTATACAACTACATACCAATTAGAGTGACCAAAACTTCCAGTGCTGAGATTTCCCAGTATTGTTAAAGAATAAATTATAAATATCCCATAATAAGACCATGGGAGTGGAAAATACTGCCTTCTTATGCATTTTAGACAATAGCTTTACCACTGAGTAGCATCTTCACTCCTGAAATGTTTTTTGTAGTCATTTGACGTTAGAAGAGATGTGATAAATGGAAGAGCACAGATTCTGCATTGCCTGTGTGTATGAAGATGATCCCAACACAAGTCTTCATGCAAATCAGAAAGTCTGTTACTGAAACATCTCCCCAACTTGAGCTCCTATTTTGTAGGTTATATATTCATTTTATATGGTGATAGTTTTTATAAAGATATTTTCACTCAGTTTTTTATTTTGGATTGAGACAATACCTAAAATCAGCATTTTTCTTTAGTTTGGAATTGAATACAACTTCTTTTTATTATTATTATTTTTATCTTGATATTATTTTATTAAGTTAAATAAGTAAGACCCTAGATATATACCAATAAGCATTGAAAAAAAGGAATTAAACAGATACATGAACATCCTGGTTCATTAAACAGTTCTTGAAGTATCAATAGAAAAAAGTAACTCAATATCCAAGAACAAATTGTACAATAAGAATAGTTTAGGTTTACCAATACCCATTACACAGGGATGTGGGTGTGATGCATGTTAAAGAGGATAAGTCCAGGAAGTATGCTAACTTACATAATCTTGGAGCATAAAGACAGACTTGATGGAATTGCAGTCCTATCCACTATTTAGATCAGCTAAACTTGTAAAGACAGAAAGTAGACTTGATTTAGGAGAGGTATCAGGTATGAGAGAATGGGAAGTTATTATAAAAGTTCTCCCTGTAGTTGTGGAAATCCATGAATGGTAGCAAACCTATGTAGATCCAGTACTTGGAATGCAGAGATGAGGAACAAGTTCAACTTCAAGGCCAGTTTGAGCTACAGAGTGGCTCCTATCTGCCATTTCTTTTTTCTTTTCTTCTTTCCTTTCCTCTTTTCTTTTCTTTTCTTTTCTTTTCTTTTCTTTTCTTTTCTTTTCCTTTCCTTTCCTTTCCCTTCTCTTCTCTTCTCTTCTCTTCTCTTCTCTTCTCTTCTCTTCTCTTCTCTTCTTTTCTAAACTCTGCAACAGTGTAGGATTTGAAGAATTAACCAATTTTTTTTTTAAGTAAAGAAAAGGAGATACAAAGAAGAGAATAAATTATCCTTTTTTTTTTTTTCCACATTTGATCTGATCCTGTACTTAAAAGCTGTTAAGGACACCACTAGAAAACTTAAATCTGACAGAAATTTCAGCAAAGTAGGAGGAAACTAAATCAACCTAAGGAAAAGAGTATATTTTCTGCTTGGATTTCTTTGGGGGTTATGGGACTGTTTAGATGGTTTATCTGATCCTGATTTAACTTGGATATTTGGTATCTGTTTAGAAAATTGTTTTATCCAGATTTTCCAGTTTTGTTCAATATAGGCTTTTGTATGAGGATCTGACAATTTTTTGGATTTCCTCCCTTTCTGTTGCGATATCTCCCTTTCTGTAGCCTCTCATAAGCCTGAAGCAGGCTGAGCCAGAACTTGACCTTGCTGCCACTAAGGAGATTATCTAGGGTGGAGCCTTCCTCCCTAGATCACTCTATTGTTCTGCCAGTGCACCTGTTCCTCTTCAAGATACTGCTACCTGCTGAGAGCCGCCGCCCCCCACCCCCCAACTATTCCAGAGTCTATGCCCTATACTTCACATCATCACCTGCAGCTGGTTCCAGGCTCCAAGGATGAATTGGCAGGAATGGACTTTCCCCCTCTTCTATAAAGCATGTCCGCCATTGAAAATTTGAACCTTGAGCAGACTAGTTGTCTTGGTTCCAATATTTCTCAACCCGCCTAGGCTCCCTCTTTTCTTCCAGATTCCAAGATGTCTTCCAGACTCGAACCCGGACATGTGAGCCACTAGCTGGCCCCAACATCTTTCCATTTCTGATTTTGTTAATTTGAATACTGTCTCTGTGCCCTCTGGTTACTGTAGATAAGGATTTATCCATCTTGTTAATTTTCTCAAAGAGCCAGCTCCTGGCTCTTTGTTGATTCTTTGTATAGTTCTTTTTGTTTCTACTGGGTTGATTTTGATTATTTCCTGCCATCTACTTCTCTTGGGTATATTTGCTTCTTTTTGTTCTAGAGCTTTCAGGTGTGCTATTAAGCTACTAGTGTATGCTCTCTCCAGTTTCTTTTTGGACACACTTGGAGCTATGAGTTTTCCTCTTAGCACTGCTTTCATTCTGTCCCGTAAGTTTGGGTGTGTTGTGTCTTTATTTTCATTAAATTCTAAAAAGTCTTTAATTTCTCTACTTCTTCCTTGACCAACTTATCATTCAGTACGGCATTGTTCAGCTTCCACGTATATGTGGGCTTTCTGTTGTTTTTGTTGCTATTCAAAAACAGCCTTACTCTGTGGTGATTTGATATGATGCATAGGATTATTTCAATCTTCTTGTATGTGTTGAGGCCTGTTTTGTAACCAATTATATGGTCACTTTGGAGAAGGTACCATGAGGTGCTGAGAAGAAGGTATATTCTTTTGTTTTATGATGAAATGTTCTATAGAAATCTGTAAATCTATTTTATCCATAACTTCTGTTAGTTTCACTGTGTCTCTGTTTTGTTTCTGTTTCCATGATCTGACCATTGCTGAGAGTGGGGTGTTGAAGTCTCCCACTATTATTGTGGGAGGTACAGTGTGTGCTTTGAGCTTTAGTAAAGTTTCTTTTATGGATGTGGGTGCCCTTACATTTGGAGCATAGATGTTCTTCTTGGTAGATTTTTCCTTCAATGAGTATGAAGTGTTCTTCCTTAAATTTTTTTGATAATTTTTGGATGAAAGTCATTTTTTTTTATATTAGAATGTGCTGGGAAAATTGTTTTCCAGCTATGTACTAAGAGGTATTGTCTGCCTTTGACACTGAGATGCAGCAAAATGCTGGTTCCTGTTTATGTATCCAGTCTGTTCATCTAGGTCTTTTTATTGGGAAATTGAGTCCATTGATGTTAAGAGATATTAAGGAAAAGTGATTGTTGCTTCCTGTTATTATTATTGTTAGAGGGTGAATTATGTTTGTGTGACTATCTTCTTTTGGGTTTGTTAAAAGAAGATTACTTTCTTGCTTTTTCTAGGGTGTAGCTTCCCTCCTTGTGTTGGAGTTTTCCATTCATTATCCTTTGTAGGGCTGGGTTTGTGGAAAGATATTGTATAAATTTGGTTTTGTCATGGAATATCTTGGTTTCTCCATCCATGGTAATTGAGAGTTTTGCTTGGTATAGTAGCCTGGGATGGCATTTGTGTTCTCTTAGGACCTATATGATATCTGCCCAGGATCTTCTAGCTTTCACAGTCTGGTGAGAAGTCTAGTGTAATTCTGATAGGCCTGCCTTTATATGTTACTTGACCTTTTTCTCTTACTGCTTTTAATATTCTTTCTTTGCTTTGTGCATTTAGTATTTTGATTATTATGTGAGTGGAGGAATGTCTTTTCTGGTCCAATCTATTTGGAGCTCTGTAGGCTTCTTGTATGTTTATGGGCATCTCTTTGTTTAGGTTAGGGAAGTCTTCTAATATTTTGTTGAAGATATTTACAGGCCCTTTAAGTTGGGAATCTTCACTCTCTTCTATGTCTATTATCCATAGGTTTGGTCTTCTCATTGTATCCTGGATTTCCTGGATGTTTTGGGTTAGGAGCTTCTCTCATTTTGCATTTTCTTTGACTGTTTTGTCAATATTTTCTATGCTATCTTCCGCACCTGAGATTCTCTCTTCTATCTCTTGTATTCTGTTGCTGATGCTTGAGTCTCTTACTCCTGATCTCTTTCCTAGGTTTTGTATCTCCAGGGTTGTCTCCCTTTCTGATTTCTTTATTGTTCCTATTTCCATTTTTAGATTCTGGATGGATTTGTTCAATTCCTTTACCCGTTTGGTTATGTTTTTCTGTAATTTTTTAAGGAATTCTTGTGTTTCCTCTTTAAGGGCTTCTGACTATTTACGTGTGCTCTTCTGTATGTCTTTAAGGGGGTTATTTAAGTCCTTCTTAAAGTCCTCTATCATTATCATGAGATGTGATTTTAAATCAGAGTCTTGCTTTTCTGGTGTGTTGTGGTATCCAGGGCTTTCTGTGCTGGGAGAACTGATTTCTGATGATGCCAAGTGGTCTTGGTTTCTGTTGGTTGTGTTCTTGCCCTTGCCTCTCTGCATCTGGTTTTCTCAGATGTTAGTTGGTCTTGGTGTCTCTGGCTGTGTCTTGTCCTTCCTGCAAGGCTCTGTGTCAGTATCCCTGAGAGACAAGTTCTCTCAGGACAGAATTTAGGTATGAACAGCTGTGGCACAGGGTCAGTTCCAGGGTGCAGACAGAAACCAGAAGGATCCTGTCCCTGGCTGTTCTTTGGTTCCTGTGTCCTGATGGCTCTGGGGGTCCCCCTCTTGGGCCAGGAATTTGAGCAGAAGTGGTGGTCTTACTTGTGTTCACAGGTGTTTTTCAGCACTCCTGGGAGACCAGCCCCCTCCTGAAGGTGTTTGGATATGGAGAGCTGTGGCACAGGGTCAATTCCCAGGTGCAGATGGATGGGTTAAACTTCTATCAGCAGTGTCTCCTCAGCTGTGTTCCCACTGCCTCATGGCCAGGCTACCATAAGAATCAGTCAATGTGTTGCTCATGAAACCATACATGCAATATTTACTTTGTGAGTCTATTCATTCAATATCTTATGTTGCTTCTGGGCAGAGTTTAATTTTATAATTTGCATTTCTTGTAACATCCTTATACTCTAACAAAGTCTTTTAACTCAGAAAATTTTCTGTCAACACAAATAACCATTGTTTTTGATAAGTAGGATATTCTCCCATTAGCGAATTATAAATAAGGAAAACAAAAGAATATATATATTTTTTCCTGTATCTCTACCACATGTATACCATTCCATGGAAGTCTTACTGTCTGGCTCCTTCCTCACTGGTTCTCTGGAGAACCAGTTCCTTACATTTTGTATTGGTTAGTTACCTCCTTGACTTTCGTTACAGGTGTGCCTCATGTACTGCATAATACATTGTTACACCTTTCATGCTTTTCTTCCTCATCCCTGTGCAACCATCTCAACTCTTCATCAGATTAATGTTTGCTGTTCTCCTCGTCCTTTATTGCTGCTCTTTAAAACCCCATGCCACAATCTCAGTGCGTCTTATATATCCTATTCTGGCACATCTTTGGTTTATCCATCTTTGCTATGTTTTCTGTTATAAATTATAAGCTTGCTAACATATAGAGCTAAAATATCAGGACAAGGATCCATCAGATTCACAGAGTGAGGAGTGAAATTACTAGCATACCTGGTTTGAAGATAGTGCAGAGGTCTGGCATTAGAACAACTTGTCTTCTGTGATGGGACAATTAATTCATGGGTATCCGGTAATCCTGTCACATGATCTCCTTCATATCGTTGTTAATCCACAACTTCTTCTCTTAAAAAATACACAGGTAAAATAGTTCCTTATTAAGGTTTTAATGCCTATTCCCAATGATCTCTTTGCCTTTTAAATACTATGGATGTTTCAAAGTTTCTCTATACTAAACACAATAAGATTTTTAAATTCTATAAATATTCTAGTCAGTTTCTTGTCTTATTGTATTGTCTTTAACTACTCCCCCTTCTTGGCTTATATCACAACTTCTTTCCTGAAGTTTCACCCTCACTAGACATTTTTCTCCTCCCACTTCTACTTTTGCACTTTTTCACACTGCGATGTCTCTCCTGGGAAGACTCTAGGCTCTTCCATATTCAGTCTTGAAACTATACCATTATCCACAGGCACTGCAGCACCATCAACTTGCAAGTGACACCCACACTTTTAACCTCTTCCACCTAGCTGAGCGCTAGGCTCTTAATCCAACCACATTCTCTGCATTTCCAATTGATTAGGTGACAGAAGCCACCTATCTATAATGCCCAAATAGAATGTTTTGGTTTTCACTCCTAAACATGCATCTTGGTCCCTATTATCTTTGTCTTTGGATCCACCATACCCGAGGTGTCTCCAGGCAGAACTGGAGCAGGTGCTTTGGATTCATCTATTCTCCAACTCTTGGCATCACAGTCTTTATGCAAAGCCCATCCTTTTCATCTTCTCTGGGTTTTTTCAATATGCCAGTTTCATTGCTTGCTTTTTCTTTCAGACTAGATTAGGATACTAATCCTTTCATGCTTGGATCAAGGCAACAGGATTCTTCTTGCTCATCTCTCAGATGTTCCTATGATCTCATCAAGCTACTCTGGGTAACACTGTGGAGGCACCTTTTCCAACTTCCCAAGAGGCAACAGCTGGAGAACTGGCTGATATCAATCTATACTCTTAAAATTCCATATCATCCTTGTAGTTTCCTGTTAAATAAAAATGAACAAAGGAATATAAGCTTTATCCTTGTCAAAACATTCTGTCTTACCATATAAAAACACAAATCCATCTCTGAAATATATTCACACTGATGTTCTCTTATGATTAGAATACAAGATCCAGGACTAGAAAGATGCTCAGAGTGTGAAGGTACCTACTCCTGAGACTGACAACCTGAGTTCAATTGTAGGAATTCACATTGTTGAAAAAAGACCTGAGTTCTGCAAATTGTTGTCTGACTTTCATAGGGGTACAATGACATGAGTCTATTTGTCTCTGTCTGTGTCTCTCTGTCTCTCTGTCTTTGTCTCTGTCTCTGTGTGTGTGTCTCTCTGTCTCTTTGTTTTTTTTTTCTTTCTTTCTCTATCTCTGTCTCTTCTTTGACTCTTTTTCTCTCTGTCTTTCTCTGTCTCTCTCTTCTCTCTCACATACAATAATTAAATATAATAAAATATTAAAAATATATAAAAATTAAAATCATAAAATATTGTAAAATTCTAAATTCTTTCAATACCTAAGGTTCTTCATAAAGAAAAGAAAAGGAAAGAAAAGAAACGAGGCATACAAAGGAAGGATGCTTGGATTTTAAATAAACCAGATGCTTTTTCTTAGAGTAAGTTAGATGATCATGTTTAACAACCCATTGTTATAAATAAATGGCTAAGACTGAACATATACCACATTCCATCAGCAGTTTTTGTATATTAGTAATCAAATCACCATTACAGTCATATCAATTACCTGCATAAAGCAGATTGCTAAACATGTGTAAAATCCTGAGATGGGGGGGACATGCTTAGCTATCAGTTAACACAGTCTGATTATTTAATGAAAAAGAAAAGTAAAGAAAAAAAGAAATGCAATTTAGATGTAGATGAAAGTGTTGAACACATTCTCTATCACACTTTACAGGCAATTTAAAATGGGACAGAAATGTTATCGTTAAGTATTTACATATGGAAAGAGACTATAAAGGTAACAATGGAAAAGGTTTCCTTCTTGTACCTGATACATTTTCCAAGTTTTTCCAACATTTACTCTTTCATAACTATCGTGGTAATGTTCAAGCTTATAAAAAACTAAAAAGAATATTTAAAAACAAATAATGAAAAATAAATAGCACTCTAGAACAAAAGCAATTCGCTTTTTTGCATAGAGACAACTATATGACATTATTGAAGGATGATGGTGTGTGTGTGTGTATTTGTGCTTCTGTGTATGTGTGTACTTGTGAGTATGTATGTAAGTGTATGTAAGAGAGAATGGAGGTCAGAGGTTTACCTCAGATGACTTCCTCTACAGCTCCACCTTATTTATCCAAGGAGATCATTCTCTTAAGGCCAAGACCACAGACATGGCTAGTCTAGTTACCAAGCTTGCTACCTGGATCCCCTGTCTTTATCTCCCACAACCTGGGATTACAAATTGACCATCATGCCCTCTCAATATTTACATCAGTCCCACCAATTCGAGAACAATCAATGGTAAACTAAACAGTGGATATGATTTCACGGGCACTTGGGTCTGTGTGTTAATTGCAGCAATATGGATCATGTAATAAAACTAAAAAGCATACATGACAGAAATTAATAGAAACATATAAGCACATTCATAGTCTACATGGCAGAAACTAGCTGGGGAAGAACTGGCTGTGCCTGCCCTTTGTTTTGGTCACTTATATATGTTTGTGTTACTGTTTTCTCAGTAAACAGAGTTGGTATGCAGCTAGATATTGTAAGTGAAGAGAGACAGAGCTGGTGATTGACATCGCATTTGACTTGGAACGTGTTCCATCTCATCTCTCCTGTGGCCCAGTCTCTTGGCTACTTGGAAAGGTCCAAAGTGTAGCCCTTTGTCAGAGTGGCAAAGACATAAATGGAGCATCCAGGCTTCTAAATCAATTCAGGTACATGTGGTTCATGGGTAACTGGATTTTCTGTGACTATAAAAAGAAACACTTCTGTTCCTTTAAACTACAGAAATGTTGAGGCTATGGTGGTTTGTATTATTTCCCACAAAGAAACTTAGAAAAAATAGCTGTCATCTTGGTGAATAATGTAAATATACACATACTGACATTGAAGAGCACTCACAATATTCTAGTAGATGATAAAAATGTAAGGTTCAGGACAGTGTCCTCAATTTGCCTCTACTCAAAGATATATAAGTACTGAAAGATTCCAAAACTCCCAAAGGGAGGCACTTACTCAAGCCTCGGGTCAGCCGCGCACCCAAGAAGACACTGAGACCGGTACTTAAGATGTATAGGGTAAGATTTAATACAGCAACGACAAGAAAGCAGACAAAACAAACAAAAAGCACATATATACCAGATATCTGGGGCCGGACCTCATGCAGCAGGTGCAGAGGAGATCCGGCGATTAGCCCAAACTTTTCACCAGCTTTTATAGGTAGGAGGGCAAGGGGGGAGCAGGGCAGGGAAAATACAGGTTTTACGTCACTAAGTGATTCAACCAAGGGTTTTTCCAAAGTGCTTTTGCAACCGCGTCCCACACTTTGGCCATGTACTTGATTCATTGAAACTGAGGTTTTTACTCACACCCTTTATCTCAAAAATGTCCCTGGCACAGTCCTCAGTTGGGAGGGGTTGGACTGGGTTCGTTCCAGGAGACCCTTATCTCAGAAATGTCCCCGGAACAGTTTTCATTTGAGAGGGGGTCTGACTCTGGTGTGAGAGTTCAGAATGTACTCTGGGGTGAGAAGTTCTGGTGGTCAGTAATTCTCCTCTTTCATACATACATATATACGTTAATTTCATGAATATCTACAAACAGACAGACAGATAGATAGACATAAAATTAATATATGAGAATTCAAAAGAATTGTATAAAGTAATGATTAATTTTAATTTATATTAATTTACCAGTGCAAAGGTATATTTGTTTTTTAAAATTAAATTACATTTAAATGACTTTGCTAATGTCGTTTTCATGTTTATTTCATTTAATTTAGGTAATTCTCAGAATATATTGCAAGATAAATTTACAATTTAATTGTATTTGAAATAGTGAGTAACAACAAAACTAGTGAGGTTATAAATGATTCATGCATATTTTGCCATCATCATCAGAACCTAGTATCTAGGATTTGATAAAGGTAGAAAGCTTCTCTGAGATGGCCAAGCAACTCACAAATCTAGCAGAACAGCAATATTTTGTTTTCTTCTAGGTCACTGGCCTATCTAGTTTTAGGATCTTAGACACTAAAGTACCATTGTGTATGGGTTGCATTTCATGGAATGTGCCTTAAGTCAGATCAGATATTGACCGGTTATTCCCACGTGATTTGCACTACTATTGCTCCAGCATTGAAAGATTCTTTATGGCAAATGCCTCCATCATTTGAACAAAGTGAAAGTCTACAGAGTGAGGAAAGAGGTTTACCAACTACTCATCCAATAGAGAACTGAGAGAAAAAATATATAGTGAACTCAAAAAAATGGACACCAAAATCCCCCCAAAAAAAAACCCAATTTAAAAAATTGAGTACGTATCTAAACAGGGAATTTTCAAAATAGGAAACTCAAGTCACTACCTCAAATGACTACAGAAACATTTAAAGAAATGTTCAACATCTTTAGCCATCAGGGAAATGAAAATCCAAACTATTTTGAGATGTTTATCTTCTACCAATCAGGATGGCCAAAAATCTTTCATACAAAAGACAGCTCATTCTGTAGAGGATATGGACCACTCCTCCACGGCTGGTGAGAGTGCAAACTTGTACAGCCACTACGGAAATCAATGTGGTGGTTCATCATGGGAATTGTTCTACCTCAAGATCCAATTTTATCACCCTTGGGAATATATCCAAAAGCTGCTTTAGCCTCCTGCAGAGAGTCTTACTCACCCAGGCTCGTTGCTGCTGTATTTGTGATAATCGGAAATCGGCAACAGTCTGGATGTTCTTCAACAGCAGATTGGGAAAAATGTGCTACATTTGTACGATGGAATATTACTCAGCTATTGTGTATCTCTCTTAATCTTAGGATTTTACAGACAATTGAATCTCCTTGAAGAGAATATGAAGATCACTTGATACGTTTTATCTCTATTTAATGTAAAAAGTAAATAATAATAGGTGGCTTCTCTCAGTTCCAAAAAGGTTGTTCTCCAGTATAAAGAGCTTTTATGGAAAGCATTAGATAAATGCTCATAAATGCTGAAGTTTCTCTGTAAAGCTGAGCTCCCTTCTCTGGTGGTAGATGACAACTTGTGAATATGCATCATGAGATAGACTCAAAGGCATCTACAAAATTCAGCACTCATTTATATCAGAAAAAAAGGGATTTGAGTGATGTGAATATAAGCACTTGAATATCATAAAAGCCTCAGAGGTACCAGAAACAATATAGTCTCCACTGTTTTCCATTACCCACCAAAACAATATGTTAAGACTGTGCTTCTCAAAGCAATGGATTTTTAATCAGAAATAATGGGGTTTGAATTATATATCTTTAACATCTGAACTTTGTAAATTGCTGGTGTGTCGTGCAGCATATTTTTGGGATATGGAAGAACTAGTATACTTATCCTTTGTGTGTAGGCACACAGCCACACTCACATGGATGATGCAATTTCATCTTAGACACATGATCTTCAGTAGGCAGCACCATCTTCATTTAGAGTGATAACCAAGGTCGTTTATCTGCCTGATCTAAATAGGAAAGCACCATCCTTGCTCCCAGTTAAAGGAAAAAAAAACTGCATTCACCCAAATTACTGCAAACTCCAGTTGATATAGAACATCAGGGTCAGAGATGCTCAGCTGGACTGGGATTGGGAGATGACATTCAGATGGGGATGACATTCAAGGGCTGTCAGAGACTTGTTGAGATGGGGCACCCTGACATGGCCAGGGATTTGACTACACAATGAGGAAGTCTGGGGATGTACTTTCCATACTGCCAGCAACAGGTGATAGGCCACAGAAGATACGGTACCAGCCTTGAAAAGGCCAGAGTAGAGCCCTGAAAAAGAACAAGAGGATGCTGGGAAATAATGGCATGTGTAAACAAGCACATCCCAGAACATCATAGACAATTATCTTTCCCAAGTGCCCAAACACGTTCCTTTTATAAAGCACCAAAGAGTACTGTGATTTGAGGTGAGTAACTCTTGAGAATGAAAGGATATATTGAATTCAGATTCTAAAGACATGTTAGAACTCCAGAAGTCCAGCAGTCAGCTACTAAAGTGCAATGGGAACTATGTCTGTACCAGGAAGACACTTAGGAGAATATGGACTTATGGTGGGACATGAATGCCTGGAAGCTGGGAAAGTGTGCTAATCATCTCTGCATAAACTCTAAGCATCAGAAGTTTAATTATGGAAATATCTTTTTTAAAAAGGAAGCTTTAGTTTCCTTGTCACTTATTAAGAGCATCCCAAGGCATAATGCCTTATTCTGGTGGTCCTGCTACAACAAAATACCTGAGTCTTGGTAGTATTAAAGAATAGATGTTTATGCCTCTCATTATGGAGGGTGAGAAGTCCAACATCAAGGTGCCACATCTGGGAAGGGACAAATGCACACTAAGTCCTCCCTCTCATTTGTCTTCCTAGTGCAGTCAATCACTATGCACACTCTGCTTTTGGCTGTTGTGTGCTGCAGTTTTGAAGAAGGGCAGCTTCCATATATCCTTTCACATTAACATTGACTGTGTGCTCCAAGCTGTAGCCATCTACGGAGCTGTAAGAAGGGATTCTTCTGGTACTGTCTAGGTGTCTTCACTTGACAGAAGGTGGCAGAGGAAAAAAAAAAAACCCACAGATGTGCACAGAGCCTCTCTTCTTTGAGAATGTTGGTATCACTTTCCAGACTGCAACACTCTTGACCTTGACATCCTGGAAACATGGTGCTTTTCAACAGTACCTCATTAGCCTTTAAATTCAATGTCCAGATTTCTGATGAGAAACAGCACGTGTTTTCTAGAATCCCAAAAGAGATTAAGTTCAGCAGCCTAGGATTCACCTGGCTTACTCAGTTTTTCACTAAGGACATTTTCTTGCTATGATCACCTTTGAGGCAAATCACTTTTTTTGAGCACTGTATCCTTAGAAAATCTAGATAAAGACTTATTCGTAGTAACTATATATTTTCTATAACTAAAGAGACTATGTAATCTAAATGATATAGATAGCTTTATTTCATATGCAATTTACCCATGCCAGGATTTTATCATCAGGTAAAACCTTAATGTTTTATCCCTTCAGTAACATCTGCATAACACAAACTAAAAATGTCAGATAGTACTGCAAGAATTACCAAGAGCAGTAGAGTGTGTCAAAATTTCTACATGGAAAAAAATGAGATCATAAGCATGTAAGTGAGTAGTTGCTTTAAGGTGTGCTTTTAAGGTCATAGTGTCTGAAAATATATTAATGCTACAGGATGCACGTGCTTGTTCAATTACAAGGTAACGTGATTAGATTTCATGCCCATATGTAGAAATGTACATTTGGCTGGCTAGGATTTTGTCTGAAAGCTGAAAAAAGAAAGAAAGCTTAGATGATCAAATAATATGTTCAGAGAGAGTTGAGTTTTTCTTATCTGGTCCTTCTAATGTCATTTTTTCAACTCTTGAAATATTTTTTGACAGAGAACTAAAGCGCTTTAATGGAATTAGCCCTATGTAAATGAGCGATTTATTTTATAAAGTATTCATTAAAATACTAACCATATTGGAAAAACTTGGGCTTTGGGTGGATTTATGCAAAGCTGGTATTGCAATTAGTGTTTAGACTATAAAGGCAAGCGCTCCAAAGTCTATTAAAACTTACGAAGCCATAATCAGCTTGGCTGTAGATAAGTCACAAGAGTGAAGAGCTGAAACAGTCAGGCCAGGATTCTTGAACTGTGAATTTTGCACCATAGTTTACTCAGCAGATGGAGTTATTAATGTGATTGGTGGAAAACGATGATCTCTTGAACAAACATTGGGTTTAGCTAATGATATCAGACTTCTTTGAAACTGCGTTAACTTCAACATATAGGTCTACTGAGGAGTTCACGAAGTATCCAAAGTCAACGTCAGTTCCCATTAACGATAGATTACGACTTGCCTTTCTGAAGCAAGCATCAACTCTAATGGTGGCAGACAAAATTCAATTCAGACAATTTTCTGCTTGAACTTGTGAAGTCCTTCATTTTGTGCTATTTCCAAATGAGGATTCTTCTGATCTCGGAAAATAAAGTAAGAGTTTTCTTTCCTTGATATCCTAGTTCACTGACATAGTCTCTAAAGTTTACTGGAACTTCAAAGGATATTTGCTGATTCGACTGGACAGTCAGGTTAGGTCCTCATCAGCTAATAGCACATTTCTCCCTGTTTGTTCTCCCCCAACTTCATTTCCTCTTAAGAAGTGGCAGGTTTCAAAGTAATCAATACAATAAGTGTCTTATTTTCTCTTAAATTATGTTGTTTTTAAGAACTTATAGAAGCTGGTGATATGGCTCAGTGAGTAAGCTTAATAGCTTCAGCTCATCCTGAGTCACTACTGTCAAATGCCTGATCTCGTTGTCCCAGTAACATAGGGTACCTGGCAGATACTTGAGAAAACGAGAAAACTTTAGACTTGATTTGAGTAATGACCAGAGTCCTTGGAGCGTCCTCTAACTATAAGGAATAGATTTCCCTCTTCATGCAAATAAAGCATTCCCAGCACTTCAGCCCAGCCAATATGTACACTCTGCTTGAAAACCCCTACCGACTCACCAAGGTTTATGTAGCCCTTGTGACCCCCAAATAAAGAGAGATGCCCTTTCACAGAATATCATCGAAGAGAGCTGTTCCACCAACTATCCTCCAGAATAACCGTTCCATTCTCCCTACCCCATAAAGAAGATCTGTAACACTGAAAACCTTGGAGAAGGCCTTCTCCCCACGCACTCACAGATCCCAGGGATCCACACATTTTAGATTTGCCTCATTCTTTTTATCCTGGCACGCAGCAGTGCCTGGACAGCCTAGGGAAGAATCGGAACGTTGTAGAGTTTGGTGTCCCACATCTGCTCTACCACAGGGCTTGAACCACTGGGTTTTGACTGTGCTTACCAGACTCTGCCAGGCAGGTGTCTGGCTATGGGAAGCCTCGGGACACCACTCCAGGGCTGAGAGAGTGCAGTCTGAGTTCCCTGGGGACTGCCAGAGCTGGCTTGGTGGTCCCCGGGCCTGCAGGGATGCCAGGGCCATCTGTTTTTCAGGGTCTTGGGCACCCAGGCACCGCTGGGAGCCACGGAAATGGAGATCACAGGCTGGAAACCCCGGTGACCCTGAAGGACGACAGGCATTTTGCCACGCTCCCGGACACTAGGCTCCTAACCTGAAGCTGCAGCCCTCCACAGATTTGTGGCCATCAATCATGTAAGGGCAAAGCCCCAAGCCCCTCCACAGGTAGAGGACATGACCTGTGGTCACATAGCCTCAAGACAGATTTCCATTTTAATGAGGTACATAAATGCCTGAAGGCTTAGCCAAATAACTCTCCTTCCCAGACACTCCTCCCTGCAAAAAGTACTTAATCTCAGGCCTGCCCTGAAAAGTGGGGTAACATCTACTTTCTGCCATGACAATGTCTTAAAACCATGGACTGCCTCTTTTCATTGGGATCCACTGTGGGTAGGCCTTCACCTAAAGAGCCAGCCTTCTAACCTCCCACAGCAGACCTCTCAGCACTCTCACCATGGCCTCCACCAAGCCAATCCACCGAAGGACTCCTCCCTGTTGGACCCAGCCGGTGCTCTTCCCCCCTTTTCCTTTCTGCCCAGGCTAGCTAGATCCAGCCCATGGGCCCCAACTCCATTCTCAGCTCTTCCTTGGCTCCCAGAAGCACCTGAGTGCCCAAGAGCCTGAGCACCAAATGGTCCTGTCCTCCCTGCAGGCCTGGGGACCCCCGAGCCAGCTCTGGCAGTCCCTGGGGACTTTAGACTGTGCGCCCCCTCCACCCCTGGAGCTGGGTTATGAAGCTTCTCATAGCCAAATACCTGCCTGGCATCGGCGTCGGGTCAGGGTAAGAGCAGCCAAAACTCCCACGTAGTGCTTCCCCAAGACGTTTGAGCCCCGTGGCAGAGCAGACTTGGGACACCAAACCCTACAGAACACAGAACCACAAGTGTATATTATGGTTTGAATATAAATTATGTCCAATGGGATTTTTGTGCACTTAGTTCCCCACGAGTGGCACTGTTCTGAAAGGTTATACAACTTTAGGGGTATGGTGTCTAGTTGGAAGAAGTAAGAAAGAAGCAGGGTTTGGAGGCTTATTATCTGACTCTGCTATTCACAACCTGATTCTATCAAGTGTGAGAAGTGGTGTTCATAAGTGTCTGCTGCCTCAAGTCAAGTGTTTCCACCATGCCTTCCCTGCCATGGTAGACTGTATCCCATGACACTAATAGACAAATTGATCTCCCCACTGTTGATTTGCTTCTGTGAGTTATTCAGTCATGTTGAAGAACAAAGTAATCAATACAATAAGTATCTTATTTTCTCTTAAATTCTGTTGTTCTTAAGAACTTACAGAGGCTGGTGATATGGCTGAGTGAACAAGGGCAATTGATACCCGCACTAATGATCTGAGTTGGATGTCTGGTACCCTGTCTTAGCTAGGGTTTCATTGCTGTGAAGAGACATTATGACCAAGCCAATTTCTATAAAGGAAAACCTTTACTTGGCAATAGTTTATGTTTTCAGAGATAGGTCCCTTATCATCATGGTGAGAAGCATGACATCATCCAGGCAGACATGGTACTGGAGAAGGAGCTGAGAGTTCTACATTTTGATCCATGGGCAGTAAGGAGCTTACTTTCTGCAAACAGCCAGGAGGAATCTCTGATTCCACAGCAGGCAGAGCTTTGGCATAGGAGACCTCCAAGTCTACCCTCATAGTAATGCACTTCCCCTAAAAAGGCCATACCTATTTGAATAAGGGTACACTTCTTAATAGTGTCATTTCTTTCATGTAGGTTAAGCATTTCAAAAGTATGAGGCTATAGGGTCCAACCCTATTCAAACTCCCACATACCCACGTAGTGGATTCAGAGATTTGATTCCCACAAGTTGTCTTCTGATCTCTACAGATGGACCATGGCGCATATATGCACACATGCACATGGACACACATTCATACACACACACACAAATACAAAATACATAAATGCTAATAAAACCCTACTATTACTGTTTTGTATTTGTTGGTTTTAACTTTATTTTCTGAAATATATATATATATATGTTATATATATGTATATGTATATATATTCAATATTTTCATAGTTTCATTCTAAACTTTTCAAGCTTATTAATTCCAATGGGAGAGTAAAATTTTTAGTTCAGAGTTTTTACTAACTACTGTTACTCTGGTTGAAATCAAAGTTTACTTAGTTTGAAATTCCAACTGAAAGTAGATAAAGAAACACTGATTAAAATCAACAGGAGATTGAAATGACATTTATAGCTCTATAGGTAAGAGATTATAACTAATTATATCTGGCCTTTCCGATCCAAAGGGAAACTGGAGCTCTTAAGATGATACTAATATTTTTAATTAACTTTAAGCTAGAAATGGTATACTATTCTTTGGAGCAATAGTTGCACACAATGGCATATTAATTAAAAATAAATTACAAGAAATTTCCTTTGGAAGTACAAGTGATATTAAAGTTTAATATGTTACTACTTTCCCCTAATTAAAATTATTACAGTGTATCTTACCAACAACAGTATTATTTATGTATAGCTGTACGTGCTTTTGCTTTGTCCCTTGGATAACTACAGTTTAGTTTGAGAGAAGAGTTTTCTATTGCTTCTCTCATGCGGTAGGGCAGAGAATATCTCAAAAGATGATAATACTCTGGTATGCTAATCCTATCAAGTTACAGGGCCTCCGGGCTCAGACTGCTGAAAGGGCTGTTCTCATACACCTCTTTGGTTACACAAGTTTGGGACACACCAAGAATGATAACTATTACTTCTTGTTTAGTTGTGGTTCAGATATAAAATATCCTCAATATCTCTGTGTTGCCAACTTGGCCCCCAGTACAGTAAATGTTCAGAGGTGAGTCTCTGGGGAAGTAAATGGATCATGAGGGCTCTGAGCCGAATGTGTCATTTCTTTTCAATGGTGTAGCCTCTAATAGCTGTCCTTGCTAACTGCCCTCACACGCATGTTTGAGTAAGTAATTCTAATGAAACTCAGTGGGTCTCACACAAGGAAGACATGGAAGTCGGAGGCTTTGTTGAGAAGGGAGTTGTTAGGATAGGGAAGAGGTTGAAAGAAATGGGGATGTAAATGACTAAAGCTAATTGTATGAATCTCTCAAACTGTCAAACATTTAAATTGTCAAATATAAAGTAAGTGAATGTAGCCCAGCAGAAATGATCACTCAGACACAGGTCATAGTCAAAGTCTTTATTCCAGCCAGGTGGGGCCATACTCAGGTACTCAGGGTTGTAGGTGTGACCCTAAGTGTCCAGAGCACAGGGTTTTTGATGGCAAATGCCAGGTCCTGTCATTTCTCTGGGCAGGCAGCTGCAGTGAGGCTCTACAGAAGCAAGCAGTATAGCAGAAGTGAAGATAAGCAGTTTGTTGTAAGGGGTTCTGCACAAACAGGCTAGGTAGCTAAGTTAGCTAAGACATCCTGACCTGTGCTTCCTAGAAGAGAATTGGGTAATTTTCCATGGGATTCTCCACCAAGGAGATTAAATTCTAGTTAAATATGAAATGGCCTCAGCAAGAATACAAGAACAAGGAAACTTTACATTTTCTTGCCCTGTCATATAAAAAGTCCTTATATAAAGCTTTTAGAATTTGTTTTTCTGACAGAAATTTCTCTGAAATGTTTTTTTTTCCATCAAAATTTTATCTCATCCCAGGGGAGGAAAAATATTCAATAAACCATAAATTCAAAGAGATGTGAAATACTTATAGGAATTTAGAAACAGAACACCGGCTTGGAGAAATTACAGTGCAATAAAAGCCACTTCTCATATGTACCAGGATGCCACTTAAATGTTTTCATAAAAGCTATTTCTCTCATGTATCCATGGCAAGAGTCACATACTGATTAGCAACTATTTGATGACCTATGTATGCATCCTTGCTTGTTCAAGACTAGACCCGTCCATAATCTTACTAACAGCCTTCCCACTGTCAACACAGGAAGGAATGGAGAAACCACACATCTACCTTTCTATTTCCCATTCTTTGATGCCTCTTCTGACACCTGGGAAGAAACTAGCAATCCCAATCTTGAGAACAATGACAGTGGAGATTATGTGTGGCGAGTCCTGGGGGACAGGGCACTGTAAAGTGGTGAATTAGAAAGGAGCAGAGCTGAGTATTGCCGAGTAATGCTCTCTTTCCAATGGCTTGGCTAGCTCAAATTTGGGGTACTTCTAATCCTTCCCGTGTGCACATTTCCCTCCTGTAGTACTGGCTTAATGCCCTATATTTCTATATTTTATCTTGGTTGATTTGGCTCCTTCTAGGTGGCTTCCTACTCTTTACTGTCCAAGATGCTTCCAGGTTCCCCTTCCAGGGGCAGCATTCCTTCTCACCTATGTTTCAGATGGGAAAGGGAGTATTACTGGGGTTATGAAGGGACCTGGTACAAGGAAGCAGCAATACAGACACAGCAGGGAGACTAGCTGCCAGTAAGAGTTTAAAATGACATGCACATGGCCTGTTAATATGAAGTCTGCGATAAGAAAAAAAAATCCTTATAAACTTGGGTTGAAATCAACAAATATCAAGCATTTAACCTCTGAATAATAAATAGGATTAATACTGCTTAAACAATACAATACCCCAGTTGTCTTCAATAGCAAAGCCAGTTTACAGCACTACATCAAATCTGCACCTCCCCAGTCATGACCACTAAGCTGCTTTTAAATGACTTTATCCTTAGTGATGTGTGAGAGTTGAATGGCATGATGATATATGGAGAAGAAGATTTGGCAAGCAAAAGATCTTGTTTGATACTCTTGAATTTTGTTACACAGACAATGTCCAGTAGCAAAGCTATACTGTGATTTTGGAGGCAGTCCTGTTGTAAGTAAGAATTTCTGGAAAGAAGCTATGTCTGCAGAGAGAGGCTGATTGATTGGAATTGTGGTAGTGTGGAGTGTTAGGGACTGGTTCTAATGCTCTCTCGATTTCAATCAACTCCCAAAGGAGACCCTGAGGGTCTCAGACCCCAGTGGATTTGATTGGCAATAAAGAATTGCTGTGCAGCCAATGGCTGGGCAGGTAGACTGGGGTGATGCCTGGAGATTTGTGTGGGCTAGGGACTGGGAGAAGAAGAGAGGAATCAACAAGATTCAGAAGGAGACAGATCAGAGTTAGAGCTGCAGAAGGAAAATCATCTGAAACATAGGTGAGAAGGAATGTGACCTCTCGAAGGGGAACCTGGAAGCATCTTGGGCAGCAAAGAGTAGGAAGCCACCTAGAAGGAGCCAAAGCAGCCAAGATAAAATATAGAATTAGAGGGCATTAAGCCAGTACTACAGGAGGAAAATGTGCACACGGGAAGGATTAGAAGTACCCAAAATTTGAGCTAGCCAAACCATTTTAAAATTAACTGGTGTGTGTGTGTGTGTGTGTTTTATTTGCAAATCCAGATTGCTCCTGGGTGGGTCTATGAGTGCAACCTGACAGGAGCCAAAACATTGTAGCCATTATAGTAGAGAGATTGGAATGCTGAGAGTATAGATGCTCATTTGCTTATCTTGCTAGGTCTAGCCTCCCAGAACAGCCATTCCTTTCTCACCTCTGTGTCTGTAATACCATCTAATGAGAACAGGCTGAAACCTTTTGGAGTCTCTTAAATAAGCAGGCCACTAGCTTCCCCCAAACCTGAGAGCTAAGAATGTAATCAGATAGCATTTCCAGCCTATAGGCAAGCTTCCCTCATCCTGGTGTAACCGTCTCTATGACATACTCAGCAATGAATTTTGAACTTGTCTTGATTTATTTGCTTGTTCCATAAAACTCTACAAGTTCATAAAACTGCTTCCAGGTTCTAACATGAAATTTGAATTAACCTAAATCTGTGTTTCCCAGGTCATGGCCACTCAAAATGACTTCAGAATATACTTTCTTTTATTCCCTTTGAGATGAGAGCTGTAGTTTCTGCCTGGATCCTATAATACACAAGATAGAGATCCACATCTCCGGTATTCTTTAGATGTTAGGCTTTTACTTTTGAGTAATGATCAATATCATAATGTGAAAATTTACCACTATACCAAGCATGATGGGCTCTCTCTTACAAGTTCATGAAATACTTCTGATCCAAGGACTGATAAATGTTTGGTATATTATTCCATAATTAATAATCAAAGACTTCAGGTGCTTATCTGTATATTTTCTTACTAGTAACACAACTTCACTTTAACCTCCATCTAAAAGGGATCTATGCTTTCAAACTCTGAATGCCTCTGTTCTACTCTGCTCCCACCTGTTTTTAAGGACCCAGCCTTACACTAGAACATTCCACTCAGTTTAGATAATAAGAAGTGCAAAAAGACCTAGGGTTATGAAATATGTGGTGGTGGCTGTAGTAAGAAAGTACCCAGCAGGCTCATGGCAAGGTGTCCCCCTGAGAAATCATGCCAAAGGACAGACCTGATGGAAGGAAAGTTTATTGTGGGGGAGAGCAGGGACCTAGAAAAGGGGTAGAGGCAGAGAAGAGGGCAGGGGCAGAGAAGGACAGAAAGATAGAAAGAAAGGTCTGCCAGAAACATGTGAGAAGAGAGAGAGAGAGAGAGAGAGAGAGAGAGAGAGAGAGAGAGAGAGAGAGAGAGAGAGAGAGAGAAACAAGGGAGTTGGGGTAGCAAGAAGTCCTCTTATATGGTGTAGCACCTGGCTTACACCTGGCAGGCAATGGTGGCAGATGATGAAGCAAGCAAGCTATTGCTAGGTCACTGTTGGAAGGAGCCTAGCAGAATTGCCTGTAGGCCGATACCTAGTAAATCTACCATTTTTTTTTTTATTTTTGTTCTCTGTGAGTGAGGTTCCTTAGTAGGTAACTTATAATTAAAATACAGTGTTCAAGAGGCTAAAGAGGTGGTTCAGTTGTTAAGAGCAGTTATTGCTCTTCTGAGGAGCCAAGTTTCCTTCTGAGCACTCAATTAGCAACCCATAACTATCTACAACTCTGGAAACAGGAGATCCAAAGGTCTTTGACCTCTGCCAACATTACACACATATATGGTATATCAAAATAATGCAGGAAAATGCTTATACACATAAAATGAAAGTAAATAAATGCTTTCTAAAACATCCAAGTCTATAATTGTATACATAGGCTGCTCTGTGACACCAGTCAGAGACATTATGGAAATAGATAACATTTCTGAAACCATTTTATATTCTTGGTATTAATAAATACACAAAAGTAAATTCTCAATAAAATATAGGCACAGCACAGTACTGAAATCTTTGAAAGTTGGGATTTGAAAATCTGAAAATATAATTCCCACATTAAAACTAAGATATCTCTAATAGTAAAACTGGTTAATATATATGTTTAAACTTGTGTAAATGTACCTAATACATTAAAATAAAACAAAAGAAATGCTGAATTTTTTGAGTGAACTAAAGAAAATATGCTACAAACACCTGGGAAATAAGCATGCTGAACCCAAAGGTACAGTATGAATAAAATAAATGTGAATCTCTCAACCAAGAGCAGAAACCATCTTCAAATCGCTATGCAGCTCAAAGATTGTGCTTCTCAACTGAAAACAGAGTGCCTCGCAATTTAAGCATTAGGTGTGGAGTATCTTGAATTAGACTCCCAGGAAAGAGATTGCTGTGTAAATGAACATCTGATCAGCTGTTCACAAGCCACTGCTGCTTTGCTTACTGCCCTCTGCCTGCCTCCCTCAGAGTGGAAATGTCCACAGTGGCAGGGGATGCTTTGTTCTAGGATAATTGCATAATGTCATCTCTCTCGGTGCTAAATTATGCTTCAGAAAATGCGCTGCGAAAGCTGCTGGGCTTTGAAAAGTCATAAAGCATATAGTGTGAACTTGGGGTAGTGGAAATTTAATTTAGAGGAAGTGATTCAAAGGTTTTATTTTGTTGTTGATAAGCAAAGGCATTTGATGTTCTTGGCTATATCTAGGCTCTAAAGTCTATTTTCTTCCTCATGTAACTCTCTGAATTTTAGGACACGCTCAAATTCTGACTTAACAGCAGCTCCCTCAGTAGTCACAGTTAATAACCCTGAGTTGCTGACATATTCATTTATTTTATCTCTGTCATAATTTGCACCATATTAAGTCTAATGAGGAATCACACAATAATACCAAATAATGCAAAGTGCTATAATTTCACCATCTAGTAGCAGTGAGATATTTTTCAGAATTTATTTTTATTTTCATTTGTGTTATTTGTGTGAATACATCTGTGTGTGGTACGTGTACATGAGACAGAGACCAGAGGCATCAGATTCCCTGGACTTAATTGCAGAACATTGTGAGCCATGTGATTATAGGTGATGGGAAGTGAACTTGGAACATCTGGAGGGGAGCTGGTGCTCTTAACCGCTGAACCATCTCTCTATCCCCTATGAAATATTTAATCAAAAATTAGTAAGACATTGATGCTTATAAGAAATATTATTTTTTGTGATTGAGTACAACTGGAAAAAGTGGTAAGGTACTATGACACTTCAAAATGCTACATGATCAAAAATATTAACTAAAATCGGTATCCATGGTTTAAGAGTACAAATCTGAGTCTGTATTACACTAGAATAACTATATGTCATCTTTTAAAAATGTTTTTATTTTTAAAAATAGGTTTTTATTTACATTTGTTTGCAGCTGTGTGTTTGAATGTGCTGTATGCACAAGTATATGCAGAAGAGGATATTGGATGCCCAGGAAGTTGTAGAGTTACAAATGGTTGTGAATCACTGGACATGAATGCTGGGAGCTGTTACCTGATGAGGTGTCTCTCCAGCCCACTTGTGAGCTTCTTTCATATGTCTGAATTCATAATCACGGTGTGATTGTGAGTGGGTTCAGTTTTAACATTCTGAAGGATTTAAAGAAGACTTAGAAAAGAGATGTTCAAATTCCAGTAAGTCAGAGAAGGATGAAAGCTGAGCCTTTATCTTTTGTTTTGAACACAGGAATTTGAACATAGTGACATTAGCTTTCACTGTCAGTTGCCAATTCAGACACACAATATTCCCTGATACCAAGACTCTTCCATTCAAGAAACCATGTTTTCCTTGTACCTGAACAATTACAGATCATAGAACAAAGTCCATTACATTTTAGTAAGTAGTTTCTTCTGACATAACTGTTTTAGATGTGTAGTATCCAATTAGATTTATGCAACATGATTTCAAAATTTATTTTCCTTGAAATAAATGTTTCAGAACTTATCAGTTTCTCTTCCTTCTCCTCCTCCTTATCATCATCATCATCATCATCATCATCATCTCCATCCTCCTTCTCCTCCCCTTTCTTTAAAATAAAATATAACTCAGGCTGGCCTCAAACTTTGCTATGTAGCTAAGGGTGATCTTAAAGTCTGCCTCCACTTCAAAAGTGCTGGAATTACAACATACACTTGGTTGATGCTCTGTTGAGACTGAACCCAGGGTTTGCAAGTGCTCTCCCAACTAAGCTACAGGTCCAACCTATGGTACTATTGCTCCTGTTCATCTGGGTAGATTTTTATATGTCCCTGAAGTCTTCATTCCAAATTGTTATGCTTTAGCTTCAGCATCCTTAATACAGACACATATTCCCTAGTTTAGTTAAAATTAATATCAATTGGGTGTTTCTACCCTGCCTTGGATCATTCAGTTCCCAGATAAAAGACAGAAAACTTATACATTTATAGTAAGCCTTAGTAGCAATACAGCTGGGCAGATATCAACCCTCTAAGCAATTTTGTCTACTTCCCTGCCAATAATCCCAAGATATATCTTGCCATGTTCTGTCTGGGCTGTTCTTACTACTAATGACTAGCCCTCACAACTGTATTTTTATGATTCAACTACCTCATGGTATCTTCCTCTTTCTCTTCTCCTCATAGTCTCTGTCTCTGACTCCAACCAGGGGAACCCAAGACCCATCTGCCTCACTTTTACCCAATTACAGGCTGTAGGCATCTTTATTGATCAATCAGAGATAATTTGGGGGCCAAGGTTACATAGTATCCTTTGGTATATGTTAGTATTTCCTAGTCAGTGGGAGCAACCAGACCTTGGAGGCAGGTATTTAGCATAATAATATATAGCAACAGACCAAACCTCAACAATCCCCAATATAAGATTTTTTCATTAAGACATGGATTTTTGTTGACCCTGAATCCACATCCATCCTTGAGTCTCTCACAATCTTAATCCCTCACTTACCCTATGTGGGTGGTGGTAACACAAAAACCACAGCTCTGAACTCAAAGAGGATAGATGACAGCTTATTCCAGAGATAAATATGAGTAAATATGCCATGTAAACACAGGGCACCTCAAATTCTGTTCTCTAAAATGTCAACAGTTTCATGAGGTTCTTAAATCCACAGATCAAGACAATTATAAATCAACATATCTTAGTGTTTTGTTGCTGTGAAGAGACACCATGACCAAGGCAACTCTTATAAAGAACAGCATTTTCTTGGAGCTGGCTTACACTTTCAGATGATCAGTCCATTATTATCATGGCAGGAAGCACAGCAGTTTGCAGGCAGATATGGTGCTGGAGGAGCCCAGAGTTCTACATTTTGATCAGAAGACAGACAGAAAGAGATTGTCTTCTGAAGGCAACCAGGAGGGAAGTTTCTTCTGTACTTGGTGGAACTTGAGCACTAGGGGACCTCAAAGTCCACTTATACAGTGGCACACTTCCTCCAACAAGGCCACATTTATTCCAACATGGCCATACCTTCTAATAGTGTCATCGCCCATGGGCTAAGCATAGTAATGCTTACATAGTTTCCAAATACAACAAATGCAACATAGATTCCAAATACATCTGATGACACTCTCAGCTTCTAGGTTAATTGGAGTTCGGGTCAACTAAATTCATATATCCCCCAAAATTATAGCTGATGATGATAAGAATTCCAGATGCAAGATAGAAATGAGCTGTGCTTGCTCCTAAGGGGCTACAGATAGTCCAAGATAACTTGGCTTTGGATCTGCCACATGTCAAGCTCTTCACAATCATTGAAGTTCTAATCAGTCCAGGAGCTTTTGTAGAATGTTCAAGATGTAGCTACTTTTTGGACACTTTAGTTTACAGTGGATCCAGTAGCAACCATTTTCAGTAGCCCTTCCATTGTATTTGCTCATTGACATCCAATCAGGAGGAAGGCATCCTTTGTATCAGACCAGGTAAAATCTGCTGAGAAAGGGAAAAAAGAAGAAAAGAAAAGAAAAGAAAAGAAAAGAAAGGAGAGGAGAGGAGAGGAGAGGAGAGGAGAGGAGAGGAGAGGAGAGGAGAGGAGAGGAGAGGAGAGGAGAGGAGAGGAGAGGAGAGGAGAGGAGAGGAGGAAGGAAGGAAGGAAAGGAAGGAAGGAAGGAAGGAAGGAAGGAAAAGAAAGAGAAAGAAAGAAAGAAAGAAAGAAAGAAAGAAAGAAAGAAAGAAAGAAAGAAAGAAGAAAGGAAGAAAAGGAAAGAAAGGATTGCTATTCTCTCATGGTTCACTCATGACTGAAGACTCCAGTTCTCAGAAGCATATGCAAAAATCATACCTTGTTGTGCCATAGGGGTCAGGGTGTGTATGATTGTTAATCTCAAAATAGAGATGCTTAAAATGTTACTATTTCCTTACTTGGTAGGAAAGATATACATCGAGCAATAGTTTAACGACCATGTAGGCTAATATTCTAATTCTATCCATTTATTATGTGACATTGTTAAGTCACTTAAATAATCCAATTTGCAATCTTGTCTTGGGGTTCTATGGCTGTAAGGTTACACCATGATTATTATAATTCTTATAAAGGAAATAATTTAGTGGGAGATAGCACACAGTTTCAGAAGATTAGTCCATTATCAGCATGGTTGCACACAGGCAGTCATGTGGTTGCAGGAGCCCAGAGTTCTACATCCAGATCTACAGGTTGCAGGAAGAGGAAGAGACAGTAGTCCTGACTTGGACCCTTGAGACCACAAAGTCTGCCTTTAGTGACACACTTCCTCTGACAAACTAATGTCAACCTCATCAAGGAGATAACTCCTAATTGTGCCTCTCCCAGATGACAAACCATTCCAATATATGAGCCTATGGGGACCACTCTTATTCAAATCACCAAAAACCTTGTCATTTACTGCTACACACACTCCAGTGAAGTCTGCTTGGCAGGCCAAGAGGCCTGGAAACACTCACGAAGCAAAGAGTTTCAAGGAAACTCAACCTCCTGGAACCTTGGCATTCTCATAACACATCTAGTCAAACCCTATTCCTGTATTAGTCTGGTGTATGGATCCACGTGCTCTCTTTTAGTATTATTTTATTATAAGTGCCTTTAAAGATTGAATTCTGACATAGGTAAGCCTCCACCAGTGTTCCAACATCCTAGAAAATGCTTGAAGCCCATGAGCTTGGAATTCAGTAGGAATTCAGTAAGAATGTTACCTATTCAGTAACATTCTAATTTACTTCTAGTAGAGATGGTGAAACTAATTAGGCATTACAAAGAATGGAGCTAGAATAGCTCAGGGCTAGTCTGCAGAATGATTACTCAGGGCAGTAGCCAGTCTCACCCAAACAAGGGAATACACAATGGCCTGGCTAATAGGTGGATTTACCATGAAAGAGTTAGGGAATCCCACTGAGACAGGAATCTTCACTACAGCCAGGTATAACAGGCTACATTGCATATTAGAAGCAAGTTGGTGAATTCTTCTGACAAATGGAGATTCTCCAGAGATACTTAAAAGAGCAGCCAAGTTACACTCATACAAGAATTTATCAAAGCCTAGAAAATAGGGGGTTGCAGTATTGCATTACTCATGAGAAGGTCTACTAGAGCAGAACCCCCTGGTGCTAGCTTTCACAAGGCTCAAAATTGTGACTAGGGTGTGAAATCCTTACCTGTCATTAGCTGACCCTAAGCAGAGCTATTTTATCTTTACTGTAAATATTACCTGGTTCCTGTAAGTTCTTTTGAAGTCATTCCTTTGTTTTTTGTCAGGTAACTTCAATGTACTTTGCCTGCTATGACATCCTACCCTTTTGTTTTCTGTATTATATAAGACTTTAAAGAAATGTACAGGGAGACTAGTTGAGAACAGCAAGGGGGATGGGCAGTTTGGTTCCCAGTACACACAAGATAGCTTGCAATTCAGTAGCTCTAGTTCCAGGGGATCCAGTTTTCTGGCTTTCCCACGCAGTGCACACACATGGTGCACATAATTACTATAGGTTAATAAAACATCTAAAAGGCAAAATGGCAGCATTGCAGAATAAATAGAATATAAAATATAAGTAATAAAATATATTCAATCTGGAGTGCTATATGCAGGGCCAAGGTGGAAAAATCGGAAACTTTAAAAGTAATTAGAGTAGGAAGTTATATCTGACCTTGGGGATGGAGACCATGAGATACAGGAAGGCATTTGATACAGAACTTAAAATAATTCATGAGCAATTGGGTACCTAGGGTGAATAAGGGGGATAAGAGAAGAGACAAAATGACTGAAGATCAGAGTAAGAATAAAATTGTGATAACATTCATTGAAGGAGAAAGATTTAGAGGAAGACAATTGTGTGCAGACTGAATAAAGTTTATATATAGTCATATGGGCAGAAGATGGAGCTGATGTCTTTTTTAAGAGAAGTCAGGAGAATATAAAATTTTAAGAGTCAGTAGGATATCATTGGACTCCTTAGCTATAATCTATGACAACATGATGATGGTTTAAGTCATTTTAATTTTAATTTAATAGCTTTATCTTGGTTTCTTTGGGGGTATTATTCATATGGAATCTCAAACTTAATTAGCTGTCATTGATCTGGGAGACAGAGCAGAGATAATAGGGTATGTATTATTTGCAATATAAAAACCACAAGATTAGGAAAGTCTTACACAATCAGGTGAGGGGCATGCACAAGTTTTGTTGTTGTTGTTTATTTTAGTAAATAATACAGAGAAATTTTAAACTACTTTGTTTCTCTTTCTCTTGGAAAAGCAAAGTTGACATCTTTGCTTGGAATACTTTGGGGGCATACTCAGCTTTTATTCTTATTCCACAAGGACGAACAAATGTGAATTTATCTTTTATTGATTTTAACCAGGTCAAAGGGATGGAATAAGACAATGACCAGGAAAAAGAAAAAGAAAAAGAAAAGAAAAGGAAATGATTCCTTAAATCAATTCAAGAGGAGGATTTAAAAAACAATCCCAGGCATGTTGGGGAACATCACAGGAAAAGGGACAGAAAATAGATAAGACTAGATGATGGGACACAGTTCTGTGGAAAATGAATTTCTATTCCTGACCTGCTCTTTGTACTCTTGAACTCACAGCAAACTTGATAACTGTTCAACCATCCGGTCTTTCATTTGTGAGAATTGTTATTACTTTTCATACTTACTATTCTTTTATTTTAAACTGATAACAGAATTTATCCTTTACTTCAATAAGCTACTCTTTCCATTTTCTTCAGATTTATTGATTTATAATATAGAAGTAGGCAGTTAACAATAATTCTATTCTTTGGGCAATGTATTTGGTTCAACGTATTTCATGGCATCCAAACTCATCTGATATATTCAAATCCTCCTGGACTGGACTTCCCAAATGAGCTAGATGGTATTTTTTCAAACTAATAAATTCTACAAAAATAGACTGCTCTTGAAACAATACTTTCAGATGTGATTCTCTTAGCAATGAGTTCATAGCAGGGTCATAACCTGTTACTAATTACATCATCAGAAAAGATCTCAAATAAGAAATACATAAAATCAAACCTAGATCATGTTTACAAACTACATTTCATTGTCATTCTAAAGAACATGAAACATTCTTACCAAAATTTAAGATTTTTCATTATTCCTCTAGAATCATTAGTGAATATGTAAGGTACACTATTTAAGTACAAAGCCACTTAGACTCTTAAAGTCATAACAACATAGGCTCTGAATACTCATCAAAGAGACATTACTGGTAGATAAAGATGACTCAATCCAAACACACCAGGAAGTGTGTGGCCTAATCTTCAACCTGTTCCAGATTGCTCTCCAGAGGAAGTTGACTTGATTCTGGGCACAGCAAAGTTTGTTAGATGATTTGCTGTAAGATGGGAGTAAGTTCTTTCAGTAAGAGTCACTACCACAGAAGAAATTGTTGGCCAGAGGGATAGTATGAGAGTCTCAGGAAGAGAGCTCAGCAGAAACTCCCCTGGCCAATTATCTACTGGGTGAGGGTCATAGGTGGGGCAGAGAGAAACTTTCCCTCTGAGAAATTATATGTGAATATGGAATGGAGGGTAGGAGTGAGATGATGAGGTTATTTAACAAAAACAAGCTCACTTGTCTATGGCCAGATAGACAAGAGGAGGATGAGATAAACATTGCTAAGACAAAGAGATACTACATTCATTACAAGCTCTATGAGTCAATCCCTCTTCTTTCCTCTTCTCTGCCCTCTCACCTCCTCCCTTTCTTCATCTTAGTCCTTCCTTCGAGCTTTCTGCCTTCTTTCTTTCCTTCCTTCTTCCTTCCCTTCCATCCTCTTTTTTTTCCTACTTTCAGTGATGTTCTAGAACATTCCTTCCTGTCTCTATCTCTGTCAGCCCTGTACCCAAAAGCTTTTATGTTTAAACAAAGAAGCTAGAGGACCGAAAAGGAGACTGACATTAGCCATAGCTGCTTGCTTACAAATTTCACTGAACATCAAAGACAAGATAGCTACAGTTTCATTCAATTGTCACTTTCCAGGTCTCTCTAGCTATTAAACCCCAGAAAACTCCATGAAGACTACTCAACTTAAGTATCTAAAAATGACAGATTGATCTCTGAAATATGACTAGCATATGTAGAAGAAGAAAATTAGCACAGAATGAAGTCATAACTTCAAACAGAAATGCCCAAAAATACATATCCACAATGTCGGAACATGTTATCTACTAAGTCATAAAATGAGTAAAACATACCAGAAATATTACTAACAAAGAACAAAGAAAGCATGCCCCGATTATGACACTTTAGTAGTGTAAGATACTTAATGATATCCTCAGTCAATAAATGAATGTTGGGTAATATAAATAATATTCAAGTAAATACAGATATCTATCAAAGTATAATATGGCCCTCAAGTTATAAAACCATTGAAAGCCATTTCAATGCATTCTATCTACTCCTTCTGAACCTGTATTTATCAGCATCAACATTTTAGGGCATTTTCAAAGATGAAATTGATTCTCCAAGAGCGTAAAAGAAGGAAAAATGTCTCATAAGTTCTACCTCACGAACATTCAAGCTTGAAATGTATTTAAAAAAATAGGAAAGTTAAAAAATGTTTGATGTGAAAATAGGGCTAAAGAACCCTGCATGAAGTTGACTTATGAGGTCTTTTCAGTCTTGGTAGCTGTGAATTTGTTCACAAAGTCATTTAGGATATGTGCCGAATCTTCTTTGGACTCCCTATGTCTCTCTGCCCTGAGATGAAGCAAAATGAACACTGGACAGCCAGCCACACAATATTTCATTCAAGCAATTTTGTTTATCCAGTTATAATTGACCATTTCTCACTTCAATATGTTGCATCTGTAGCTGAGGACAGTCAGTTATAAGATGGAGTAAACAGCCCTGTAGAAAATGTTTTTAGAGCTTAATCTACTGACAAGATGAACATCGCATGGGAGATAATGCTGTTTCTCACTGGCACACTATAATAGCTCATCATTTTTCCTGGGATACTCTATTATTAATGAGTGGGCATGCCCCTTTCCCCATGCCCACATTGTTAGACTAAAGAAATCAGTATGATATTAGTCACTGTGTTACATTTCCACTTCTAACATACCATAGAAAAGTTTTGTGGGAAGTCAACTTTAAGCTTGTGTATGTATGCTTTCCCAGGAAAGCAATCAGAAATTGTGGTGACCGACAATATATCGTTCCAAGTTCCCGCATGAAAACATATCTGTTAGATATATGATATTCTAGTAAATCATGCTTTTCCCACAGCTTGTCTCGTCTTTGAAGAAAACTTTATAGGTTTGCTAAAGAAAGTCAAGATGGCATGCTTCATATGGTTTGAATGTGAAATATTTCCCATAGGCTCCTGAGCTTGAACACTTGGTTCCCAGGTGCCAGTGCCATTGGGAAGGCCACAAAACCTTTAGAAGATAGAGCCACACTTGAGGAAGTGGGTCACTTGGAGCCCACCCACACTTTCTGCCCACTCTTTGATTTTTGCATACAGTTATAAATGTGAGTAACCAGCCTCCAAACCCTGCCTTTATTCCAGCTGCCATGCCTTCTCTACAATGATGGACTGTCTCCCTCTGAAACTGTAAGTTACAATAAACCTTAATATGCTCTTTGCACAATGTCAATGTGTTTTGTCACAGCAACAGGAATGTAACTAAGACAGCAACCTTAATGACAGTAGAGGAGCATCCTGTGGAAAATAAAGGTCAAGACAGGAGAAAAAAAAATGAGAATCTACCTATTTGTACATATGCCCCCAACTTCCACTGGATAAAAAAGAACTGCTCCCCAGACACTATAAGTGAATCTTTTCCTATAAAAATAAAGCTTTATATAATATTGGGGGGGGGGGGGAATCCACAAACCTGTGATATCGTTTTAAATAGCAAGATGTAAAGGAGATGAAAGTGTATTTGATAGGTCTCTGAAGAAAGTATTTAAGACAGTTATGTAAAATCATTTCCAAAAGGTCTGTGTGGTAGAGATTCTCAGAGGACAAATAGTAGACGTTTAGTGTGTGGAAACTAGATCTAAACTCCTGGCACTCAACTTTTTAGTAGAGAAGGTACTGGATCTCATGGGGAGAAGAAAAGGACACTTCTGCTGTTATCTTGAGACACATACAGGAGATGAGTCCTTGAAGGCTTAGGTCTGATGAAGCCCTCTGTAGTTTTCAAGCTCCTGTGAATGGGGCCTGGGGAAGATGTTAGAAGAACACAGGGACTTGAGGTATATCAGGGAAAATTATATAACGGGAAAGATCACTTAGGGACACTGCATGCTACCTAGAGAAAGTGTTCATCATGATCACCGCTCTACAGCATGGAGTAAGTCATTCACTGGTGATCACTACAGAAATTTCACAGCATCAGCTCCATACATTTATTCTAAGTATGAGTTTTCACTAATATCACACAGACTTCCACTATTTTCCCTAGTTTAAATCTTATTTACATAGCATATTATAAGCAATCTCTGTTTAGTTGGGTTTTGTTTTTGAAAACTCTCCATACTTATAAGAAATACTTACTAGTTCAATCATTTTCTCTACTGCCTTCCTTTCATGAATATACACAACTAATTTATTATACAATATTGCCATGAACATTATTTGGGATATCTATCAGTGTATATGTAGTAATTTTCATTTTTATAAGGATTAATTTTTTCATTTTAGCTGTATAAGTGTTTGCCTTCATGTATGTATAGATATCACATGAGCACAGGTCTTTAGAGAAGAGGGCATAAGTTTTCCTGGAACTGGAACTATAGATGGTTCTTATAAAAGCTGTCACTGAGGGTAATGGAAACCTAACCTCAGTCTTATGCAAGAGCAGCCAATACTCTTTAATTGTTAAGCATCTCCAGTCCCAGATCTTCATTTTTCAGTGTTAGTTTGTATCTTATTTTAATAGTGTATAGTAGAAAATGCAGACTTACTTTGCAAGGTGGAAATACCAGACACTCCACAGGGTTATATAACAATTTCCACACATTTGTTTCATTTTAAGACCAATACATACACATCAGTGATTTGGGGTAGTGATTTAGTTTAGCTCAGTGTGTCACAAAAGAAACCAAAAAACATGAGCAGGGGAAAGGGACTTATAAGGAGGAGATGTGGTGACAAGGCTCAGAGGGAAATAACAGGGAGTAAGGGGTAAGAATAACCAGGTATACTATAGCCATGCATGGAATTGTCAAAGAAATTCAGTTAATTAAAAAATCACAGAGGAAAAAAGATATCTATTTATTTAAAAATACAAGTTTACCAAGCTATATATGAAAAATTATAATTTGAGTTATCTGCTTTGTTTTTCTAGTTGTGCTGACGGGTGGGGGGGGGGGGTTGAACTTAGAACCTTGCCCATGCTAGGCAAGCTCTCTAATCACTGGGCTACATACTCAGCCCTTTGTTTATGTTATTTGAGCTGGCAAGCTTTTTTCCCACTAGGAGACACATTTGCCACCAAATATTTTCAAATGATGCATTCCAATTAGTGTTATATATGTATATATGAGTATGGGACTAACCTCTTGGTCATGGGTAAACTATCAGGGCTCTCAAACCTAAAGAAAACTGGCTTAGCAGTCAACAGTTCACTGTAGCTCCTCAAGTAGGGTTGGCGCCTTGAGCCCCTCCCTCACCCCTGCTGAGCACTAACTTAAGCAAGTCTTGTTCAGACTGTAGTACTGTGGAGAGTGGTACTGTTAAGTGCATAGCCTTGTCATGACATAGCAGTCTTAATCTTCTAGCTTTCACAATCCCCTCTCTCCCTCTCCTGCTCCCCCTCTTCCTCCCTCTTCTTGTCCCCTTTCCTCTCCCTCTCCTCTTCCTCCCCTTTCCCCTCCCCTTTCCCCTCTGGTCTCTCTGACTCCATCTCTGGCTCTCTGGCTCTCTGGCTCTGTCTCTCTCTGTCTCTCTGTCTCTCTCTCTCTCTCTCTCTGTCTCTCTGTCTCTCTGTCTCTCTGTCTCTCTGTCTCTCTCTCTCTCTCTCTCTCCTCTCTCACTCTCATTCTGACTCTAGGTCTTGCTCTCTCTACCTTTCTCACTCTGTTCTCTCTCAAACTTGAATATAGGCGTTATTACATAGCCCACATTTTGAGACATAAACCGAATCTGAACAGATACAGGAAAACTGAAGTGCCTCTTGATTCTATTTGACTAAAATGGAGTAAGATTAAAATTAGGAGCAAAAGAATCTTAAGAAACTACTACACTTGTGGAGATTAAATAGTATACTGCTGTTGAATGAGTAATGGATCAAGGAGGAAATAAAGATGGAAACCAAATATTTTCTGGAACTAAATGAGAGTGAAAACACAATATACACTCCATCCTCCGGAACACATTAAAAGCAGTCATAAGAGAGATGTACAACACTAATGACCTACATTTAAAACACATAAATAGTTTAATGGTGCTCTTCAGGAATTTGGTGGGGGAGAAAACAAATCCCAAACCAGTAGATGAGATGAAATAGTGAAATTCAAATAAAAGTTAATGAAATAGAAATGAATAAAACAACACAAAGAATCAAAATTAAGAGGTGGTTCTTTGAAAAGATAAACAAGGTTGACAAACTGTGAAGTGAATTAAGCAAAAGAAAGAGACGACTCAAGTTAATACAATTAGAGATAAAGAAAGAAATATTGCAGTAGACACCAAAGAAATTGAGAAAAATCATTAGGAACTTCTTAAACACCTTACAATTCTTTTAGTACTCTTAATTTGCAAGAGAGTCTCATTAAATTTGGGGGGTTTATTTCTCTGTGTCAAAAGCAACAGCATAAATTTTAAGAATTTTAAATGAATGAGTAATATAGTATAGCTTTATAATAATATGTGAAAGTAGTATTTCTTTCCCAAAAATTCAGATCATATACTTTTAAAGGCAGCAACTGGAAAATTACAAATTTGACAAATAAATAGATGATAATTGTAAGTTTTTAAGGAGTGATATGTTCAGATTATTTCTAAATGTTTATGAAGTAAACACAATGCATCATATACATAAATTCACCAGTTGAATTAATACCTTTGCTATATATCAATATGCAGTTTCTCACAGGTGAGATTTGCTATTTCCTTTATAAGTTTTAAGGTTCAGTTCCCTCTCCATAGCTATTATAGCGGCATAATTTCTTTATTCCTTTTGGCTACTCGATGTGCTGTGAAGGGCTTTGCCCACTACACACATTAACCATTATCATTATCACACTAGTCTTTCCATCTCCATAAGATCACATTTCCAATTGCTATCTCTTCCATCCTTGTGTTTAAGAGACAGTTCACTTTGAAATGTGTACTCATGAGCCTGTATCTCATTCTAGGTGCCTTCAACGACTGTGGGATGACTGTAGTTATTCAGGTTTTGTAGCTACTCATGTTGTGATTAGGAATAAAGTTCAATTTTAGGCTGTTTTCAGAAAACCAGGGTTTTCTACATCTCAGACTTGAGATCCTCAAACTCCTTGCAAATGTAACTGCACAAAAATATTACAAGCGTCCATGGTTTTTGTTGTTGTTGTAAATGATGTAAAATAGGCAACCATCAACACTCCAGAACTGGCATTTTATGACTAAGTGATTTAGCATTGAAATGCCAAGAGATGCCAGTAGATCAAGTAATGTTTGGCCTTGGTGTTAACAGTTTTGAAAAAGAAAATGATACTTGAGAAACAACTTCTTCACACCAAAATAAGCAGTAAATTAGAGTTTCCTATTGAAACATTTCAATCTGAGAATTAAAGAACCTTAGTGAACTGATGTTGTCTGCCTAATGTATTTTTGCCTAAACTTTACTGAATATAGAATCAGGATATGTCTGTCATGATAATAGAGTATAATTGAAAAAATTCTTAAAATGCACTTGAATAGTTACTCCCCTTTATAAACAATTATTAACAAAGAAAGTGTGTGTACAATCCAGCATAAACAATTTCTCCCCTCAGAGGTGAATATTTTGAGAGGTTTGCATTGTGCTTACATCTGATTTCTTACTGTTTTTATGCTTGCCCATTTGGCAGATTTTGAATTATTTCTCCCTCTTTGAAGATTTGAAATTAATCACTTTCTTTTATCTGGCCAGTGAATGCTGCAATTGAGTAGTTTAATCTCAGTGTTTGGAAACACACCCAAGTCTGTCTCCATTTCTATCCTGAGTCCCCTGTGACAGGGCTTTGCATCTGGGTTTCCATCTGTCAGACAGTACGCTGGGCTGTCTTCATTTTTTTTCAGGGAGGCTGCCTGAAAAAAGGGAAAAGGAGAAAGATAGACAAGTAGGGGAGAGGTGGATAAAGGATGGAGAGCAGGAGAAGAGAGTGGGGAAAGGGAGAGAGGGAGGGAGGGAGAGAAAGGGAGGAAGGGGAAGTGAGGGAGAGGAAGGGGGAGTGACAGAGGAAGGGAGGGACACAGGCAGGAAGGGAGAGGGAAATAGAGAGGGAGGGGAGGGACAGAAGGAGGGAGGGAGAGAGAAAAGAAGGGAGAGCGAGGGAGTGAGAGAGAGAGAGAGAGAGAGAGAGAGAGAATATAGTCCATCAACTTCACTGGGTGTACTGGCTGGTTTTGTGTGTCAACTTGACACAAGCTGGAGTTATCACAGAGAAAGGAGCTTCAGTTGAGGAAATGCCTCCATGAGATCCAGCTGTAAGGCATTTTCTCAATTAGTGATCAAGTGGGAGAGCCCACTGTGAGTGGGGGCTGGTAGTCTTGGGTTCTATAAGAAAGCAAGGTGAACAAGGCAGAGGAAGCAAGTTAGTAAGAAACATCCCTCCATGGCCTCTGCATCAGCTCCTGTATCCTGACCTGCTTGAATCCCAGTCCTGACCTCTTTTGGTAATGAACAACAATTTGGAAGTATAAGCTGAATAAACCCTTTCCTCTTCTCTTGATTCTTGGTCATGATTTGTCCAGGAAAAACAAAACCTGACTAAGACACTTGGTGTTTTCATTTATCTCCATACTTTTCTCAGTGTCATTTATGTTGTATGTATTGTTCATGTTTGTCTTACTTCTAGTTATGTGTATTTGTCTTTCTGTGGGATTGTGCATGTGAGTTCAAGCTCCATTTAGAGGCCAGAAGCAGTGGGTCCTTCTGAAGCTGCAGTCCAAGTGGTTGTGAGCTTTCCAGTGCAGGTACAAAAAACCGAGCTTGGGTCTTCTGTAAGAGCAGTGTGCACTCTTATCAGCTAAGCCAACTCTCCACCTTCTATGTAGTAAATATTTTAGGATTTACAAAGAGGAGAAGATAGAAACTTAGGTAAAATTGAAAGGAAACAATCAGATTTTTAAAAGAGATTTAAGATTTGGGGCAATAAGATGATTCAGTGTTTAAAGGCACTAACTTCCCAAGCCTGATGACCTGAGTTCAAATCCTGGGACCCACATGATGGAAGTAAAGAATTGATTCCCTTCTGACTTCCACATGTATGTTGTGGCACAGATATACATACACACACACAGACACACACACACACATACACACACCACACCACACCACCCACACACACATACAAACACACCACACACACACACACACACACACACACACACACCACATCACATACATTATGAAGATTACATAATAAAGATTAATAAATACAGAGGCTTAAAATTTAAATAAGTAGGCTGAACGATTAACGAGATAATTGTGAATAGAGGGCTAAATGTCATCTCAAAATGTTTGCGACTTTGATGGGTGGACCTTGTGTTTCATGATGATTTTTCCACGAGGAAGTTATATCTATGTTATCACAGAGATTGTTGTTAAGCCAAGGGTTTCCCTGGACTGATGAGTGAAAACCGGGCAGAGTAGGACTCCCATGAACATGAGCCAACTTTTCTCTCCAGGAATCTACAGGTGACTGACCCAGGCAATGGGCAATCTTACAAAATAGAGTGCACTTTTGGTTTCTATGACATTGTCCCCTGAGGTGAGTGCAATGGCATGCATGCCTTGTATGCACAGCTGTCTTGGAGCTGAAGTACTTACCAGGCCCAGCATTCGCTGAAATTAATGTCATGCTACTTTATATCACAAGATGACTGCCAGAAAATGAACACATCCAAAGGTTCCAGTTGGTCATTCAAGGAACTGCTCACCAGTGTGAAAGGCACACTGGGATGTCCTCCTGCTCCCTGAGAATCTGTAAGACAGAATATACCAAGAACCAGTTTTCTGAGTTTTACTATTTTCTGTCCTGTTTGCATGTATGTGTGTGTGTATGTATGTGTTGTGTGTGGGAGTGAATCATTTACATGTGGGTGAGCATATGATTACAGAAGTATGCCTGTGTGCACATGAATGTGGACACCTAACCCAAACAAGGTTGGTTTGGAAGGTCAATCATCTTCCATTGTTTTTCTCCCTTATTCATTGATGTGAAGTATCTCTGTGAAATCCAGAGCTCATGGGTATGGGTCAGTCTAACTGCTCAGCTTGCTCGCCACATCTCCCATCTTCCGATTACAGGCAGACTGCAATGTTTACACAGTGTTTTTGTGTCCTTTGAGGACCTGAACTCTAGTTCTCATATAAGTGCTATATGAGATATAGCATGCCAAATAAGTGCTATAACCACTGGATCATCTTCCGCAACCTACTGAGCATCATTGTTAATGTGGTGAGTTCATAGCATCATACAATCGACCTCCTTTCCGTCAGTAAACTCTGTCCTTAGGGATCCATCAGAGAACTCAGCGGTATAGAGTGATCAGTACATAAGATTTACTTTAACTTCTACACAAACTTCCTGGCCTTCCATCTTCCCCCACCCACAGTATAACAAACAAAACATGATAAAACAAGCAAAATTACTGATACTGCTTTTCAGCAATATCTTTAATAATGTGCAGGAATAATCCACCTGAGTAATTACAGGGGAGGTCAAACCCTAGAAACATACTTAATTTAAAACTGGTTGCTGCTCAGACCTAAATTCTCAATTCCTTTCCCTTAGGGACAAAGGAAATAATAAGAAACACTTCCCTCAGGCAGAAATATCAGCTGATTTTTGTCTGGTTCTCTGTATAAGAAAATAGGTCAGCTTTATACCTTTTTGTCTAATAGGCTGATTTCCAAGAAAATGTTAATAAGGCCTCAAGTGTAGAATTGTCAAGGCTCCAACAAGAACTGGGGATCTCTTGCACTCTCCCAGTGGGTGCTCATGTGTATAACTTGTCTGATAAGAGTGTGAGCAGGTCTAAGAGCATCTGCACATGCACACACATGCGTGCACACACACACACACACACACACACACACACACACACACACACACTTGAACTGAATACACTGCACGATGTAGTCCCCCAATGAGTGGTCAGCTCTGTGAAGTGCATGGCTGTGGGTTTTGATCTATGAGCTGTTATGAGGCTAGGATTTTAGCCCTGTGCCTTGCATTTCAAACTCAGAAATCTGCTTTCAGAAAGTAGTCCTGAGTCTCGCTTTTTACTAGAAAACATACAAGATGTTTCCAAGAGCCCTTCTTTGTTCTATGATTGAGGTGCACTTTCTGGGCTTTTTCCTACAAAGCTGGATACCTTCCTTTAAGGTAACCACAAAGAATTGGAGTGCCAAATGTCTCTTTACAAATGCCACGGTGTCCTAGAAATAGGAAATGGAGTACTAAGGCTGACAGAAAATAGGCTCTCTTCTTATGGCCTCTGGCTTGTATCCTAGGCAATTGTACTTCTTGGCTAATATCCATTTATTGGTAACACACAGTTAAAATTTCTGACCCAGAATTATTCCTGTCTAAAAGAATTGCAGGACCAAAAATGGAGAAGAGACTAAAGGAAAGATGGCCCAATGAATGGCCTAACTTGGGACACATCCCATGGGCAGGCAGGCATAAAGACCTGACATGATTACTGATGCCATGTTGTGCTTGAAGACAGGAACCTAGCATGGCTGTCCTCTGAGAGGTTCTACCAGCAGCTGACTGAGACGGATGCAGATACTTACACTCAACCATTAGACTGAAGTTGGGGACCCCTATGGTTGAATTAGGAGAAGGATTAAAGAAGCTGAAGGGGAGGGTGATGACATAGGAAAACCAGCAGCCCCAACTAATCCAGATCCCTGGGAGCTCCTAGAGACTGAGCCACCAACCAAGAGCATACTTGGGCTGTTCTGAGACCCTTGGCACTCAAACACACACACACACACACACACACACAAACACAAATACAAGCGCTAGTTATCAGACATCTGCCTGGTCTGGCCTCAGTAGAAAAAAGTGCACTTAATCCTTGAGAATTGAGGCCCCAGGGAAGATGGAGGTCTGGTACGGGGAGCACCCTCTCGGAGGAGGCAAGGGGGAGGAGGGATGAGATGAGAAACTGTGGGAAAGGGGACCAGGAAGGGGGCAACAACTGGAATGTAAATGAAAAAGTTATTTAAATATAGGTTTTCAAGCTTCAGAAGACTCCAAAACTGTGAGGATCTGTGAGGCTGGTTGACAGATGAATATCTCTCTCTCTCTCTCTCTCTCTCTCTCTCTCTCTCTCTCTCTCTGTGTGTGTGTGTGTGTGTGTCTTTCTATCTCATATATATGTATGTGTGTGTTCTCTTTCCTCCTGTGTGTAGGTGTATATATGTTGCATACACACATGTGTGTATACATGCACATACTTACACTGTAGTGTGTGCTAGTAAGACCAATCATCCATGAAGACTAGATGAGGACATCAGATCCATGGGAGCCGTACTTAGAAGAATTTGAAAGGCTCTTTACCAAAGTGTTGTGAACTGAACTTCTCAGGTCTTCTGCAAGGGCAGCAAGCATTCTTAACCACTTAGCCAACCCTCTACAACCACTGGTACCAAGTTATTCAACATTTATTGGCTATTTTTAACTAGCAAATGTAGAGATAGAGATGCACTTCTTGAGCTATAGCAAGTATCACAGGACAAGGCCTATATCTGATGAATCAGTAGAAATTAGCAGCAGGGAAAAAATCATGACTTCCTACAGTTTGCTTGTTGGCACTATTCCTCTTCATAGAAAACCTGTGCCCATTAATCAGTCAAATACAAAGCAAGACAGTCTAGTTATATTCTGCTGTGTAAGGTCACTAAATTAGTTCCATCCAGTAAGATGATAAATCAGCTGACTTCCAAAGTTTGAAAATGCATTGCCCATAGATGGGGCATATACTGAAGCTTGAAAATAAATTGGACAGGCTGGAGAGATGGCTCAGCAATAAACAGCATTTACTGCTTTTACAGATGATCCAACCAACCACATCCAGTGTAAACTCCAGCTCTTGGGACTCTGATTCCCTCTTCTGACCATTGCCAGCACCTGCACTAATATGCACATGCCCCCACACAGTATACATATGATTAAAAATAAAAATAAATCAAGTAAATAAAAAGAAAACTGACCAGAGAGTGCAGAGAAAGTAGAATGTGGAAAATGAAGGCCACTTGTTCTTTCTGAGTCAGACACAAAATATTCCTGATGTTGGGTTGGGTTTTTTTTTTTTTTTTTGAGCCTGTGTTAGACGAAATACCTATAATCATATAACCAGAGGATATACATGTAGAACTATCAAGAGTTAAGGCCAGTATGTAGAACTATATGCTCTTTCAATACAATTGAAACCAGAGTCCAGAATCAAGTGCAAAGAGAGAAAACACACCCCGTGTGCACCGGGAGAATAGCACCTGGTAAAAGGGAAGTGATCATGGAGAAGCACAGCAATGAAGTCAGTGAATGGAAACAACTCTAGGGAAGAAAGAACACCCTATGCAGATTAGCTCAAGCCTTTGAATTACAGCTACATGATAGACATTTGCCTGGGTATCAGGGAAACCACCGCAAACTCCATCTTTGGAGTAACAGCTATATAGAGAGGGGACAATTGTCACTTTTAGGACTTTATAAGCATTGTTGCTTTGATGATAAGTCAGCTTGGAATATAAGAGACAAAACAACAGGCAGTTTTCAATATATCCTTCCTTTAAGATAGTCCTGCCAGCTCCCATTTCCTCTTTGATCCCATGTCCATTATGCTTAAGTCTTGGCACACCCAGGATTCCATTTCTCACTAGATATTTATTCACAATCTGCTACATTCCCTTAACTGTATACACCAAAGGCCCCTTTCCTGTGAGGAGCTATTAATGGTCAATAGGTGTTGGGAGAGGGAGAAGCATTCTGGTTTGTTCTAATGTGTGACCACTGATAGATTTCTTATGCTCCAATGGATATTTCCATGCACATTAACAACCTGGTACTGACTGGATATACTGGCTCATTAGAAAGTAAAAAGAAAGAGGACAGGGAGTTAGAATGGGATCAATGTTGGGAGATACTGTAGGAAGTTAGAGGGAGGAGGAATGAAGAGTGGACATAGTCGTATTCCATTGTGTGTATGTACAGAATTCTCAAGAATAAAATCATATTAAAATAGGAAGCTTAAATTAGAACATATAGCTGATATTATAAGTATCCATACAATTATAGATGACACAAAATTCACTTGCCTGGAAAAATAGAGTCATGCTTTTAGAGTGGGGCTCAATTGTCATGTCCTGGTCCGGTCTGTAGTTGAGGTCTCATCAATATTCAATGATGGCTCAGTCTGTTGAAATACTATTTGTACCATATGGCAATAAGAATCAGGCTGAGAAGAAGCCAGGGCAGAACATGCCTGTCCTGGCAAGTCATCTTCAAGCATTTAGTGCACTGAACTCCTTCTCATGGACTGGATTTGTCAAGTCAATGTCCAAAATCCAAAGGGAAATTATTTTTCTTTGTGATGTCATCACAACACTCTTGAGTCCTTGGCAAAAGCAAGATCCCAAAAGGATTTGGGGATATGGCAGCAGATGATAAAGGTACTCTTCACCACCCAGTCAAAGAAGGTTTGTACACAGATGGTAGAGCCCCACAGGGGTGTGAATGTCAGGAAGCTAAGCTAACTCCTTCCCATCAGGTGGCAGAGACCCACTTCAATCCCGTGCCAGCCTTTTCCTCTAGCAATGCACATGATACAATCTAGACTTCTCCCATTTGTAGATTTGGATCTGCAGCATCATATGAAGGTCAGGGTTTCTGAAGGGCAATGCTCACAATGCTGACACGGCAGCTTTGAAAGAGATGGCAGGAACCTGTAATCTCAGGGGAACAAAAGCAGTGGGCCTGGCTTCTGAGCTTTGCTGCCTTGTTTGTGGAATAATGATCTACCCTTCTGAAACATGTCAGCAGGGTGGTGACACGGCAATGGGCTGTTGGCTCCGTGGGTAAAGTACCTTTTCAAAAGCATGGGGAGCAGAGTCAGGATCCCAAGCACCTACCTAGAAAAAGGCAGAAATTACTTTTTAGTTTCCAGTGATGATGGATGTAGACAGGAGGCACCCTGTAGCTCCCTGACCAGCCAGCTTAAGCCAAATTCACAAACTTCAAGTTCACAAAGAGACCTTGTCTAAAAAAAAAAAAAAAAGGCAGGTAAAAGTTTTAGGTGTAGCCAACCACTTTCTTACTATATTTGGAGCCTATTCTACAAGAGGGGATTCATGTGTGATACTGTAAACTTGGCCAAGAGTCCAATCTAGAAAGGACATAGGCCCTAGGGAGTAAATTACTTGTGTTGTTTTATTAAATGGATGTTGTTTAACTGCCTTCTAAATGTGTGTATTTATACCCATAGATTGGTGTGCTGTTCCTACTTGGCCAAAGAAGCCTTGCTCTGCAGTGACTACTGAACACTCAGCTCTAAGTGAGATAGTTGTATCAACATACCTGGGCTCAGGGGACAAAAAGAATGTAAGTTGGAGGAGTGCTGTAAGACACTGTCTTCCAGACATGACAGGGGCCTTTAACTCACGAAATGACTGCACTAATAGTTAACTGCATAAGGTCAAGCAGCATGATCAGCCACAGTCCAGCAGGCAACAGTAACCAGGCTCAGTAGAACGCAAACCAACCAAACAACCAACCAAACAAAACTCACCTAAATAAACAGATGGCTTGAATGTTGGAGGAAGATAATTGTGTGGCAGTATCCATCTGGGCACAGATGTGAGAAGCCAAGTTAAAGATAGGGACAATCAAGATACATTATACACATGTATGTGACTGCCAAAAAGTAAATAAAAGATTTTTTAAAAATGAAGATAGGATAGAGAATAACAAAATAGCTGACATCAACCTCTGGCCTTTACATAACACCTATACACATGTTTACACACACAGACAAACACACATACACACACACACACACACACACACACATATATATATATATATGTATGTATATAAATAGATATAGATTAGATAGATATAGATTGGCTAGATATGGGTAGAGATAGAGATAAGAGATAGATATAGATGATAGATATAGATGATATAGAAATATGCCAAGGGCCAGCGCCAGTGGGGCTGGTGGGGTTTTTCTTTCTTGTCAGTTTTTCTTGAGGCAGCAGAGGGGGAAGAGCATCGGGGTAAGACTTTGTCTTACGAGATATTTAGCGTTGCTGTAAAATAACAGAAAGTTGACTTTTCTGAGTCTCCGTTACTCAGCTCCTGAAGCTGACCTGCCTGCCTTCTGTGATCCTTTCTGGTCAGAAGCTGCAGTTTCTGGTACTTAGCCCCTTTTCCTCAAACAGCAAAGGATTAAGTAAATAAATAGCCTTTGCACTATTTCAGCAGGAATTGCACAGCTCTAACTTTCAACCTGCTAGTTAGATGTCACAGGAAGAAAAAGAGACACTTAGAGAAGTGGTTATAGAGTTTATTACTAAATTGTAAAAAGTTCCTACGAAAGCTATCTAAGGGGAAAAGAGGAAAGGTCCTAAGTTGGGAAAGGGAAAAATTCTTCAAATGGAAAACATTCTTCTCTATCTGCCTCTCATCCCTTTGTCCTCAGTACTTCTACATCTTTCAGAATACGTGATCACATGTTACAAAGTTCATTACAAGTTCACACACAAAATTAAACCATAATTGAAATAGAAGTTTACAACAGAGAATATTTACATGCATATCCATTAGGAGTGATTATCTGGCTAAACATTTATCACCTGACTCAGCTCCACAGATTCACTGAAGGTTTAAAACCATAACTAAGTTATTAGTGAAGTTTGTATAGATAAACCCAGTCAGTATTTTCTCTTCTGTCCTAGCACCTATAATAAATCGTTAGTTCCCTTTTTATGACCTTCAGTTAATTGTTTTACAACCTCTTGGAATGTGCTCTGAGTAGGAGAAAGTCTGGTTACCATCTAACAGCAATTAACTGGTGACACTTGGGAGACTGGCAGAGTTCTCATTGCAGTTTTGACTATCAGAAAAGGACGTAATAGCAGCCCCACCATGAAAGAGCTTAATAATCACTGATATAATTTCAGAATTTCTTATAGGATCATTGTTAAGACTTAAGAAGTCACCTATTTTTCTATATAGTATCAGTACAAGATAGTACATCTTTATGATCTGCAGAGATCTGCTCCAAAGGGGTGCGCTATTACTTAATGATTGTTATATATGTTTAATAATAACAGGAAAAGCATATTAATAGCAGGAATCTTTCCTAAAATGAATCCCTTACAGCCTTGCTTAGCCTGTCACAGATTATATAATAATCTGAAGTAGGCCATGTCAGGACTACCACCTGTTAGTTATTAGCATGTCCCATTATAGCTCCTGACAGACATATAGATGTAGATATAGATGTAGATATAGATTCACATGTACATTCACAGAAGCAGAGCAAACATCATTATTCAAAACAGTGGGTTATTTGGTAAATAGAATCTAAGTGATATTTAAAGCTATACTCACCAAAATGCTGCAATACAGTTTCTCAAAGAAATTATTTGTTGTGGAACTATGCAAGGCAGCCTAGTGTCTGGTTGAGCTAGGTTTAAAAACCAGGTGACCTCACGGGTGATACTGCAAGGAACAGTAGGCATTTTGCCACACTCCTAGATGCCAGGCTCCTGACATGAGGCCTCAGCTCTCTATAATTCTGTGGCCATCAGTCATGTAAGGGCAACGCCCCAAGCCCCTCCACAGGTAGAGGATGTGACCACAGATCACGTAGCCTCAAGACAGATCTCCAGTTTAATGAGGTATCTGAAGGCCTCAAGGGCTTAGCCAATTAAGCTCTCCTTCCCAGACATTCCTCTTTGCAAAAGCAATTTAACCTCAGCGCCCCCCCCCACGAGAAAGTGGGGTACAGTTTTACTCATCAAACTCTCCGCCATGACAATAAATGCTTTAAAACCATGGACTGCCTCTTCTCACTGGGATCTGCCGTGGGGAGCAATGGAGCAGGTCTTCCTCTAAGGAGCCTAGTCTTTCAGCACTCTTAGCCACGGTCTCCACCAAGTCAAGCCAAGGACTCTCTCGCCTCTAGCCCTTTTCCCTTTGGCCTCAGGCTAAATTCAGCCTATGGACCCCCCCACTCTGATCTAAGCTCTTCCACGGGCACCCAGCGGCATCTATGATGCCCAAGAGTCTGAGTACCTGTTGTTCTCAGGTCCAGTGCAGGTCCGGAACCCCAGAGCCAACTCCAGCAATCCGAGGGGACCTAAGATCGCGATCCTCACCCCCATAGCAGGGTCCCATGGTTTCTCATAGCCCAACGCCTGCCTGGTGACAGCATGGAGCATGAGCAATCAAAACTTCCTGCATCCCGCCTCACAAAGTGGCCCCAAAGCCCAAGTGGATGCGGGACACCACTTAACCCACAATTTGTCTATACCTGTTAGCATTTTTAAATAATCAGAACCAGAGGTCAGATAAAGAGCTTAGTATTTAAAAATACTAAAGGCGTTGTCGAAATCTCTCAGTGGTCAAGAGTCATCACTGTTCCTTCAAAGGACCCCAATTCAGTTCCCAGCATAAGGAAGTTCATGATTCCCTATAACTCCAGCTCCAGGGGATCCAATGTAGTTTGTCAGACCTCCAGAGGCACCTACATACATATTCACATGCTCACACACAGATACACACACCTCAACTAAAATTAATATTTAAAAATTAAAACGACACCCCTCTGGTTGACTTGAAGTATATTTTTTAAATAAAGCATTTAAAGGATAGGACTATGTGAGTCAGTTCAAAGGGAAATATGTATAAGATAACTATGCACAAAGTCACTGTATCTCACCAGTCTTTGCAAATATATTTATAACCCTAGAGAATGGTTTAGTTGAAGTTTGTTGGCCAAATTAAGCATCATGAAAAAATTTCAGATGTCACTCAGGCTGACTCAAAACTTTGTGATCTTGCTACCGGAAGCATCCTGCTGCTGTGGGCGTGTTCTTTTCCAAGCCTGGTATACTCTTTGTTTTGCAAGGAAGCTCTCAATTACTCTGTTTATTGTCCTCTCTCCATTGTGCAAGTACACTGTTCATGGCACAGCCTCAGTCTCTTTCTCAGTTAGATTTGTAGGTTAAACCCTAGGAATGGTGATGACCTTTAAGAAGAATTATTCCTTCCACCTTGATGGACAGGAGGAGTTCAGCATTTTCCCATGGTCCTTTAGCCTCTTAGAAGCAGGGATGGAGCTTGACCTGAAGCTCCTGCCCTTTCACTGCAGGGCCGTTCCCAAGAGACAATGCTGCTTAGCTAAATGGATTCTGTACTGTGTTCTCCATGAGCCTTATCCATTTGTGCTTCTCAGCAGAGCTCTTGTGGAGATTCAAAGTTCAGGTTGGCAAATCGGGTGAACAGAAAAAGGAGCTTGCTTCCAGGCCTGATGACCTGAGTTTTATTCCCAGGATGCAAATAATGAAAGGAGAGAAGTAACCCCTCAAATTACCATCTGAACCTTCCCCCAACACACACACACACACACACACACACACACACAGACACACACATACACACACAAACACACAGACACACAGACACACACATACACAGACACACAGACACACACATACATAGACACAGACACACACACATACACAGACACACACACACACATACACACAGACACAAAGACACACACATACAAAGACACACATACACACACATACACACACATACATATACACACAGACACACCCACACACACAGACACACACACAGATACACACACACACACACACCATGGCAAGTGTACAATCACATATAGACAAATGGCACATGCATGCAATAAATGTATATTTAAGAAAAAATTGAAAAAGTTTTTAACAATATGGTATTTAAGACTTAAGAAGCTCCAACTCTAACTGCTAGTGTGAATGGCTAATTATCAATAGTGAGGCACCAGGATGATTTACTTGGCAGGATCCATGTTTGAAGCTATACATTCCATGTTCTGACCATAGGTAGTGCTGCTCAAACCAGCGAATCATAAAGTTCCTCCTATGATTGAAGATAGGCAATTCTGGGAGTAAAAGTTGAAATCAATACCTAAGCACATGAATCATTCTAAGTTTGGAACCATGTCCTGTGAGGAAGAAAAGTTAGTATCTCACTTGTGAACATGAAATTCCAAATCTAAAATATCCCAATCCCTCTTCTTAATAGCTAAGGACAAAGCAAAGGAAAACAAAACAAACTCATTGAAAGGATTGTTTTTCTCAAGTGTTACCATGTGGTAGATAGAGCTTCAAGCCTTAGACTAATTCATTTCTAAATTAAAGAGCTGTCATGATGGAACACGCATGCCATCTTAGTTACTTGGGAGGCTGAGAGAAGCAATCACAAGTTCAAGGTTTGAATTATGTTATGGGCCCAAAGCTAGTCTGGAAAACTTACTATCTCCATTTTTTTAAACAAAATTTAAAAAGGGCCAAGTATGTATCTTAGTGGTAAGGTGCTTGACTAGAAAATGTGGGACTTTGATTTAATCACCAACACTAAGGAGAAAAAAAACCAAACTTTTCTCATATAGAATTGAAGTTTAGACAAACAAAACAAGTCACAGTGAAGGCTCCAGATAAGTGTCAACACATCTTCCCAACCCATAGACACTATAGACACCCTGTGTGCTCTTGGCTTTTGTTGTTCTAGAGGAGAGTTGATTTGTGTAATCCTGAAACTGGGGCCAGTGAGATTGCTAAGAGGGTCATGGTGCCTGCAGTCAAGTTGACAAGCTGAGTTTGATCAGAAGGAGAGAACCAATCCCATAAGTTTTCCTCTGATATCCACATAAATTGTGTGATACATACAAAAGACACATGTGCAAACATGCACACTCACATGCACACATGCACATGTACATACATGTGCACAAAGACAAATATATATCAAAATATATGAATAAATATCTTGAAACTGGAGAAAAATGGAATAATGCAGAAGTGACTATAAACAAGTCTAAATCTCATGTCCCTCATCTAAATGGTTTGTAATTATTTAGGCATAAAAAACCAATTTCCCTTCTCTCCTTTTTTCTTATCAGTTACTAAAGTGTATGGGGATGGAAGAGCTGTAATTAACTTTCTCTAGAGCATACAGTATAGAAATCAAGTCTAGCTAATTATTTGAATTCATATTATTAAAATAACCGATCTGAATACTAAGTGGACACAAATTCACAAATCTGTGCCATACTGCTAACTGGACATCCTAAAATGAAGGCTAGACAGCACATTCCTGGTGAGTCTTACTGTTCAGTAACATTGCATACTTTCTCCAAGTGTTTCCTGTGATGTTGAAAATTTTAAACTTAGTATTTCTGATGTCCATTAAAAGAACATGTGAAGTTTCTTGTTTATGGGATGAGTACAGTCAGGTACCATGTAACATGATGTGCATGGCTATACCTTTGCTTTGAGTCTCTAAGATGCTTCCTCTATAGAGCCTTCACTTAAAACAGCACTGTGTTGAGTCCAAAGAATGACATCTGCATTTTTAGAGTGGCCTCCTGTAGGATCTAAAGCAAACTCAGAAGCAGAGAACAGAATGCTGATTATTGAAAGTGGGCGCCTGGGGAGATGACAGGAAAGGATGGAATGTTGCATTTTTGCATGGGCAAAATACAAAATACTTGGTAAATAATTCCAATGATGTCTAGATTATGTTGATTCAATTATTCACTGGTTTGCTTTTTTTCTGTGTGTTCATTTCAGTTTGAACTACATAAATACATGTTATTATTGAATATTTTTTAAATAAAACAAACAGACGTAAAAACAAAAATACAAAGTTCTGTGAATGAAAGCTGTTGAGAAGGACAGTATCTCCCACTGAACTTTCAACAAATCTGATTGATTAGAACTTCAGCAGCTGTAGAGAGATGAAGTGTTTCATGTTCAGAGACAAATTTTGTTTCATCAAACTGTTACCACAGTGAATCATGGAATTTGGGGTGATATAAATCTGTGTTCTCAAGCCACAGTCACTCATATTTGGCTCCAGAATAAGCAATTTCTTATCCTCTTTGAAGTGAGAGTTGTATTTTTGTGTCAAAAGCTCTCCTAGGAAAATGGGACAGGGATCAGATGTTTCCTGCTGTACTTTTAATCAGAATAAAGTCCCTGTTCCTCTTCCACCTCCTCTTCTTCTTCTTCTTGTCAATAATCCAAAAGCACACAGGTCTCTGTTGACTCTCTGTCCTTGCACTTGAATCCTGAATACCTCTGATAATGCTGTCATTTACTCGCAAATTCCAGGAATATTTTTGAGTACATTGTATTTTAGAGCTATAAATGAGAAAAGGTCCAGCTGTTCCGGGATGGCTTTCTAGTTGGAGGGATGGAATATGAGAAATTGTAATAAGACCAGAGATAAGTGTTAAAGAAAAGTGAGTCAAGCCCTTGTCTAAGTGGTCCCTAGAATGGAAGAATTGTTTATTATTTTGACCATATTACTCTCTAACTCTTCTTTCTATTTCTACCTCTCCTGGCAGCCTTGCTTTTATTTTCATACATGTGTGCATGCATACACAGCCATGTAATTATACACACATATATATATTTATATAAATTATATATTATATATAAATATATGTGTGCATATGTGTGCATGTGTGTGTATAAGATTTTAAGATCCACAGTGAAAGAAAACACATGATATTTGACTTTCTAAATCTGGCATATTTCACTTAATGGGATAATCTCTAGTTGAAACTATTTTCTTGTTTAAAAAAAAAAACCCACATTTTTATTTTTCTTTATGGCTGAATCAAGCTCAAATAATATATGTACTATATATTTAAAATAAAGCCTCTGTGCTCTGGGACATTAAGGACAGTCCCATACCTCTTGCTGTTCTCAAGATTTTATTTTATATTTTTTTAAATGCCATATCCTTGCTTAATTCTTAGTTACACATGACATGTTAATCCATTCACCTGCTGACAGACACCTAGGCCAATTCCATTCCTGGCCATAATTAATGGTGTTGGAATAAACATGATGTGTAACTATCTCTAAGCTATGCTGACTTGAGTCCTTCAGGGGTAATACAGATGGTTGGCAATGGTATTTTTTTATTAGATATTTTCTTCATTTACATTTCAAATGTTATCCCCACAGCCCCTATACCCTCCCCCTGCCCTGCTCTCCAACCCACCCACTCCACTTCCTGGCCCTGGCATTCCCCTCTACTGGGGCATATGATTTTCACAATACCAAGGGCCTCTCCTCCCATTGATGGCCAACTAGGCCATCCTCTGCTACATATGCTTGGGGAGACACAGCTTGGGGAGTACTGGTTAGTTCATATCGTTGTTCCTCCTATAATGTTGCAGACCCCTTTAGCTCCTTGGATACTTTCTCTAGCTCCTTCATTAGGGGCCATGTGTTCCAATAGCTGACTGTGAGCATCCACTTCTGTATTTGCCAGGCTTTGGCATAGACTCACAAGAGAAAGCTATGTCAGGTTCCTGTCAGCAAAATCTTGCTGGCATATGCAATAGTGTCTGGGTTTGGTGGTTGTATATGGGATGGATCCCCAGGTGGGGCAGTCTCTGGATGGTCTTTCCTTCCATCTTAGCTCCGAATTTTGTCTCTGTAACTCCTTCAATGGGTATTTTGTTCTGCATTCTAAGAAGAAGTGAAGTATCCACACTTTGGTGTTCTTTCTTCTTGAGTTTCATGTGTTTTGCAAATTGTATCTTGGATATTCTCATTTTCTGGGCTAATATCCATTTATCAGTGAGTGCATATCATGTGAGTTCTTTTGTGATTGGGTTACCTCACTCAGGATGATATCCTCCAGATCCATCCATTTGCCTACGGATTTCATGAATACATTGTTTTTAATTGCTGAGTAGCTCATAGCAGCCTTATTTATAATAGCCAGAAGCTGGAAAGAACCCAGATGTCCTTCAACAGAGGAATAGATACAGAAAATGTGGTACATTTACACAATGGTAATGTTTTAATCCTCAAGTTGTGGTCAGTAATATGGCTCAGAGAATCAGGGTGTCTGTATTCAAGTCTGGCAGGCTTAATTTATTCCCTGGGACTAACAAGGTTGAAAGTGAAAACTGACTCTTATAGAGCATCCTCTAATTGCCTTATGTGACATGTATGTATTGATACAGATAGACAGACAGACAGACAGGCACACACACACACACACAGAGAGAGAGAAATGAAAGTTTAAAAAAAAACATAAGTTTAAGTACTCTAAAACAGGATAAAATAACTAGAAAGAGTAAATAAATACATACATACATAAATGCATACATATATACATAATATATACATACATAAAAAAGCAAGAGCCTAAAGCTCACTTTCTTCTTGGTGAATATTACCAATCATTTAGACATAAGAATTAAATTTCTCTTCTCAATTATTTTCTCCTATCCAACTAGGTGTTTAGAATTAACCTTCCTTAGTGGCCCAGCTCGGTCATGTGGTAGTCTGACTCTTTTTCTGAGCTATTTGCACAGTGATGTCCATAGTGACATTACTTGCCATCTCTACTTGCCCTCTGTATCAGCATCGTTTCAAGGTTCCCTTCTCCCTTTATCTTTATCATCACCTCCTACATAAATGGCTACTCCTAAATTGGCCTCCCACCAGGTAGAACTTTTGCTCTGGTGAAAATGTGAAAAATGAACAGTGGAATATCCATCACCCACCATGCTAAATGAGCACTTCCAACATGACATGTGTTAGGGAGGGGGCTTAATATTAGTTATTGTTTCATTTCAATTAATCTAAATCTAGTAACACACATGGCAGTTTTTGACCAGCAGAGGGAATTTAGAATGCTCAGAAGGTTGGGGCATGATCACAAGTGTATTAAGACACAGAGATGTACTTTTCCAAAGGATAAGAGGAATGTGTAAGAAACCAGTAGTATGATGGGATGGCCAACATCACCTTTCCATGATCTCCAGAAACAAATTCCCTTTCTATGCCTCAGGCTGCCCACAGTCAGTTGCAGTTGAAGAATATTAAAAGGAAAATTTCATAAATATCTAACCATGAGACAGAAAAACACACAGTGGCTCTGTCACCATGGCTTTATCTCCAGAACATAGGTGTAGAGATTATTAGTATATCAAAGCCACATTAAGAATAATTTTCCATCATTGTCACTGGACACATGGAACTTGGCAGTCTGTTGCTACTGTCTGTCTGCTCTATGAATATAGTAGAATCCATAAAAGGAACACTGAAAACTTTGAAGAGAACCCTGAGATGTGGAGGCTTCTTCAAGGATGCCTAGGTCTTGAACAAATTAAAAACTTAAGCCTGCAAATGATATCATTGTTGCTATCTCCCATGGAAATACAGAAACAGCAAATGTTTCTGGACTATCACTGATATAATAGGACACAGACTTTATTAGCAATAAAAACACACGACTACATCTAATCTTAGGCTGACACTGCTATCCTGTGGTTTTGGTGTTGGTGAATCTGAAACTGATATCTCTAAAAATGGATAGATACAAGTATGGGTCTTTCTGATTTACAAAATGAATATGAAGCAACCACTTGCTGCTGTAATCAACATAGATTCCTCTAAACTAGCAATAGCCAGAAGAACTACAAAGAGCTCCCATGGAGCTTGAGACATGCATGTGGTGGGAACATGTTGCAAAGCCTGACCACAGTAATTCCATCTTGCTGCAAGCTGCCATGTAACTGTTGCTCTTGTCAGGTGAAAGCAAAGGAAGCAATACCTTCCGGAGCTGGAGAGTGTTCTGAGACCATTAAAAGTTTTAATAAGAACAAGAACAAAATATGTATAAATATGAATTTCTCAAGCATTGTTTTAACCTATCTTATAGTATTTGAACTTGTAATCACCTCTCTCTACTGCTTTAAAACTAAGTAGTGACCCAAACACAGCTCTTATGCATATCAACAGTGTAGGCTTAGAGCCCTATAAAGTAGGAGGTGAGCAGGAGAGAGGTAGACAGCATCAGGAAAATGCAGCTCTTTGTAGTCATCCATCTCTGAAGACAGTTCTAATACACTAATTTTACTCATCAAGTTAAACTTGTTATTGGTGTGAACCCCAGCTGTGGGCAACTGTTAATTTCAAATTTACCTTAAAGTCATGCATTTTAAAAAAATGTCTACAAACCTTGACACACCACATGTACCAGTTTCTGACTTGACTGGTGACAAGAAGAGGCTAGTGGTAAGATCCTTGGTTCAGAGAAAAAAGCTGACGTCAAAGATGAGCATCTAAATGGAACTATTTGAGGCACTGGTTTGTATCTTAATGTCTGCGGCAGAAACTTTCTAAGCTCTTGGTGGTATTAGCTGGAGGTGGTAGTAACCTATATAGTTCCAGATATCCAACAACCATCAAAGTCATGATGAAGCAGAGAGTGGCTTTTAAGTTTGTCAAGCAGAGAGAATGATCCTATGGAAAAGTGAAAAAGAACTCTCTAGAGTTGCAGTGGCCCCAAGAGAGCAATGCCAATGTGCCGCCCTGCCAAGTAGAATTCTATAGGCCTTATTGAGTGAATCAGATGAAGACTGAGGTAATATTTATTTGAATTAGTCGTATGATGAGCACACTGTAGTCTGAGTCAGTAAGCAGTCCATGTACCCTATGTGCATTCCTTCCTAAACACAGAAGTGGGCATTCACTCAGCAGAAGTCATGTGTGCTAGGACTAGTTAGCAATCCATCACAGACCCTGTTCTTCCTGTCTAGGGAACCTGAAATCCTCTCTCACTGACACCAATTCATTTCTTCTGCTGATCTTCCAAGTCTATAAATCAGTGGTTTTGATTGAATTTAGTAAGCCAAGTAGAGTCTAGAATTCTCAAACTCTACCTGGTAATTCTATCTGCTTCAGTCAAGGCCATTACTAAAATCTGCTGAAGCACACTACCAGGCTTGGAGTAGAACTCTTTGGGGGAAACAAAGTGGGCTTCAGTTTCAAAAATATGTCCATCAACATGTTTTCCCTGGCAACACTGCTGCTTATCATTCAAAAGACTCACCAGTGGTAGGATCTTGCTTTACTGCAAGGTAATTATCTCAACTGTTGAGTCAAAATAAGTGCTGGCAACACTCCTGGACTGGACTGTGACCCAGTTCACAGTTGCTTATTTGTTTGCTGAGTCTCAAGAAAAGATGGATCATCCTTCTGGTGCAGCTCACAGCAAGCATATGCATGGTGAGGCTTCTCTGTCTTCTTCTGTGTCAATTGCTATGCATGCCATGGAAGACCCCAGTGTTATAGGTAACATCAAAACAGCAAAGAAGAAATCTTCTGAAACTTGTAAATTACCAAGACTTCCCAGAAATCTCAGCGGGCTAAATGAGCACTTTGCCTAACATGTGCTATACCAGTCTTAACCCATGGGGAGAGAACATTCTCAGAATGGCTCATTTCAACAGTCATATCAGTTTAGAAGTTGAAATGCTGGTCAGTGTTAACAGTGCAACATCAATTTTTTTCTTTCCAATAAATAAAAAAAATGCATGTGTGTGGTAAGTTATACAACGTATGATGAAATTTATAGACTTTGCATCATCTCTTCCTGTCCTGTCTGAGATATAAATTATTCATCTATATGTGATATTAATGCTGCTTACTACTCACCTGATAGTTCCTGGCTCTTCTCCTGGGTTATGAGGACAAATGGTGTGGTTTCTTGAACATACAGCCTTGTTCGTCAAACAACAGACTTGTGATTCTAGTTAGAAGAAAAGCTAAACATTTCCATGGCTGACAAGGAAAGAGGAGATCGTGGAATAGAGTTGCTAAGGTCCTTGGTCATAATACATTTTTCTGTGAAAAAGAAAACCATGATGGCTTCACATTTGTACCTCGTGCTGGTTAGTCCTGACTGAGAAGTTAATACAGTCCAGAAGCGCCTGGGATTCTAGACTAAATTGGCAGATTCTAGAGACTAAATTGGCCTCTGGGCTTATCTGTGGGGAAATTATCTTGATTATGGCTGAGGTAGGAAGATCCAGACACTGCAAGTAGCACCATGCCCTAGGCAGAGGATCCTGAGCTAGATAAGTGGAGAACGTGAGCTGTATGCAAGCAGGCATGCACCCACACTCTCTCTGCTCTTGACTGTGGATGCACTGGAATTGGTTGCCAGATAGACTAACCAGGGACTTAGAGCTAAATCACACCGTTCTCCTGGGAAGTTGTTTTTGTTGAGGTATTTTATCACAGTAACAGGAAATGAAGCTAAGAGAAAATGATAACAAAATAATTTATATAATTAAGCAATAATTTATCCTTAATCACCTTAGCAGGTACATATAATCACTTCCCACTGTGACTGTTTTATAAAAACACATTACTCCAGGATTATATGAGTTCCAGTTTGGTTCCTCTGTGAACTTCAGCAGAATTAGTTTGTTTGCTGGCGCATGAGTTCCTTCTATCTTCCACCAAAAATCAAAACAATGAATTTCATGAAGGCAAAAAAAGTGCTTCTATTAAATCCCTCACATATCAATCAATAGCTTTAGTTTTTTAAAAGTGAAATGCATAAATCAACCACTAAATTGATCATCTTTTGGCTCCCAGATTAATAATGTTTGGGACTAGGATAGCAATGATTAGCTAAATTTATGTTAGTATAAACTGATGCAAATGTCTTGCTGGTTGATACCCAGTGAGCCAATATGTTTCATGCTTAACTTGGTAGTCAGACCAAGCTATGGTTGCTGCCTAACACTGTTACAACTCCAAATGTTTCCTACAAAGTCATTTAACAAGTTATAAATCTTTCTCTTTTCCAGAAAAATCTGTCTTTGCTCACCCCCAGTTCTTTAGGACACTGCTGGTGGAAGTCTTTAGGTGTAATGCTTCAGTCGTCTCATAGCCTAGTTAGAACCCCTTCCTCCAGGGCAGTTAGTTACATTTCCATACTCTTCAATTTACATAAATTTTATATATTATTTCCAAATTGTAGTAAATTCAATAAAAGTTGAAACATATTTAATAGCATGGATGGCATATAATAACTGAATTAACATCCCCTGGGTATTTATTTCCTCATTAAATTCCTTCAGGCTGATGTCAAGTCATTTATTGTTCCTGTGTGGCTGGAAGTAAAACTTCAAAGGCATCCTAAGTCTAATTCCTCCTTTTGAGCTTTTAGAGAGGCTTCTTTTCAGCTGTGAGGTCAATAAGTCATGGCCTCCCTCCGCCCCTCCTTTTTCTTGCTTTCCTCCCTCATTGCTCAGGGGGATTGGCTTCTACTCTGACCTTTTCATTCCCCAAGGCCAGAGCTGTCCTTCAGCCTTGCTTTGTTGCTAAGAGAATTCTGATGGAAAATGCCAGGCAGCCAGAGCAGGAAAACCTGGGACTCACGGAAAGGTTGGCAAGCAGTTCTTGATACTAGGATGCTTTTGTGGTGGGCTAGGAGGAAGACATTCCTGGAAGACAGAAAGGCAGGGAGAGAGACAGACTCAACATAGATTAATGTGCTTTTCACCTAAAATTCAAGATGGCTGGCCTCTTGATTCAGCTCTATAAGACAAAGACTTGATAAGCTTCTTTTCCTAAAGGAGGGAACCTTTCAGCAGGAATTTCAAATCTCCCACCAGAAGACTCACGCAGTGGAAATGACTGAGCTTCCTGTCTTAATCTGGATTATCCCACCCTCTCCTAAAACCAGTCCAAAGCAGCTGATTCACAGGAAGAGAGGGAACTCATTCCATCCCCAAACATAAAAGCTGCAACTGTTATGGCTGCCTCACCTCTTAGGCCTCTTTTCTATAGCCAGAGACAGTCACATGGAGTGCTTTGCTATATGTATATACTTTCCAAGTCAGTAAGATATGGCTGAGTGCTGAGACCTTCTTATTTCAACCTCTTTATTCCAAGGAATCAATTCCTGCGACCTTTGACATCATCCTTACAACCTAATTTGCATTAGAAAAAGGCTGAAGAAATGAGTGTTGCCATGTAAATTCATCACTATCTCATTGCTATGGCAAAACTCCCAATAAAAGCAACTTAAAGAATTCCTTTTGACTTACAATTTGAAGTATCATGGCAAGAAAGTCACAGCCATGACAGAATGGGGCAGCTGGTCCCATCCTGCCCACCACCAGGAAGTAGAGAAAATTCTGGTGCTTAACTTGCTTTCTTCTTTTTATTCAGGTGAGACTCCGAACCTGAATGTTACCCAAATGCAGTATGGGTCCTCCTACTTCAGTTAGATCTGTCTGGAAATATCCTCCAGACACACCCATAGGTCTGTAAGCTAGGTTATTCTAAAAACTGTTTAGTTAAACCTTTGGGTGGAAGCTGACCTCAAGCTGACCATCAAGATCATCACCACAGCATTCTCTTTTTCTGTACCCTAAATTTCTAACCCAGTACTCCTCAGTGATCCTTCTAGATGCATGGTATGCCTAAAGAGCCATTTTCATGTAACTGTGTACAGCAGTGGTTTTCAACCTTCCTAACATGGTGCAACCCTTTAATTCAGCTCCTCATGTTGTAATGACCCATGACCATAAAAATCATTTTGTTGCTACTTTACAGCTGTAATTTTGCTACTATGATGAATCATAGTATAAATATCTCATATGCCAGATATCTGATATGGGACCCCATGGGGATTGCGACTCACACCATTTGAGAACCGCTGGCATAGTGTAACCTATCCACCAACACCTCAGCTTCTTGGCTATAGAATATTATGTACCACTCAACCTCAGAGATTGGCATTCCCAGGCACTTTCTGGTCTTGGAATCTGTTCATCTAGAGGAAAGAAATGATCTTCAACCAACTGATACAAAACTAATGTTAGATGTTCAGCTGACCACACAGAAATTAGACAAGTAATGTTTGTTTTCTGTAATATGAAAACAGATTTCTTCCTTGAATCTAATAAAGATAAACTGTGTCTCTTGGCTGATGACTACCTTTGTGGCAGCCTCAGAGTGTGGAAATGCTTTTCCCTGCCCAACTTGCAGAGGAGGCTTTGTTCCCTGGGCGGTCTTTCTTGTCACCTAGGGCTCACCCTACACAGGCTGATTAAGGCTGAGCTGAACCATTTCCAGCTGAATTTATTTCCATTGTAGCACTTAACAATACCTTCAAATTATCTCCATCCTCCATACTTCTTACCCCAATGGATTTGCAGGAAAAGAGAGAAGGCAGAATAGCAAATGCAAAAACACTGTGCAGAGAAGTGTTTGCCTGCTTCAAACTTCTCTGTAGCAACACTTGCTGAGACTTGTCAGCCAGTTAATAGAAACAACTCTGCATCAATGGGCCTTATTAACTTACTTTCTGGCAAATAGCTGTATGTCTTGGTAAAAATGGAAAATCCATTTCTTAGTTTGAAGGGAAGACTCTTTCCTTGATAGAAGAGCACAAGGTGATTCCTTCAATCAAGACACTTGATTAATAACACTCAGGTTCTGATTTTGTTCAGGTGATTAATGCAAATACCAATGCACTTTCAATTCAAGCATAACTGACTATACAGTACTGGTAAAAAGAGACATAGAAGACACTCAAAGTCTAAAATTGTTTCATGCATTTATTATGAAAGTTTTATCTTTTGCTTCTTTGTCAAAGAACTCAGTGTAATTCAATCACATTTTGATTGATAAAACTCTATCTCAAATCAATTTAAAATATAATGGTCAGAAGCTGGCAAGATGTCCCAGCTGCCACCCAGACTGAGGGCCTGAGTTCAAAGCCTGAGAACCACATGTTGGATAGAAACAACCAACTTTTCATACTTACAGTAACTCTAACCTCCGTATGTGCCTCCTAACACTCATACGTAAACATACACACACAGTAAATAAACTTAACTTTTTAAATATCAAAATAATCTAATTTTTAATATATATCCTGAGTTCATGTTGAGTTTCAAACTGTTTGTTTGTTGGTTGGTTTGCTTGTTTGTTATGGCCAAAGAGATCATAATTGTAATGCACATAGCCATACTACGACAGCTGGTATTTTTATGAAAGAATTCACTCATGACAAAAGCTTTCAGAATTATTAGGACAAATGCTGTCTTATTTATTGAGGGGGTAAAAAGCCTAACTAAAGAATTGAGTATCTTTGAAAATAAAGACAAAGTACTGACTAAGGACATTATTGTGGATCTGATATTTGGGTGTTAGGGTGCTAATGCGCATTCCGGGGTATTCAGGAGAGGCCTTTTATCTTGCATGGTCTCTTAGCAACCACATTTGATTTGGGGAATGGTTGATTTGAGATGTGAGGATTTCTAATAAAGAATTCAAACTTGCAAGGAAACTGGCTGATGCTTTCTTATTTAAACCCTTGAGTTATCTTTCTTTGAATTTATTGAGTTTTTATCTTGCATTAGTAAAATGCAAATCAAAACAACTTGGAGAGTCCATCTTACCGCAGTCAAAATCACAATGGCAAATATCAGCAAACTAACCAACAAATGCTGGAAAGGGTGTTAGCAGACTGCAAACTTTAGACTCTATACATGTCAGCATGGAGAACTCTCAAAAGGGCAAAAATCTACCTACTGTATGATCCATACATGCTACTCCTTGGCTTATGCCCAAAAGACTTGATGCAGAGAAAGCTTATGCTCATCCATAGTCACCACTATTCAGTTTGGAGACAACCGAAATACCTTTCAACTGAACCAATGGATAGACAATGAAAATGCTGCACATAAACACTATGAAATACTATCCGGAATTAAAGAACAACAAAATCATGAACTCTGCAAGTAAATGGGTGGAACTAGAAAAGAATAATAGTCAGGTAACCGAGACTCAGAAAGACATGTGTCATATGTTCTTTACCATTGAAAGACCCTACCTCCAAACCTTCAGATGTGAGGACATAGCCTACAGTAAATGCAGAAAGGAGGAAAGTAAAAAGAGACTGTTGCCAGGGTGGGTGAGTGGGTGAGCAATAAAGAAGGAAATAGCAGGGTACACGTGATCTGATCAGTGAAATGGGCAAAAGAAGGGTTCTAATTAGAGGGGCAAAGATGAATACAGGAGGGAGGAGGGCAAAATAATTGTAAGGGTATCTGAAAGGGTCTTATGGAATCATAATATTAGCTATTTACCTAAAAGCAAAACCAAGGATAAGTCTTTGTATAAATATATGTACACAGTTTAAACAAAATAATCGAGGTTGACAATGCTCCCTCCAAGAGCCAAATACCACCTAACAAAAATCCCAACACTGGGCATGAGAACCCGTCTTTGGAATTGTTCACTGTTGTCACTAAGACTCTCAAAACATACAGTCGTGATATTTTCCTTGGCTGGCCCCCAGGTGGAAGGTAAGTCCTTAATGCAAAAGATATCATGTACTTCAGACATTATTTTTAGAAGATTTGTCTGTCTGTCTGTCTGTCTGTCTATCTCTCTATCTATCTCTTCTAAAGATTCCAGGTCTTGTTTATATTACTATAGTGCAAATTACCTTGGAGTACTTGAAAAGAAGGTCTTCTGTTACTGTTATCAGATACATCCTCCTAACCTACTGTTAAATGTATTGCTAAATCCGCACTCTCTAGATAGTGCATAAATAGAGCTACAGGCCTAGACTTAGGGATTATAGTTCTTAATTTATTCCAAGTTTGAAGGATTAACAATTGCGGTGTTTGTGCACAACTCCCATATTTGAACTCGGGTGGGAACAGGAAGCAGTCTCTCAACACATGATCATGTAAAGCTGAGATCCACTGAACTGAGATTAATACACCACTTTTGTTTCTCCTGGTTACTACTGTCTAGGAACCAAAGCTCAGGGATTGGGAAAGCAGATAGAGGTCAGCAGGATCTTGTTCACGCATCAATCCTTCCAACTGAGGATGCTTAATAATCTTCAAAGAATAGCTGCCATGTTGAATAGTGGTTACTGCAAGTATTCTCCATCTGTGTACACACACACACACACACACACATATAACACTACAATTTAAGGGATGATTACATATAATTTATTGGTAAGTAATATTTGGGTTGTTATTTTTTCTTTTGTCATTATTTACAAAATTTTAAAAAGTATTCTGTAAGTTCATTTCATCTTCTTTCTGTCTGTTTATGTGTGATGTGTATGCACCTATGCCTGTATGCAGGTATGCCTGTTGACATATGCGTAGAGTGACAGTGTATATATGTGTTTGTGCCTGTGGAGGCCAGATGTCTTTGACTATTCTTCATCTTATGTATTGTGGTGAGATCTCTAATTTGAACCCAGAGTGGTTGTACAAGCTTGCAGTCCCACCAGCAATGGAGGAGTGTTCCTCTTTCTCCACATCCTTGCCAGCATCTACTGTCACCTGAATTTAGCCATTCTGACTGGTGTGAGGTGGAATCTCAGGGTTGTTTAGATTTGCATTTCCCTGATGATTAAGGATGTTGAACATTTTTTCAGGTGCTTCTCAGTCCTTTGGTATTCCTCAGTTGAGAATTCTTTGTTTAGCGCAGTAGCCTATTTTATAATGGGGTTATTTGAATTTCTGGAGTCCAGCTTCTTGAACTCTTTGTATATATTGGATATTAGTCCCCTATCAGATTTAGGATTGGTAAAAAACCTTTCCCACTCTGTTGGTGGCCTTTTTGTCTTATTGACAGTATCTTTTGCCCTACAGAAGCTTTGCTGTTTCGGCTAAAATAATTGGCTGATTTGATCCAGAGCTCCTCCTTTGAGTTTCCAGGAACAACTACAATCACCTGGTATCTGAGTACCATTTGTTATATTTTCATGGTAAGCACTATACCTGCTCAGCCAGCTGCTTGTCTTGCTTTTAGCAGAAAAAAATCTGTTAAATCAGTTTTTAAGAAAATATTTCCAATAAAATAGTTATGGTAAGGATACAGATAAGAGTTGAAAATTTTCAATAAAAAGTAACTTCATCTAATATTCTCATTTCAAAAGGCATTGAAGGGTTTGTCTTAGGTCACATAGTCAATCATTGCTTATTTGCATTATAATTTTTAAAATCAAGACCATTTTGAAATCAAGTTGTTTTTTTTTTTCTTGAATCTTTCCCCAAAGAATAAAAATCCCCCCCTAGTTACTCCAAATCAACAGGCACTTAATGCCATGTGTCACAGCACTTGTAGAAATCCCAGGATTTGTAGCACATTAACATTTAAGCATGCCTTTGAAAACTTGATACCCTCCCCTTATTTTCAAATAAATCCTTAGGGAAGTTTCTCACACAGCTTTAACTGTCACTCCTTATAGCCTGGAGTCACCTAAGAAGGGACTTTCAAGTGAGTGTTTACCCAAATTAGTTTGGGTCGTGGACATATTTTTATGGATGATTGTTTTGATTTTCAATAGATGTAGGAGGGCCCAGTCCACTGTGGATAACACCATTCCCTATTCAGGTGGTCCTGGGTTGCAAAGGAAAGCTACTTAAGTATGAGTATGCCTGTGTGCCAGCAAGCAGTGTTCCTTTATGGTTTCTGCTATGTTCCTTTGGCTGTGAGTTCTCTGGTTAGAGTTCATGCTTTGTTGAGTAGCAAACAGGCCTGCTTCCAAGTTTCTGCTTGAGTTCTTGACCTAACTTCCCTCGATGATAAACTGTAGCCTCAAGTGCAAGCCAAATAAAACATTCTTCCCCTAAGTTGCTTTTGGTGAAAGTGTTTTATCATAGCAACAAAATGGAAAGTAGAAATGAAATATTATTACAAATACAACAAAAGAGAATGATGATCGAGATCACTTTTCATGAAGCCCAAGGAAGCAAATCCTTTAGCCTGTCTTACTGTTTGCACCAAGTAAAAGAAGGAGTTTAAAAACTGATCACAGATCTGCTTTCAATCAGGACAAATAAACAGCCTACATTTCAACAATAATAAATGCAGGGTGGGACCCAGATATAATTAAAAAATTTCAACTTTTCCTCATGCTAAATTTCTTTTTCATTCCCTTCAGAGTGCAGTAGGATCTGCTTTCTACTGTCCCAGATATCTTAGTTGTTTTGTTTTGTTTTGTTTTTAATGTCAAATAGAAAATTAAAAAAAAAAAGAAACTGGACTGGACTGGAGAGATGGCTCAGTGGTTAAGAACACTGATTGCTCTTCCAGAGGTCCTGAGTTCAATTCCCAGCAACCACATGGTGGCTCACAACCATCTGTAATGAGATCTGATGCCTTCTTCTGGTGTTTCTGAAGATAGCTACAGTGTACTTATATATAATAAATAAATAAATCTTAAAAAAAAATAAAAGAAAACTTCAAAAGTATAGTTTGTTTCCTGGCACCAGCCATAGACTGCAGTATCCTGAATACTTTATCAATGACCCACATCAGGATCACAGAGGACTGACTGCTGTGTGTCTCTGAAGCATTCCAGAATCATTCCATTCTGCTGTCTCAGAAAGGAATGTCCATCTTTAAGTAGGTCCAACAGAAAAGGATTAGAAGAACATCTATATGTGCTAATGAGCTCTGAATTGAACTATGAGCTGAACATACTTCTCACCATCTGACTTCTTTGAACATCACATGGTTCTCTACAAGTCGCTTACTCTTCATTTTTGAGAGTTCATGTACACTGGTACTGTTCTTCACCTTAACTCTATATGTCAATATAGAATCCCTAAGTTGTGATAGTCTGGCCTCTACTCATCTAATACTATTGTTATGGACAAATAATATTTACTTGGTAGATGTCATACTTCAAGTTTGATCCTATCCTGTCCAATGGAAACATAAATGCAAAAATGTTCTCTTGGGTTGCTAGGCAATAGCAGGGGGAGGCAGCTTCCTGTTACTCTATATTGATGAGGGTACACAGTGGCAGTCTGCAGTGCTCTGTGTACTGAATGCTGTTATTCAGAAGGTTAGACATTTTACAGAGATATTGCATTCCAATGGGTTTAATCAGGAGGCAACACCACTGAATGTCAAGGAGCAGCTGTACTTAGAATTAATTTTCGCACATCTAGCACTATACTGTGTGTGATTGAAGAATCAGAATGAAAATGGATCTCATCACTTTGGAAATCCTTAAGCTAGGAAATTAAAAACTCATTGGCTCATTTTGAAATTATTTAAGCAAATTGTGAAGCAAACATAAAGCTCAGTAGAGCATAATCATGGTGTATTCAAATTATGTTATGACATTTATTTCAGTTTTAAAGGATGCTCAAGTTTGCACTTAGTGAAAGCACCTCTAGCCTGGCCAAAAGTCTGCTGTGAGTGCTGAAGATGCATGAGCAATAGCTCAAGAAATTAACTGTAGAAATAGTCACCAACCTGGGGATGTGGTTCAAATTGATAGAGTGCTTGCCTACCATGCACAAAACCCTGCATTTACTCACTAGCATCATTCAAAACTGGGTGTAGTGGTACATTCTTATAATCCCAGCACTGGGGATGTAGAGTTGGGAAGGTCAAGAGGTAACATCATCTTCAGTTTTATGGCCAGTTTGAGGCCAGCTTAGAATACATGAGATGACACCAAAACTAAGAAGTCGCCTTCCATTTCAAAGAGCCAAAGATTCTATCTCAGATGCTCAGGACCCAGCATTTCTTCAGTGGATACACACCCATATTTAAAAGCCTCTATTACGGCAGTGTTTCTAGAAACCAGGTGAGAGTTGGGGATCTACTTCAACATACTTCCCTTCAACTTTTCAAAGAATGAGCAATGTCAACACTCAGAACCTGTGATCTTAGTGACTTAAGATAAAAGAGCTACTTCAAACCCTTTTATTCCAAGTTGTAATTTTATAAATAATTATAATTAGGCTTGAAGTGGGACTACAAATATAAATAGAGTAAGTCCTTTAATCATGTGTCTTCCTATATTACATACTGAATTCCTTAGCATGGAAAAAGTTGAGTACCCAGATTAAGACAGACAACAGTGAATCATTAGAATATTATGATCTTTAATTTTGTTACAGAATAGTATGTCTTCCTAAATGCATTTCTCCTTATTGTGTGTTAACTAAAGCATCATGGGATATAAACTATTTAGAGGCACAGCATTTTCATACTATTCTGTGGTTAAGTAACAAAGCAATTTTCAAACATCTAGGTACCTAGGGTATGTTGTTTTGGGGAACTAGTAATGAGTCTGGGCAAAGCTGTGGTTTACTTTGTCTCTCATAGCAGAGTAAGCAGATCTCCACATTCTAGGTACTTCTTTTGACACAAGAAGAAATTCTCTGTGCTATTATCCCAATTTGAAAATGATTTTGTAGGAAAATTTCTTACCTCTTTGTTTCATTTTCTGTTGCCATGACAACTGACAAGTAAGGGTGAAGTTTTTCAACATTTAAATTTCATATTCTCACCACAAAATAATGATGGCAAATTTTCTATAATCTAGGTATATAGACTGTCATTAAATACAGCAGGTTCTTCTATTCAGCAATTGTCAAACCCTTCCAAAGATTCATCCATTCACCAAACACAAGAGAAAAGCAAAAATCTACTATCTTAAAAATGGTCAGAATTCTCTTCAGAAATATTTTTATCAGTAAATTATTTGTTCAAATATAATTTTAACAATTAAAAATTCATAATCTGTATGCATTTTAATAAATGTGTTCATGGTTGACTATAAAAATACCAAAAGTGGGTTGGTGAGTTGTCTTAATGTGTCAAGGAACCTCCTGCCAATCATGACAACCTGAGCTTGAGCCCTTATCTCCTTACGGTAAGAGAAGAAAACAGACTCCTGCAAGTTGCCCTCTGGTCTCCATATGTGCAATGCATACTTGCATATCTGTACTCCATATGTGAGGTGGCATATGCACATACCTCAAGTTTAGATAGATGGAGGAATAGATGGATGGGTGGAAGGAAAGATAGATAGATAGATAGATAGATAGATAGATAGATAGATAGATAAAGTAAATATGATAAAACATTAATACTTCCTCCATGAAAGTCAGTTTTGGTCATGGCTCCTTGAATGACTTGCTTTTTAATGTTGTGTTTTTGTTTGTTTGTTTGTTTGTTTGTTTGTTTAGAGACAGGGTTTCTCTGTATAGCCCTAGCTGCCCTGGAACTCACTTTGTAGACCAGGCTGTCCTCAAATTCAGAAATCTGCCTGCCTCTGCCCCCAAGTGCTGGGATTAAAGGCGTGCACCACCACCACCCAGCCTGATTTTTATGTTTTACAGTGTACCACAGACAAAGCCTTTTATTCATTTATGTGTAGATGTTGTTGCCCGGCTCTTCTCAAAAACAAACAAGTGCATACAGTGTTCTTGGTAGATGTTCACAGAATGAGGACATGGAACAATCAGCTAGGCTCTGATTTAACTTTTGCCAGCATTTGGGTTGGTTTTGCAGTACTGGGGATTTCACCCCTTACTGAGTTGCTCCTTGAACGACTGTGTTGTTTTTTTTCTAATGCACTCTTCATAACCATATTGACTACTATTTTTCTATTTGCATCACTTTGGAAGTCCAAACACTTTTCAAAGTAGGCTGAGGGAGTCTGAAAGGAGAAAATGTTGAAGCAAGAAATATTTAAACAGTGATACATTGAAACCAGACAGTATGATTACAATGGTGTAACCAGATAAATTGTAACTACTGAGTCTACAATATCAAGTTATGTCTCCATGCAAAGGCACAAATGTAGAATTGTTCTATTGGCAGTCTAATGGATGGCTGTGAAGGTGCTAAAATAGGGAAACTAATAATGCTTTTATAAAATCTAAATAGTACAGTACGGATGATATCAGCCACAGCTCTTAAAACAAACAAGACCCCATGAAATAGAATAGACATTGTGTGTGGGTGGAGAGGGGGTATACTGCATGCAGGAGATGGGAACAGAAATAGATCAGGCAGGGAAGTGGCCAGGGGATGGAGGGAGAAAGTACTGGAAGAGACAATTTGGGAGAAAGGGCATCAGAGGTGAGCTAGAAATCTAGAATGAGAACTCCCAGGGATCTATGAGGGTGACTCCAGCTAAGGCTCCTAGCAATGAGTGATATGTTGCTTGAACAGGCCATCTCCTTTAACAACACAATGATTTCAGTGGAGGGTTTGGAACAGCAACCCAACAACAAAATCTTCGCCCTGCAATTTATCCCACCTACAAGATGTACAGGAGTAAAGATGGAGCAGACATTGCAGAAATGTCCAACCAATGACTAGTCCTGTCTGAAAGCCATACCATGAGGCTTTATTCAGCAACTGATGGAAACATATGTAGAGATCCACAACCAAACATTAGGGAAATCTTGGGGAATCCTGTGGAATATGAGAAGGAAGGATTGAATAACTGCCCGGGCCCATAGGGCCTCACAGAGACTCAACTGAACTGTCATTGAGGGAGTTTGCATGGGACTGACCTAGTCCCTCTGCGTATATGTAACAGTTATGTAACTTGGTCTTCATATGGGGTTCCTACAGCACCTGCCTTTGGGAGCCTTTCTCCTAATTGGCTGCCTCTTCGAGTCTCATAGGAGAATAGTCACCAGGTCTTACCGCATAAGGCTGGTTTACATGCATGGGAGACCTCTTTTCTGAAGAGAAAAGGAGGAGAGGGTCAGTTTGGGGAGTTGGGGGTGGGACTATGAGAAGAGAAGGGAGGGGAAACTATGGTCAGGATGTAAAGTAAATTAACTAGTTAATTAATTAAAATATGGTGAATACATTTGTATTAACAAGTGGAGTTTTATAGTCTACAAAAAATGGGTCCCCACGGGCCTGGGGAATTGACTCAGGAGCCAAGTTCTTACTGTGCCACCTGCATGAGGATTAAAATTCAAAGTTTCAGCATCCACATGTGAAGCTGGGCAGTCTGAAGTATCTGTAATCTTAACATAGGGTGTCAGGGACAGGTCCATCACTGGAGCTTCTGGTCATCCGGTCTAGCAATCAGTGAGTACTGAGTTCAGTGAAATACTTTATTTAAAGGGAAGATAGACGGCAATATAGGAAGAAGGACAACATGAACTTCTGGCCTCTGCGTGCCTCCACATATGCACACTCACAAATACATGCATGCTACAAAATAGTGTGTAATGTTCATAATTATGTGGATATGCCAGGTTACTATTTTATGCCAAGGTAACATGAGAGCAAAAACTATGTCTACCACAGTTGATTGGTAGATTTCAGGTTTGCCTAGCACCTTTATCTCACTGTAACTAAGTCACATTAAAATAGACCACAGAGGAAATGACTAGATATAATGGAGAAAGGGTCCTAATCTAACTGTGTTTTTACATTCATGCTCTGTGAACTTGAAATAAACCTAGCAAGCATCTTCAACTCCTTATTTCCGATGGCTAAGCAATGTATGCCTCCCTCAACAGAAATCCTGACTCTATTCTTAATTTATATAAGGAACTTGTAGTTTTGTAATTTTTTTACTCTATCTTGCATGGATTAAGGGCAATTCTTTCCTGTTATTGGGACTTACAGGCCTTTTGAAATTGACTCTTTTCCTTAAAGATAGCCAAACATAGGAAGCAAGCACAATGTGAAACTGCACAGCATAACCAGTTTGGCTCACAATGCAAACCTGCAACCCACTCAGCTACTGGGATTGGTCTCTTTCCACTGCACATACAAGAGATTAGCTTCCTGAGTAATGAAAGTCTGATAAAATTCCCAAAGCAGGGCTCCTATTAATAATTCATCTCAAAACAAAAACTTGTTAAATAAATCTCTCATAAAGGAGACAAGTCCAGATATCAGACATTTTTTAAATATTCATTTGCAAATCATTCAAATTGGGATATGGGAAACATTGTAGCATACAGTGATGTTTCCAGGCCTCTCCTGGCACTGATCATGTTTTCTCAGCAGTCTTTCCCACTGAATGGAGAAACCATTGAAGTGGCTCTCAGGCTCTTTGAGTCACTCACATTACTGCTCTGGTTTGTTTGGGGGTCATTCACATGTGAACTTGCAGGGTCAAAACTGACCTCAAGTGGGTGAGAGCTATTTAGTTTTGTTTCTCCAGGCAAAGAAATCTTAGGATTATGCCAAATATTCATTTCACATTTTTTTTTTCTGGAAGCCCGAAGAGATAGCCACAATGTTAAGGTCAGAAAGAGGTTACCTTCACCTGCTGCCGTCAGGAGCAAAGTCTATGCCTTTCAGGTTACTGGGAGTGATAAACCTCAGAACTTCTCCTTTGGACTCTGTTAGGACGTGGGTTTCCACCACTGGCTGTGCTGCCTGTGCTCTCTATCTTTTCAAAATTCATGCACAGCAGTTCCACTGAAACAAACAAACACGTAAAGGGTGAGAATTCCATTTTCTGAAAATAATCTAACAAATCTTTTCAGCCATGGATAGTGTAAGTTTTCTTCAAAGTTGCTTGCTCTGCCTTTGTCTCTGTCTCTGTCTGTCTCTCTGTCTGTCTGTCTCTCTTTCTCTGTCTCTCTCTGTCTCTTTCTCTGTCTCCTCCTATTTCCCTCTGCAAGTGTGTGTGTGTACTTCTATGTGTGTACCCTTATACATGTGGAGGCCAGAGGCTAACACTCCATGTCTTTCTCTATTGTTCTTTGCCTTATATCGTAAGGCAAGGTCTCCCGCTCATCCTAGAGATCGCAGATCTGAGCAGCAGAGCTAGCCAAAAGCCCCTGCTTCCTGAGTTCGAGGATTACAGGCACACCCTCTCCCCCGACGCCAGTAACTGTTTCTCATACGTTTAGGTTCTCAACTTACAACTCCCCATTGCCCCCAAGTTGATTTTAATGGATGATCCATTGAAATATTGCCTCTATGTTCTCTCTTTTAATCAAAACTCATAGCTTTATTTTCCCCTCACAATTCAAACTGATACATATGTTAGCAATTTTGAAAACTGATTAACATTTTTAATGATATCCCCCCAAATGAATGAATCTTAATTAGAAAACAAATCACTTCTCATTGCATTAGTTTAAAAGTAGAAAGCAGCTACATATTACTATAACCATGAATATTTCATATATTCACACATCATAGTTTTACATGTATTCTTCATTGGGTTGATTAAACCCATGAAAAATGGCTGGAGGCAGAAAAGGGAATGTCATTAGGCATTAGGGTAGAGCACATTTTATTCATGTGGATGTTTAGTTAATAACCTGAATTCTATTCCTTTGCAGCTAGGTTAGAGTGAAACTCAAACTATAGTATATCTTTAAATTACCATTTTTTGATATTTTTTATAATTTCAATATGAAAATGCTTGGAAACTGTGAGTGGAAGGAAGTGGCCACAAAACATCTGAAACTGTTTTGTCATGAACAGGGGGTATTTCATGAGACTGTCTATCATTTGACACTAGGTGAATGGTACAGACTTAAGAGACTCATGAAACCAAACAAGATTTCTGAAATATGCAAGCAAAGCTCTTTTCAAACAATGCACATATCATTATGAGTTATTGAGTGAAAGTTACACTCTACCTCAGGCCCAAACTTCCATCAGCTTCTTGAAGAGTTTTCAGTAGAATGACCCTTTCACAGGGATCATGTACAACCACCAGAAAACACAGACTTTTACATTATGATTCATAACGGTAGCAAAATCATAGCCATGAAATAGCAAAAAAAAAAAAAAATATATGGTTGGGGTCAACACAACATGAGGAACTCTATTAAAGGGCTACAGAATTGAGAATGTTGAGAACATCTGCATCTAACCCATCAGTAGCAGACAGAGGTAGAGAGAAAGATATGACATGATCTGTGCTCACCCATATCTGAATGAATCATAGTTGGGAGCTCACTTATCACAATTTACACATTGTCAAGACCAATAATCAGGAGCAAAGGTTTTGTCCTCTTACTTAATGTATGCACCTGCCTTTGACATTTGGTATCACCTATGGAAACCAAAGAATCAAGACAAGGTTACTTGGATTCATTAACACCGCATGTAAATATTATAGTAAATGACTTCGGTTTTCATTAATGATCATAGATTTAAACCATGAATTTCATAATACTGAAAAGAAAATTTTTAAAAATGTATTTCATCCAAAAGTGGGAACTCTTTATATTGGCATATATTAATTGCATACAACAAAGGCTTCAGTATAGTATTTTTGTGTGTATAGTTAAAGTCAACTTAGCTGTTTTAGGCTACTTGTGCAAATCTAAATTTAAGCATGCCTTCTGGCTATTATAATAAAGGCATAAGAGACAATAGTATGAGCATGTTTGTGCCAAAATATTTGTTTCTATTTGGATGTCCCCGAGAAATTATTTTAATGGGTTGCTTTATTGTTTGTCTGTGATGGATTCAGGAATTCAAAATAATTAACTTTTTAAAAAATAACTAGCTCATCATTAAATATGGAGTATTAATGATGGAGAATAAAAACTTGGATTGATAATAGAAAAAAAATATGTGCTAAACAACTTTGTGAGAGAAATGAGCTGAGAGCAATGTCCTGCCCTGATGGGAATAAGGAGGCCCCAATTCTGGCACACAGAGATCTCAGTCAGACCATGCCATCATTGCAACTCTTGATTGGACTGGGGCCATATGTCTCAGTGGGCTCAGAAAGTCCCTCTATGGTCACAAAGATCTATTTTTCTAGAGCCAATTGTGAAAAGAAATCATAGTGTTGTGTTGAACCTCTACAAAGGGTTTTAGATGAAAATAGAATTTAATCAGTTATTCAATGTGCAAATGAGAAAACTTTTCTTCAAACAAAAAGAAAGAAAACAAGGCAGAAAGTTTCTTATGCTGTGGTAGGGAATTTTAATGTTTCAACTTAAAAAGATAAAATTTTAAATAGAATGAATTCTACAGGATTTAGACATGGCTTATACTAGTTACGTAAATGAAGAAGAGGAAAACACACATGAGAAAATATAGAAAATTATAACAGCACAGTGCCCCTCACACCATCAGCTCCTGTATTTGAATACTTGTTTCCAACTAGTGGTGCTGTTTTGGAATGTCATGGAAACTATCATGTGTGGAGCATTCCTGTAGAAAGCAGGTCACTCATAGGGGACCTTGAGGTGTTATACTATTGCTTCATGTCCTGTCTGTTATCTGCTTCAGGACTGAGACTGTGATATGACCACTTCATAATCTGCTATCATGCCTTCTTCACAGACAGATTGTTCCTCCTCAATATAAACCAAACAAACTCTTCCACAGGCTTTTTCTGTCAGATATTTAGTCACAAAAGCAAGTAATATAATTAACATAGTAGCAAACTCACATCCAGTTCTGGAATGTGATATGTAAAAATGGGTATAAAAATTTCAATAAATAATTAAATAAATCAGAAGGGACTGGTACTGGAGAGATGGGCCAGCAGTTAGGAGTGAATCCAGACCTGGAGTTCAGCTGCTAGCACCCATACACTTATAGCTCACTACAACTTATAAGTCCAACTCCAGGACATTGGATGCCTTTCTCTGTCCTCCATAAACATGTGCACAGAAGCAGCATGTGCAGACACATGCAAAATAGATAAACATATTTTAAAAACTCACAAGGTCCATGACTCGTTGTTTTGTGCACTTTGGGGGAAGAGAAGAACAGTGCTTTGGCACATACATGCAAAGTCCGTGGCAGTGGGGGAGACTACACACCTGCCCTCCTTCACTTACAGATGGAAATCTCAGGGGAGGTGGGAGATTGCAGACCTGCCCTCACTCACTCATCCTGTTCTTGTGGGTCACACCCACTTAATACAATATCTATGTTTTCACCTTCTTCTGAATTATTTCCCTGGAAGTTGACTTGATACTTCTGTAAATGGTCAAATTGTGCAAGAGCTTGTCTCTGTGTCTACAGAGCACTGATCATTATACACGCCTACTAACTGATTCTGTTTAAAATCTCTGCCAGCCATATTCCTTAGAATTGTTCAGTTATCCCAGTATGATTCACTGAGGCTGAACATTCTCCTCCCCATAATGACACACTTTTCAGTCTGTTTTATGTTGATTATATCACAGTAGAAACATTGTTTTAAATTCTAGAATGCAAGTAGGCAACCCCATGTTCAGATTCCATTTTAATTGCCCCCAATCAATTTAAATGACAAGATATATGAATTTTTTTCCTTAAAATTAAATCCCAAGTCTCATCAGTTCCACTGTACAAAAGTACATTTTTGGCTTTGTATCATTTCAGCTTAGAGCAACAAATTTCTTCTTTTCCACTTGAGATGAGAAATGTATTCTTTTATTAATTGACCAGCCTTGTGGCAAATTGTATGTGTGTCTAATTTCACCTGTGCATATGTAAATGTGTGTGCCTGATTATGCTCATGTATATAAAATTGTGTGTGTCTAAGTACATGAATGTCTGTGTTAATGTGTGTGTCTGAGCCAATGTGTATCTGAGTGTGTCTGTGTGTGTGTAAAGATGTGAAGCAAATACATGCACACCTCATTTCTAAGTTGCAAATCGTGGTAAAAGTCCATCAGAAAGCAGAACATAAAAAGAAACTTCAGAGTAACACTCTTAATATACTTAATATGGCTCAGTTTACACAGTGAGCATGCACACATTTAGTATAACTGACACTCATATCAACTGTGTAGGCTTATAAATAATGTGCAATATAAACTAGGGAGCCAAATAGTTAGCCAAAGTAGTTTTAATAATATAAAGAGATGCATTCACCTTGTGACTAGCCTGGAAAGCTAATTCAGAATGCATTAGATTACAGGAGCTGAAGCACCTATACCTTGGTGCCCTTTTTGTGGCTAGTCAGTGTGCTGACCCCTGTGTTAAGAAAGATTTTTTCATATCATTTTATTATAATTTGCCACAGGCAAGAAAATTACAGAAATGATTAAAAGCTGCAAGACTCCTCATTCTTTTTCTACACCTTCTGGGAGGGTAGCCAGCAAACATCCTGTGGGTGGTAGTGTGGTGTGGCTGGTGAGAGAGGCTGGGGAGGTAGGCTGGGGAGGTAGGCTGGTGAGGGAGGCTGGGGAGGGAGGCTGGGGAGGGAGGCTTGGGGAGGGAGGCTGGGGAGGGAGAATGGGGAGGGAGGCTGGGGAGGGAGAATGGGGAGCAAAGCAGATACTCACCCAACCATCACAATAAGCAAAACTTGCATTGTGTTTTCCGTGGCCCTCAGAAATGTAGGAAAATAAACGTTAATGTCTAGATAGGTAGATTAAAAAAAAAAAAGAAGAGAAAGAGAATATGCACTTTTCCAATAAAACCATTTATACATTCTTATGTGTCTTCGTTTCTCTCTTTGTGTATTTGTGTGTGTGTGTGTGTGTGTGTGATTTTAAAATAACATAACCACGACACAGGGACAACTCATGGTGAGACAATTCTATAGAAATTGGAAACGATAGGCCTTTACCCAGAATGCACTAAAGAGTAGCAGGTAAAGCTTGAGTGCCTTCAATGGGAAACATCTCTAGGTGTTTGGTTGCTGGCTTATTTGAGGTTTCCACCCGAAGGCTAACCCTGCAGAGCACCAAGTGCTCTGAGCCCAGGAAAGCACCTGTGAGCCACCAGCAAGGCCACCTTCCCCGACTGCAGCTCAGTGACCATGCCCACTACCTCCAAGGAAGTTAAGAAGAGTGTGGTGTGCTCAGCTGTGGCTTGAAGGACTTCAGAGATACTGTGATCCTCTGTAAGAGTTGTGTCCATAATCTGTCTCCACTCTCAGAATGTTCAGGTTATAAACTGGTTTCTCCCATTTAAATGGTGTACTGGCTGATTTGGGGTGTCAACTTGACACAAGTTGGAGTCATTACAGAGAAAGGAGCCTCCCTTAAGGAAATGCCTCCATGAGATCCAGCTGTAAGGCATTTTCTCAAGTAGTGATCAAGGGTGGGAGGGCCCATCACATTGTGAGTGGTTCTGTAGGAGGACAGGAGGACAGGTAGTCTTGAGTTCTATAAGAAAACAAAACTGAGCAAGCCAGGGGAAGCAAGCCAGTAGGCAGCATTCCTTCATGCCTTCTACAACAGCTCCCACCTCAAACTTCCTGCCCTGTGTATGAGTTCCTGCCCTGACTTCCTTTGGTGATGAACAGCAATGTGGAAAGTGTAAGCTGAATAAACCTTTTCCTACCCAACTTGCTTCTTGGTCTTGTTTTGTGTAGGAATAGAAACCCTGACTAAGACAAACGGTCTAATATTAAAAAATAAAAAGAAAAAAAGAAAAAAAGAAACCTCAAAATATAAATAAATAAACTAAAGGAGACACACACACACACAAATATCATTAGTTATTTAGGTAAGGCCAGTTGAACTAGCATCTTTATTTAAATAATCACTTTGGTACTAGAACAAAGTGTTGAAGAATAAAGAATCTAGGCTCACTTGAATAAGAAAGAGTGGCCTCATAGGCTCATATACTTGTATGCTTGGTCACCAGGGAATGACATTATTAGAAAGTGTGGCATTGTTGGAGGGAGTGTTTTACTGGGGGTAAACATTACTGGGGGTAATGGGTGCTGACATTTCAAGGGACTAAGCCAGGTCTAGTGTCTCTCTCTTCCTGCTGCCTGCCTATCAAGTTATGGAACTACCCTGCTACCACTCCAACAAAGTGACTCCCTGTGTCCTACCATGCTTCTTGCTGTGATGATAATGGACTAGACATTTGAAAATGTAAGCGAATCCAGAACAAAAGCTTTCTCTTATAAGAGTTGCTATGGGCATGGTGTCCCTTTACAGCAATAGAACACTGAATAAGACACTTGTACAGTATATTCTACTAAGCTCTCTCCCCCCCCTCTGTGTTTATGTATGTTTGTCTGCCTATCTGACTATCTATCTACATATCTATATATTTATAGATAGGTATATGTAGAGATAAATTATATACATATGTAGATAAATATAGTTGACAGATATAGATAAATATGGATATATAGATAGAGAAATACACATAAACACACACATATACAGAAAGAGATGAAAGAGATCACCTCCAGAAAATTAGGAACCTAATCCTGAGGGTCTTACAAGTATCAGTCAAGTTTTTTACCAATGCACTATAAACCTATCCTCAGTTTCTGTTTTAGAAATAAGATTTTTCTAAGTTTCTCAAGTAGGCCTTAAAGTTGTGACCCTCCTATCTCAGCCTCTGGTTACTAGATGACAGGCCTGCACCACTAGGTCCAGCTGAACCTTACCTCTTAGAGTAGAAAAGTTGAGTAATAATCATTTCACTAACTACAAGGGTAATCCTCATAAAATGGCATGCAAAAGAGGTGCAACAATATGTATATCTGTGCATATTATCATATATGTATTTGTATGAATATATTCTAATATATAACCAATATATTAGTAATACATTAATTATATTTATATATTTATAATATATAATTTAATATAAAATTTATATATAATATATTATTATATGTATTACATATTTAGTATAATATATAATGTTATATATTTAATATAATATATAATAGCTTTAACATAATATACTTACTAATATAATTAACATACCAGTGATATATTAATTATATTTATATATTTATAACATATAACTTTAATATAAAATATATTGCATTTTAATATAATATATTACATATTTAATATAATATATAATGCTATATGTTTAATATAATATATAATATATTTACATTGATATATAATAATATAATTAGTGATATATTAATTATAAGTAATATTTTACTAATATGTTAGTATATATAGTATATGCTTATGTGCATTATATATATATTGGTCTTTATACATATATAGATAGATTTGTGGAACATATATATTGCTATACACACTTGTATAGTTTTTGATACAAACTATATACAGCATTTGAAGCTTCATAAGTCTTTATCTTCTAACACTAGAACACTCTTGCTCTCTTCTTGAAAGACACTGAAAGGATCTGTGAAGTAAAAGTCAGTGCTTTTGAGAAAAGTAGGTATCTGACAGACAATACCTGAATTCCAAACTTTTGGTCTCCAGAATTTAAGAATATACATTCCTGTTGTTTTGAGCAACCATACAGTGTATGATAGTTCGATAAAGCTACAAGCTTAGCCAAAGCCGGGCCTCCTTTAATCTGTCTTCAGGACTATGAAGAAGCACAATGGAGCTCAGACACTTAATTGGTTTACAGATATGGCAATGTGGTAACACTGAAAAGAGCAACTGAGTGTGTCCAAGATATCAGAGCACATCTGAAAATCCCAGCACTCAAGAAGATGAGGAAGAAAAATTGCTAAGAGGGAGTCTGAGGTTAGCCAAGGCTGTAAACAGCTTAAGAGGCAGGGAAGAATATCCCCAGGCTCTCTTCTTTATTTATGAACACAGAGTTAAACTATCCTAGCCGAATGCACAAACTAAACCAAACAAGAAAGCTACTTCTCACAGAGCGTAGATTCCCAAGGGGCCTAGGAAACTTTAGAGAGTGTTAACATTATTACACACCCCCATGGGAGTTGTGGGTAGAAAGAGAGAGGAATGGAACCATGCACAGGGATAATTCTGAACCGCCCATTTAAAGGGCTATTTTATTGCTTGTAAATTGCATCTCAATTAACATGAGACTTTTAATTTAGGAAAGGATGTTGTGAGATGAAATCAGCACAATCAGGCTAAAAGTAGAAAATAAAGTGTCAGACTGCAGCAAATGAAACAGAAATGTGTCAAAGTCAGCAGTCCATCTGACTAGCTATTTGAAGGTTGGACTGAGCAAACTTCCAGCGCTGCCTTTATCCGTTTTGTCTGGTGAGTATACTATGAATCATTTCCCATCACCTTTTCTCTTTTGTGTTACTGGCAATGTTCTGGTTTATGTTTATATTTACATGTGATAGTCTTCTGGAGTGGATGGCCCCTCTGAGTAGGATTTTAAGCAACTCGGGTCTCTCAAGTGCCCCTCATGAGGCATCTTTAGTAATTATCATCAGAAAGCCACCTGCATCTCAGAGGAAGTAGGCCAGCTCTCCTATCTGCCTAAGTCAAGCAAGCACTAAGGATTCAGGAGGTTTATCCCTCAGAGGAAACCTCTTAAACTCTTATGGTGAGCTCTATTCTCCTGGAGAAGAGAAATAACGCCTCTTATAGGTGACTCCCTCAGAGAAGACACTTATAAGACTAACACTGAAAAGCTAAGAAAATTCACAATCCTCACTTGCTATAGCAAATGAAAGTTTCACAATGCTTGATCGACCCACACATCCCACTTCCACATCTTCATCAAATAGCCCTAAGGAAAGCTTAGGCTTCCTCATTCAAAGCATAAGGAAAATTTTACAAGTACAAAGAACAGGACAGGAAAAAAGGCTCGGAGAATAGACTGCTTGTTAGACAAGCACAAGGACACAGGTTCATATCCTCAACACCCACCTAAGAAACAGAAACAGTAGTGTGTGCACATCTACAGCAGAAGCACCTGAGAAGCAGAAACTGGGGCACTCCCAGAGCTGGATGTCCAGGTAGCCTTGCCAGTGAGCTCCAAGTTCAGTGAGAGATGCTGTCTTAAGAAATAAGGTAAACTCTTACTCTCTTACTTGTCTCTCTTGCTTCTTACCCCTCACTCTCTCCCCTTCTCTCCTCTACCTTTGTCTTCTTTCTTCTCCCCCCCCCTCTCTCTTTCCCCCTGCATTTCTATAATAAAGCTCTTAAACCATAAAAAAAAAGAAAGAAAGAAGGTAAAAAACCAATTAAATAAGATATCTGATGTCAACCTCTGGCTTCCTCATGCATGTTCACACTCACACATGCACATCTGTGATGGTTTGTATATGTTTGACCCAGGGAGTGGCACTATTTAGGAGGTGTGGCCCTTTTGGAGTAGGTGGTGTCACTGTGGGCTTGGGCTTTAAGATCCTCTTCCTAGCTGCATGGAAGCCTGTCTTCCACTAGCAGCCTTCAGATGACTATGTAGACCTCTCAGCTCCTCCTGCAGCATGCCTGCCCAGATGCTGCCATGCTCCCACTTTGATGATAATGGACTGAACATCTGAACCTGTAAGCTATCCCCAAGGTCATGGTGTCTGTTCATAGCAGTAAAACCCTAACTAAGACAACATCCATGAGTAACTACACACACACACAGAAATGGAAGTAACACAATGGCACATTTTAAAATAGTAAACAATCAGTGTTCATTCAATGCTTCATGTAAAAACTGTAGTATGAGCTAGATATTATGGAGAAGATTTCTCACTTGGGATTATACTTTTTATTACTGCATTAAAAATTAATGATTATTTTTCAAAGAATTTTTGTTTTAGTTTTAAGATCTTTTCAAGACCACTACTTATGATGTCAATTCACTCAGTGTTACAGGATCAGACATAACTAATTCATTCTCCAGGGATATGACAGGGTAGGGAACAAGATGAGTAATTCATATCTCTACTTTGTCTCCTATCAGGAAGCTCACAAATTACTTGCAATTGCATCTCAAGCATTTATTGTGTATTACAGTAAATAAATTAAAAGACATATAATCCAATTTAATAAATACCCCAATACATCAACATTTACAAGAAAATGTGGACCTGAAGAAAGTCATCAAGTTCTCAGAGAAAGTCATCTGAGAAATGAAGATTAATATCCAAATGACTTACCCCCAAACTTGTTTTGGAGGGAATAATGCTTGGTTTTATTTATTTATGTAATATTTTGGAGCTAATAGATTTTTAAAGTCTGGCAATAGTAAGTAATAAGAGGAATGTGACATGATTCTAACATGCATGGCTCCTGTGAGAGGGAACTGCATCCACAACATTGGAAGGAATTTGATCAGTTTCCTATATATTATAAAGTCCAAGTGCCCCGTGATCTACACCTAGGCATTTATCACCCCCACATGCTCCCCATCAGAAAATTAAAACACATTTCCAACAGATACCACACAGAGAAAGCTCATTCCAAACATAGCATCACTTATGAAATATGGAAAAATGCAGAAAAAATTAATTTCAACTTAGAACTGAGGACAATACTGCTGCTCTCACAACATGGGCAATTGTTGCATTGTACTGAAACACGTTCTTTGATTAACACAAATGAGATACAAAAGTGTTCGCATCTTTCAGCTTCACATGTGTGAACAGTGGAATAGAGGAAATTAGCAAAATGAGAATCATCTGTTTTATATAGCATTATAGTTTTATGAGTGTCCATGAAATTGGTTGAGAGACTTTAATGCTCTGACATTGATGTACTTTGTCACATTTAAAATCATAGCATTTTAGGAAAAATGCAAACATTTGCCAATGGTTTTGAGGGGTTGAAATTATTCTGGTTTTCTCACCAAGAAAATATTTATATACAACTTTTCTTTTGAACTCAAAGTCCTATTGATAAAGGTGAGGGAGGAAGACCAGGGTCTTGAATGCAATGGATTAATTTACTTCTCTCCTGTGATTCTCTTGATTACCTCAGGAGTTAAAATGCTGGGAATTCATAGCACCCACCCCTAAGTCTGTGTTTCTGGATCCTTTGTTTTGCAAACTCAGTGAGTGAGTTTCATGGACAGAGAGTGTGAGATTTAAAAAGGAGTTTGAATATAGGAAGAACTCTGAAAGAACAGAGAGTTGGGAATATATATCAGAGCTTCCTTCCTTTCAAGGAAGTAGTCCATGGAGAGGGTTGCTGTAATAGTTCACACTCCCTTATGGTCAGAGGTGTCTTGAGCTGACAACCTAGGGACTTTTTAAAGAGCAATGTAATTTTACTGAGATTTCTCAGATTTCTATATTTACAGATGAGTTAATGGTGGGGTCCACACTGGACATGCCTCTGTCCCAATGAGGAGGATGATCGCACACTCCTAATAAGGGAAGCTGAAGCCCTTTTTGTTATCGACTGACTTTGGCTCATCACCTGGGTCCTAGCCTTGGGTAGCATTGTATGTTACTGACATTATATATATATATATATATATATATATATATATATATATAGCTAGTCTATGACTTTGGTTGGGTCTGGTAGCTGTTAATTAAATCTTGACCTGTGGATAGATACTATACCATGGGAACTCATGACAATCACAAAATATAGCCACAGTTTTCTTGGTTGCTCATATTTAGCCCTTGTCTTTGGGATGGGCTGAGGTGATCTCCCTCCCAGAATAAGTGGAGGATTTTTAGGAGTCATTATTGCCCACAGTGAACACTATGCAAAGGGACAAACCGTGTCAAGTATATGTCTCAGGGGGATTGCTGGGAGCCAGCTACACAGGTGACAATGTATTTGTCTTTCTAGAGACTTGTCCTTCTTTTCTGGTCAACTTGGCTGTCATAGTCAGCAACAAGCCCTGTTATTTCTCAACCCTATTGTTCCTGAGAACACCATTTTAAGTTTTCCTTTTCTTTTAGCCCTAGCATTTATTTTCACCACAACATTTTACTTGGTTGTTTGAACACATCACAATACTGTCGACAGGAAGAGAAAAAAAAAAAACAAAAAAGTACCATTGATGAAATAGATTTGACAGTCTAGTTAGAAATTTAGAGAAGGAAAAGAATTTTGAGTCCTACTGTAAGAAGAAAAGGGCAAGGGGTGGTAGCCAAGACCCACTGCTACCCTGGCAAGGCAGTGTTTGCATGAGTGTTTGGTGGCCTTCAGAAGTGTTTGGTTATATGGCTGTGCACCTGTCCTTAGAGAATTGCATGTCCCTAGAAATATATCGCTGTTGATGACACCCACTGAGAAAGTACTGGAGAACGGAATCTGAGCAAATCTGAAGCCATCTTCATTAACTCAAACTGGTCAGCTTGTAAAAGTCCATAACAACAGGATTTGTTGATTGTTGATGTTCCTTCAGGAAGGAGTTAGCAAGGAGTCACCATACCCTTGAGGACCCACATGGCCTTGAGGTCTAGGGAGGTGCTAGAGTAATTGGGTGGAAGAGCTTAACTGAAGAGGGCCTCCATCTACACAGCTACAAGGAAGTTATCACTGCTGGAGAAAGTGTGTTGGTTTTTGATTCTGCCATGTTCCTTCAAGAAGCCCCTCTCCTACCTTCTGTCCTACAAACAGATCCCACAAATTCACTGGTTCCCGGGGTGAAATCTGACAGAATTATATTTTGGTTTGTTGGTATCATGGGGCTGGGGTAGATATTGTTTATATCTCCCCAGTGGAATAAGGTCTTGAAACAGCAGAGATGCTCTAGGGCAATGGATGTTATATCAGAGGAATGTTCTGCAAATAATGTCACAGTTACTTATAAGCAAGGTGCCCAGAAGAAAGACAAGTGGGTGATGCTAATGGTTGTTCCATTCAGACTGAGAGCTAATGAAAGAATGACAGGCCATTATCTATCTTGGGCAACCTTGTATCGTTCATATTATACATGGTAAAGATTATTTAAAATACTTTATGGGACTGCATTTTTTTATTAATCTCAGCCTGATCCCATGCCAATGGAAACAAACAAAATTGCTATTTGGAAGCAGAGCTGTAGTCAATCAAGCCTGGCCAGCAGCATGGAGATGAGTAAAACAGATGGAGGTGGCTGTCAATTTGTATGTCAGAAAGGGCAGTGCACATATTAATATCAACATACAGAGCAGAAGGAGAAAAGTGCACAAAATTTTATTTTAACAGAAAAGGGAAATCTATATAAAGGCTTCTCTCCAGCAACAAGGAAGGGGCAGTTAAGTGCCTCATGCTTTGTTTAGTTGTGTCCCATAAAGGAATTCATGTAGCATAATCACATTGGAATTTACAGAGGCAGGTTTCTTTCCACTCCCCTTCCACTCCCCCTCCCATTTTCTCCTGTTTTCTCTCCTCTTTCCTTGCTCCTCTCCCCTCTCCTCTCTCTCCTTCTCCCTCCCCTCCATGCCTCTCCCTGCCTCTCCCTGCCTCTCCTCTCCTCCCCTCCCCTTTGCCTCTCCTTTCCTTGTTTCTCTTCTCTCTATCTGCTGTCACCCTCAGCAGGATAATAGGTACCCGTAATCTTTCAGGAATTTTTACTCCAATCAACCTAGTATCTATGGCTTCGATGTGCAAAAGAGTTTTGTATGAGGTAGACAGTATGAGGTAGAGTTTGAGGTTTGATTACAATAGAAAGGCATTCATGAAGGAGTAAAATCAAACCCATGAGCATGGATTTGAACTTCTCATACAAGATATACCCAAGTACAGCTATAAGTGCATAGAGGAAGAGATTGAGAAACACAATTAAGTATCTTACAGTCACCATGTATTCAAATTTGGTGGCTCCCAACTTATATCTGAAGGTTGCTAAAAAAGCTTCTTGATTCCCCTCCCCCCTCCCTCCCTCCCTTCTTTCTTTCCTTTCTTTATCCTTCTTTTTTTTCCTTTTTAAAAATTAGCACAGTCCTGCCTTGGGTGGACTCATAATTTGATCATGTAAAATCAAAGCCACCATGGTTCCCAAAATGTTTCTGCTGAGAAACCTAGAAAGTTAACAGTTGACAGTTGGGAAGGGGGAAAAGAGCCTTAAACAGCTGTTAAGTGTATTGGGATTCTCATGTCTCAGCTCATAAAAGGCTCTTCCAGGGCCTCACATAAGTAGTCCCTTTACCCTCCAGTGTCTCTGCAATTATCCTGGCCTTTCTGTCCTGCATCAATCTCATAAGGGGCACAAAGACTGATAACTGATGTGTATGCAAAAGCTGTGCCTATGCATCCACCACTGCAGGTCACCATCCACCCGATTTCTCTGTTCGCCACCAGATTCCTTCATGAGACTTGTATGTGTGCCAGTCTACCTCCTGGACAGACAGAAAGAACTCATCCACCTGCACTGTGTTGCCTTTTAGATTGATTGCTGGGTTTACTGCTAAGTGCATCCATGAACTGGAGCCAGCACAAAATTCATTTCATTATTTGTGCACTTTACAGAGAGCTTCACCTGTCACCTTTGTTGACAACCTGTTTGTATTGCATTTATCTTACTGTAGGAATACAAACCAAAGACCATATATGAAGTTGAAATATATTGAGAAGTTATGCTCCCATTTTATCATACTGACTAGGTATTTTTTACTTAATTGCCACAAATATAAATCATATGCCCCATAGTGACTTATATTGTCTCCTGACTTATTGATTGAATGACTGGTGGATAGACTGATTGAACAAACCCACTTTCCCAATCAGTTTCATCCACATATAAATTACCTTTGGTAAAATATTGATATATTATACTATTGATAAATATTTATGATCCCAATGAGTTTTGCCTTGAGTTCTGCAAAGTCTGATCTGAGATTGCACATTTATTAGACATAATAGCTATTTAGAACTCCCTTTGCAGACAAAAGCTGATGTAACTCCAGCATATGTAACCAGTAAAATAGTACAATTTTTCTAGACATTATGGTATAAAACATGTTACCAGCATTCTCAGAATCCTACAGGACAAGCAGTTGAAGAGAGATCTAACAAAACTTTAAAGGAAATGCTGATAAAATAAAAGGGGGATATAAGTACCCCAAGAGAAAGATTAAATGATGCTTTTATTAACCTTAAATGTTTTAAATGTCAATGAAACAGACAACACAGCTGCTGAAAAATCTCTGGATTTTAGCAATTATTGGTGACCTGTATATGTGTTATCAGCCTATACACGTGATAACTTCAGAGGAAAGCAGGAAATTTACTGCATTGGGGAAGAAGTGTTGTACTTATTTCAACATGAGGAGAAAAATTATGGATTTCTAATTAATGAAAATCTGATTTGACTGGGGGAGACCCCCTGAAGATCCTGACTTCAGACATGAAAAAAATCAAGATCAACAAAGCAGGCAATGTATATTGCTGTTCCCTCTACATGGGAACAGCTCTGAGACTGACTTAGACATGAGAATGTCTCCAGCCAGGACTTCAGCTAAGCATAGCCAATAAATCTTGTTGGGTACAGAATCCTCAGGACTTATGATGTGATCCTGTCATATGGCATGGATAAAAATTTATATTAAAGCTTAGTTATATAGTATAAACTCACTTGTAAAAGAAAGACAGATGTGTTAGCTGCTTGAACAAAGAGCAAAGATTCATCTTTAGCTAAATTGTTTACACTGTACATTTCACACATGTGCTAATACAGAAATGTTTCACAGTATGCCACTATGAAATCTTCTATGTTCACTGAGAACAACCAGACACCAATGAAGTTAAAGCAGCCCTGACAAGATTAACTTTGAAGATGATGAAAAGGATGCTGAGACACAGAGACACATTTATTCCAGCATCCTGCTTGATCCTACCTCACACTGCCTCAATACTATTTCCTCAAAAATCTGCATCTTGAACAATTTTAAAATGGCTAGCTAGATTATCCAGCCTCACAGCCTGTTCCAGCCAGAACTTTAAGTCCTGCACATCCACAGCAGACACAGAGACTGGACTATACATGTTACAGTTAGATTTCTTAAGACTAGACAATATCCCAATTTTGGGGGGCCCCTAAAAGAAAACTATGCTCCCAGATATCAGGAAACAATTTTAAGAGAACAATGTCTCATTCCCCAAAAAAAAACAGGGTGGCTATCTTTTAGGCATTCAGAGGGTGAATTATCAATGGTCTTGGAAAGGGAGAAAACAAAGTATGGAGGTTAGATTCAGGGATCTCATTTTCTCTTTCTTTCTCTTTTCTCAATCCTTCTTTCTCTCCTACCTAGTGTTAGTGGAGAAAGTGAGGGAGAAGGGAGGAAAAGAAAAGGGGGGATATAGGAATGATAAGATAAGGGATAGATTATTGAATCCACTTTTAGACCAACGAGCATTAATAAGCCAAATAATTTACAGTGGTTATGAACTTTGTACATTGATAAAAATTTAAGGTTTTCTTTTGAATTGTTTTGTACAACATATTATATATCTATATCTATCTATCTATCTCTATGTTTCATCTCTTGTTTAAGATCTCTTGTTTAAGGTATCATACCTATGTAATTCTTTAAAATATGATGTTAAGTTTTAGAACTTTTGAAAGCTGCTTTACAAACTGTTTAAGATATAATAGAAATGCAAGTCAGTAGTGAATCAATCAAACTTATTGGTTATGTAAAGTCCTAGTTTATTAATCACAGAAATATGTTTCCTAGTTTAAACAAATAGTAAACAGGTAGAAACAATCAATTCATATGTATGTATGTATGTATGATAGATAGATAGATAGATAGATAGATAGATAGATAGATAGATGATAGATAGTCTTCAAAAATCTCAGAGATCTACAAAATATAGCATTTAAAGATGTTTTATTAATAAAAGGCCTTTTTGACAGCGAGACACGTCTGCTCCTGGCAGCACCCCATTCTACGTTAAAGAAGATGGTGAGCATAGAAGAACTTCCTTATGGAATTTGCTTCAAATGTGGTGAGCTAGCTACCAGGCAAAAACTTCTCATATACAGTCCAAACTGTAGACAAGTAGGGAGCAATAGTTCTTGAGTTCTGTGGGAAGAAATGTATTGGGGTTGGATCACTGACCAATTACGGGTATCTTATTACTCATACTTACTTCAATTAGAATATGATGTTGCAAACCATCATGAGATGGTGAAAATAACCAAAGATACAGAACTGTGTTTTGTTTGTTTGATAGTGAATGCCAAACAATAGTTCTGGTCTCTTCCCTTTCAAAGCATATGTTTCAAAAAGTCACGGTAACTGCAGCAAGGGGAAATGAGAATGTTTTACACAGCATGCAGGAAAGTACTTCACCTTTTGTAATGGCTATTACTGGTTGTCAACTTGACTATATCTAGAATGAACTACAATCCAAAATTTGAGGGCTCGCCTGTGATTCAGATCTTGAGGATGAAAGACACAAGTTTCTGACCTGGATCTTTGCATGGAGATTTTGAGGCATAGTGGCCAAGAAAAACTTAGGCCAGGCAAGGTAGTTCAAGCCTTTAATCCCAGGAGACTAAGGCAAGGAGATTTCTGAGTGCAAGGTCACCCTGGGACAAAGAAAATCCCAAATCCAGGCATGGTGGTACACTTCTTTAATCTGAGCTACACCTTCTGCTGGAGACCCTACATAAGGACACTGGAAGAAGGGAGATTCACTCTTCTTCATCCGCTTGCATTGACTTGCCAGCACATCTGCTGGAAGCTACTTCTACAGAAGGCCAGCTGAAACAACTCACCTGTGGGACTAAGGAACTACCAGATCCGTAGACTTCCCATTCACAGCTTACCATTGTTGGGGTAATTGGACTATAGACTGTAGTCATCACAATAAATGTCCTCAATATAGAGAGACATTCCATAAGTTCTGTGACTCTAGAGAACCCTGGTACACCTTTCTACGGTACAGTAGATATACAATGCAGAAGGGCAAAACTTGATAGACACCTAGGCATGATGCTCAGAGGAATCCCAGCATAAAGTAATACCCTGAAAAAGAAGCTCAAGAATGCAAGCAACCATTTCCAGCAAACATTTCCAATGGGAAGAGTAAAAACTAAAAGGACTGGCTTAGACAGCTAACAGAAAGATCCAGACTTACACATGTAGAGAGATGATGAGAAGAGAATCAAACACTATACTTGGATAGAAAAATGGGTCAATTATACATGATGTCAGAGCCTTAGTAAGAGTTTATACTCAGGCTCAGCTAGTCAAGCACTTGCTATGCAAGCATGAAGACTTAAGTTTCAGACCTCAGAACTCATCCTATAAAAAGAACAGGGCTAGCACACACATATGATGCCAGTGATCCTGTTGCTGGGGAGATGGAGACAGGCATCCCTGGAGCTCCCCCGCCAGGCAGCTAGCATAGCCTACTAGGTGATCTCAAGGCCACAAAGAGACAATAACACAAAATGTAAGTGACCAGAGAGTGACAGAAGAGAGAATTAATTGACTTGTTGCCTCCACATATATGAGCACACATGTGCATATGTACCTATGTCTTTACACAAAGAAGAGAGCATGAACTCTACTATTAGAACTAGTGGGGACCGTGGATGGGTCAAAAACTTAGATTTAAATTGTAATATATTTAAAAAGTAAATTCTAGCAATAATGAGAAAGTATTGGTTAGGGAAAGACTCCAGAAAGGGCTCTTTTAACAATAGTGTTGAAGGGTCTGTGGAGTATTGCTCTGGAACATCTTTTTGCAAACATTAAGCTTTAGGGAGGATGGATACTGAATGCCTGATACTGCAGTTTGGCAAAATGAGTGGCTTTAATAACAGAAAGGAGACATCATTGTTACCACCCCAACCTGGTTATGCATGATAAAACAATCCATTAAGAATATTCAACATCATCGAAGAACTGTAGGTTATTCTACACCCTTCAAAAATATATTTTATAACTCAGCACAATGAGGAGAGAAATAAGCAAGTGAAAACAATTTCCTTTTTGGTGGTAACTCTGAGAATCCTATGTGCTGTTCTTTTATAAGTTTTGCTAACGCCCATGAGTCCCCTGGTATTTTAGTTCTAGTTTTAGAATTTCATGGTATTCAAACACTAAAACACTTAGGATGCGTTCCCTCCAGAGGAAGTATGAACTTGTACAAGATGAGCTGCCCCAGGATGATCTCATCTATTATGAGTAAGGTCAGGATCATCTAGCGATTCAGATTGTCGATAGTTAGAAAAGCAAAGCTCCTTCAATATTCAGAATGGAACTTCACATTCCTGTTTCTCTGTCTTTGTGAAGCTTAGGATAAATAAATAACTCTGGACTATTAGTTATTAAACAAAAGAGACCAGAGAACTTCCCTATGAGAGCACATCTATCAGACCACAGCAGAGAACTGAGTCATCTGACTTTTTACCAAATGCATGTTTATGCCTGTGTGTGCCAGAACATGCTTGAGCAAATGTGCATAATTTCAAACTGGAATAAAAATTCAATGCCATACGTGTCCCTCTTCCTTTTGCGAGACAATGCCTCAATTTAGAGCTCAAGCTAGCCTGGAACTCAAGGTGATTTTTGTCTTTGCCTTCTAAATGCTTAGATTAGAGATGTGAGCCAAGAAGCCCAGTGTATTTTTAAAAAGGAAAATATTTATAGAAGAAGGAAATCAGCTAATTATCATTCTCTAGCTTATTGTGAATTAGGAATTAAAGATAAAAGACTCAGAACTCCAAAGGGAAAATATTTATTATAATTAAATTGTTTTCTCCTTAATAATTGAGAAAACACAAATGGTTTGTTTGTTTGTTTGTTTTTTCTTCTCATTGGTTAAAGCATGAGTTTAGAATTCTTTAAAAGTAGAACTAACCACTTTAAGCTGACAAAGAACCAAAACAAAGAAAAGGGTTTACTGAACCCTTGAAGTAAACATGTCTAATGGATAAACTTGGTTGTTTCCATTTTAAACACAAAGGAACACTCTCACAACCAACTGCACTATGGTTTTAGTTTTGGTTTTCTTTGGGGTAGAATTTGAGTCATGGTCTTCTTCCTCTTATACCAATCTCTACTCAAAAGAATAATCAAATCAATGTTTTTGAGTGGTGGTCATAAGCAAAGGGCTCTTTGCTGTGCTTTCTAGGGTACAAGAGATTTGGAGTGGGTAAGATGGATGCAACTCTTCAGAGCTAGCTAGAATCATAGCATGGATTGAGGATTAAGAAAATTTCCAGCAGTAGACACCAAAAAGCTTTCTCAGGTTCCCATGTGAATATAAGGTTCCAATGAACACAAAACAGAATTCAACCAAGACACTCAATTTTGGAGGAATAATCTCGTAGTATTCCATATGCTTATTCAAAGCAGCAACACTACTGAGGGACATTTGCAAGCAAGCACTGGAGGTGACTTTCCATGGTTCCCATTACAAATTCACTTTATGAAAGAGTGGCCTGATTTACATTTTATTTTCCCCAACATCTGTGCTTGGTTTAATATTGCAGAAGTGGGAAGAGGAAGAAAGCCTGAGGAAGCATCATGGCTTTTATTGTTTATGAGCCATCAACAGGCAGCCCAGACAGAGACTAGTCATCAGGCCTGGAGGTGTGATGGTCAAGTTGACAGGATCTAAAATCACCTAGGAGAAAAGCCTTTGGGCATTTCTACGAGGCATTATCTAGATTATGTTTGTTGAGGAAGAAAGACCCACTTTAATGGTTGGACTCAGTGGAAAAGAAAGCATAAACTGATGTGCATTCATCTCTCACTGCCTCCTGACTGTGCACTCAAATGGCCCTGTTGCCAGGCCTCCCCTGCTATGATGGACTGTGCCACTGAACTGTGTGCCACATAAACTCTTGTTCCCCTAAATTACTGTTATCAGGTATTTTGTCCAAGTATTATGACCTACTGTAGATCTTCAGTTAACCTAGAAAAAAGTTAACCTGCTTCCACGCATCTGGCATAGACTAAGGTCACACATTCCGGTCTCCATGGGATCCCAAAACTGGAATTTGGTGCTGTGTTTAGGTTCACTGTTATTTTCAAAGTAAGGCTCAGGGATTTCTCTAGTCAGGGGACATCCTGTGATTTCAGAGGGTACCAATTTCTCTTTTCTATGACTTACTTCCTCCTTTTTCCTGCTAGAATGTCTTTTTTTCCCCTCCAGTTCACGTTGTTATAGTTCTGACCATAGTTAGACCTTGCCATGGTAGCAGAGGCCCTTCTTCTTTCCTCCTCCCTCATTCTCTCTTCCTCCTCTTTTTCTTTCTCTTTCTATCCTCTCTCCTCTCATGTGGCCACCCATACATTTTACTCAGGAAATGTTTTTGATTCAAGATTCCTCATAGTACTTCACTACCCTTAATTAAACTCACCTGTAATCTGACACATCAAATTCCTCCTCATTTCATGGGGAAAGAGGTAGAGTTGAGATGGTTAATAAGTTCATTTGACCATGTTGTAAATACATTTTTCAAACAAAATTGGTCTAAGATGCTCCTTCCTCCTCTTCTCATGTGTCCATTTTCCTACACACTAGCATTAAAAATTAGTTTCTGTACAAGAAAAAGTACAACTTTAACATTTATATCACTTAATATAATACTTTCTTTACAAATTTTACAATTTTGTTATTATTTATAGTTTGGTATATATATATATATATATATATATATATATATATATATATATATATGAGACACATCTGGGCTAGGCATCCTTCACTTGGTGGGCATTCCAATTTCTCACTATTATGCACACAATTCAGAAAAAGCACAGAAGTGAAGGTAATCTTTGTGGCTTTTTGAAGTTTAAATGAGGTGAAACATGCCAACTAATATTATTGCCTGTATAGAAAATTATTTGGTGGTTCCTCAGAAAATTGGACATAGTACTACCTGAGGACCCAGCAATACCTCTCCTGGGCATATACCCAGAAGATGATCCAACATGAAATAAGGACGAGTGCTCCACTATGTTCATAGCAGCCTTATTTATAATAGCCAGAAGCTGGAAAGAACCCAGATGTCCCTCAACAGAGCAATGGATACAGAAAATGTGATACATTTACACAATGGAGTACTACATAGCTATTAAAACAGTGAATTTATGAAATTCTTAGACAAATGGATGGGTCTGGAGGATATCATTCTGACTTAGGTAACCAAATCACAAAAGAACATACATGATATGTACTCACTGATAAGTGGATATCAGCCCAGAAACTCAGAATACCCAAGATACAATCTGCAAAACAACAAAGTGTGGATACTTTGATCCTTCTTAGAAGGGGGAACAAAATACCCATGAAAGGAGTTACAGAGACAAAGTGTGGAGCAGAAAGTGAAGGAATGACCATCCAGAAACTGCCCCCCCCCCCGGGGAGGGGGCGGAATCCAATCACCAAACCAAGATACTATCGTGGATGCTAACAAGTGCTTGCTGACAGGAACCTGATATAGCTGTCTCCGGAGAGGCTCTGCCAGTGCCTGACAAATACAGAAGTGGTTGCTCACAACCATCCATTGGACTGAGCACAGGGTCCCTAATGAAGGAGCTTGAGAAAGGACCCAAGGAGTTGATGGGATTTGCAGCCCCATTGGAGGAACAACAATATGAACTAACCAATGCCCCCAGAGCTCCCAGGGACTAAATCACCATCCAAAGAAAACACGTGCTGGGACTCATGGCTTCAGCTGCATGTGTAGCAGAAGATAGCCTAGTTGGTCATCAATGGGAGGAGAAGCCTCCTGTGTTGTGGTAAATCTCCAACCCAAATGTGCCCCAGCAATGAAAATACGAGTCAATTAATATGAATACATGGTGTGCATGTAGATTGGGCAGATCTACCGCTACACTACCATCTTTCACATCTATGAGACCCCTTAGAACTTGCTGTTTCTCCAGGCCATGTGCTTCTGCTCAGCTTTTCTTCTTCCTCCTCCTCTGCCTCCTCTCCCTCTTCCATTTTCTCCTTCCTCTTCTCGCTCTCCACCTTCAGATCCACCTTCCCTTTTCTGCCCAATCATCAGCTCTCATTTATTTTACAAATTAAGGTGGGAAGCAGGTTTACAGGAAATCATCTTAGTGCTGACTCATTCCTTGTTCTCAACCCCTCACAGGAGAACAGAATTAACATCAAATATAATTAGCCCCAGGGCTATCCATAATAGTCCAGTGAAGGCCCAGTATAGGGGAATGCCAGGGCCTGGAAGAGGGAGTGGGTGGGTTAGTAAGCAGGGGAAGGAGGCAGGGAATAGGGGGTTTTCGGAGGGGAATCCAGGAAAGGGGTTAACATTTGAAATGGAAATAAAGAAAATAGCTAATAAAAAAAGAAATTTATTAGCCAGGTGGTGGTGGCACACACCTTAATCCCAGCACTTGGGAGGCAGAGCAGGCAGATTTCTGAGTTTGAGGCCAGCCTGGTCTACAAAGTGAGTTCCAGGACAGCCGGGGCTACACAGAGAAACCCTGTCTCAAAAAAACAAAAACAAAAACAAAAAATCCAAACCAAAACAAAACTAAAGTTATTAGTTACTAGCAAGTTGATAGCTGTCAGCAATTGAAAGATGAACAGTTTCTTAGCTGTTCTCCAAGGCAAAGAATGTGTTTTCTCCCTTGTGTGCTTAACTGAATTTATACTGAGGTAATTTGGATAGTAGTATACATAGAAAAACATTATTGCTGCTACAGGGTCAGGACATGTAAGCAAAAACTTGAAAGTGATCTCTGGGGCTGACAGAGCTAAGTGGTTTGGATCTTAAATTTCTACTAATGACCCCTGTGTTCAGGGCTAAATTCCTGGTGTGGTTCTACAGGGAGGCACTATTAAGAAGAGGTGAGTTTATTATTTATTTATTACCAGTCATGCGTGGTTCTCTCCTAGGTCTCTGGGATGTCCAACCACTGTTTGCTGGTCATCCACACAAAGCCATTAGCAGGTTCCCTCTCATGGTGAGTCTCAAGTTGGATCAGTCACTGGTTGGCCACTCCCTTAAGTTCCGCACCACTATTTCCCCAGCACGTCTAGCAGGTGGGACAAATTGTAGGTTGAAGGTTTTGTAGCAGGGTTGATCTCCCAGTCCTACCACTGGAAGCCTTGTCTGGTTACAAGCACAGAGCCTGCATGGGTCTGAGCTAGGTTCCCTGCATAGATGTTATGGTTGTTAGCTTGGTATTCTTTGTGCCTCCCCCAGCCGTGATATGAAAGTCTGTGCTTAGTCTTATTGCAATTTGTTATGCTATTTACATGCCTGGGAGCTCTGTCCTTTTTTGCAGTGAAACAGAGGAAGAATTAATCTGGGGAAGAGAGGTGAGGGACTAGACGGCATGGAGGGAGGAGAAACTATGCTCAAGATGCAGTGTATGAGAAAAGAAAAAATAAAAAGGTGGAGTATACCAGACGATCACTCAGCCTGTGAGAGAGTTTCTTGATTTGTTTAACAGAGGAAGAAGATCTATGATAAATACAGGCAGTATCATTCCTTGGGCTAAGGTCTCCCTACTGAATCAAAAGCAGAGAGTAAAGGGAGCGCCAGGAAGCACCTCTGTTTCTTGACCAGATGCAATATGACCATCTGCCTTCTGATCCTCTCAGCATGCTTCTCCTCCCATCACCACCTGCATGATGGACTGTGCTCCCAAACTGTGAGCCAAATAAATCCTTCCTGCCTTGCCCTTAAGTGGCTCTTTCCAGGTATGCTTTTTTCCCCCCCATTGATGCAGAAGCAACTAGATAGTCATGAATCCCTTCAGGGCACACAGTATCTAGGCTTTACTGACTTCAGCACCCAGATTTTTCCAGTCTACTTGTACAGAGCCCTCTGAAAGCAGGCATGCAGGCATGTATGATATAAATGGGAAGGCATGAAAAGATAAAACTTGGCAATTTCAATAAAAGTGTTTGCTAAATGTATGTCAAATACATTTTCATGATAGGGTAGAGGAATGAAGATCTGAACTGTTCTTAAGACAGAAGCATTTGTGAGGGTGTTTGAACGGAAGCCACAGATGAGATTATCCAGCTTGCTGCTATTTATACCTAGGAACAATTGTGTTCACAGATCTATCTCTTTGTACGATTGCTGAATTGCATAAATGAGACAGCTGCACTGCACTGGTCCATCAGACAGTGGATACAGAGAAGGCAGACGGGGTTAGAAACAATTGAGGCAATTAAACAGAGGTCAAAGATGAGTGTTTAAAAGAAAAAGGAAGCAACATGCATTTTCCCAAAAATAGTGGGAACCTCTGATTAGTATCCATGCCTACTATATAATTTCTAGAAAATACCCTATAATCAAAGTCAACAGAGAATTCAGAACTTGGAGTAGTTGTAGACAGAAACACCCAAGACAATAAGAAAGAAATGGGAGGGGCTAGAGAGATAGCTCAGCAGTTAAAAGTGCATACTGTTCTTCCAGAGAACCTGAGTTTGGTTCCCAGCATCCAAGTTGGTAATTCAAAGACACTTCTAACTCTGGCTGCAAACCTCTGCTAGACTCAGTTGGCATTGTACTCTCATATGCACATACCCACACAGGCACACAGAGACACAGACACAGACACAGACACAGACACAGACACAGACACAGACACAGACACAGACACAGACACAGACACAGACACAGACACAGACACAGACACAGACACAGACACAGACACAGACACAGACACAGACACAGACACACAGATACTGACACTGGCACAGGCACAGGCACAGGCACAGGCACAGGCACAGGCACTGACACAGGCACAGGCACATACTGACAAACAGACACATACACAAAACACACACACACACACTTAAAAATAAAATAGTCAGGTGTAGTGGCAGTCTTTAGTTCTGGGACTTGGGAGGCACAGGAGGCAGAGGTAGAAGCAGGCAGATCTCTGTGAGTTCCAGTCTATCCAGGCCTACAGAGTAAGACTTTATCTTAAAACTAAACAAACAAACAAACAAACAAACAAACAAATAAATAAATAAATAAATGAAACAAAGAGAAATGTGTGTAAATAAAATATAATGAAGGAGATAGAAATGTATTAGATCATTGCTGCTGAGGTGGCAAAATCTGGTCTCTCATTCTTAACACTCTCTCCTGAACCATACTGGATACTCTAATTCCTTCATCATCATCATCCTCCTCACTGTGCTTCATTCCTTTACACAGTCCCAGGATCTATGGATTCATAAGAATAGCTATCCAGCGATCATTTAGATCTAGGAAGAATATTTAGATGCTCATATTTGACTGATGTCAAGTCAGACCAGCATATGAATGCAAAAACCAAGCCTATATCTAGTACTCCTATGAAAAAAGAAATGAAACAAACAAACAAGCAAACAAAAAAAAAACAAAGGTCATCCCAGCAAAAGAAGGATCTAGGTTAGGTGAAGCTTCTACCAATAAGCCAAGAAAAAAAGTAATCGCAAAATCATCATAAAAGCAGATCCCGAGGAGCGAAGTTTCCTAGACTTATAGTCCATTGGTGAGGGCTTTGATGGCAAAAACACAGAGGTGACAAAGGCTGGAATGATTTTTGTTTGTTTACTTCTTTATCTGTGTACTAAAGGATTTGCTTTTGTTTTTTATTTTTGACAGGTATGTAAATGTGTCTGTGTCTATGTATGCGTGTGATACCTGCATGCAGATTCCCACAGAGGCCAGAAGAGCAAGGATGGATCTGGAGGCAGAAGTCATTATGAGCTAGCTAATTTTGGGTTATCTGGAAGAACAGCAAGTGGTCTTAACTGCTGTGCCATCTCTCTAGATACTGATTATATGGCTGCAGATGTATCTCAGAGGATCAGGAGAGAGAGACAGTTGTGAGCTGTTTGCAGGTGCTAGAATTTGAACCCTGTCCCTCTGCAAGAGCAACCAGTGCTCTCAACTGAACCAGCAACTTGATGCTTTTCTTGGTAAAGGGGGAATCTCAGTCGCCAACTCCTGTCATTCTTATGATGCTTTAGGTATTGTTCAAAGGGCTTCGTCTTCATTAACATCTTGTGCTCATAAAAGTCATATGAGGTGATTATTATTTAGTTTACTGATGAAAAATGAAGACATGAAGAGTCTAAGAGACTTAAGTCACACAGTTAACCAAAGACAGCTATAGAAATTGACAGGAGAGATATAATAGGACATCAGGGACACACTATTTCCGTCTGTGATATCAACCATCATGAAGTTAAAGGAGAAGGTATACTTTGAGGCAAAGATGACATAATCTTCAATTAAGTGATAAATTAAAGACAACTGAGAGGCTAACTCTCTAAATAAAGTTTAATTTAGGTTCTTCCTTTGTAAAAATTAGAAAACAACAACAATAAAAGCAAGCAAGCAAACACACACAATTCTAAAAAGCAATCCATCTTCTGAGCCATCAATGTGACTCCTGGCTATTTACCCAATGAACTCCAAGTTGACCCGTCACAGAGACACTTTCTTATCATGTGTCTCAGGGCTACTCAGAAGTCTAGAAATGAAGTCAGTCTTCATGTTTGTCCACAGAGGAATGAATGAGTAAATGATACTATATGCACAAAGGAAATGTCTTCAGCCATGAAGAAGAACCCAGTTAAGCTTTCAGGAAAATAGAGGCGAGTGAAGGTAGCCAAACTAAATAAATTAAAGTAAGTCTCAGAAAGACAAAAGCTGTATGGTTTCTCTCATTTATGCTATGTAAACTTTATACAGATACATAAAATCATACCTGTGTATGTGGCATGAAAGTAGAATCAATTATTAAGGAAAAAAAGAGGAATAATGAGAAGAGAGAGGGGTCAAGAAAGAGGAGGGAAGGGCAGCATGGCCAGAGTGAGTTTGAGGTATGTTCTCATTAACACATTCCCACAAACACTGAATGTACACAAAGACAATTAAAAATGTAAAAAAATCATACTTTACAAATACAGAAAGGAAAGGATTTGAAGGTAAAAAGTTAACTAGTTTATACTTTAGAAACATGATCTTTCCCATCCCTTTTATTCTTAGATTTTAAAATTTTAATTTAGATTCTGTTTTCACTGGTGAATCCTGTCTAGTGGTTGAAATCCAAGCAACCTGCTTTGTTTGTGAACTTGAGCCTCTTTTTGATGTAAATCTCAGTGGTGGCACCTTGTTTTTTGACTCCTCTAAAACCAGATAAACAGGATCTGTGTCTGTTATACTCTTTTCTCATTGCTGTGACAAAATACCTTGTAGGTGATTAAGGGGGGTGTTCTAGTTTCTTACCCAGTTCTGTGAAAAAAAAATTAACAAAAGCAACCCGCAATGCTTAGAACGGAAAATATCCCCAACTGGCTTGGGCATTTGAAGACTTGGACTTGGTAGGAAGTGCATCAGTGGAAGCAGCCATGAGATTGAAAGCATCCTGCACCTGCCTGTTTTCTCTTCTTCATGCTTGTGATTGAGGATGGGGAGTTCGGCATCCTGTGTGGCATCACATCAGTCTGTTGCCATCCCTCCCCACTATAGTAGACTCTTACCATCCTGAACTTTAATCCCAAATAAACTCTTCCTTCTATAAGATGCCTTGGGGTGATTAATAAATACCTTAAATGAAGAAAGGGTTTACTTGGCTTGAAATTCCAGATTATACACCAGCCTTTTGGGACTATCAATTTCCATTGATAGTCTACAATTTCAATTGATATTCTACAGCTAGCTACATCTACTTCCAAGAGCAGGGAGACAATGAATCCACATAAGCCTTCTACCCAGTTCTGTGCTATTACACCCCCTGAAAGTGGGGCGTGATGACACCCACTCTCAGGACAGGTCTCCCACATTAATATAATTAGGACATAGACATGTTTACATGTGCATCATATCTAAACAATCTTTTATTGAGACTCAATTACCAGGAAGGATTTACTTTGACTTGTAGTTCTAAGTGTGACAACCTGCCCTGGTGGCCAAGGCATGGCTGAAAAGCAGAGAGAGAGAGAGAGAGAGAGAGAGAGAGAGAGAGAGAGAGAGAGAGAGAGAGAGAGAGAGAGAGAGAGAGAGAGATGACTGGTCACAGCATCACATCTATAACTAGAGAGGGAACAGAAAGTAAGTCCCTCCAAGTATAAAACTTAAAGGCCAACCCCCCAGAGACTATCAGGTAAGAATCCACCTCCTAATGGTTTCAAAACCTTTCTATCAGCACTGTCACCTGCAGTCTACATGTCAAATGCTTGACCTTGTGGGGGACAAATTACAACCAAAGCACAACAGAATTTTTTACCCATTTTCACAGCAACCCAAATCTCAGATCCCAATTGGTCAGAAGATATTCGATCAGGACTGTAACTATTGAACCTGTAGAGAGGACTGGCTTAGGGCCTAACATTCAGGTCTCACTCCTCATCCTAGTCCCTCATAGAAAGTCACCAGACCAATGTTGCCTAGAAAAACAGCCATAGTGGCTACATGTTTCCTCATAGGAGAACCTTGGCTTAGAGCTGACATTTTCACATTCAGGATTTCCCAGACCTCACACTTGACATGTGCATAGATATTTACTTGTGTTTGGGTTTGAAAACCCACAGCAATTCTGGCTTCATTAATATCTGGAGATGCAGAGCCAAGAGGCAAGTGTGTTATAATAATGATAACAGAGGAAAAAAACTGTTAATTAACATTTTGGCAACTCATAAAATGATCTTGGGTAAACAATATTTGTGTGACTCTAGTGAAAAATGAAAGAGATAAGCAAAAGAAAAATGTGAGCTTAAAAATCGAATATAGGTATGTAGCTCAGGCGAACCTGGGACTCATGATCTTTATATTTTTGTTTCTTGGGTGCTGAATTTATAAGCATTTATCACCACACCCCACTGAAAAGTAAACTATTTCTTAAACTCTGTGGCCAGTCTGAAGTAGTGATAGCTGGGTTACTTAACTTTAGCTAATGGTGATTTTGCATATCACTAAATGTTACTGTATCTGATGCATCTGTAGAATTATGAGATCCATTTAGCAACTGGCTCATTATTTGATTCAATATTTTTCCAGTCCAGTAATGAAAAATTATTGCATAATATGTTATCTCATTACCAAACCACTGATTTTGAAGTTGTGTTTATCCAAAGTAGTTAACTGTTTGAAATATATCACATCTTAGTTAACTATGTTGTATTAGAAATAGCATTAACATAGACCCAAAAGTAGGATGGTTTTTCTGAGTTCTTTCTACTGGGACAGATGTTATTGATATCAACCTGAGAGAAGCTAGAATCACCTAGAATACAAACTCCCAGGAATTTCTGTTAGGGAGAGTCTAGACTGTATAAATTGTAGAAAACTTACCTTACATGTGGGTACCATCATGCCATGGGCTTGAGGCTTGGACAAAATAAAAGGGAAGATGTGATCTATGCACAAGTACCCATCTCAAGTAGTCTTTGATGACAGTTACAAAGTTACCAGCCATCTACTACTGCAGCCATGACTTCTCCATTATGATGGTTAGACCTTCATACTATAAGTTGAAGTAAGCCCTCCCTTAAGTTTCTTTTGTGCTTCCCCTTGTCCCCAAATGCACATGCATTAACTAGCATATCTGAATACTGGGTCTCCATTTGCTCCAGGTTCTGATGTTGTTTGGGAAAGTCATGGAACTTTTAGGACAGAAAGACTGAATTGAGGAAGTATGTCACTTGGAGTGGGCTTGGACAGTTTAAAACCTTATTCTGCCTTCTGCCTTCTCGCTCTGCTTCTTTTGTGTGGTGGAGAGATGATTTCTCTGATTCCTTCTCTAGCTTCTCGCAGCCATGCATTCCAGACTCTGTGGACTCCAACACTCTGGAAGCATAATCCAAATTAAACTTAACCTTTAAGTTGCTTCTGAATATGGTATGCCATCACAGCAACAGAAAAGTAACCAATACACCTGCTGTTGGCAGATGCTTTACCACAGTGACGATGATATTAACACGAATACCAACAGTGTTGAAAGTGCAAATCCAGCAGTGACTCTATTGTGCTCTACTGCCTCAAGCAATTTCCACTGTGCACCTGAGCCTCCATTTCTAAACTATGAAACAGGGAAACAATTAGTTCCACTACATGAACTTATTGTGAATATTAAGTAAGTAAGGCAAGACAAGAAACACAGAGTGCCTACAGTACTGCATGTCCAGAGAGATGACTAAGAACTGGTTGTTGTTGTAATCACTGCTGCTGTTTATTTTATTTATTTTTATTTCTGCTATCTACCTATGCTTCCTTAGCATCTACCAGCTTCTCAGATGCTTGATGACCATGAATCCTGGGGTGGAGGATGAGGGGAAGAGGCACCTTCCAGCTCTACATCACACATTGACTTTTATTGTATTTAGGAAATAATGAGATGAGACAACATTGGCATACAGGGTAGCTGCACCCCTGCCTTACATGATTTCATGGGGAGCTTGGGGGTGGCAATGGCCTTTGGATACTGCTCACACTCATACATGGAGGCCAAGCCTTCATATGCCTGGAGTAGTACTATCAAAATGGGAGATGTAAGCTTGGATGATGAGCTACGTAGCTGAGGACAACAGAGGCCATCATCACCAGGTAGGGGCATGAATTAGCTCAAAGAGAAATTTCAGGCTCCACAACAAAGCATCTACTGTACACATCAATAAAATACTTTTCCTTTAGCCTGTCTTTGTAGCCATTAACCTGTGTCAATTTGATGGAGCCACAGGGCTCCCAGATAAACAGTGCTTTGGGGTAAGTCTTGGAGGCTATTGCTAGATAAAGTTTGCACAAAAAATCAATGGGTTCAGCTCCTTGTCCCCAAGATAATTACACATCATCCAACCCCTTGAAGGCCTGAGTACAGCAAAGTCCATATGGAGGAAGTGTGTTCATATTTTTCTGCTTTACTGATAAAGCTATTCTCTCTCTCTCTCTCTCTCTCTCTCTCTCTCTCTCTCTCTCATTTGCTCTCTTTCTCTCTATCCATATCTTTCTCCTTCTGTCTCTGTTTCTGTCTCTCTCACTTTCTCTTTTTCTCTCGGCCTCTTCCTCTGTTTCTGTTCCTCCTTTTCCTTTTTATCTCTCCCCCTCTTCTTTGCTATTCATCTTTCTATTCAACTATCCAGTAAGTCAAATGCCAATTATCTGACTATCTATTATCTATTATTTGTCTCTATCAGAATTCCATCCTCCAAGAATACATCTATTATCTTTCAATTATTTATTATCCACAATAATCTATTATATATGTACATATATATTGACTGTTTATTTTCTTTCAGTCTATTACCCCTTGACTTTCAATATTTGTTTAATCCATATCTTATTATTTATATAAGAGATTGGTTAATAGGTTTATGATTATTGTGGCAGGTTATGGAGTTAGCATTTGCCAAGTGGAGACCTAGAGAAGATTTTTAGTTTACTTCAATCCAAGTGTGATGGCCTGAGAACCAGGAGCTGATGGTATCAATCTCAGCCTGAAGGTAGGAGAGGTTAGAAATCCCAGCTCACTGAGTGAAGCAAAATTATAGGGAAGCAAAGAAGAGGGGGAGAGATAAAAAGGAAAAGGAGGAACAGAAACAGAGGAAGAGGCCGAGAGAAAAAGAGAAAGTAAGAGAGACAGAAACAGAGACAGAAGGAGAAAGATATGGATAGAGAGAAAGAGAGCAAATGAGAGAGAGAGAGAGAGAGAGAGAGAGAGAGAGAGAGAGAGAGAGAGAGAGAATAGCTTTATCCTGTTAGTTCTGTTTCTTTTATCATGCTGATTAATACAAAATCTAAGGTTTGCTTCTATGGGAACCTAAGCTAAAGATCCAAAGTAGCCATTTCCCGGCTGCTCACTGTAGGGGAAAGAGAAACATGGTAGTCTAATTCACCTCCTCTACAAGAAGGCTGCCCTCTGGAATCTTAGATGACATGAAAGATCCTCTGTTGGTCTCCATTCCTAGAACACATCATCAGCTCTAAATCATAATACTCACAGAGACCCGCAGGGATAATCTGCTTGAGGTGCTCAAGTGCACGTCTGCTCTCTTCATTCGCCAGGAAGTTTCTTGCTTTTTAATTAGATTTTTAATATTTCCCAAAAGGTTGTGTCTGAATATCCAAATCTAACATAGCTGGAAATGAAAATACCTGATAAATAATATGAAGGATTCCAGAGAAACAGATAGCACAGTGGGTAAAAGTGCTTGACCCACATCCCTGACTACATACATTTGGATCCCTAGAAGCCATGTGTGGATCCAGACAAAAGACACTGTTGTAATCACAATACTCAAGAGATAAGAAGAGAACACAAAGAACCACCCAGAAGCTCTCAGGCCAGCTTGCCCGAAACGAACAGAACACCAGAAACAAGAGAGACCTCTGCCTCAAAACAAAGTAAAAAGGCAAGAGCAGACCCCTAAAAACTCTGTGGACTCCACATAGATGCACAACATGGCACATGAACACCTGCTGTGGATGGGCCTGGTGCTGTCCTTGTGAACCAATCTCCCAATGAAGAAAGGAGCCAATCACTTGATTAGTAGGAAGGACTTCCAGGTTGGACAGAAGAAGTGAGGAAGGAGAGATCTTTTGGGAATGGGGATAGCATAAGGGCAAGATGTAGCTACGAGAGTTTCCCAGTATCATGGCGGGCCTGTCAGGATTTGCCACTGACAGAATCAGATTTAATAGGGCTTACAAGATAAGGTTTTAGTTGTTTTGCCCAGAGGATGAGTTACCACTGTTTCTGAGCTAAATCTGTGTGGCATTTTCCTTCACGCAGCAGTTTGACTGGGTTCAAGAGAGAAAGGTAAAGCTGCAAAGCATGGGTTTGTCATATGTGCACCATAAAGGTCATGGAGGATTTGAAGCATGGGGTTGGCATAGTAACAACCCACCAGTGAGAACCTAGCAAGATGGGAGGAGAGATTGTGGAGTTCTGACTCAGAGACTCCCTGAGATTAAAAACAGATCAGCCATTGCCCACCAGTGCATGGACGGCCAGATCTCTGGGGGCTGAGAGTTGCCTGCAGTATCACAGGAACATGACGGTTCATTTTTTAAAAAATTTCCTGCAACAAACACCCTCACTCACACATCATACACACAAACCACATACATAAACTAAAGGAGGGTCAGTAATCATTAATCAACAGTAAAATTAAAATAAAAAAAAACCTCTACTTACCATACTACCCCTTTTTTTTTGCAAAACAGGTCTCCATCAGCTTTAAAAGGGCACCTGTTCCCTCCTAATCCAGGATCAGAAAAAGGGAAGATTGCTACCTGCATCTGCTTAGACAGACAGAAAAGATTAATCAGATGCCTAAAGACCTACAGGATCATGGAACTTTAAGCTGTAGGGAAATAATCAGACATATCTTGGTAGAGGTTACTGTAGGCATCTGTGTGACTGTTGTGGGTTTTAGTAGCAGATCATTGGAAACAAATATTTTCTGCACTTGAAGCTGGATGCATTCAACTCCAAATGTAATATCATTCTGACAACTTACTAAGAAGTATTAAAATATTCTTCAAAGAAAATGGTAAAAGTAAAATGGCCAGAACATGATCCTTCTGATCTCCATCTGCACCCAGGAGCTAAGGCTGTTCCACAGCCCTCTGTACACAAATCCCACTAGAAGAGAGCTGATCTTTCAGGAGTGCTCTCACTCCTAAGCTCAGAGGTGAGATCTCCACTTTCACTCCATTAACTGTCCAAAGTGGGACCAGCCAGGAGTGCACACACAGGGCATGGGAACAGGATCCTTCCAGTCTCCATCTGCACCCAGGAGCTAAGACTGTTCCACAGATCTCCACAACCAAACCCTGGTTTTGCTAGAAGTGCTGACATAGAATGAATGGTCCAGAGGAGGGACAAGCTTCAGTCAGAGACAACAAGACCAGCTAACACCAGAGATAATCAGATGGTGAGACACAAGCACAAGAAAAATTACCAACAGAAACTAAGGCTACTTGACATCATCAGAACCCAGTTCTCCAGTCACAACAAGTCTTGGATACCCCAACACACTGGAAAAGCAAGATTCGGATTTAAAATCACATCTCATGATGCTGATCCAGGACTACAAGAAGGACATAAATAACTCCCTTAAAGAAATACAGGAGAACATGGGTAAACAGGTAGAAGCCCTTAAAGAGGAAACACAAAAATCCCTTAAAGAATTCAGGAAAACACAAGCAAACAGGTGAAGGGATTGAACAAAACCATCCAGGATCTAAAATTGGAAATAGAAACAATAAAGAAATCACAAACGGAGACAACTCTGGAATAAATCGAGGAAAGAGATCAGGAGTCATAGATGGAAAACATCACAAGCAGAATACAAGCGATAGAAGAGAAAATCTCAGGTGCAGAAGACAGTGTAGAAAACATTGACACAACTGTCAAGAAATTACAAACTGCAAAAAGCTCCTAATCCAAAACATCCAGGAGATTCAGGACACAATGAGAAGATCAAACCTAAGAATAATAGGTTTAAAAGAGAGTGAAGATTCCCAAATTATAAGGCCAGTAAATATCTTCAACAAAATTGTAGAAGAAAACTTCCCTAGCCTAAAGAAAGAGATGCCCATGAACATACAAGAAGCCTACAGAACTCCAAATAGGTTGGACAGAAAAAAAATTCCTCCTGTAACATAATAGTCAAAACACTAAATGCACAAAACAAAGAAAGAATATTGAAAGCACTAAGGGAAAAAAGACAAGTAACATGTAAAGACAGACCTATCAGAACTACACAAAGCTTCTCACCAGAGACTATAAAAGCCAGAAGATCCTGGGTAGATGCCATTCAGACCCTAAGAGAAAATAAATGCCATCCCAGGCTACTATACCCAGCAAAGCTCTCAATTACCATGAATGGAGAAGCCAAGATATTCCATGACAAAACCAATTTACACAATATCTTTCGACAATCCAGCCCTTCAAATGATAATAAATGGAAAACTCCAACACAAGGAGGGAAACTATACTCTAAAAAAGCAAGAAAATAATCTTCTTTTTACAAACCAAATAGAAGATAGCCACATAAACATAATTCCACCCCTAACAACAAAAATAACAAGAAACAACGATAACTTTTCCATAATAACTCTTAATATCAATGGACCCAATTCCCTAATAAAAAGACATAGACTAACCAGACTGGATATGTAACTAGAAACCAATATTTTGCTGCATACAGGAAACACACCGCAGTGACAGAGACAGACAATAACTCAGAGTAAAAGGCTCTTTTCTCAGACTAAAAACAATTTTCCAAGCAAATTGTCTGAAGCAATAAGCTGGAGTAGCCATGCTAATATCAAATAAAATTGACTTTCAACCTAAATTTATCAAAAAAGATAAGGAAGGACACTCCATACTCATCAAAGAAAAATACTACCAAGAAGAGCTCTCAACTCTGAACACCTATGCTCCAAATGCAAGGGCACCCACATTCATAAAAGAAACTTTACAAAAGCTCAAAGCACACATTGCACCTCACACAATAATAGTGGGAGACTTCAACACCCAGGCTCATCAATGGACAGATCATGGAAACAGAAACTATACAGAGACACAGTGAAACTAAGAGAAGTTATGAACCAAATGGATTTAACAGATATCTATAGAACATTTCATCTTCAAACAAAACAATATACTTTCTTCTCAGCACCTCATGGTACCTTCTCCAAAATTGACCATATAATTGGTCACAAAACAGGCCTCAACAGATACAAGAAGATTGAAATAATTCCATGCATCCTATCAGATAACCATGGACTAAGCCTGGTCTTCAATAATAACAAAAACAATAGAAAGCCAACATACATGTGGAAGCTGAACAATGCTCTACTCAATGAAAACCTGAACAAGGAAGAAAAAAGGAAAAAAAAATCAAAGACTTTCTAGAATTCAATGAAAATGAATCCAAAACATAACCAAACTTATGGGACACAATGAAAGCAGTGCTAAGAGGAAAACTCATAGCTCTGAGTGCCTCCAAAAAGACACTGGAAAGAGCATACACTAGCAGCTTGACAGCACATCTGAAAGCTCTAAAACAAAAAGAAGAAAATACAGCCAAGATGAATAGATGGCAGGAAATAATCACACTCAGGGCTGAAATCAGCCAAGTAGAAACAAACAAACAACAACAACAACAAAAACCTATATAATGAATCAACCCAACCAGGAGCTGGTTCTTTGAGAAAATCAAGAAGATAGATAAACCCTTAGCCTGTGTCCTTAGAGGACACAGGGACAGTATCCTAATTAACAAAATCAGAAAAGAAAAGGGAAACATAACAACAGAAAACATGGAAATTTAAAACAAATCATCAGATACTTCTACAAAAGCCTATACTTAACAAAACTGGAAAATCTGAATGAAATGGACAATTTTCTAGAGAGATACCAAATATCAAAGTTAAATCAGGATCAGATAAACTATAACCCCTAAAGAAATAGAAGCAGTCATTAATAGTCTCCCAACCAAATAAAGCCCAAGACCAGATGGGTTTAGTGCAGAGCTCTATCAGACCTTCAAAGAAGACCTAATACCAATACTGTTCAAGCTATTCCACAAAATAGAAGCAAAAGGTACTCTACCCAATTCATTCTATGGAGTCACAATTACTCTGATACCTAAACCACATAAAGACCCAACAAAGAAAGAGAACTTCAGACCAATTTCCCTTATGAATATCGATGCAAAAATACTCAATAAAATTCTTGCTAACATAATCCAAGAATACATCAAAACAATCATCTATCATGACCAAGTAGGCTTCATTCCATGGATGCAGGGATGGTTCAAAAGACCAAAATCCATCAACATAATCCACTATATAAAAACACTCAAAGAAAAAAACCCACATGATCATTTTACTGGATGTTGAGAAAGCATTTGGCAACATCCAACACCCCTTCATAAAAGTCTTGGAAAGACCAGGAATTCAAGATCCATACCTAAACACAGTAAAATCAATATAAAGCAAACCAGGAGCCAACATCAAACTAAATGGAGAGATTCTTGAAACAATCCCACTAAAATCAGGGATTAGACAAGACTGGTTACTCTCTTCCTACCTATTCAATATAGTACTTGAAGTCCTAGCCAGAGCAATTTGACAACAAGAGGAGGTCAAAGCGATACAAATTGTAAAGGAAGAAGTCAAAATATCACTACTTGCAGATGATATGATAGTTTATGTACTGACTCCCAAAATTCCACCAAAGAATTCCTATACCTCATAAAAAACTTCAGCAATGTGGCTGGATATAAAATTAACTCAAACAAATCAGTGACCTTCTTCTACTCAAAGGATAAGCAGATTGAACAAGAAATTAGGGAAATGCCACCCTTCACAATAGTCAAAAATAATAAATAAAATACCTTTGTGTGAGTCTAACCAAGCAAGTCAAAGATATATGTGACAAGAACTTCAAGTCTCTGAAGAAAAAAAAAATAGAAGATCCCAGAAAAAGGAAAGATCTCCCATGCTCATGGGTTAGCAGGATTAATATAGTAAAAATGGCCATCTTGCTGGAAGCAATCTACAAATTCAAAGCAATTTCCATCGAAATTCCAACTCAATTCTTCATAAAGTTAGAAAGAACAACTTCCAAATTCATTTGGAATAACAAAAAAATCCATGGTATTGAAAACTATTTTCAACAATAAAAGAACTTCTTGGGGAATCACTATCTGTGACCTCAAGCTGTATTACAAAGCTGTAGTGATAAAACAAAAAACAAAAAAACAAACAAACAAACAAACAAACAAAAAAAAAAAACCTGCATGATATTGGTACAGAGACAGGCAGGTAGATCAATGGAACAGAATTGAAGACCCAGAAATGAACCCACACACCTATGGTCACTTGATATTTGACAAAAGAGCTAAAATCATCTCTTGGAAAAAAGACAGCATTTTCAACAAATGGTGCTGGTTCAACTGGTTGTCAGCATGGAGAAGAATGTAAAACCGATCCATTCTTATCTCCTTGTACAAAGCTCAAGTCCAAGTGGATCAAGGAACTCCACATAAAACCAGATACACTTAAACTAATAGAAAAGAGAGTGGGGAACAGCCTCAAGCACCTGGGCACAGGGGAAATTTTCCTGAACAGAACACCAATGGCTTATGTTCTAAGATCAAGAATAAACAAATGGGACCTCATAAAATTGCAAAGCTTCTGTAAGGCAAAGGATACTGTTAATAGGACAAAATGGCAACCAACAAATTGAGAAAAGATCTTTACCAATCCTACATCTCCAATAGAGGCCTAATGTCCAATATATACAAAGAACTCAAGAAGTTAAACTCCAGAGAACCAAATAACCCTATGAAAAATCGGGTACAGAGCTAAACAAAGAATTTTCAACTGAGGAAACTCAAATGGCTGAGAAGCACCTAAAGAAATGTTCAACATCCTTAGTCATCAGGGAAATGCAAATCAAAACAACCCTGAGATTCTACCTCATACCAGTCAGAGTGGGTAAAATCAAAACCTCAGGTGACAGCAGATACTGGCAAGGATGTGGAAAAAGAGGAACACTCCTCCATGTTTGGTGGGATTGCAAGCTGGCACAACCACTCTGGAAATCAGTCTGGCAGTTCCCCAGAAAATTGGACATAGTACTACCTGAGGACCCAGCTTTACCACTCCTGGGCATATACCCAGAAGAAGTTCCAACATGTAATAAGAGCACATGATCCACTATGTTCATAGCAGCCTTATTTATAATAGTCAAAAGCATGAAATAACCCAGATGTCCCTCAACAGAAGAACTGATACAGAAATTGTGGTTCATTTACACAATAGAGTAACATCAGCTGTTAAAAACAAAGACTTCATGAAATTATTAGGCAAATGGACGGAACAAATAAATATCATCCTGAGTGAGGTAACCCAATCATAAAAGAACACACATGTGTGCACTCACTGATCAGTGGGTATTAGCCCAGAAGCTTGGAATACCCAAAATACAATTCACAGAGCACATGAAAACTCAAGAAGAAGGAAGACCAAAGTGTGGACACTTCAATCCTTCTTAGGAGGGGGAACAAAATACCCTTGGGAGGAAATATAGTGACAAAGTGTGGAACAGAGACTGAAGGAAAAGCCATCCAGAGACTTCCCCACCTGGGAATCCATCCCATATACAGTTACCAAACCCAGACACTATTGTGGATGCCAAGAAGTGCATACTGACAGGAGCCTGATATAGCTGTCTCCTAAGAGGCTCTGCCAGTGCCTAACAAATACAGAATGGATGCTCTCAGCCAACCATTGGACTGAGCACAGGATCCCCAATGGAGGAGGCAGAGAAAGGACCCAAGGAGTTGAGGGGGTTTGGAGCCCCATAGGAGGATCAACATTATGAAACAACCAGTGCCCCTAGAGTTTCCAGGGACTTATCCACCAACCGATGAGTACGCATGGAGGGACCCATGGCTCCAGCCACATATGTAGCAGAGGATGGCCTTGTGGGACATCAGAGGGAGGAGAGGCCTGTGGTCCTATGAAGGCTCTATTCTCCAGTGTAGTGGAATGCCAGGACTGGGAAATGAGAGTAGGTGGTTTGGTGAGCAGAGGGAGTAGGTATGGGACAGGGGGTTTTCATAGGGGAGACCAGAAAAGGGGATAACATTTGAAATGTATACTGGCTAGTTTTGTGTCAACTTGACACAGCTGGAGTTATCACAGAGAAAGGAGCTTCAGTTGAGGAAATGCCTCCATGAGATCCAACTGTAAGGCATTTTCTCAATTAGTGATCAAGGGGGAAAGGCCTCTTGTGGGTGGGACCATCTCTGGGCTTGTAGTCTCGGTTTCTATAAGAGACCAGACTGAGCAAGCCAGGAGAAGCAAGCCAGTAAAGAAACATCCCTCCATGTCCTCTGCATCAGCTCCTGCTTCCTGACCTGCTTGAGTTCCAGTCCTGATTTCCTTGGTGATGAACAGCAGTATGAAAGTGTAAGCCGAATAAACCCTTTCCTCCCCAACTTGCTTCTTGGTCATGATGTTTGTGCAGGAATAGAAACCCTGACTAAGACAAATTGGTACCAGCATAGTGGGATATTCCTGTGACAACATGACCATGTTTTGGGGAGGACTGTGGAAGGACTTTGGAACTTTGGGCCAGAAGATCCATTCAGTGTTAAGAGCTCTGTTGAATGTTGTGTAGGAGCTTGGAAAATAATTTTGAGAAGAGTGCAGAAGATGGAGGCCTGGCTTGTGAAATTTCAGAGGGAAGATTAAAGAGTCTTATCAGAGCCATTGCTGTTATGATTGTGAAGATTCTGTGGTTCTGGTTATCTGGGGCTGAAGAATCAGCTGGGATTAAAAAGATACCAGAACTACTAAAGCAAAAACTTTGCATTACTGGGACTATTGATGCTGGTTAGCTGGAGCTAAAAAATTAGCGGTGATTAAGAAGATACCAGCATCATTGAGGTGATATCTTCTGGGAAGTGTTTTTTGAGAGCACAGAGGCTGTCTTCCAGAGATAGCCAAGGTTGTACCTTGTGCTGTGGCTGGACTTGGAAATGTGTAAGAGTCACCCAGGTGGTACTGGTTTTGAAGGCATGAAGGGGTGGGTCATGCAGAGCAGCTGAGGCTTGGCACTGTGAGAGGCCATGGAACGCCATTGGTGAAAGTGCAGCCTCAGTTGCAATAGATAACCCAGGACTGAAGGGGTTATGAAAAGGAGTTGAGGCTTGGCACCATGAAAAGAGCCTATGAGAGACTATTGGTGAAGCCTAGTTTCAGTGGAAAACAGCAGCGTTTTGGAGATGCCAGTACCATGAGATGACCACCAAGAACAGCAGCAGCAGTGGAGTACAGGCAGCTGGAGCCTAGAAGACAAGATGTGTGCTACAAAGGGCATGGTTGGGGAAGCGACCCAAGCCCTTGGAGGAGCTCAGAAGATCGTGAGTTGGATTCCAGACATTGGACAGTTGGAGTTTAATTTTTGCTTTTGATTGTGACTGTGCCCTGATATTTTTCCGTCTTGAAGGAAGAAAATATTTTAGTGAAGTCCACAGTTAAGAGACTTTTAATTGTAAAGACTTTGGATTTTAAGAGAGATTGAAATTTTAATAATTTATGAAGACTATGGGACTTTTAAAGTTATTTAAGATCTTGCGGATGAAATAAGAACTAAGGGTTGAGGCTTACTAGTGATGCATTTGTGTGTCAAGTTGACAAGGGGTCAATTGTACTGGGTAGTTTTATATCAACTTGACACAGCTGGAGTTATCACAGAGAAAGGAGCTTCAGTTGAGAAAATGCCTCCATGAGATCCAACTGTAAGGCATTTTCTCAATTAGTGATCGAGGGGGAAAGGCCCCTTGTGGGTGGGACCATCTCTGGGCTGGTAGTCTTGGTTCTATAAGAGACCAGACTGAGCAAGTCAGGAGAAGCAAGCCAGTAAAGAACATCCCTCCATGGCCTCTGCATCAGCTCCTGCTTCCTGACCTGCTTGAGTTCCAGTCCTGACTTCCTTGATGATGAACAGCAGTATGGAAGTGTAAACAGAATAAACCCTTTTCTCCCCAACTTGCTTCTTGGTCATGATGTTTGTACAGGAATAGAAACCCTGACTAAGACAAAATGCAAATGAAAAGATATCTAATAAAAAATTTCAAAAAAAGGAGCTTTTGCTAATATGTACTGTTTCCTTGTTTAGGTCTATAAGATAAGAAACACAGAAAAATAAGTAAATTTTAAAAGCTAAGCATATTAAAACAAACAAACAAAACAAAACAAAACAAAAAACATAGTAGAGCTTCCACACTATTCTCAGATGTGCTGGTTTAAAACAATGTAATCTGTCTTACAGAGGTTAGAGTTTTACAAGGATTGCCTCGTTCTACAGTCTCCAGATGTATGTGGGAGTTGTTCCCACTTACACATATATCCCTAACATGCATGGATAAGTACCTGTTGACAGCACTGCTATTGTTCTAGATGGGCACTAAAATCCTGGAGTATATTGATCATTTATAATTTGGTGTTCTCAGTCTGTACTCCGACAGCTCCCTTTAATAGGTGTTTAAGATACAATCCTTCCTTGGCACATCTGAGTATGAAAGGATGTCTTCCATCAGTCACCTTTAGTAAGAATTCCCCACCATTCTGCCTCCTCACTCTGACTTTTATTGCTAGCTCAGAGCAGCCTGGCACAGCCTTCTTTAACAGAACTAATTCTAATGTAGTAAAACTCCCTCAGATTGAAATCTTGAGCCTGTCTGACCCATCCACTGATTGTTCTCTACATCAGCCCCTGAGACTGCAACAGCATGGCCTCATCCCAGAGACACCCCTGCCTGTCCACAAATTCCCTTTAACAGAAAGTGGCAGGACAAAGCCCTCAGAAAATGAGGCTCGGGATTGCCACCAGTTTCTCAAACTAAAATCATGTTTATTAGTCTCTGTCTCTAGACTAAAAGGAAGAAACAAGGTCATGCCTTAATACAGAAATGGCTGCCTGCATGGATTGAATGAGGTTAATATGGCAATAGTCAGGAAGATGAAATAAGCAAGGAAGAAACACATCATAACATGAAGCAAGGAAGAGCAGCAGACTGTCAGGAAGGAGAAGTGAGAGGGCAGCTTTCCCAGCTCATGAAGCCACAAAGACTCAGCTAAGTCCTATGAGATCAGCTCTAGCAGAGGCCTGGGCAATGAGCAAGGAGTGAGTGCTAAGAAAATGTAGGGTGTATGAGAAGCTATGGCTGAGTTTCAGATGTGTAGGCAGAGGAGTTTTCCTAGCAAGTCTAGTATTTGCTTCATTTTCTTCACAAATGTGTTTTTTTTCTATTATTACTTAGAAGAATGTGAGTGCTCATTGTGAGAGAATCAAGAAAGTCATGTTTCCTTAACCCAAGTTACAAAGCAGTGGAGAAGATGAAGAAATGGCAGTACCATGATTTGTGCTAATATGTGTATGTGTGTGCATCTGTGTATTGGTATATATATATGCATAAGTATATAGGTGTGTATACTATATGTGTGAGGTATATGTGTGTGTGCACATGTGTATGTATATATGTATGATGTATTGTTTTGTGCAGAGGTATGTATCTGTGTGCATGTCTGTGGGCACATGTTGTGGAGGGGGCAGGATAATTATCTCCTATGAGACATCCTCCTCTATTGCTCCCTACCTTAATTTTTGAGACAGGATCTCTCCCTGACCCAGCATCTCATCTTTTCAGCTGAGCCGGCTAGCCCAGCTGCTGTACCTGTTTCTGTATCCCCAGTGCAGTGGTTACAAGTTTGTGCCACCTCAGCTGGGTTTTTTGTGTTTGTAGGTGATCACTGAGCCATATTCCCTGCTATGTCTGCAGTTCTGCAGTTTCTAGGTTATTGTTCTGCAGACATACTGGCTTCAGATGACAGTTAGCTCTCATACATACTATATCAAATTTTGTTGCCATGAAAAACAATCTATGACATAAAGAACTTAAAGGAGAAAAGATTCATGCTTTCAGAGTATCTAGTCCATCCTGATGGGGGTGGGGGCAAGACAGAGATGCTCACATCACTGTAGATAGGAGACAGAGAGAAATGCAGGGGCTCAGGGCCTGACAGGACCTTCAGAGGCCATTCCTGCCACAATGAACTTCTTCCCCCAGTTACTTATTATCTCTCAGTTTCCACAGCTGGGGACCAAATTTTTAAACACAGGACTCTGTGGGGAATATTATATTTCAAGCCACAATACATATTCTTGAACTATATGAAACCTAAGACTTTCACCCTCTGCTGTCCACAGTGATCTTTCCCACCAGTCCTATTAGGACACTGCCATTCCCCTGAGATTTATGGCCCTTCTGCCACAGATCACAAAGCTCTGTAGAAAATGTTAAAACTCAATGAAGATAGTGACCTGTGTTTTTTTGTAACAGATTTGAGACTGATAACTGTCTCACTCCTGTGGTTGCTTATGGGTAGGCATCTCTTCTGTTTTTCAAAAATGTCTGCCATGCTTCTACCTATTGCCTCCTGTGTTGAGGCTTGGTCTGTTGCTATGTATTGTAATGCTAAATTCTGTACCCAAAGGTCTAGTTGCCTATGAGCTTTTGTTGTTCAAATGTTGTTTCTTTTTTTTTTTCTTTTTCTTTTTTTTTCTTTTTTTTTCTTTTCCTAGTTTACATTTCCAATGCTATCCCAAAAGTCCCCCATACCCACCCCCCAATCCCCTACCCACCCACTCCCCCTTTTTGGCCCTGGCGTTCCCCTGTACTGGGGCATATAAAGTTTGCAAGTCCAAAGGGCCTCTCTTTCCAGTGATGGCCAACTAGGCCATCTTTTGATACATATGCAGCTAGAGTCAAGAGCTCCGGGGTACTGGTTAGTTCATATTGTTGTTCCACCTATAGGGTTGCAGTTCCCTTTAGTTCCTTGGGTACTTTCTCTAGCTCCTCCATTGGGGGCTGTGTGACCCATCCAATAGCTGACTGTGAGCATCCACTTCTGTGTTTGCTAGGCACCCGGCATAGTCTCACAAGAGACAGCTATATCTGGGTCCTTACAGCAAAATCTTGCTAGTGTATGCAATGGTGTCAGCGTTTGGAAACTGATTATGGGATGGATCCCTGGATATGGCAATCACTAGATGGTCCATCCTTTCATCACAGCTCCAAATTTTGTCTCTGTAACTCCTTCCATGGGTGTTTTGTTCCCATTTCTAGGAAGGGGTAAAGTGTCCACACTTTGGTCTTCATTCTCAAACGTTGTTTCTTAACTTAAAACTATTGGTTAAAAAAAAACTGGCTACAGCTAATTACTGGAGGAATTAGGGATGCAGAAGGAGAAAGAAGGATGAGGGAAAGAGGAGGAGGCCAATATGAGGAGAGATAAACCATGAGCACATGGCCAGGAGAGACAATATTTGGGGGTACACTGCTGGGGAAGTAGCCAGGCTAGCAGGTAGAAAAGTAGATTATGGGTTGTGCCACTCCCTAGTAATTGTCACAGCCAAATAAAATAGTCTGAATCTCATTCATTAATAAACTAGCTGAGGATAAGCCTACATTAGTTCAACTATACTCCCTCAATCCATTTGTCCCTGAGATAGGCAACTCTTGGGGCAGCGAGATATGTAGAAAAATATGCTTTCTTTGTTTAGCCCCAGAACCAATTATCTTCCCTGTTCTTCTGGAACATTCTTGGCTCTCTGAGTTGTCCCAGGACAAGACCTTCCTGCGCTATTCACCAATGGTGACAGAGAAGCACATGAGCACTGCCTTTATATCTTGGTGTCATTGGTATGGTCCCCAGGGAGATATCCACTGACTTGACTAGTGAAATTGCAAGCCAGGGACATAAACCAAGCATGCCAGTTCCTGCCTCAAATTTCCATACTCAGGAGGTAGAGTCAGGAGGATTGTGAGTTTCAAGTGGCATGACTAGTTTACTTGGTAACAGCTTGTCTTTTTCTTTTTTAGTTAAAAAAATAGGTGAGAAATCACATCTACTCATGGAGTGAATAATGACAAACTAAACTGATATATTCTAATATGAATCTTCTACTGCAATTAGCAAAATTTAGAGTGATCACCTGCTCATCTGCCCATGCTAAAGCCCTTGATGATGAAGAAGCCCTCATGGAAAAGTGATAGCCTTGACACAGAGAAAGAAACGTAACCAAAGGAGTTGGAACACCACATGGGACAGAGCAGATGATGCAGCCCAGATCTGTCCTGGAAATAGTCTTTGGATTCCACCAGCTGCTTTCTAAATTCTAGCCAAGAGGGAACAGAGAAGAAGAATGGAGAGAGGTGTTTCCAAGGAGAAACTTTGGGTTGATGATCTGTGTTTCAAGGTATCATGCCAACTGCTTCTGGAGCCAGTCTCCTTCCTACACAGGCAGCTACCTGCCCCTTCTTATCAGTGGAGTCAAGAAGCCAAAAATAGACTGCTCTAATGTCCCTCTGATGATTTATTTGTAGTGTTTTTGGCAGTGCTGACAGAAGAAACATGGATGAAGGGCAAGTTAAGGATTGATTTAAGAATTTAGATGTGCTCAGGAGCATCCTTGGAACATGCCCTGGAAGTCACAAAGACATTATAAACATTTAACAAAGGCCAGAACTTTTGCAACTGGCACTGTGGGTAAATGTCAACAAATTAAAATTGTTACTAACAATTTGGTCCTAATTGAAACCCCAAGACTCCATAGCTTAAAACATGAATTAAAAGAATACTCCAAGATTTCTGAGAATAGATAATCAAAACATACCAACATCTCTCATCATTGTCCCCTTCATCACAATCATTAGCAGCAGGCATCACCGTCATTTCATCATCATCATCATCACTGAAAACATAATTATCTTCTTACTATTATCACCATGACTATTAATTTCAAAATTATCAGTCACCATCATCATCACCACCATTAATCACCACCATCACCATCACCACCATCACTATCCTTGTCACCACCACCATCATCAATCACCCTCGTTATCATTACCATCAAGGTCATCACCACCATCATCACAATTACCATCACTATTCCAGAATTACACAGGTACAGAACACATTCCAAGTGAAAGGATGAAAAATATTATCATAACTAAACACTTAGGTTTATAAAGGAAAAAATAAAAGTGAAGTAGGCATTTCGAGTGGTTAAGTCAATATTGTCTCTGATTCTCCTTTCCTTTGTGCCTGGTCATCACCACCCAGAGCACCTTAGCTGAGTGCCACACGTGGCAGAGGTCATGTATGCTTGCAGAATGTGATTCTTTGTAGTTCTGCTCTGGATATGACCTCCACAAATTGATAAACTCTGAGTGCAGTCCAGAAGAATCAGCTCTCCGTTGTTGCAAAGCATGCGGCTTTCCCTTGAACAGACTTCAAAGGGGAGCTGAGCACACCTGCTGCATACTAAAGGATCCTGCTTGGTGTGGGTTGCTCCCCACATCAATTTCCACACAATGTCTGGCTTTTAGCAGTTTGGTCAGAAATGAGAGACTCAAAAGTGCTCTCTTCAAAGCCTTAGCTGCTGGACCACATGCTGATCGTTGTGGGGAAGAAATGCTCACCTGCATAACCCACTGGAAAGAAACTCTTTGCACATAATTAAACAGAATGATTGTGCAGTAAATAGGCCATATACGTTTACCTGGGGAACCACTGATGGTTGTGGAAGAGTCCAGGGCTGCTCTGGACTCTGCACATAATGTTACTAGAGACTGAGATGTAATATCTCTCTGCATTGCTTTTAGTAAGGTCATGACAGTAGAAACAGATTTATTGATTACAAAAATTTTGTTATCCATCTAAAAATCATCAGTAACTTTTGAATCTTTCAATGTAATATCTCCAAAATAAGAAACAGCATTATACTGCTAACTGAGGTAATCTTTAGCAGTAGAACTATTTGATTTTTTTTTTTGAAAAAGCATTTTAAGCCAATCATGAAGTGATAGATACTTACTATAGAAAACATGATCATATATAAGAGATAACGAAGTTGAGAGTACCTCAGCACCCCACCCAGAAAAATTAAAAATATTTTCTTTTTCATTTCATGAATTCTTTGCTGAACTTATCATTTTTATATAAAAGCAATCATTAGATGTTCAGCAGCAGAAGCTGGAGGAAGTGACACAGAAAGAAGAGAATTCAGAACTGAAAACTCCAGAAATAGAGGTAGCATTGTGAAAAGGTCTTAATCAATCAGAAGCACTTTAAAATGAATAAAACATTCCAAAACAGCATTACCTAATTATCTTAACAAATATTTATTAAGTTCTACTACACCAGCAAGCCGCATAATGAGTTCATTTATAATCTAATTGAATGTTCTGTGACCCCTAATGGATTGTGCTCATTATTCTTTGCATTTGTATCAATATCTGAAGCTGTGTGAAGAGGTCAACTTTCAGTATCTCATAGTGTAATGGAGCAACATGTAGAAGCCATACACATCACAGTAGACCACACTGACCCATGTATAGAACTTTTCGATACTACCACCTGCCACACCATGAAAGAGTCATAACTAACCTGAGCATGAATTCGCAGATACTGAATTCTTTTTTTTTCCAATCTACATCACAGCTGTGAAGTAAAAAAAAAAAAAAAAAAAAAAAAAAACATTAAGTATTTCCCCTGGATCTATTATCTTTTCCTCTAATTTGTCAAATTTGATGAGCTTAATTGGTACACTCTCAATTATCCACACAAGCATCTGTCATCCTTTACCAATTTGCCCCAATTGTTAAAAAATTATGTATTAGATAATGGATTAATTTGGGTGAAGTGCTTTTGCTAACTAATGATGTGATAGTAATTAGGTTTCAAGTAAACCATAGAACAAAAAAGAGCACCACACAGCTTGTTGGAGGTGTAGTGTTGTGGAACACACACAACAGTATGTGTTCATTTCTGAGCAAGATTATAGGATTGTCATTTTAAAATGCCGTCAATTTATCACTTTATGGATTCAGTAAAAATTCCTCCTAGCACATCTCAAACCAGCAGCAACATTTGGGAATCAGATGTTCAAATGTGAGCCTGTGAGAGACATTTCACATTCAAATCACAACAGTATATTAGCCAAGCATGTGTTTATGTTTAAAAACAAGACATGCCATTAATAGCTCAAGGATTTTGAACTATAATTAACATACAGTCCTAAACATAATTAGACATGATTTCCTCTAAATTGGTATCTAATACAGTGTTTTTCACATTAAAGCAATCTAGGTTCCCTCTGTCTCTCTCCTTTTTCTGTATCTCTCTGTCTCTGTATGCATAGGTATGACTGTATATACAACAAAAAGATCAGAAGTCACCAAAAATTATCTTCCTCTATCACAATTTTTGAGGTAGGATCTATCATAGGACCTGGAGCTTATCAATGGTTAGTCTGGTTAGCTTAAATGTCCCAGGGGTCCTCATTTCTGTACCCCATCCATTTCTCAGTTACCAGTATTCAGTGCCTTTTACAGGTTTTTTTCCGATTTTTAATTAGGTATTTACTTCATTTACATTTCAAATGCTATCCCAAAAGTCCCCTATACCCCCTCCCCTGCTCCCCTACCCACCCACTCCCAATTCTTGGCCCTGGTGTTTCCCCTGTATTGGGGCATATAAAGTTTGCAAGACCAAGGGGCCTCTCTTCCCAATGATGGCCGACCAGACCATTTTCTGCTACAAATGCAGCTTTAGACATGAGCTCTGGGGGTACTAGTTAGTTCATATTGTTGTTCCTCCTATAGGGTTGCAGACCCCTTCAACTCCTTAAGTTGGGGATACAGACTTAGGTCCTCTTGCTTGTGAAGCAAGCTCTAAATCTCTGAACCATGCCCACACACCCCCTTTTTCTCATTTCTCTGCCTAGGTTTTGTTTGGTTTTCCCTCTGTAGAGTGATAGTCTTTGACCTTCGATCAAGAATCTTCTCTTAGCACCACCAAAGCCCAATATGTGAACAAAACTCCATCACTCTCAACCAGTGAGAGTTTAGAAACTAGAGTCCTTTACACCAAGGTCATTTCTCTTAGATTCAATGTCTCCCCTCACACGGGTTCTTACCTCAATGTGCCAAGTTTATTATGTAAGTCTTAACCAGGAAAAGAAGGGCATTCCCATTCCAGAAAGCAACCCAAATGTTGTTGAAAGAACCCCTCACTCAAGTTTTGAATGCAGAGAACAGGTTTTGCCTTTGACTTTTCTCAATTCATAACCTCAGAATAGATACATTTTCTGAAATGTCATGAGGACACATTGAAAATACTTTAATCATGTCTGTTCTGCTTGACCACTTGAGTTGCTCTTCCAGTGTTCATTTCTAATGTCACATTTCATACCATGTGGTGTGTTGGAAGAACTTTCTGAAAGAAGTCTAAAAACATTGCTCCCCAATTCCACTCTTTTATTTGATGCTGTGCATTAATAGTCTGCTAACCAGAACACTAAGGTTAGGACAAACAATGTTACATGAAGGATAAGCTCACTGTCTAGGTGGGTGAGACACTGGTTGAGATGAGGTCACAGAGGCTGGAAGAAATGGCTCCACCTATAAAACACTTGCTGAAAAGAGATGGGGCTCAGAGTTTAGATTCCCAGAATTCATGCAAAAATCTATACAGGTGTGATGACTGCCTGCAGTCTTGGCACTTGGGAGGGAGCACAGAGAAACGCTGGGTCCTGCTGGCTAGGATATGAGCCAGGACTGGGGTGCTCCAGGTTCTGTGAAAGACCATTTCAGTGAATAAAGACACCCAATGTCACTTTTAGGACTCCACATGAATGCACACACATGTATGCACATATACAGGAACACATGCATACACATACATACATCATATACATATGTGTGAAGCAATACATTCTGTGGCTTCAAATGAGGACAGTGATTTACAAAGTGGGCAGTGGCTGAGCTGATTCTGAAGGAAGGGAGGGAGAAGGTTTCCTCTGACAAAGGATAGCCAGCTGGACTGTCAAGCAGCCTAATGCATGCAGAGGAAGAAGCCAGACACTACTCTTGGGTCTTAGAGCACAGGCCCTTACCTTAGATGAGACTGGAAACATGGGGAAAAAATAAGGATTTTGTGAATGGCCTGTTCATGTGAACAGTTCAGGATATGAACTTATCCTGAAGATGAGAGGTAGTTCCTGAAATGGCAGAGAGAGAGGGTGGGGGAGAGGAGAGAGAGAGAGAGAGAGAGACAGAGACAGAGACAGAGACAGAGACAGAGACAGAGAGACAGAGACAGAGAGGGAGAGGGAGAGAGAGGGAGAGAGAGAAAGGGAGAGAATAAAGCAACAACAACAACAAAACAGTCTTGGCTGTTTCAGTGTGATCACAACATAAGAGACTCACTGTTCTAAAGGACAATGGGTAGACCATATACAACAGTACCCAGACCTCAACCCTCCAGCAGTGAGCACATGTGGACTCTTTCCATATGAGCCAAGGATAAGTCACACTGTGGGGAGAGCATCAGACTGCTCTCAAGAGCATTAATCCACGGCATCAAAACCTTGCTTCTGAGAATATGGTCTCTGAGTAGACATAGCTTGATCAATCCCTAACAGCTTCTCTATTTGGATAAGCATTTCCTACTTAGCACCAACCAGAGAAAGGTTAATCTATAGCTATAAGCATTCAAAGAGGAGACTCCACCTGCTTGGGCCTAGTTGCCCCATGCCCACAGCATCCAGTCAGGGAACCGCTGGTTCCTTTTTGTCAGGTTTCCCTCCCTTGTCTCACTGCTTGGAGTCTCTGACAAGCCAAATGATGATCTCTGCTCTTTCTGCCATAACCAGTACTGGGTAAATGTCCTTGGCTTTTCTCATTTGCTGTGTCTTTATTTCCACAAAGGTCAGGCATGGATTAGGAGGACTGACTGCATCCTGATCTGGAACACAAATGGATCAGATGGGAGGTGACTGAAACCAAAAACCAAATTTAAAAAGTAGTTCAAATTCAGCACTTACCATGGCTCTGTATCCCACTAACTGCCTTACAGCTCCAGGCTCATTTGTTTCCGGTAGTTGCTGCTGCCAAGTGTCTGATATGGTTGGATATTTTCTCCACATTTAAAGAGATGTTAATTTATTGTTTTATTTTTGAGTATTTGTGTTGGGGTGATTTTTGCTTTCAAGAATATTTTTTATTTATTCTTTGAAATTTTCATGCTTGCATACAATATATCACCCTCATATCTCTCCTTCTCCCTTCCCTTCCAATTCCCCCTAGTTTGTCCCAACACAAGTCCCTAACTCATGTCTTATCCACATATATCCCGCTGAGTCTAATTGGTGCTAGCCATAATTGCATAGACATCCTGCAATAATCTGATTAAAAGGAGACAGAGGCTCTCCTCCCCCAGAAGCCCTCAACATCCAATATTTCCTCAGCAAGAACAAGTGGGGCCTTGGGATCACCTTCTCATCCATGCTGACATTTTACCTGGCTTAATCTCCAATAGATCTTAAAGTTATGTTATGTCATCCACATTTAAAAATAGATTAAATTAATTGAGGGTTACGAGTTAGTTATAAACAACTCACTCGTGTCATGAATTTTATATTTCAACAATAATCTTTAGGATACTTCTTTTAGCTGTATACTGGACAGAAATGAAACCAAATATCTCCTTTCTTCATGGCCTTGTTGATTACAACAGACAAGACGTGGAACCATCTCTGTGTCTATCAGTGGGTGAATAGTTAGAGAAAACATGTAATGTACACATGCTGTGATATTTGCAGCCTTTAAAAGAAGCCCTGACACTACCAACAAAAGGCATGAACCTATAAGACATCTAGGATGCTCAGTATTAATTACCAATTAGACACCTAGGGGGTAAGTCTTTAGGCACACCATGAAGAATCATCTAAATTCAAGTAAACCTTGGAGAATGTCTGTGAGGGGTTGTCATAAACATGCCAATTGATACAGGAAAGGCCATCTTAACTGTTGGAGGAATCCTGAGCTGTGTAAGATGGAGAGGCAGGCTGAGTGGAAGCACACACTAGTTTGCTGTTCTGCTCTTGACTATGTTTTCAGTGTGACCAGTTCTCAGTTTGCCGATGCTGTGACTTCTCTACTGTAACAAACTGTAACCTGGAACTCTGAGCCAAAGAAACTTTTTCCCATTTAGGTTGTTTTGCCAGGGTGCTTTATCCGAGCAAGAGGAGAAGGAACTAATATTATACAAAACTGTACTTATCTATTTAGTTTCAACAATCAAACAGCTATATGATGTCTCTTCCCTCATTGTTCTGTCGAGGAAACATAGCCAGAGAAGTTGAGTCACATATTGAAGTTCAGGGTGTGTATTGGAGTGATTTCCTTGTACAGGGGCTTCTTTTTAAGTCAATGGAAACTTGTAAAATTGAGTGAAGTAACATACGGTGAACTCTGAATATTTCCAATTATTGACCTCATTGAACTTTGACAGGATAAAATATATGGGAGCTGTTTCTCAGCAGACAATACAGTTTAAAAAATAAGTTGGCCTGGCTTTTACAACTAGGTATCATGTAGAAAAAGCTTGGAAGAATGCCTGTCCAATAATAAATACTGGCATAGGCATAGAACAAGATGCAAAAGTACAAGAAGAAATATATGTACTCAACATACACAATCACATTCAGCAAATACATATTACATACATGCAATATGCACATATAATGACATATATTCACACACAAACACATATATGCATAGAACATACAAGCATGCCCACAACATATGTAATCACACACAACATACACAACACAAACACATGCATGCAACAAGCACAAAAGTGTATAATTACTATACGTGCATAATTATAACATGCATAAACATGTGTATGCATATAACATACGTGCTCATACACAACACATATATAATACACAATACATACAACACACATGCAATCTGGTGTATACAACACACACAAGCACACATACAGCATACACATGTATACAACATAAACACACACATCTGGTAAAGACTATAGCGTTAACAGCATTAAATGTCATATATTTCAGTAATTCTTTTCATCTGAAAATCTCAGGGTACATAGATTCTGGGAGCTGTAGCACCTCTCCTTCTCTTATACAAGTGACTGACACACACCCAGAATGTTCTACCAGATCCCTGTTCTCCAGCTTCCAGATGTAGGGCTCTTGGCTCTGCACTATACAGGACAATTCTTTGGGCTCTTTACTTCCTGTCTTTGCTCACAATACTGATGCCATGCATTAAGAGGTAATCAAATAAAGAGATGTGCTTTGTAGCTTCACCAACTATGTGTATTTGTACATGGATTGGTATACCTTAACAGCAGTATAAGCTGCAAGAAAATATGAAGTCAAAAGAGTCGTTGAATTGATTGCTTACTCAATTCTTCTTAAGTAGGCAATGATCTCTGGTGCATTGTATTGAGGTGACATTGTTTAACTCTAATTTTATGGATTTAAATTGCTTCATTCCAACGTGCAGTTGAAGAGCCATTTAAATATGAATTTCAAGTAACTATTCACCACACACAGTTCAGACTGAGCTTGCAGATTGTAGCCTGTGTCAAAAATGATGATGCTCCAGTCATTTTGCTCCCCCTGCAACAATCCTGTGAATTCTGGAGATTGAAGTCATAATGCATAATGATGAGGACCCACAGAGACAGGGAGAATCAATATGAAACCTCATGTTTTTTAATGTAGTCTTTATCACATGAAGAAGCTGTTTTGATGAAAAGGGTTGAAATTGCTCCAGCCTTGAATTGTCAAACTGAGAAAGATTTTCTTTTCTCCCTGTGCATTTTTTTAAAACTAGGAGTTTGTATTAATTACTTATGGATTGCCTTAATTAGATCTCAGATGAGATGTTCTGATGTGTTCTTACAACTACTGCTGTGCGAAGCTTTTCTGAGGTCTACTCTAATTTTGTAAATTACTGGAAATCATAATGTCATCATAAGCAGTCTCTCAGCTGTTGTGGCTTGAAATCTAGTCATGGGAATAACTTAAAATAATATAATTAAGCTTTAAGATCAATTAATGAATATTAAGGGCTAGTTCTCCACTGTTGAATTTTGATCCCATGGAAGTGATAACACCCTAGCAGGTGGATCTGACAACTGACAAAGTTACCTACTGACTCTGTACACCATGCACCTCTCAGCAGAATCACGCTGCAAAACATACACACTAAGCTCTTATTATGACTTCTGTTGAGTCATAGCTTGTGATGGCTGCTCTTGGTTGTCAACTTAACTTTATCTGGAATTAACTAAAATCCAAACCATTGGGTGTATCTGGGAGGGATTTTTCTTAGTTAGGTCATCTACAGTGGAAATATCTGCCTTTAATACATATCTTTTGAAGAGGGAAGAGCCACTTTTAATCTGGGCCACACCAGCTGCTAACAGCCTATATAAAGAGCATAGAAGAAGGAAGCTTTTACTCTTTAAGTTCTTGTATTCATTCTCACTGGCAAGTCCAATCCTTCAATAACATTAAAGCCTACTCCTTTCAGACTTCAGCATATACTGAAGGTCAGCCAAGACATCCAGCCTCATGGACCTAACAACTACTGGATTCCTGGACTTTCCATTAGTAGATGACAGCCATTTTTGGACTAGCTGGAATGGGACTTGTAAGCCGTGTGTGTGTGTGTGTGTGTGTGTGTGTGTGTATGTGTGTGTGTGTGAGAGAGAGAGAGAGAGAGAGAGAGAGAGAGAGAGAGAGAGAGATTCATGAGATTCATTCTATTAGTTTGTTCTGTTCCTTTACTTGTTGTGGGTCACAACCTCATTGGGGGTAAAATGATCCCTTTGAAGAGGTTGCCTAAGACCTGTCTAACTGTCTTGCCAGTCTCCCTCCTATAAGCCTCTTCTTTCTTCATTTCTCTCCCTGTGAGCAGCATAAAAACAGGGACTGTGCTGGTTAGTTCTTGTCAGATTGACACAAGCCAGTAAAACATAGATATTTACATTATGATTCATAACAGTAGCAAAAACAGTTTTGAAGTAGCAATGAAAACAATTTTATGGATTCAGGTTACCACAAAATGAGGAACTGTATTAAAGGGTTGCAGCATGAGAAGGTTGAGAATCACTACCCTAGAGAACTCTAATCAATAAATACCCCGCTTGAAGACAAATTCTTATTTGTCTTATTCTCATTAAATCTTATTCTCATTGTACCATATATTCCTTTATCTGTCAGAGATATGTCTATCTTGTATCTTCAATGTTCTGTAGAGTCCTTCCATTTGGCTTATGTTGCAGTGATAAGATACCCTGACTTAGTGAAATTTGGGGAATAAAGAGTTTATTTGACTTGCATGACATGAAGCAAAGTCAGGGAAAGAACTTAGGGCAGGTGGTAGAATTTAAAGCAGAAGCCACAGAAAGATGCTGCCTACTGGTTTATCTCCCATGTCTGTTGAGCTTGCTGTCTTCTGCAACACAGGACCAGCATCTGTGCACTCAGATTCTTGCTTGGGTTCCTTCCTTGACTTTCCCTAATATAGACTGTGACCTTGAAGTGCAAAGAAACCAAATAAGTCCTTTCTTCCCCTAAGTTGCTTTTGGCCATGATGTTTGTCACAGCAACAAAAGTTTCAATGAACACCTTGATGTTTTGTTTGCTTTCTCATCAGAGGACTCTAGTTGTCCTACCAACAATAGCACAATAGCAGTCTGTTGTCGTGGCTACTACAACAGAAAAATAGAATTTTAATCACTTGACTAAAGCTAAATGCTTTTGTCAGTGAAAATCTTCAAGCAAGTCACTCCACAGAATTCACCACAGCAGAGGCACCATTGTTAGTCATAGCTACCTTCTGCTGTCCATGGAGCCCAGCCAGTGTGTGCCAGCTTTAGCACTAATCTCCCTCTAAGCCAAAGGGCTATGCACAGCTGGACAACTTAGCAGAAAAAATCCTGGACCACAGGAGAAAATTTATTTTTAATGTAAAATATTTCGAGGACAATGGTGTAGCTCTGTTACAAAGAGCATGCATGAAAATATACTTAAGGTCAGGGTCCAATCTCCCATACCTCAAGCAAACAAAATAAAATATCTTGTAGAACACAAATTCACTTGAAATTCAATGCACATCTTAGCGGTGAGCTGAATTGAACTGTGGATTAAACATGTGCCATTTTCATAGGTGAAAACTCCCAGAAACTCAGATCAAAGTCATGCAAATATCTGTGCCCCCAACTATGCTTTAAATTTGTGGAACAAATCTTAAACGGCAATATGGCACTTAGAGAAAATTTAACCAAAACATTTGACATTTTTACCTCAAAACCCTTGGACCATGAATTGATTGATACACATACCTACAACTTAGCAAAATTATGCCCTTCAGATGTGAAGACAGGCTTCCCTCTCCCAGAGTGCATCTTAACCTTTGTACTGTTGAGTATTTTTCATGACTGCCCTGAGACAATATGGCATGCACACATCAGTGTGTGTGCACACATTCCCATACAGGAAGCTCATGACAGACAAAAATAACGATTGCACCAATGTCCAACTTGATGAATTGGTGGGTATTGTATCAGGATTAGGAGTAAGGAGTGACTTACAAGGAGCAGAGATAACTAAAAAGCATCTGCAATACTAGAAATTCTACCCCACCAAGACAAGTGATGACTTCAGAGACTGCAACCCTGAGATCTCTGTACAGCTTGCAGGAAGCCACACAGCCTGAAAACCTCTTCTCCAAAAGAAAAAAAAAATTCACTGCTTATTATATTTTTAATATACTTTGGGATTAATATAATTGTATCATCTCTTTATTCCCTTTCTCCTCTTCAACTTATCCCATGAATCCCCCTTGCTTTCTTTAAATTCGTTGCCTCTTTTCCTAAATATACAAATACAACCTGCTCATTCTGAGCAATGTTACATATATATATATGTGTGTGTGTGTGTGTGTGCGTGCATGTTCAAATCATTTGGTGTATAATATCTTAAGTGGGGAAAGTCTCTTCCCTGGGGAAGACTATGCTCTTACTCTCAACATTACTGAGCTGCTTGTAGATCTTGGTCTAAGGTTGAAGCCTATTAAGCAAAGAACTCTCTACTATTTGCCTAGTCAGGTCCTTAATCCATTTTAATTGTTTACTACTGAGGATAGAGACCCTTGAGAATCTCTCAAGATGCCCTTCTCACTAGCAGGTGACCATTTGTTTGTCTCTTGAGGCTCAAAACTCTACTTGAGGGGCTAGAGAGATGGCTCAGTTATCAGGAACACTTACTGATCTTCCAGATGACCTGTTATTTTGTTGTTGTTGTTGTTGTTTCATTTTGTTTTGTTGTTTTCACATCACCTAAATGCAGCTCACAACTGTCTGTAATTCCAATCCTAGGGGATACGGTGGCCTCTACTGGCTTTCAATGGCCCTGCACACACATGGTTCACAGCCATACATACAGGCAAACATTCATACATACAAGATAAAAATCAAACAAATACTTTAAAAATCTCATTTAATATTGCAATTATCATTGTTCTTAAAATGTCTAGTTTTTAAAATAGAGCCTTGCTGGTCCTAGCAATGTATGCCTTTAATCCCAGCACTCAGGATGCTGAAGGAGACAGAGCTCCATGAGTTTGAGGTCAGTCTGATCTAGTTCTAGAACAGCCAGAGCTATATCATGAGGTCCTATATTAAACAAACAAACAAACAAACAAACAAAAATAGTAAAATACAGCCTCTGTGTTAGTTTCCTAGGGTCTCTCTAATATTTTCTCCACAAACTGGGCAGTTTTTAGTAAATAGTATGGCTTAGATGTAAAATGTTTCTCGAAAGGCTCACATGTTTAACACTTGGTCCTCAGATAATGGGACTGTCTTAGTTAGGGTTTTACTACTGTAAAGAGACGTATGACCAAGGCAACTCTTGTAAGGACATTTAATCGGGGTTGGTTTACAGGTTCAGAGGTCCAGTCCAATTTCATTAAGGCAGGAGTATGGCAGCATCTAGGCAGGCATAGAGGAGGAGGAGCTGAGACATCTTCATCTACATCTTCATCTGAAGGCTACTCGAAGAATACTGGCTTCCAGGAAGCTAGGATGAGGGTCTTCTTTCCCTCACCCACAGTGACACACTTACTCCAAAAAGGCCACACCCACTCTAATAGGGCCATACCTTCTAATAGTGCCACTCCCTGGGCTAAGCATATACAAACCATCACAGGTCCTTTCTGAGAACATTATAGATACACTTAAGTATTGGACCTACTGAGGGGAGAGCCATGGAGGTTATAGCCCTGAATCACTTCCATTCTACCTTCCTGATTCACTGAGATATGAAGTCGAGGGTGGGGGTCATGCATTGAATTACTACTGTCAGCTCCTTCTCTACAGCTCACACCAAGATGTTCCTAGCTGCCATGTCTTTCACTACTGTCTGTATATTTCCTGTTGCTGTGATAAAATACCCCAATGAAAGCAACTTAGTGGGGGTAAGAATCTATCTTAGTTCACAGTTCCAGCTTATAGTCCATCATAGTAGCGGCAACACAGTGGCCTGAGCTTGATAAAACTGATCACATGGCCTGAGCTTGATAAAACTGATCAGTGGCAATGAAGTTTTGCATGCATACTAGTGCTCAGCTCATAGTCTACACCCTTACACAGTGCATACCCCCTTGCCTAAGAAATGGTTCCACCTGCTGTCTTCCTACCGCTCAAACAAGTCAATCAACTCAGTCAAGTTAATTCCCCATAGCCATGCCCACAAGACAACTTGATTTAGACAATTCCTTATTGAGATTCGCTTGCCAGATGGATATAGAATGTGCCCAGTTGACAATTAATACTATGAAGATCTATATGTCCTTAAACAGTGAGCCAAAATAACTCTTTCCTATGTTGTTTTTTTTTTTCAGGTATTGTGTGACAAGAAAAATAACATATGCAATGATATAGATTTAGTTTCTCACTGTCATCTAGGTCAGAAGCCCCAATTCCAGATCTGAGCAAGGCTGTCTATAGGCACCATGAGGATCCTCCAAGGAACAACTGAGACTTTTTTCTTTTACTGAGATCCTGGGGACGGTCTTCAGTCTGGCACATCTCTCCAATCTCTGCCTTCAAATGCTTCTTACCTCATTTATTTCTTGCTAGCACTCTGTGGCTTTGATAACAACCATAACCCACCCTAATAAACCAGAAACATGCCCACATCAAAAGGATAGTTATTTCCAAATACATTAATATATAAATAATCCTGGTTTAAGGAGTTGATATTTAGAGTGCCCATTAGACAAACTGCTGTGGCTTTAGGAGAGAGAGAGAGAGAGAGAGAGAGAGAGAGAGAGAGAGAGAGAGAGAGAGAGAGAGAGAGAGATTTGTATTTTTGTGTTACATAAAATAATCTAATTTTCAAAATGCCTTTCTAAATGAAACATTTGGAGACATTAACATTTTTAACCAAGCACATATTTCTTCATCTTGATCTTGCCTCTTAGTTTCCATTTTAAAATTTATTTTTGTCCCATTTCTTTAATACCTGAAAGATATTATGAGAAGGGTTCATCCTTTTGTATTTCACAGATCTCCCCTCTCCAGCCCCCTTCACAGATACTATAAAATATTCCACTCCCATTTTTGGTGTGTTCTCACTAGGAATGTGTTTGCCTGCCTGAGCAGACCTCTATCATGAACAGTCAAGTTTAATACAAGTTGAATATGTTGAACAAATACAGACTCAGCCTCTTTGATCAGTGAAAAAAAAAAAAAGACTGTAAAACCCCATTAGTGTTGAGCTAACCACAAGCATAACCTTCCTAAGAGGAGGCAAAGAATGCAGCAAGAAGGCTATGTAAGAATCCTTACAATAACACGTACACTTCCAAACACCTTACAGTGAGATTTGACCTCCAATCTTATGACAGTTGAGGTTGTTGATCTCTTCCTAGCCTTTTTCCCTCACTCAGTTAATGCAGTTTCCATATCTTTTTTCTTTTTTTAATATTTTCTCAGATTGGCTGCTTTGGGCCAGAAGAAATAAGATTTGTGATTTCATGCAGAAGACACAAAACTTACATTTGAATGGAAGAGAGACAAAGACAAGCCAGTTTAGAGAGTTCTGTCTCTCAGGACGCAGGTACTCTGGAGGTAAACCCACCACCCCTTCCCACAGAGAGACAGAGGACACTACAGATCTGTAAGCAAAACAGAAAGAAGTGGGCACAGGATTCTGATGGAGTGTTGAAGAAGTCTGAATGCAAAACCTTCTATCTCTTCTCCATCTGGTAAAACACTCCATGTGCTTTCAAATCTGAATTAAACACAACACCTCCCCATACAGACTCTGCCAATATTTTCTATCAGGATTCATTGATACCATCATGATATTCACTTCACAAACAGTTTTATCACTAACATATGTCACTCAGTACACATGACAGCACATTTATTTCTCTGAATGTCTGCTCTATGTTGTTGTTTGTTTGTTCCAGGATTGTAAGATTCTTGCAAAATGTATTATATTTTACTCATTCTCAGATAATAAATGCTAGAACATGATCATGCTTGGCAGAAAACTAAATGCACTGTCACTGTTTAAATAACTACAGACTATCAAATATATCACTATTGCCCAGAGTTAACTAAACTGTGCTAGATTCTCTTTCCCAGTTGAAACCTAATGACAGTAAAGAAAACAAAAGAACAAAGGAACTGTTAAGGGGGAAACAAAGAATGTGCTCGTCACTAGTATCCCAGTTACACAGGAGCCCATGGTTGTCTCAGTGACTTGAGTCACTCATGAATGAGTGACTAAATATTTGGCACAGATGAGCTAAATATCTAGTCTAGGCAAGTATATTTTACTATGTTAAACAATTTTAAATGTGTTATTTCACCAAGTGTGTGTGTGTGTGGGTGTGTGTGTGGGTGTGGGTGTGGGTGTGTGTGGGTGTAACACACCCACACACACACACACAGGCATATGCAGTGCCTAAAGGAAAGGTGAGATCGCTTTATCATTGGAGTTACAGAATGTTGTTAGCCACAATATGGGTGCAGGGAACCAAACCCTTGTCTTCTGGCTATATATCATCCAGTGCCCTTAACCACTGAGCCATCTCTCTACCCCTCACGTTATTTTTTCAAATGGATTTCAGGTAGCCTAGTCTGATGCCAGACTCATTACAGATCATTACATGATATTGACCTTGTGATCCTTTGCCTCCAATTACACTTTGCTAGGATTCTTAGTCTGTTCAACTCTGCCTGTTTTAAAGGAAGAGATTTTTTACCCTACCAACAAGATAAAGTTCAAAGAGGACACAAGCTGCTAAAATATAGAAGGTTTATAAAAGGCCAGAGCAAGGACTCAAACCCAGATAGTCTGCTCTTTGACTTTATCCTTTGATGCTAAAGGAGTTTGACCTTAAAGTCCTCTTCATATGACTAATCCTTAAATATTTGATGACAATTTCCCCTCTCTGGTTCTTCAGAATGTCCTCAATTACTTACATTGCATTAACTTTTTGATAGCTACATCAAAATTCTGCATTTATTAAGGTTTGGGGAAACTAATTCTCATAAGTGCTTTTTACATATTGACTCAAGGAAAAACAGTAAGCTCCCATGGTGTATGCAAAAGAGGAGAGGCATGTGCACTGATAAACAGAGGTGGAGTGTGAAGGAGTCTGACTGGTAGGAAATGACTTTGAATCTGTAAGGCAATCTACAACATTGTTGTTGCCTGACTCCTAACTAGAACAGCACCAAGGATGAAAATAATAACTCCAGTTTTGAGCATGTCTTTCTACTTCCTCTGGTAAAGATAGCAATTTTCTAATGTTTATTTTAACACAGAGAGAAACGTAACCAAGTGTCACCGTCTGTTTATGAAGTCTTTCCACAAAGGGTCACATATGGAAGTCTTGGTTCCTAGCAGGTGGATCCAACCAGTTACAGGTAAGCAGAGTTTGACAGTTCTATGGGAAATCAGTACCGCCTATGCAAATTTGTTGTCATCTTCCCATAAATATCTAGGACAGTAATATGTTTGGCATTAAGAAATGCAGGAGTTGGTTCTCATTATCAAATTGGAGATTATATCAAAATCACCCAGGAGACATACCTCTGTTTGTGTGCTTGTGAGGGAGTTTCCAGGAAGGAGAGAAGGCCCACAATGAATGTAGGTGACATCATTGGACTGGAGTCCTAGATCAAATACAAAGGTAGAAAGGAGAAACTCTGTCACCCTCAATTCTCTGCTTCCTGGTCTGGTCAGTGCCATGGATCTGGCTACCCCTGCTACTTTGCCTTCCCCACAATGATGGACTGTTCCCAGTGAACTGTGAGCCCAAACTTTTCCTCCTAAGGAAGTAGCTTTCTGTTAGGTATTTGGTCACAGCAATGAGGAAAGAAGCTAATACAATAAGCTTCACATGTTCTTCATTACCATTTTTTATGGTAGAATTTCCTATAACTTTTTCAACCTTGAGCAAATTTTAATACATTCAAGGGTAATCTGATTTTTCCATTAATATTGCAAAATAAATAGTACACTCTAACAGTAAATTTTCAACCATCTGTAAACATTTGTTCTAATTTTTTTCAAAAATATAACTCTTAATTTTTTACTTGTAATATCTTTTTTGGTGTATCCAGGATTTCATGCCTGAGCTGAACTGATATTATTCTAGTTGATTAGGAATAGATGACTTCACTTATTCATAACTAAAAGGCACTACCCAGAAATTATTTTCTCAATTGTTTTATCCAATGTGTTAAGCTATGAATATCATAGAATATCCCAAATTCATTTTATTTTTGTAAGAATGAATAATTGCCAAAGATAAGCTGCCAAAGGTTTTTAAAGCCTTGAGATTAAGTGATTTGAGATCCAGAGAGATTTAGATATAAGGAGTACTGGCTGCTGTTTCAGAGGACTGAGCATGAAAGAGCACACACAGACACACACAGACATACAGACACACACACACACACACACCCTAACACAGATAAATGTAATAAAATAGTCTAAAGTCACATACTGTATATGTTCACTGTGGGGTATTTAAAATGATAACATTCACAGAGTAAGTAAAATAAATGTTTTCTATACAGGATGGGTACAGAGTTTGAGGTTGAAAAAGGAATAAAATGTGCATCACAGCACAAATGTAAATTTCAAAACCAGGATATTGGATGCAGCTCAGTCAGTAGAATGCTTGCTTAGTGTGAGTAAAGCCATGGGTCCAATCCCCAGCAATGTATAAACTGGGAATGGTAGTACACATCTGAAATTCAAGTACTTGAAATGTGGAGGCAGGAGAATCAAGGATTCAAGGTCATATTAAACTACATAGTGAGTTCAAGAGTATGCCCTATGATACAAGAGATTTGTCTCAAAATAATAAGAATGAAAATAAGAGAAAATAAATTTTGTGCAGGTTTTACCCCATTTAAAAATACTGGAACAAAAGATTCTAGTTGGTACTGAACTGGATTTTGATTTGAGGCCCTCTGCTCTGGAAATAGACCACCTAGTTCCAAGTTCAGGATAGAAGGTGAGAGTCATTACCATTCAGAGAGAAAAACAAATACTGCTTCAGTTACAGAATCGATTAGGAACAGGTTAGAGGTATCTACTATAGCTACTATAGCTACTATAGCTAGCATCGAAACCCAGGCAGCCTTCCTATTACCAAAACAAGAATGAGCTTGACTTTCAACAACACCAATATAAATAAGATTCTAATGCTTTGTGTGTGTGTGGTGTGTGTGTGTGTGTGTGTGGGCGTGGGCGCGTCATTTCCTAGACTGACATCGTTGCCACTTGTTTTGTCTTTGGTCGATGCATTGACTGAAATAAAACATTTCCCCAAATTACTTTTGAATTAAATTTTATGTTTAAACTCTCAAATATTTGAAGTTTTATAACCAGGAGCACTCATCTTCCTTTAGGCAGAGTGGGTAAAGTGGTATTGACCTTTTCAAGTCATGGGCAGGAAGGAAGGAAGCTTGTCACACTGCATCAGTTTTATGATAACAGTCATGGGGTGTTTGTTAGGGATGGTAGTTAATCTTTATGAGTCATCTCGTATACATAGCTTCCAGAAGTTTGTCACAGAGGCCTATGATACAGGAAGCCATTAGCCAAGGAACAGTGGCTCTAAAATGAGGCATCTATGCTGTTGCCAGCTTTCTCATTCCTCCCATTGGCAGAACTCTAGCCTATTTCCTGTGCTCTCCAGTGCTGATATTCAATTCCTACAAAGCTCTCATTTAAGCCAGATTTAAACTGTTGCTAGATGTACTCCCTTTAAAATGTCTAAAAAACCTAAAAGTCCCAAACTTTTGGAAACTTTGGATGGCCTTCCTGGGGGCTGATATCATATACCATGTCATTATAATGCTTAGATATCCATAGGCAGTCCTAAATCTCAAAAGGCAAGATTGATTGAGCTCCATTGAATCTGTACATTGCTTTTATAGAGATAATCATCTAAAGAATATTATTGTACACAATCTTCAAACACAGGTGTTTTTCTATTTTATAAAAGTCTTTTACACTCTTTCAATAGAAACTTTAAGGGTTAAGGAAATGTGGCATGAGATGCTGGTATGTGTTAATTGACAAATTATATTCAAATAAATATCCTGGGTGTGGAATTCAGATGTAAATTCCAGATGGCAGTTAAAAAAGAATGGTATTGCTGAGAATTTAGATCAAGAGATTAGATAGGTAGATAGATAGATAGATAGATAGATAGATAGATAGATAGATAGATAGATAGATAGACAGGTAGAAGAAAGGAAGGAGGAAGAAAAAATGGAGGAAAATTAGGAGAAAGATGTGGAAAAAGAGGGGTGAAGGAGGAGGAGAAAAGGAAGGAAGGAGTAAAGCAATGAAGGAAGAAAGGAAAAGAAAAGAAAGTTCAAGAGCAGAGGTGGAAGAGGTGGAAACACTGAAGAAATAAAATCCCAGGGAGCTCCATTCTCTAGAATGGAGAGGCAGAGACCATACCACAATAAAAAAGTACAAATTAGAAAATACATTTCTATAGCATGGATGATGGTCAATATGTGTTGTATAGGTATCACATAAAATGAGCAGGAGAAAGGGCAGGATGTGCAAGAGGATCGCCTTACCAAGACAGCTACAGGAAATGTGCAGGTCGATGATGGATAGCATTCTTTCATGTAGGAGGGAAAACAGTGTGAAGAGTAAATTTAAAGGCATGCACCTACACTTTCCATATTCCAGCAGCTTGATCCCATTAACAGACCAGCTCAGGCAATGCCAGTGAAATCACTGTGGTGTTATACAAGATGCTGAGTAAGTCTCAGTGGATGAGTAGAAACTTTCAACTTCTAGAAGAGTCTGTATAAGATGGTGCAGATTCAGCCTTACATCCACGTAAGACATGAGTCAAGCATAGATTTAAAAGTTGATGCCCTTGATTTTGCTATTAGAGCTACATAAATGATTTCTTTTTACTTACATCGAGAGCATCCGTTTTGCTCAGTCACTGACATCAATGAGTTATTAAATCTTAACGGATAACGATAAGCTTCAAAGTGCTTGCCTAGCATGCACAAAGTCCTGGGTTCAAATCCTGGCATAATTGATAAATAAATGATAGTTAAAGACTAGTGGACCAAATAATCCTAAATTATCCCAATTTCCTAGTCCTGGGTCCATTGTCCCTTTTCTCCTGATCTCTCCTGCACCTTATTTAGTAAACAGTAATATCATCCATTGAGTCTCTCAGTCTGGAAATCTGGGTATAATTTAATTCATTCTCTCCATTTTTCTTCATTGTATCTTCAAGTGACAGGGATTTTTGCCACTCATTTGTCATTCTGTAACTCATCTTTACAGATTCCCAGTTTGGGTGTTTATTGTTTCTGTTACTGTTTGAGTGTTGACTGTTTCTTTGCTGAGTTATAGTGACTACCTCACAATGTAACTTCCTGGTTCTGTCTCACTCCATTCCCTTGCGGATTTGCCCTTTCAAAAGCACTTGTCTGATTCATTTATTCCTACTGAAGTTTGCCAGTGACTCACTGCCTCCTGCATAGGAGTTCATTATGGGTCACGCTTTCTGGTAGAATTTATCCTAGATTAATTTCTGTAGCTGAAATGAGATGTGAGGATTAAAAAGCACCTTAGGGGAGAAAAAAGTTTGTCTTAGCTTTTAGATCCATCATTTTAGTCTGTTATCGTGAGGAAGGCAAGGCAAGAACTTCAAACCGCCTGTCACATTACATCCATAGTCAAGAGCAGAAAAAAATGTTTGTATGCTTGCCTCCTTGCTTGTACTCAACTTGGTTTCTCCATCCTTACACAGTCTAGAATTCCCTGCCTAGGGAATGGCACTGATCACAATTGCCCATTTCTTGTCATATCTATTAACTTAATTAACACAATCCCCCACAGGCAAATCTACAAACCAGCTCATTGTAGACAATCCCTCATGGACATTAGGTAACTCATCTTCATTTTCAGCTCCAGTGATATGTAACTTGAATTTCCATGAAATGACCAGTGTTCCACTTCCTTGCCAAGGACACACCCACATTCCTTCTAGTGCTAGCATCTGCCAATCTCCTGCTCTCTCTAAAACTTCTATGGTGCAGCCATTCCTCTTATGGTTTTCACTTATAGTGGCACACAATCACTCACATGCACACATGTAATAGCATACATATAAGGCTAATCCACCAATGTGAACCACAGGCCACAGAATTTACCTGAGAACACTATAATTCAACCAATGCAGGAAAAGAAAAAGAAGAAGAAGAAGAAGAAGAAGAAGAAGAAGAAGAAGAAGAAGAAGAAGAAGAAGAAGAAGAAGAAGGAGAAGGAGAAGGAGAAGGAGAAGGAGAAGGAGAAGGAGAAGGAGAAGGAGAAGGAGAAGGAGAAGGAGAAGGAGAAGGAGAAGGAGAAGGAGAAGGAGAAGGAGAAGGAGAAGGAGAAGGAGAAGGAGAAGGAGAAGGAGAAGGAGAAGGAGAAGGAGAAGGAGAAGGAGAAGGAGAAGGAGAAGGAGAAGGAGAAGGAGAAGGAGAAGGAGAAGGAGAAAAGGAGAAAGAGAAAAGTCATCTTCTCTTTTCAGTAAGGCTCTCAGTAAGGTTCCAGAGAGATGCTAAGCAAACATTAATGATTCCTTTTGGAATTGTATTATTTGTCTCTTTAAAAGAAAACTGCTATTTCTTTGAAGATTAAAAACATGCTGTGGTGAAGCTTTGAAGGTTATTTACATAATGCATAACACAACTCCATTCTAATCCCTAATTACTTAAAACACCTTTCATGGAAAGGGCCATGAGCATCTTTCGAATTCCCAGTTCTTTCTTGCTATTTTGTAGCCTTTTTATTCCTCCACTTGAACTTTAGAAAATAGACACACACAATTCTGTTCCCCTTACAACATGTTTATAAGTTCTGGCTTATTAATTGATGCCGTTTTTGAATTGCTTCTTTTCCACTGCTTTCTCTTAGTCTCCTAAGTCCTGGGTGGCTATCAACATTATGAATAACATGTTTATACTTTCATTCTTGGGAATAAAATCCCCATTTAATACTGTGTATTTTCCTCTAACTAGAAAGAGTTAGTATAGGCTGAGAATTCTGCCCTAGCAGTAATAATAAGCTTAAGTAGTATAAGTATTATGGTGCACTGTAATTTTTCCAGGAAATAACAGTTGTTGTTTTTGTTGTTGTTTATGTTGATGTTGCTGTTGATTATGATATAGTTGCTGTTGTTGTTCATTGTGGAGTGCAGAGGATATGCCACAGTCTACAGCACCTATGCAGTCCTGTGACATCTGGTGTCTGTGTTCAAAGGACCATCAGTTCTCTTTTTATTTTGCCAAGATCATTGGCCCAGTTCCCATTCAGGAACATCTTGCACATGATCAAGAATTAAAGCTCTCAGGCTGCAGAAGCTGTTGAACAGCAAAAGGAATTTGCTGTTCTTGTAGAAGATGGGAGTTCAGTTCTGAGAGCCAGGTCAGGCAGCTCATGACTGTCTATAATTGCACTCCAGTGGTTTAAATGCCCTATTTGGTCTCTTGCAGCACCCTGCACTCATGTGGATTGTACTCACACAGATACATACATGCACATATATATGTATATATATATATACATATATATATACATATATATACATATATATATGTATCATACAGATACATACATGCATATATATATGTATATATATGTATATATATATTATTCATATATATATACATATATATATGAATAAAAATAAAAACCAAATATTTAAATATGGTATAAGTCGTTTAGATTGGAAGAACATTTATTTTTACAACATAATCAGGCCAATTTATATAAATTTGTGGGTTGATTTTTTTCTAACATCAGAATTTTCTGGTTTATTTTACGACAGGATTAAAAAGTAAATATATCAGTCATATAACTTATTGAGTAGAGTGCCAGATGGATTGGTGAACATACCTTTACAGTAAGTATAAACAGCTTGACTGAATCTTCCCCAATGGTTGTTGACAACAGCAGGCCTCTCTTGATAATAAGATCTGGTATCTCACTAGCTATTGCACCTTTAGCAAGTGCTACAATTTTTTAAGAAATAAAAAATTTTGTAGAGTTGTTGGATACTTCGCTTTTTAAAGCAATACTTATAGTCCAGCCCCTGATGTATGATACATCACCCATTAATGACAACTAATGAATAAATAAGTGGGATGACCAAATGAGAGTGAAGATCCTGAGACTGACCACAGCACAGGAGCATTACGATCCTTGATTAAAGGATGGTCTACTCTGACCAGTGGCCTCTCTGTGACCACCACAGCCAGCACTAGGACCAGCATCTATCATTAACATCTACAAATCATTTCTTGTGGTGCCAGAGGTTGGATGAAGGACTCATGGGTGCTTGTCAAGCTCTCTGGGCCTGAGATGTAGTCCTCAGCCTTCCTTTGCTAGTTTACTGTTTTATTCTGAAATAGGCTCTGGCCAAGCTGTCTGGCTGTGAGCTCACTGTGTGACCCAGACTGGTCTCCAACCTGTGATCTTCCTAAGTCACCTTGCCAAGTCCTTGTATTAGTAACCTGTGCCCACAGTTCCTACTTATACAAACCATTTAAAATCTATTTATTTATCCAGTGAATTCCCTTTTTAAATCTCTAGGTCATGGCTGTGAATAAACCTGTCTAGGCTTTTCTAAGCAGACTGTGTAAATTCTTCTAGTAAGGATAAGCTCCACAATTCTGGAGGAAGACAACTGAAATTCCAAACGCCATCTTCTACTGATTCATACTGAAAACAACCATTTGGGGGGGGGTCATGGAATATCATTCTGTGTGCAAATACAATTCTGTATTGAACTTTTACACAACTGAACTATAAGCCTTTCACTTCTATAGGAGAAAATGCATGGGCCATTTAGTGAGAAGCACCCACAGAGTTCTGCATTACATACAGAAAACAACCATTTTGTTGTTGTTGTTGTTGTTGTTGTTGTTATCCTTTCCCATGATGAGCTGTTGGGAGCCAGGCTGATCTAAGGCTTTTTCCGAGGCCCTGATGAAAGAACAAAAACAATACTACTTCTGTGTGCTTGCCCCGGAACAGACATGGCCAGGTCTGTGCCGGGGTTGGGGACAGGGCCTGGAAGAGTTGTAGTTTTGCTTTATGGGACTTTGATATCCTCCCTTCCCTGAAAAGAATAGAGTTATCAGTCCCCAAACCACTGTGTGCTCAGTCTGCAACGACTTGAGATATCCTCTCTTCCCTTTGTACAGCATGGCTTGATTAGCTTCCTGCTGACTTAGTCGAAGTATACGATAGCTTTCTGCTGACTCTGGCCCATTTTACACCTACAAACTGTATAGAAGATGCAGTGATTCTTAGTAAACTTGGCATAAGATAGAGCTTACATAAGAACTTCTGATCCCAAGCTTTCTGATCTTCTTTATTTTATGATCTCTTGCTTCCCTCTCTTGGACCTGTCAGTGAAGAATGACTTGCTGTTACAGGTCAATGAGCAATTATCTAACATCTGGGATTTACAAGGCCCAACTGCTGGTATTAGAATAAGGGAAGATGGATGAATGGACTCTTCTCACCTCTGAAATGATAGTGCAATGAGGAGACCAAGTTCATAAACAGTTATTAATATTTTCATTGTTATGACAGGATGTAGAACATTGCATACATGGTAGAAAAGCTTATAGATGGAGGAGTTGATTTGGTGATCATGTGACTATCCTATCATTCACTCACACTTTCCCACATAAGACTGTTATCTAATGATATTTATCATTTCAATAACAGAAGGCAAAAATATTCATGAGAGATTTATTGTCCTTGTTATTGTTATTTACAAACATTATTTATTTACTCATTTTTATCACTGAGTTTGTAGGCGTATATGAATTCCATGTGTAGAACAGCATTTCCACACAGGCCAGAAGATGGGTTACAAGACATTATGAGCCATCAGGCATGGCTTCTGGGAACAAAACTCAGGTCTACTGCAAGAGCAGCAATTGCTTCCTCTTAACTTCTCCCCACCACCACCAAGCCAGCCACTGGCTGTCATGCCTTTCCGCCATGATGGACTCATAACCTCCAGAACCACAAAACAAAAATGAACACTTTCTTCAGTAGGCTGCTTTGCTCATGAAGTTTTTTCACAGTGACAGAAAAGGGACAAGTCTGGCTGGAAAGGCAGGACATCAGCAAGCAAGATAAAAGGTACTGAGGCCACTGAAGAAGTTAATTCCAGGCTAAAGCATTTAGCACAGGCACCTCTAGTGGTTAACGCTGACTACATTTTTGTTATTATTGTATACTTTTGTTTTATATTATCATACAATGTATTAGGTTTCGTGGTGGCTTTTTTTTTTCAAATAAAATTTGGTTTTGTTAATTTTACTTGCTCCTCTCTTCCATTCCTCTGCCCCTTAACTATTAATACCCTCCCAATAGCCTTCTTTCAGTTTTTGTGTGACACATGGCTTTTTCCCGCTTCACATTCCCCAACATTGTTCATTCCCTTCTCAGAACATCTCAGTTAGTTTTATTGCCTGTCTCTACATCCACTCCACTTATACAAATACACACACACACACACACACACACACACACACACACATACACACTGTTTTAAGGGTCTAACTTCCACCTTAGGGAATAGTGCTGAGATTAATGTCAGGCATGTGAGGTGAGAAAGATGGCATAAAACCAAGTAATTATCTGGTATTTAAATTTGATTTTTAAAAAACAAATTCATAAAAAAAGAGGAAAAAAGTATGGGCCACATCAGCATAAAAGTGTTGGGAACTGTGGAAAATGGGGTCTATAGACAGTACAGAGATGTCTGCAAGGACAGCCTGGGTTTTAAAGTATTATCGAAGCACAATTGAGTTTCCTCAGCAGAGAAGTGATATTCACTTGAGAGATTCTTATTTGGTGTCATAATCAGCAATGGCTTGAGATGAGACAGTGATCTTGAAAAACAGCCAAATGGTTTTCTGAGTGGCATGGAAATGAACCACTGTGGGCTGGGATTTGGAAAGTGTCAAGGGAAAAGCAAGACAGTTTTAATTTTTGACATAGCGTGGAGCAGAAAGAGACCTGTCAAAGAGAACTCTGAGGTTCTGAGTGAAGGTAATTGGAAAGATGGTAATGTTCTTCGAAGAGACAAGGAAATTGCACAGTGAATTTTATTTGGAGCACAAGAGGCAGATTCACCTAAAGAGATGTCTGAAGGATGTTCCTTCTATTAACTTTCAATCTGGCTTGAACGGGCCTCATTTTTCATAATGGAGAAGTAGCCTTGGGAAAATGCTTGGACTGTCCAAATAGCTCCCTCCCTCACTTCCAGGATGCTCAATATGAAACAAGGCTTTGTAACAGCAGGGTGATTTTCGGGTTTGGAAACAGAGATGAAGCAGATATACCATCAAATTAGATCCTGTTAGCATGGTGGGACTCAGCAGGATAACTACCAAGTTAATGTCAGGATGCAGAAGACTGAGCTTTAAGGATGCTGTGCACTCTAGCTTCAGTGTGAACTTTCATCAGCCCTTCCTTGCACAGTAAATAGTATTATATTGCTTGTTATTGGGTAAACATTTTAAAAACATTTTGAGTTTTGTTTTCATCACAGATCAAAATTTATGTTTGTGCCCATTGACAAAGAAATAATTGATGATGACTAATTTTGTGCATATTGCATTTGCTTTTGTGTGTGCTTAGAGCTGAATCCAGAGCTTCACACATTGTAAGCACATTGCCTATCACCGAGATATCCCTTCGATTTTCATATTGAAAAAAAAGGAAAAAAATTACATGCAACCTTAAAGTCTTGCATACAATTTGGGACATATCAATGATATCATCGAAGATGTGAAGGCAGAATCATTTGGTTTTTTTGGTTTTTTTTTTTTTTGATTTTTGGTTTTCTTGTTGTTGCTGTTGTTGTTTTAATTAAATAGGATTGAGTAAATTCTCTAAGGGTCTAATCATGTAGGTCCACTCTTTTGACATTGTGACATGATATTGTCATCTATCAATTTTATACTGGATAACTGGGTAATCAAGATACAAAAAGAAATCACAAGAAAAATTCCAAGATGGTTTAAGTACATTTACGGTTCTGTGTTAGGCAGTATTCAGAGCTGTCCTATAGATGAACAGAGCTGGTCCTCTCAGCAGGAAATGATGCTTTTCATTAGACACTCTCTAAGGGAAAAGGGAAGTGAGGCAAGACTGTCCAGCAAACAAAGACCTTGCTCCTCCAGCCTGACCATAGTTCAGTCCCTGGAACCTACATAGTGGAAAGAACTAATTCCTGTAGATTGTTCTCTTATCTCCATACATATGGCATGGCACGCACGCACGCACACACACACACACACACACACACACATGCGCACACAAATTTAATTTTAAAATTAAGTAGAAAGTGATTGAGCTGAATTGCTAGCATTCAGACATCCTGCTTGACAGACAGAACAATTGAAATGCATTCGAGGACATCCACAATAATTCAATGGAATGACGTCCCCATCATCGGTAAGAGGAAGTTGTAATTCTGTTCACTAAGAACTTCCCCCAAGTTTTAAAATTATCTGAATAGCCTTTGATGAAGAAGTGCAAGAAAGCAACCTATCATATTCCCGGGAATCTTTCTATCCTTTTAGCCTGACCTTGACTTTTTTTGTTAAGGCAAAACATTCTTTAATGATTTCTTTAGAAATCTCTCATGGAAAATAACAGGGGCCTTTTTAAAAATAAACAGTAAATAAAATGATGAGTGGAAGATTATGCCAAATGAAATAATCCAGACACAAAGGAACACAGTTGTAGACTCTCAATGTATAGCCTCTACAACATCCCAACAGTGTGCATTGGTAATGTCTGAACACTTAAAATAGTAGCAAACACATGGGCTAAGAAGGTTTAGTTTACATTACAAAGAATAGAGAAAGTAAAAATCATAATAAAGTGTGGGTGGCTAAATTAGGTTTTGTCACACAGAGAGAAAAAGAAAGAAGAGAAAGGGAAAGAGGGAAGGGGAAGGGGAAGGGGAAGGGGAAGGGGAAGGGGAAGGGGAAGGGGAAGGGGAAGGGGAAGGGGAAGGGGAAGGGGAAGGGGAAGGGGAAGGGGAAGGGGAAGGGGAAGGGGAAGGGGAAGGGGAAGGGGAAGGGGAAGGGGAAGGGGAAGGGGAAGGGGAAGGGGAAGGGGAAGGGGAAGGCCAAGCAGAACATTGAGGTCACTTGGCTCCAGAGAAGAGCACATCTGCAAGGTCCCCAGTGCAAACTCCAGTTGATAATAAAATAAGCTTAACTCAAAGGTGACAGCTATGTTAATTTTCTCCACTACAGTGACCATTTTAATGTCTATTTGGGTCCCATCACGTAATATATATTTCTACATCTATATAACAGAGTATGTATTTTAGAAAATTTTGGGGGTTGTGGTAAAATCAATTTGTTATACTTTGTAAAAGTACAGGTTTGTTCAAAAGACAAACTCAAGTCCTCAGTTCAGAGATAGAAACTAAGAGTTTCAGAGTAGAATCTGTTGGAGCAGGCAAGTACATGGAAGGCTGAGGCAGGATGATTTCAAGTTCAGGGCTAGTCTGGCTACAAAGTGAATTCAAGATCATTCTGGGTACCTTAGTGAAATTCTGTCTCAAAATAAAAATCATCAGAAAGTCTGGAGGAATTACTCAGTGGTAGAGTGCTGGCCTAGTTTATGTAAGGCTCTGGATTCAATAACTAAAATATCATCATCATCATCATCATCATCATCAGATAATAAGTGTGGAGATCTGGACTCACCCCAACCTCTTACTTAGACTCTATCTCATCTTCTATCCAGGTTCCTGACAAGAACAGATTCTGTGTAGGAGACATTTGTCCTGACCTCTATCCCTAACAAGTGACAGAGCAGTGTACCTGTCGGTCATGTACATGTTCCTTGACAGGTAAGCCTTTATCACTTCTCTTCTTGTTTCGTCTTTCCTTGAACAGTAAACACAATTTTTTAGCTGATAATATTTTCATTCTGTGAATAAATACTTCTTCAAATGGTTTACTCAAACTAACTTAAAAAATTATATTGGCTTAGAAGCTGGAGAGATGGTTCAGTGTTTAAGAGCACTGGCTGTTCAGAGGTGCTGAGTTCAATTCCCATCCATCACATTGTGGCTCACAACCATCTATAATGGAATCTGATGCCCTCTTCTGGCATGTAGGCATATATGCAGATAGAGCACTCAGATAGATAGATAGATAGATAGATAGATAGATAGATAGATAGATAGATAGATAGATAGATAGATAGATAATTTTTTTTTAAGTATACTGGCTTAAAGTTCTACAAAGCCTGTGCTCATAGCTGAGGGAATCCCCTTCTCCAGTGTGGTCCTAGTGTCAGTAATGTCTGCCTGTGGTTGAGCATCCATGTGCCAAGTTTAACTTGGACAGAATCTGTTTTCATAGTTTCTCTTGATGCTTTTTCACTTTGCTAGCAACAGAAGCCAAAGTGTTTCTGAAAAATATACAACAAACAAATGGAAATGATAGGAACAACCTCATAGAAATAACGAGGTATGTCAGCTAAAATGGGAAGAAAGCTGTTATGCTGACCTGCTAAGATAGTGGAAGAGGAAAGCTGCAATGTTTTGGGAAAAAAATGTGTAAAGGAGATAAAGAGGCTGAGCAAGATGGCTCTGCCAGTAAAGGACTTGCTTTGAAAGTATGAATATCTGAGTTTGGATTCCTAGCACTCATGTGAAAAGCTTGCTGCTCTCTGTGATCCCAGTGCTGGGGAGACACTGACCAACCAAACTAGCCAATCAAGGAGCTCCTGGTTCAGTGAGAAATCTGTCTCAAAAAAAAAAAAAAAAGAAAGAAAGAAAAATTAAGGTAGAGATTGAAGAAGACATCTGATGTCAAGCACTGGTTGCCATGTGCACACCGGCATATATATATATATATATATATATATATATATATATATATATATATATATATATAACATGTGCACAGAGTCATACAGCATATTCATGCAAAAAGATGTGTGTGGGAGAATATGGAATGGAAGTATAATATTTTAAGAGAGAAGTTTGCTAAAGACAAAGACAAGGAGATTAACATGCATGAGTACAAGAATTGGGGGGACAAAAAGTGTGGATGCCTTTGATAAGAAGCATAAGGAAGGCAGGGCTTAATTTTTCATAAAAAATTAAATTTGAAAATGATAGCTAAAGGATTTATATCCAGGTTAATTAAGAGCACAGAAAGGTGGTTAAAACTTTGAAGGAAGAGTCTATTTTCCTTCTGAGATGCTGAATGTAGAAATTAATGTCACTGGAAAATTTGAAACAGAAAGAAATATTTTCAAGGAACCTTCTTTCTTTGCTGATAGTAGTAAAAGAGACATCAAAGAAGAAGAGATGGCCTTTGAAAGAAGCAAAGAAGAAGCAGAGATCTTGGAGATTTTGGAGAACTACAGTAGGATGAGGTGGTCTCCAGAATTAGATGAGGGTAGTTTATTGGCTACTTTCCTGTTACTGCGACAAAATGCCACAATTAAAAGCAGTTTACAGGGGGTTGGGGTTGTGGTTGGGGTAGTTTATTTTGGCTTAAACTTTCAGGGGAGAGTCCATAATGGCAGAGGATAACAGGAACTGGGAGTTGTCTGATCACATTCATCCACAAACAGGAAGCAAAGGGAGAAAAAAATAGGAAGCAGGGAATGGCTGTAAATCCTTAAAGTGCACCCCAGTGGCATACTTTCTGAAGCAGGGCAATGCCTCCTACAAGTTCCATAATCTCTCCAAACAGCACCACCAAGTGGACACCGAATGTTTTAATAAATACACAAGGTTGGCATTTCTTATATAAAGTACTACAGCCTGAAAATTAGCTACAAGAATGGAGAATTCTGATGGGATAAGGAGACAAGAAGCAACTTAGTGAAACAGGAAGTTTGAGAAACCTTAGGGTGTGAGCAAGGTTACATACAACAACCAGGAGGCTGCCTAAGGATCTCCCAGCCACAAAGTGGAAGGAAGCTAAGAGTATCAGAGTAGAGTGAGGAATGGCTGATACAAACATATATCCCAACAAGGTGGGCACTGGTGAACACTTCGGCCAACAAGAATGCCATTCACCACAACATGGGCTTCCCCAGCACAATGGCTAGTTTCAATTGTTAACTTGACACACTTTAAAATTATGTGGGAATGGATTCTCAATGAGGGACTGTCAAGATGTGGGCACACCTATGTAGATGCTGAGAACTCAACTCCAGGCCCCTCGAGAACTAGTAAGGGCTCTTACCTGTTGAGCCATCCAGCCTCTCAATATATGTACTCTTTTAATTTGAAGCTTTCTCATCGCTAATGAGACTGGAGATCTTTGCAACCTCACAATAACTATTTGGATTCCCTTTCCTATATATTTACCATTTTCACCCTGTCATCATTTCTATGTTTTTGTTCTTATTAACCCATTTGAACTAGTTATATCTTTTGGAAATCAAATCTTTGCTCTTCCCATTTACAGCAAATATATTATCCTAGTCTGGGGGTTGTTTATATATTGCAATTGTTTCCTTTTTGCATTCCATTTCTATATGATCATATATACCAATATATCATTTTCTCATTATGCTTTCCTATATTTTTATCCTGTTTAATGAATTATGCCTGTCTCAAATATATTTAAAAATCAAAATTTTCTATATTTTTAAGTGGATTGTTGGAGGGAGTTTTGTTTATTTGCTTATTGCTTATCTTACTTAACTTTGTGAGTGATTTTTAGAGAAATGGGGTTTACAAATTAATTTAAATTGATTTTGCTGTGTATTGTTTGGACAGACAAGTACCCACATACCATGTTTATTTTTCCCTTCTTCACTAACCTATAGTTCTGTCTCTAGGATACATCACATTTTCTTGTATAAATGGCTTTGTATTTCCATCTGAGGGTACTTTTTGTTTTGCTAAACCTACAGCAAGATTTTACAGTCATCAATGTCACAGTTTGGTTAGGTATATCACATAATCTCATTTCCCCCTGAAATCATCTTTGCTATTATTGTCTATGTCCTGAGAAAGGCAAAGAGGTGAGCGAGGAAGGACCTTGGAGCAGTCCCACCTTACTGACTTGGTGGATAGCCAGCAGTCAAGTACTTAGCACAACATCTGAAATTTGACCACAAGTAACATGATTGGTGATGGCTGATCTCAGTTGTCAATGTGATGAGATCCAGAATCACTTGGCAGATGGGCCTCTAGGCACCTCCAAAGGGAAGTATCTTTGCCTAGGTTAATTGAGTTGAGAAGAAACATTCTCTGTGTGTTGGCATCCTCTGGCCTAGGATCTAGTACTACAGAAAAAGAATGTAAGCTGAGTACAAGCATGTATTACAATTCTCTTCCTGACTGTAGATACAATACAAACAGTTGCCTGAAGTTCCCATAGCCATGACTTGTATACCATAGCAGACTGTGAGCCAAAATAAAATCAACCATATAAAAATTGCTTTTGCCAGGATATTTTACCACAACAAAAAGAAAAATAACCAAGGCATAGAACAAAATTTTTGTAGAGATTTACATTCCCTTAACTCTGTATTTATTGAATTGCTTTATAAATTCTTATCTTCTATTTTACTATTGCTTAATTTACAAAGCATGTTACATTTTAAAAATTTATTTATGTATTGTGGTGGAGTCATTTACATGCCATGGCACCCATGCAAACATAGCGGATAATCTACTATGGTCTGTGGCTCTTTTCCTCCCTCATTAGGCTCAAGAACTGAACTCAGATCATCAAGCTTGGCAGCGGGCACCTGTACCTACAGAGCCATCAGTTTGGCCCCCAAAGTCCAGTTTTGAAACATTACAAGTAAGATTTTGGTGACAAGTAGAACATTGCAGGATTAATATAAAAAATGGAATTTTAAAATATCATGAAGATACAGTCATCATCCAAGAATATGGAAATTATAGCAAACAATACAAGAGAAACATCTATGAGATTCAATTAGATAAACATCTAACAAATGTATGCAATAAATTGTCTGATTTATAATAGTCTTCAAACCTTGCCCAAATGTTTTTGATGAGCAACCAAGCAAGCTAGGATGATTGATGTATGCATATAAATAATTTATGACAATTCAACCACATTTACAATTCAGACGACTGTGAAGTTTTCACAAGAAGCTGACAGAAGATGAAGGAAGAAGTTTCAGAAGGAGTCACTTAAAATAACCTGCTCTAGCCCCAAACATACTTTCACTGTAGCTAAATAGATATTTTTCAAACTATCTCCCATTTCTACATCTGTTATTTTGATGTGCTAGGGTCCCACATATGAGGTTTTAGGAAGTGAGTTCAATATTATTTCTTATTTTAGAGCTAAGTAAAAGGAAACATCAAATTAGTTAGGATTTAGCAAAGACCGAAGAAATGTGGGAATAAGTTTTGAACTGTTTCAGTTCTTTTTTTTTTTTTTCTTGCTTGTGTTCACATTTCATGATACTTTTTTTTTATTCCATCTCATATCTTCTAATTTCTTGAGTTATATAAATGAAGGGGCAGCTATTGTTTTTTTAGCAATCCAATTGTACTTTGGAGTAGCTAAGAGTATTACTTCAAAGGGGTGTTTTAGAGTTTCTGCTAATGTGAGTGCTGCACTTACATATTTTCATTACATGAATCAAAGGCAAAACCAAGGAGTTCCAACTTAACCTTCCTCAGCCAGCTTCACTGTGTCCACATCATCTAATACCTCCAGCTTCTTCATTTCCTTTTGCTGCTCTGTATTGGCCAATGTGTGCCTACTTTGCAAGTTTCGTAAGTGATGCATGGAAGCTAACAAAAGCCACAGGAACAAAACCCTGATACTGCTGCATTTGCCTAACATGAGCTGCTCTGGAGGATGAGTAATAGCCTGCTCTCCATCATCAGGAACAACTGAGTTGACTCTAGTTTAATTCTGTCTTTCAAACCTAAACTCGTGGAAGTAAGAGAACTAGATATTGCTGCTACTTCGTAGCTAAATTGGCAAAGAATAGAGCATGGGGTAAATTAGGGTGCACTTGATAGTAAGAACTAATTTTTCTATGACACCAGAGCATGGCACAGAGTAAAAGCACTTAAATAAAGACATGCTATCAAACCATTGGCATGTGTTCTACCACTCTTTAGAGTTCACCTTATCAACACTTAATAACAGGGTTAGAAAAGAGGATTTCAAGCAAACTCAGTCAATAGAAATATTACACACGGTGCCATTTATTAGCAATTAACAACAGTCGATCATTGCTAATTTCAGAATTACTCTCTGCCTAAATGACACTGAACTTGTGATCTAAGAAATAAGAAGGAAATAGCATGTTCAAAACAATGGAGAAAGCTAAAATCTTGCAGATAGGGGGCTGGAGAGATGGATCAGCTCAGAGTACAAGCTGCTCTTTCAGATGAACTGAGTTTTGTTCCCAGAACCCTCATGGTCATCCAAAACCACCACCAACTCCAGGGGATCTAATATACTCCTGTGATTTCTGTGTGTACCACACACGTGCATGGTTCACACAGTACATTCAGGTAACACACACATACACATAAAATAAATAAGTATAAAAATGATTTTTATGTAGGAGAACATTGTTTAAAATGTGAGGACTTGGGTGGGGGGAGGCTGGAGAGATGGCTCAGTGGTTAAGAGTACTGACTGCTCTTCAAGAAGTCCTAAAAGCCAGCAACCACATGGTGGCTCACAACCATCTGTAATGGGATTCAACGCCCTCTTCTGAAGTATCTGAAGACAACTATAGTGAGCTCATAAAAATAATAAATTATATATATATGTGTGTGTGTGTGTATATATAATGATGTGTCTGAAGACAACTATAGTGAACTCATATAAATAATAAAATAAATTATATATGTATATATATATACATATGTATATACATACATACACACACACACACACACACACACACACGGAATGAAATTAAAGTTAGTGTTTCTGAAGAATGCTGAATGAGAGCCAAAGCCACAAGTCACACTTGTGCAATGACCCATAACTCAGCCTGGCACGTATACTGCTCTGCCTCAGATGGTAGTAAGAGGCATGTGAACTGCAAGTGTGTGGGTGGGTGGAGGGGTTTTCAGTGGATTCAAGGTAAGTCTCAAAGCTGAGTAAGGGGAATCATCATGGCTTGCTGATGGTTTGAACCCAGGAATGGGAACTGATCCCAGGTAAATTCAACTGGACCAGTCAACTTGGTGGACTATGGAGAAAACCATTAGCAGCTAGAAAGGTAGAAAAGAAGCAGGATCTGCAGGGAAAGATTAGGAATTCTTCTCTGATAAGCTAGAGTCGTAGAGTCTGCATACTGAGCAGTGATGTAGATAAATCAGGTGTTAGCCATAGATACAGGACCACAAGTATAGGAAGTATTCTTGGCTGGAGATCAAATGAGATATTTGTACCTAAGAGTATCTAAAACTTCGACATTAGATATGCCATCCAGAAAGACAGTGTGGGCAGCAAATGGAAGCAGCTAAAACCCATGACAAAGCTGAAGCACCTCAGAAGGACGCTCGACAGAAGAGCAGGCTCAATAAAGGAATGTAAGAAGGAACAAGTAGTAGTATCCAAAGAGGTAAAATATATGTATTTATAACATAAAGACAGATATAAAACCACCATGTTTATCATTATTTGAGATCATTAGTGACTTGTAAGGGATTTCTGGGTAGTGGTAAAATCCTACTGAGAGCTGACCGAATGATGTGTGAGTGTGTATGTGTGTGTATGTTTGTGTGTGCATATGAGTGCATTCTCAAGTATGTGTGGCCTTGAGTACAAGAGTTCACGTTTATTTGGAGGTAAGAGGTGGACATTCGGTGACTTCTTCAAGTATTGCTACTGGCTCAACTGGCTGGTCAGCAAGCTCTAGGGATCCTGTTGACCCAGCATTGGGGTTACTCACATAAATGTCACCACATCAGGCCTTTATGTGGATGCTGGAGATCAGACTCAGGGCTCCACATTTACATTCAAGAACTCACTGACAGCCATCATACTAGTCCCTGATGCCCTCATTATAAATGTGAATGAATGAATGAATGAATGAATGAATGAATGAATGAATAGTGAATCCTACATATTACCTCCAGGGTCCTATTGTAGTTTGAATCTGTAATATCCTACATGGACTTGTGTTTTGAATGTTACCTCGAAAAAGTTTGAAGGCCATGGAGAATTTATAAGGTAGGGCCTTGAAAATGGATCTAGGTCACTGGGTTATAACCACCCCTAATCCTGGCCACAGTCTCTGCTTCCTGTCTACCATCATGTGACCAGCTACTGTCTGATGCTTCTGCTGCCAAAGAGAGCTCTTCTAATTTGCTTTTGCTGCCATGATGGACTGTAATACTCTGTACCCAAAAGTGAATAAATCTTTCTCTCCTTCCTTAAATTGTTTCCATTGGGTATTCAGTCACAGTTGTGAGAACAGAAAAGGATTCAAACCAAGAAAGCAACCAAGTGAGATTCAACCCTGAACAGTTTGGCTTCATAGTTCCCAAGGCTCTCACCAGTCATTGCTGGTGCATGGCTTTCTAGTAAGACATTCGGTGCTGCTGATTTCATCATGCCTCTATTTTGGGGTCACAAAGGCAAAGAGAGATGTAGGAGCATGTGAGAGAAACTCACATGTTATTTCCTTTCATCACCATGGTGACAGCGCACCTATTATTAACTCAAACAAGTCAATGGCCTTTCTCTACACAAAGAATAAACAGGCTGAGAAAGAAATTAGGGATACAACACCCTTCTCAATAGTCACAAATAATATAAAATACCTTGGGGTGACTCTAACTAAGGAAGTGAAAGATCTGTATAATAAAAACTTCAAGTATCTGAAGAAAGAAATTAAAGAAGATCTCAGAAGATGGAAAGATCTCCCATGCTCATGGATTGGCAGGATCAACATTGTAAAAATGGCTATCTTGCCAAAAGCAATCTACAGATTCAGTGCAATCCCCATCAAAATTCCAACTCAATTCTTCAACGAATTAGAAAGAGCAATCTGCAAATTCATCTGGAATAACAAAAAACCTAGGATAGCAAAAACTTCTAAAGGATAAAAGAACCTCTGGTGGAATCATCATGCCTGACCTAAAGCTTTACTACAGAGCAATTGTGATTAAAACCTGCATGGTCCTGGTATAGTGACAGACAAGTAGACCAATGGAATAGAATTAAAGACCCAGAAATGAACCCACACACCTATGGTCACTTGATTTTCGACAAGGGAGCTAAAAGCATCCAGTGGAAAAAAGACAGCATTTTCAACAAATGGTGCTGGCACAACTGGAGGTTATCATGTAGAAGAATGTGAATTGATCCATTCCTATTTCCTTGTACTAAGGTCAAATCTAAGTGGATCAAGGAACTCCACAAAAAACCAGAGACAGTGAAATTTATAGAGGAGAAAGTGGGGAAAAACCTCGAAGATGTGGGCACAGGGGGGAAATTCCTGAATAGAACAGCAATGGCTTGTGCTGTAAGATCGAGAATTGACAAATGGGATCTCATAAAATTGCAAAGTTTCTGTAAGGCAAAGAACACCGACAAAAAGGCCACCAACAGACTGGGAAAGGATCTTTAACTATCCTAAATCAGATAGGGGACTAATATGTAATATATATAAAGAACTGAAGAAGGTGGACTCCAGAAAATCTGATAATCCCATTAAAAAATGGGACTCAGAGCTAAACAAAGAATTCTCACCTGAGGAATACTGAATGGCTGAGAAGCACCTGAAAAAAATGTTCAGCATCCTTAATCATCAGGGAAATGCAAATCAAAACAGCCGTGAGATTCCATCTCACACCAGTCAGAATGGCTAAGATCAAAAATTCAGATGACAGCAGATGCTGGCAAGGATGTGGAGAAAGAGGAACACTCCTCCATTGCTGGTGGGATTGCAAGCTTATACAACCACTCTGGAAATCAGTCTGGCGGTTCCTCAGATATTTGGACATAGTACTACCAGAGGATCCTGAAATATCTCTCCTGGGCATATATCCAGATGTTCCAACTGGTAAGAAAGACACATGCTCCACTATTTATAGCCTTAGTTATAATAGCCAGAAGCTGGAAGGAACCCAGATGTTCCTCAACAGAGGAATGGATACAGAAAATGTGGTACATTTACACAATGGAGTACTACTCAGCTATTAAAAAGAATGAATTTATGAAATTCCTAGACAAATGAATTGACCTGGAGGGCATCATCCTGAGTGAGGTAACCCAATCACAAAAGAACTCACATGATATGTACTCACTGATAAATGGATATTAGCCCAGAAACTTAGAATACCCAAGATACACGATACGAAGCACATGAAACTCAAGAAAAATGAAGACCAAAGTGTGGTCACTTTGCCCCTTCTTAGAATTGGGAACAAAACACCCATGGAAGGAGTTACAGAGACAAAGTTTGGAGCTGAGACAAAAGGATGGACCATCTAAAGACTACCATATCTGGGGATTCATCCCATAATCAGCCGCCAAAGCAGACACCATTGCATACACTAGCAAGATTTTGCTGAAAGGACCCTGATATAGCTGTCTCTTGTGAGGCTATGCCGGGGCCTAGCAAACACAGAAGTGGATGCTCACAGTCAGCTATTAGATGGTTCACAGGGCCGCAATGGAGGAGCTAGAGGAAGTATCCAAGGAGCTAAAGGGGTCTGCAACCTTATTGGTGGAAGAACAATATGAACTAACCAGTACCCCCTGGTCCTCTTGTCTCTAGCTGCATATGTATCAGAAGATGGCCTAGTTGGCCATCATGGGAAAGAGAGGCCCATTGGTCGTGCAAACTTTATATGCCTCAGTACAGGGGAATGCCAGGGCCAAGAGGTGGGAGTGGGTGGGTAGGGGAGTGTGGGGCGGAGGGTATGGGGGACTTTTGGGATAGCATTGGAAATGTAAAAGAGGAAAATACTCAATAAAAAAATGAAAAAAAAAAGAACAAGAGGGAAGAAGAAAGAGAGAAGGAGTGAAAAGGAGTGGATGGGAGGAGTCAAATCTAAATTAAATGTTGGAACGAATGCCCATAACATGGACATATAATTTGAAGTCCAAACTGCAAAGTCTCTGCATAACCCTTTCTGTACACCTAATCCATGCCTCCTTTCTTCCATACAAGGAATAATTGTTCTCGAGGCTCTGGAGATAATCGATTTGAATATCTCATAATGACTCATTTGCTTTATAACACATTGCATTCATAACAATTTCAGAGTAGCAGTACAGTAATCACCTACATGATGCCACATCTAATATGATGACTGAAAGCCAGAAATAAATTGGCTTTGCTTTTGAAAAAACAAACAAACAAACAAACAAAATTTGAGGGAGGGAGTGTTTGTTTCAGCTCCAGCTGGAGGAGACAATCCATCACAGCTAAGCATGGCAGCAGGAACAGGAAGCAGCTACCACACTGCATATGCAGTCAGGAAGCAGAGAACAAACAGGAAGTGATTGGGGGCTAAAAACCCTCAAAATCTGCTCCCAGTGACCCAATTCCTCCAGTAGGTTCCATCCCTGTCCTCAAACAGTGCCACCATCTGGGGACCTCCTGTTCAAGTACATAAGCCTGTGGGGGACATTATTTTTTCACATTCAAGCGACATTGTGGATGCCCTGACTTTTCCTCAAAACAATTGACACCATGATTTAAGAGAAAGAACCACAGAAGAATCTTAAATTACCATTGCCCTGCCCTGTTCTCCTAACAGGAAGAACTGCTCATTGTCTCCACCTAATTTTCAAATAGAAAAGTTCTATTTAAATCCATGTGGGATCAGTCTTTAGTCAAAATATGGTTCAGTTTCCTACGCAATTGCAATCATCGTGTTACATTAAATCAATTAACTTTGTTATGTCAATTTTAAGGTAAAACGGCTTCAGGCAGAACAATTTTATTTCTTGGGAATTAAGCAAAGGAGAGGAAGGTGCCAGAGCAGCATCTGTGTCTTCTGTCAGGCACATTTTAATGATGTGAAAATTTGAAGGGTTTCTTGAGAGCAAAGCTTGCCAAAATCACCAGATGACACTATGGCCTTCATCATGGCCTGAGCCAATAGCTTACCAGGAGGAATAATTGCTCTGCCAAGTGAGTGACATGGACTAGAAGGTGTGTTCCTTTTCTGTGTTAAGAATAAAAATACAGGCAAGCAACAGCATTTATGGGAAAATGTTACTTCTCTGGTAAAGAATGTGCCCACAGAGCTGGGGAGACCACTGACTCTAAGGGGCTTGAGGGTGTAACACCTGGTGATCCCCTCTTTCTTTTTTCTATTGGTTTAAAGGTGCCTCTGCATCAGTGGCTGAGTCTCTGTCTCTGTCTATAAGAAATAGTGGAATTGTTGATTGGCTAGAGTAAGAGTGGGCACCCCAACCTCTCCTTTCTTATGTAACAGGTACAGAGGCCACTCTCATGTGAGAGAAAGTGGGCTGTATCTTACAGAAAAAGGTATTGCTGTGGACAAAATGTCATGAAAGAGGGAAGAAAAAGAAACTCACTGCCTATTGCTAGGAGGAAACTGTCATAAAAATCACCAACCGAAGTTTCTCGTGTGACTGCTTCCTCTGAATTGAAGCATTCCATTCTGGAAGGAGAACAGAGGATTACCCAGTGTTCAGGAAACTAATAATACTTAAGGGACAGGAAATTAATGAAATTTACAAGATTCATAAGGCTCCCTCTTGAGGTCACACCAGCAGTATACAACAGGTGATGCAGGGGAGACTTTTCAGTGGACCTGCCTATAAATTGTTGGGAACATCAATCACACAGGTTTCATGAGTCATCACCCAAGCTGCGTTGGGCAGTGAGACCTGAATCACACATGTGCTGTAAGTAAGCACCAAATACTCCTGGTTTGGCCAAGTTATCTGTGGATGGAACTGTTTCATTGGCCAGCCATTTATTGGGGCCAAATAGATGTGTTCTTTCTCCTCAGAAAAAGTCATGCAACACACTGAAACAGAATGAGAGTCAGGTGTGATTGTTTGCTATGCTCCTGTCTTAGAGTTTTACTGCTATGAAGCGACACCATGGACAAGGCAACTCTTATAAGGACAACACTTAATTGGGCTGGCTTACAGGTTTAGTGGCTCAGTTCATTATCATCAAGGTGCAAACATGGCAACATCCAGGCAGGTATGATACAGGAGGAGCTGAGAGTTCTACATCTTCATCTGAAGGCGGCTAGTAGAAGACTGACTTCCAGGCAGCTAGGATGAGGGTCTTAAAGCCCACACCCACAGTGACACACCTACTCCAACAAGGCCACACCTCTTAATAGTGCCACTCTCTGGCCAAAGCATATATAAGCCACCACAGTGTTCATTCTTCCCGTATATCCCACTTCACACCAGAGAAAATCACAGCCCATGGGAGGTCCCTGGGTTTCTCAAAATCCAGCATCTAGATATAGTGAGAGTAAAGAAACACAGACCTGAGTCTGGTGGCAGTTGCTCTCCTTCTTCCTGCCTGATGGATAGGACTGCAGCTGGCACGGATCCTCTATGTGGTTGAGAGGAGAATAGTCAGTTATTTTGCTCTATAAAATGTTAGGTTACTGCAGGCGTGTTTATTATTTCCACAGCAAAAATATAGTACTATCAAATAAGTGTCAAATCTCTTTCATGCCAATAGGCAAAGACTAAAGGCTGGGTATGAGAGAAAAGTGAGTCAAGGCTTAAGGCTGGAGGAAACCATCACTTTCTGCCCAGTAACTGTACTGAGGACCAATCCCAGCTCTGCTACACTAGGGTAGCAACTTCTGAAACCCAGCATCAAATTGGTTATTTTCAAAATGCTTAGATATTTGGAGAGCAAAGGAATTTACAGGAGAAAGAGCACAAGCCTCCACTCGGGATACGCTCTGCTGATCTGCGTTTCCATTTACAGAAATGAAAATTCTAAATTGGGCTCCAGCTGCATTTGGAATTTCGTCTTCAAATTAAACGGCTCTGCTGCCTCATGGAATTGTAGTTAATACATGGTGATTTCTCGGGGTAAGCTTGACTCCCTGGCACACTGGAGTGGAGTTAATGAAGTAAAACGATTGTGGCACACATTGAGTGGATTAGGCTGGGTAAGGCTGCCATGAGGAATGACGCCTTCCCTTTGGTTCTGTTAAGACTGGAGAGTGTGACCATGATGCCTTGGAATGACTATAGATAGGAAGTCCTTCAGGAGAGTGTTAGTTTGCTGCATTTTGGAAAATGCAAAAGAACTAAATGGTTTTAATGGAAAGTAGAGTCTAAGATGTCCTTGACTGGGTGTGTTCTGGGTTGGCTTGTGCTTCTTCCTATGTGAGGCGTTTGAGTGCAGGTAAGAAAACTTAGTGGGTAAGGGCATTTAGTGGCAAAATTGATGGCCTGACTTGGATCCTGGATATCCACATGATAGAAGAAGAGATTTTATTCCTTAAAGTGGTTTTTTTGACCTCACACAAGTACCATGTATACACACACACACACATACACACACACACACACTCATAAATAAGTAAACAAATAATAAATAAATGCAATTTTTATAAGAGTGTCAGGCTAATGAAAAATCAGTTGCACAGACCTATGAGCCATGACAAGAAAAGGGTTAGCCCACTAGAGGGCTATGTTAGGACTTGACATTTGGGTGTTGCCCATTGATACTGGCATTGTGCAAGTGCAGTTCTGAACCATCAGATAGGATGATGTGAGGCTAAAATTCTTTTTTTTTCCAATTTTATTAGGTATTTTCTTCATTTACATTTCAAATGCTATCCTGAAAGTACCCCCCCATGCCCTCCCCCTCCCCTACCCACCCACTCCCACTTCTTGGCCCTGGTGTTCCCCTGTATTGGGGCATATAAAGTTTGCAAGACCAAGGGGCCTCTCTTCCCAATGATGGCCGACTAGGCCATCTTCTGCTACATATGCAGCTAGAGACACAAGCTCTGGGGGTACTGGTTAGTTCATATTGTTGTTCCACCAATAGGATTGCAGACCCCTTTAGCTCCTTGGATACTTTCTCTAGCTCCTCCATTGGGAGCCCTGTGTTCCATCCAATAGCTGACTGTGAGCATCCACTTCTGTGTTTGCCAGGCACTGGCATAGCCAATTTGAGGCTAAAATTCTATGACCAAATATACAAGAGAAGCAGTGTCTTCCACATCTCCCTAAGCTCCCTCCTATACAGGAACTTTCTGAATTCATCACCTTTACAAATTACTTTCCTAACTAAAACGCATTGAATAACTATAAAGACTGTTGTTTGAATCTGTTTCTCATGGTTAGAGGGCTCAAAGCTGTACCTTGGCTTGAGTAAATAGGTTATATCCACTTCTTGGTATTCTTCACAGAGGACACAGGCATGGACCTCACCTTGCAAAAGTACAGCAAGCGATCCTTATGCTCTGTTGACAGAAAGCACTTGACTATCACCAGGCATCATAGTGTGAATCTTTGCCCATCCTTCTAAATTTTTACAATGAAAGATAAGGCTTTGGGAAGAAAGGTCCATCATGAGGATGATACCTACCAGATGGAAACAGTGCCTGAATTTAGAAAAAAAATCTGAGAGAACCTCCTACCCCGTCCATCTGATAAGGAGCCAGTGAGAATACAGACATCCCCAAAACTAGACACCAGACACCTTGAGCTTGAGTACCCAAATATGTAAAAGTGTAAGAAAAGCATCTCTTCTTTGTAAACTATCTGGCCTGTGTTACTTTGTCGTAGCACCTTAAGAAGACTAGGACCCAGAAACAGTATACTTTAATACACTAATAGTGGAAACAGAATTCAGAATCAATCAGAATATTATCAATCAGAATATTAATCTCCTACATCTTGTCAATCCAGTCTGGGGCAGCTAGGGAAGATTTTTCTTCTGTACCAAATATATTTCAGTTAACATACCCACATATGCAAACATACATGCAGAGAGAGAGAGAGAGAGAGAGACAGACAGACACTGAAAGAATCAGTCCTTAAAATGTCATTTTCTGCAAATATACAAAGAGACATATTAAATAACATACTATTTTGAGTCATAATCTTATAGCCCAGGCTAGTCCTGAGCTGCTTAATTTTGTGACAAGCTAGAATTTTCTGAAGAAACCATAATTAAGAAAATGCCTCCATAAGACTGTACTGTAGACGAGTCTGCAGAGTATTGTCTTGAATAAGATTGAAGTAGAGGGCCCATCCTAAAGAAGGTGGTGCCACCTCTGGACAAATGGTCTAGGGTGTTATAAGAAAACCAGCTAAGAAACCCATGTGGTGCAAGCCAGCCAGCAGCACTTCTTTCAAGGCCTCTGCATGACTTCCTGCCTCCAGGTTCCTATCATGCTTGACTCCTTTCCCTGACTTCTCTAGGTGATGAAGTGATACTTGGAAGTGTAAGATAAAGTAAGCCCTTTTGTCTTCAAATTTAATTTGGTAATGATGTTTTATCACAACAATAAAACCCAATCTAATATAAGCCTTAAACTTAATAGGTAGTCAGATATAAGCTCAATTTTTCTGATCCTCCTGCTTCTACCACCAAAGTCTACCATCACAAGCTAGAATGAGAGCTTATACCTAGCTTCTTAAGTTTTCTGATGAGGCTGCTCTGACTAGGAATAAGGGAACCTTCTTTTACACACACACACACACACACACACACACACACACACACACACACACACACATTCTGTCATGTTTGCCAAACATTCCTTGGCTCAGTTCTCCCATCAGTGATCAAGAACAAATATAATGCACTGGGAAGCCAGGAAAAACTCCTGGAAAAAGTGTCCTCAAAGACTGAATGTGAACAGATTTTTACACTTACTATTATAGTATGCTCAGTTACTATTACAACACAAATTTTGCATGTGTATGAGTGTGTATGTGTGTGTGTGTGTGTGTGTGTGTGTAGATATGAACACACTGAGGCCAGATCCTGATTATGAGTGCCTTCCTTGATCACTCTCCGCTTTATATACTGAGGTAAGGTCTCTCAGTGAACCCTGAGCACTCTGGTTTGGTTAGTCCGACTAGCAAGCTAGCAGCAATGATAGTGGGCTGCCGTACCCCCCAGGCACTTAGGTGGATTCTGGGGACTTAACCCCCTGCTCCCATAATTGCACAGCCAGTGCTCCGAATGCTGAACCACCTTCTTAACCCACAATTTAGACATTTATGATTAAAACTGCAAACCAGAACAAAATACACATGGAAGGCATTACAGAAACAAAGTTCAGAACTGAGACAGAAGGAAAGACTATCCAGAGACTGCCCCACCCGGGGATCCATCTCATATATAACCACCAAACCCAGACACTATTGCATATGCCAGAAAAATTTTGCTGACAGGACCCTGAAATAGCTCTCTCTTGTGAGTCTATGCCAATGCCTGGCAAATACAGAAGTGGATGCTCATAGTCATCTATTGGATGACACAGGGCCCCTAATGAAGGAGCTAGAGAAAGTACCCAAGAAGCTAAAGGGGTCTGCAACCCTATAGGAAGAACAATGATATGAACTAACCAGTACCCCCCAGAGCTGTGTCTCTAGTTACATATGTAGCAGAGGATAGCCTAGTCAGCCATCAATGGGAGGAGAGGCCCTTGGTATTATGAAGATCATATGCCCCAGTACAGGGGAATGCCAGAGCCAGGAAGCAGGAGTGGGTGGATTAGGGAGCAGGGTGAGGGGAGGGTATAGGGGGCTTTGGAGATAGTATTTGAAATGTAAATGAAGAAAATATCTAAAAAAAAAAAAAAAAACCCCAAACCTGAAAACCATTTTCTACAATATCTACACCATTATGCAATTAATTTTTAAAAAGCATTAATCCATGAATCAAATCATTCTGTTTGCTGTCATGATTTATAGCATTCCTCAAGTTATGAAAATATATCACATGATTTTCCCTCCTGTCATCAAAGAAAATATGTAGCAGAGATGTCATTTGAAATGTTACACTGGGGACTAGAGAGTTGTCTCGTGGGGAAAAAGTACTTACTGTGCTTCCAGAGGACCAGAGTTCAGATCCCGGTACCCATATCAGGGGGCTCCCAAATAACTGTGATACCATTTCCAAGGGAATCAGCACTTCTTTCTGGCACCAGGGCACACACACACACACACACACACACACTAAAATAACATTTTTTTTAATTTAGTTTATAAATATATGTAAATATTGTAGCTGTATCTCTAAACATCCTAAAATAGCCAGAGTAACAAAAACAGTAAACTATACTACATTCTAATTAATAAAACATAAATAGCATAAACCTATTTCCAAGCAAATGCTTTACTTGAATGTTAGAAATTATAAAAATGAGGTGCTACTGTAAGCCTTAGAATCACACTGAAATATCATTACAAATCTGTTAACAAGTTTCAAAAACCCAAACAATGTGCACTGTTAAGCACGCTGCATCTGTTTGTTTTCCTCTTAGGTCAACTTACATCCTTTCCTTTGTGATACACAGAGGTTCTTGGTGCCATCTGATCCTGTTCAGCACACAGGAAGACAGAATTAATACCCAGCCATGACTACTCATTGCCAATATAATTAATTTCAGTTGGATTTGTCAGATGTTGTCAAATAATTATTCCAAATATTTTAATTAAGTGATAGTATTATTTTTAACACCACACCTGACTTAATAAGTGTTCTGATGTCAAATATAATTTTAACATTGAAATATTAGTGTCTTGATTTTTCCAAGAAAAAATTATAAAAACACTAGAAAGATAGTCTAGGTCAAAACTGTATGTGACTTTCACTAAACTATACTAACCCAATGGCTGTCTCTTCTACAGTCTTCAGCACTCAGTACAGGAAAGTTGACTCCAATGTGTTGAAGGAACTTGAGTGTTTCACCCTGAGAATGTCACAGGGAGTCACTCCCTATAAAGCCCCATTTGTATCTTGGACAGGACTTAAATGAGTCATTCTTTATTATTAAAGCCTGCTAAATGCTGCTGGTAGTTATATATCTCACATACAACAATGGTTCCTGGCAACTTTCCCCTCCAAGCCAACACTTGCTGTAAGGCAAAGCCAATCCTGACAAGGCTATGCTTACCACCTGCCAATCAACCTGTTACTAAAATCACCAAGGATGAGCTATCTCTATCTTCACTTAAGTGCTTGCATGTTCGATGTTCCCTGCCAAGCTGGCCTGAGCAGCTGATTCCATTTCCTCAGAAGCACGTGTGGGCATCCTTTCCTTTGGCTTGTAGAAGGAACCCATTTTGTTTCTGCTGGAGAGAATTGGATGGGTAGATAGGACAAAGTATTGCAATTAAAATGACCTTCACCCTGCAGGTCTAGGTTTTTGTCAATAGAATCTTTTGTAGAATTTACAAACTTCAAAATGAAAGCTCTCTTGACAGAAATGGATAAAGAACAACTTCTACCACCCTTCCTTGTGCCATAACACTACATTGCTTCATACGGTGTCTGGCAGGAGGATGCACTGTTCCTTATCCTTGGTTCTATCCTATCTTACCTACTGAGCTCATCTTTTCCATGTCATCACTAGAAGCTCTCTACCTTATTTTCCTGACAGGATTTAAGATGACTTCATCCTGTAGACTCCTTCCCCTTCTGAGTAACTTCAGCTGGCCTGACCAAATACAAAGGACCAGCAGCCAAGACACTAAGTTCTAGGTGACTCTCCCAAAGTTCTCTTCCTATTCAGAACCCAGTAGATGATGTTGCTACTAAGACCTCTACTTCTTCATGGCTCCAATTTCCACTCCCTGGGCTGTTGGGTAGACAAACACCCAGATTTCACACCCATTTGTTTCTGGATGCCTCCAGATCTCCTAATGATGTCCCTGAATATTACACAAGTATCTATATCAATTCTTCACCATCCTGCCCTAAGAACTGAACAGATCCCCATGAATCCTAGACCATCTGTCAAAACTTTGATGAATACATTTCCCAAAGGCACATTCCAGGAAAGGGGGGATGTGGAGTCTCGGGTTAGCTCCCTAAGGCCTCACATCTGTAGCCAGTGCATTTATAATAAAGAATAGAAGAAGTCAGTGGTAACACTTCCAGTGTGATACTCACAAGACATTCAGTGTGAGGACATCAAACTGTAGCAGGATGCATTCAGAATTTCTAATTTCATTCTGTATGAATCCCAGCTAAATAATACAAAGAATAAAAGACAATGCATTAAGTGAAGATATTTTACCTCCCTCCAATCCAGGTATGTCAAGCTCAGAATCTGCTAGCTTTGACAGATCTCAAGTGTTCGCTTTCACCAACCTCTCTTGTCAACCTTTTTGAACTACCTCTATCTGTAACACTTCCCAAAGCCTTCTTAATGGGAAGTTCACTGCTCTTCTCTGTGTTAAAAGAAAATCTACTGTTTATCCTGGCCAAACTAGGTACTGTGTCATAAGTAATATTAAATTTTGCCCCCAAGTCTTTATAATTTTAAGCACTTGACAGGTAGTTAATGAGGATTTTGACTTCCCTATCCCTGCAGAGTTCTTCTAAATAATAAGTGGTTATCTTATTCACCAGGTGTCAGTCTGAGTAATAAAAACGAATACAAATGATTTTTCATTATGTTAGTAATTTGAATCATAATTCTGTTTCCCTCCCATTTCCAGAAGCAGTACACTGTAACAAAATCAATGTCCTCTAGAAAAAAAATATCATTAAGATTGGAATTTTAAATGAATTCTCAATCTGGACCAGTTAATAAATTGCTTTATGGTGAGTGTTGCCCAACAAGTTTACAGAAATTAAGTAGAATGGACTTAATTCTGTATTTCTCTTACCATCAACACTTTGTATGTCTTTAAGAGAAGAGCGGATGCAGTATTGTTGACATGATCAAGCTGAACTAAATGCGCATTGGTTTGCAAGAATTCCCGAGCAACTTGGTTGCATGGGTTTGCACAGAATTCTGTCTCTCTTTCTCTTTGTGTGTGTGTGTGTGTGTGTGTATCTGTGTGTGTATCAAAATTCAATCTGTACATAGTTCATGATAGTAAAGTAGTAGTAAAAATAGCTGGCAAATGCTCTTTCCTTACAAGGTGTCTCTATATCCTTACCTATTCCTGTTTTTTTTTTTTTCCAATGATAAAAGAAACTCATCCACGCAGGATCAAAGATAATATATAACTGGGGAAAAAGGTTTACATTCCACAGAATCCTACCAACTCAGCCACCAACCTCTGAAACTCCAGCCTAGGATTCTTCTCCCCAAAGGACCCCAATAGCGACTCTGAGGTGGAATAGGTGAGACCTGTAAAATTGTGTTCTAAGACAGCAAATGATGCCATTTCCTAAGACGGTAAAGGATTCTACTTCAAGCATTTGCCTTTAAGGTCTCTTTCTGCAACACTTTAGCTGTGATAGAAGTACCAAAGGACAACCAGCAAGAGTCAGTTCTCTTTCATTACTACTTAATGTCTATCCAAAATCACAGTGGATGAAACTCAGGTCATCAGGCTTGGTGGTAAGCACCTTTATTCACTGAACCACCTCAAAGACCCTACATTCTTATAGCATGCACCTCTAAGGGAATGAACCAAGAGCAGACAGGATTCTTAGGCAGTGGTTGTTTTTTTTTTTTGTTTTGTTTTGTTTTGTTTTACTTATTTTAATATTGAACAAATTAAGGAAGGAAGGATCAATTTGGTTCATTGTTTTAAATGGTTGCTTGATTCCATGCATTTTGGCCATCATAGTCACAAAAGGGTATGGCAGAGGTTGTTTTTCACTTCCTACTAAAGATGAAGCAGAGCAAAGAAGACAGGAAGGGCTAAAGTTGAAGCAATCCAAACATCCACCACAAGGGACCTACTACTTCCGGAAATAGCAGCAATATCCAGAGGACATCGGAGCCCAATGGTTACTCCTCTACTTTCTGACTGAAATGTTTTCATAGCTTCACATTGCTCTATCCAAAGGCATTGTACCCCTATTTCTCTGTATTCCTTACACACCTCTGATACTAAGCAACCAGTATTCTGACACCCTCACCTTAATGAGAACGTCTTTTTTATTATTTTTTATTAATTATTTTCTTATTTTACATTTCAAATGCTATCCCAAAAGTCCCCCATACCCTCCCCCCACTCCCCTATCCACCCACTCCCACTTCTTGGCCCTGGCATTCCCCTGTACTGAGGCATATAAAGTTTCCATGACCAAGGGGCCTCTCTTCCCAATGATGGCCAACTAGGCCATCTTCTGCTACATATGCAGCTAGAGGCACGAGCTCTGGGGATACGGGTTAGTTCATATTGTTGTTCCACCAATAGGGCTGCAGACCACTTTAGCTCCTTGGGTACTTTCTCCAGCTCCTCAATTGGGGGCCCTGTGATCCATCCAATAGCTGACTGTGAGCATCCACTTCTGTGTTTGCCAGGCACTGGCATAGCCTCATACAAGACAGCTATATCAGGGTCCTTTCAGCAAAATCTTGCTGGCGTATGTAATGGTGTCTGTGTTTGGAAGCTGATTATGGGATGGATCCCCAGGTGCAGCAGTCTCTAGATGGTCCATCCTTTTGTCTCAGCTCCAAACTTTGTCTCTGTAACTCCTTCCATGGGTGTTTTGTTCCCAATTCTAAGAAGGGGCAAACCACTCTGGAAATCAGTCTGGCGGTTTCTCAGATATTTGGACATAGTACTACCAGAGGATCCTACAATACCTCTCCTGGGCATATATCCAGAAGATGTTCCAGCTGGTAAGAAGGACACATGCTCCACTATGTTCATAGCAGCCTTATTTATAATAGCCAGAAGCTGGAAAGAACCCAGATGCCCCTCAACAGAGGAATGGATACAGAAAATGTGGTACATTTACACAATGGAGTACTACTCAGCAATTCGAAACGATGAATTTATGAAATTCCCAGGCAAATAGATGGACCTGGAGGGTATCATCCTGAGTAAGGTAACCCAATCACAAAAGAACTCACATGATATGTACTCACTGATAAGTGGATATTAGCCCAGAAACTTAGAATACCCAAGATACAAGTTGCAAAACACATGAAACTCAAGAAGAATGAAAACCAAAGTGTGGTCACTTTGCCCCTTCTTAGAATTGGGAACAAAACACTAATGAGAACATCTTTAAGATGCACCATCCTTCAATTATGGAATATAAGTGGAGAAAATGTGTTGGAAATGGATTTGTAGCACACAGCCACATACACACACACACACATGCACACGCACACATACACATACACACAAACACATACACAGAGAGAGAGAGAGAGAGACAGACAGACAGACAGACAGACAGTAAGAGAGACACAGAGAGAGAGAGAGAGAGAGAGAGAGAGAGAGAGAGAGAGAGAGAGAGAAAGAGAGGGGAAAAATAGCCCTACACAGAATCAAGTACTATTACATTGTAATATTGTATTAGTCTCTTGTTAGTATAACAAATTATATGGGGAAGTCAACATGAAAGAGGAATGATGTATTTGAGCTCACAGTTTCAGAGGATACAGTCTGGTACCAGGGAGTGGCATTATACAGGGATTGAAAGAAGGATGAACATGACAGCAGCAAAGTCTGCCATGTAGGAAGCTGCCCATATTACAGTGACTATTAAAGAGTTGGGGGAAAGATTCAGTGGCAAGATCTGCTCTTCAATCTGGATATGGCAGTGCATGTCTGCAATCCCAGAACTTGGGAGGTAGAGGCAGAGGTAGAGGCAGGAGAATCAAAGATTAAGGGTCATCCTTAGCTACATGGTGAATTATAGGGCAGAATGATTATTGAATTAATTGTAGGCTACTATATTAGATGCTGTCTCAAAAAAACAAACAAAACAAAACCCTAATAGTTCATTCATCTATAAACACAGTCCCTTGGTGAATTTACTGTTCTTATGGTCCAGGCACCTATTATCTGAGTAACCTGTTGGCAATCTGGCCTGAAACACATAAGCTATAGCAAAATTTTACATTGAAACCATAACAAAAAGAAAAACTTACAAGAGATGGGGACAAAAAGGATAGGAGAAGAATTGATTGAGTAGCTTAAATTTTCCAGTGCTATTATCACTGAGCTGATTCACACAAGGGATTCATTAGATTAAATAAACATAGTTAAAATCATAGCCATATTCCCAAGACCATAAGTCCCTATGTTGTCTTGGGCAATGCACTTGATATTTTTCAGGAATTTTGTCTGTGGAAGTTCTTTTCTTAAAGATGTCTTATTTTCACTTATGTGTGTCTGGATGTGGGTACGTGTCCGTGAGTAGGTACTCTCAGGATGGAAAGATAGTGCTGAATCGCCCAGAGCTGGAGTTGGTGCTGAGAAACAAATTCCAGCCCTCTAGACATGCACTGTGTGCTCTTAACTGCTAAGTCACTTAACCACAGCCCAGTCCACAGAAGTTTTAGTTTCAATAAGTCTTTAATGGAAGGCAATTGTGACTCTGAAAAACATGTGAATTTTCTCCGTAAGAAATATTATTCCACATAAGGTTAATTTGTTATCAAAGTGCATAAATATCAAAATCATTGGCCAGGAAGTTCTGTTTAAGTGTAAACTATTAATTGAGAAAAATACTTTAGAGACATCAGATCACTGCAAAATGTCAATCACACTCAAGGGAAATGATGATGTTCTGGGCCCTTCATAAAAATGCTCCAAATGCTGCCACGGCTGAGATAGAATTAGACATGCATTTGCAAGCATCTACTGTGAAAATGAAGAGGCAATTTTTATCTCTAGTTCAAAGAAACAATTATTTTCAGATTTGAAATTCTTTTAAGATGACCACAAATTACTATAACTACAAATAAAGTCACTGTCATTTTCTACCCAAAAGATATGATAGAAAGGGAAACATCTCAAGGAAGAAAAAGGCAATACTGTTTCTTACATCAGCAACCCGGTGAAAACATTCTGCATTACAAAATTATTGGTTATTATATTATAGATAATATGATGACAGATGTGTATTCACTACATAGTAAAACTGTCTGACTCATTATTCCACTCTATTCTCTCTCTTTGTGGGTGTGGTGTGTGTGTTTTAGTGTTATATGAGAGAGAGAGAGAGAGAGAGAGACAGAAACAGAGACAGAGACAGAGACAGAGAGACAGACAGAGAGAGAGACAGAGAGACAGAAACAGACAGAGAGAGACAAAGATAGAGAGAACTAGAAGGACAGAGAGACAGACAGACAATCAGACAGAGAATACAATATATGTATATGGTGTATGTACATGCATTTATGGCGACCAGAAGACATCTTCTATTCTGCTCTATCTCTCTCCACGGAATTCTCTTAAGACAAAGTCTCTTACTAAATACATAGCTAGTCTGGAAGTCATTACACCCCAGAGATCCACCTGTCTCTATACCATAGACAGCTGGGGTTACAACCACATGCAACCATGCTTGGAGTTCTATACACATGCTGGCAATTTAAGCTCCCGTCCTTATGCTTGTATAACAAGCACTCCTATCCACAGAGGATAGATCATTCCTTATGCAGTGAGTAAACATGGTAGAAGGCTTGACCATTATGACTGAAATATCTTAACAAAGGGACACAGAGAAAATCCCAAAGTCATATTCTTAGTTATTAAAAGAGAGTACAATGGCATTTAAACACACACACACACACATGCTGCAGTTCTTTCTACCACAATGCTACTATCCATCCATGCATACTTTTAGTTTAAGGAAAGTCTATAGAGTTGATCGTTTAATACCAGATTAAATGAATCACTGTCACATGCATAGTGAAAAAAACATTATAGTAATTCACAACCAAAGAAATAAGAGTCTTGGGTATGTTTTAAGGTATCCTAAATATATGTTTGGTTAAAGATATGAAAACATTTTAAAGGATATAATTTACAACTCATTACATGTATGCTAAGCATCTCTGGGGTTGTTTTATTTATATCTATATGTGTCTGTCTATGTGACTCTTTGCGCACATTAGTGTGAGGACCTGAGAAGGCCAAAGAGAATATTGTATGCCCTGAAGCTAAAGTTACAGCTCTATACAGAGTGAAAACACAGTATCTCAGAACTTTAGGGTGAAAATATTTATACCCCTCTGAAGATACACACAGATCAAGGCAACTGCAGCAATGTAAACATAGGAAGTAATTATATACACACCATTGATTTGTTGCTTAAAATGTCGCTACATATTTATGTTGTCACCATTAATTCATCTTCTCTACTCATTTGACCTTCTACTAATGCTTCTTTAGCTCCCTATCACGTTCCCTCAACTTTAAGGTTAAGTTGCTATGGCAGAAATCATCATGGTAGTGGCTAAAGGTAGATATTTCTGTTACCATTATAATTTCTGTTCAGAGATTTATTGGACTTTAAGAAATAGACACTATGATACTATTTTAAGTAACACATACATTATTGCTTTAAAAAGTTTTAACATGAAGTAGAAAAAAAAAACAGAATGGTTCATGTCTTCATTTTACGTGTTTACAAGTTCATGTGTGTGTGTGTGTGTGAGTTTGCATGTGTCTAAGTATCTGTATGCTTGTATGAGGAGGACACAAGCTGGGTATCTTCCTCTATTATTACTTTTCTTTTTTTATTTTTAATATATTTTATTACATATTTTCCTCAATTACATTTCCAATGCAATCCCAAAAGTCCCCCATACCCCCCCCCACTTCCCTACTCACCCATTCACATTCTTTTGGCCCTGGCATTCCCCTATATTGGGGCATATAAAGTTTGCAAGTCCAATGGGCCTCTGTTTCCAGTGATGGCTGACTAGGCCATCTTTCGATACATATGCAGCTAGAGACAAGAGCTCCGGGGTACTGGTTAGTTCATCATGATGTTCCAACTATAGGGTTGCAGATCCCTTTAGCTCCTTGGGTACTTTCTCTAGCTTCTCCATTGGGAGCCCTGTGATACATCCAATAGCTGACTGTGAGCATCCACTCCTGTGTTTGCTAGGCCCCAGCATCCTCTCACAAGAGACAGCTATATTTGGGTCCTTCCAGCAAAATCTTGCTAGTGTATGCAATGGTGTCAGCGTTTAGAAGCTGATTATGGGATGGATCCCTGGATACGGCAGTCTCTAGATGGTCCATCCTTTCATCACAGCTCCAAACTTTGTCTCTGTAACTCCTTCCCTGGGTGTTTTGTTCCCAATTCTAAGAAGGGGCACAGTGTCCACACTTTGGTCTTCATTCTTCTTGAGTTTCATGCGTTTAGCAAATTATATCTTATATCTTGGGTATCCTAAGTTTTGGGCTAATATCCACTTATCACTGAATACATATTGTGTGAGTTCCTTTGTGATTGGGTTACCTCACTCAAGATGATGCCCTCCAGGTCCATCCATTTGGCTAGGAATTTCATAAATTCATTCTTTTTAATAGCTGAGTAGTACTCCATTGTGTAAATGTACCATAATTTCTGTATCCATTCCTCTGTTGAGGGACATCGGGGTTCTTTCCAGATTCTGGCTATTATAAATAAGGCTGCTATGAACATAGTGGAGCATGTGTCCTTCTTACCGGTTGGGACATCTTCTGGACATATGCCCAGGAGAGGTATTGCTGGATCCTCCAGTAGTACTATGTCCAATTTTCTGAGGAACCGCCAGACTGATTTCCAGAGTGGTTGTACAAGTTTGCAATCCCACCAACAATGGAGGAGTGTTCCTCTTTCTCCACATCCTCGCCAGCATCTGCTGTCACCTGAATTTTTGATCTTAGACATTCTGACTGGTGTGAGGTGGAATCTCAGGGTTGTTTTGATTTGCATTTCCCTGATGATTAAGGATGTTGAACATTTTTTCAGGTGCTTCTCTGCCATTCGGTATTCCTCAGGTGAGAATTCTTTGTTCAGTTCTGAGCCCATTTTTTAATGGGGTTATTTGACGTTCTGGAGTCCACCTTCTTGAGTTCTTTATATATATATTGGATATTAGTCCCTTATCTGATTTAGGATAGGTAAAGATCCTTTCCCAATCTGTTGGTGGTTTTTTTTGTCTTATTGATGGTGTCTTTTGCCTTGCAGAAGCTTTGCAGTTTCATGAGGTCCCACTTGTCAATTCTTGATCTTACAGCACAAGCCATTGCTGTTCTATTCAAGAATTTTTCCCCTGTGCTCATATCTTCAAGGCTTTTCCCCACTTTCTCCTCTATAAGTTTCAGTGTCTCTGGTTATATGTGAAGTTCCTTGATCCACTTAGACTTGACCTTAGTACAAGGAGATAGGAATGGATCGATTCGCATTCTACTACATGTTAACAACCAGTTGTGCCAGCACCATTTGTTGAAAATGCTGTCTTTCTTCCACTGAATGTTTTTAGCTCCCTTGTCGAAGATCAAGTGACCGTAGGTGTGTGGGTTCATTTCTGGGTCTTCAATTCTATTCCATTGGTCTATTTGTCTGTCACTATACCAGTACCACGCAGTTTTTATCACAATTGCTCTATAGTAAAGCTTTAGGTCCGGCATGGTGATTCCACCAGAGGTTCTTTTATCCTTGAGAAGAGTTTTTGCTATCCTAGGTTTTTTGTTATTCCAGATGAATTTGCAGATTGCACTTTCTAATCCGTTGAAGAATTGAGTTGGAATTTTGATGGGGATTGCACTGAATCTGTAGATTGCTTTTGGCAAGATAGCCATTTTTACAATGTTGATCCTGCCAATCCATGAGCATGGGAGATCTTTCCATCTTCTGAGATCTTCTATAATTTCTTTCTTCAGAGACTTGAAGTTTTTATTATACAGATCTTTCACTTCCTTAGTTAGAGTCACGCCAAGATATTTTATATTATTTGTGACTATTGAGAAGGGTGTTGTTTCCCTAATTTCTTTCTCAGCCTGTTTATTCTTTGTGTAGAGAAAGGCCATTGATTTGTTTGAGTTAATTTTATATCCAGCTACTTCACCGAAGCTGTTTATCAGGCTTAGGAGTTCTCTGGTGGAATTTTTAGGGTCACTTATATATACTATCATATCATCTGCAAAAAGTGATATTTTGACTTCATCTTTTCCAATTTGTATCCCTTTGATCTCCTTTTGTTGTCGAATTGCTCTGGCTAGGACTTCAAGTACAATGTTGAATAGGTATGGAGAAAGTGGACAGCCTTGTCTAGTCCCTGATTTTAGAGGGATTGCTTCAAGCTTCTCACCATTTACTTTGATGTTGGCTACTGGTTTGCTGTAGATTGCTTTTATCATGTTTAGGTATGGGCCTTGAATTCCTGATCTTTCCAAGACTTTTATCATGAATGGGTGTTGGATCTTGTCAAATGCTTTTTCCGCATCTAACGAGATGACCATGTGGTTTTTGTCTTTGAGTTTGTTTATATACTGGATTACGTTGATGGATTTCTGTATATTGAACCATCCCTGCATCCCTGGGATGAAACCTACTTGGTCAGGATGGATGATTTTTTTGATGTGTTCTTGGATTCGGTTAGCAAGAACTTTATTGAGGATTATTGCATCAATATTCATAAGGGATATTGGTCTGAAGTTTTCTATCTTTGTTGGGTCTTTTTGTGGTTTAGGTATCAGAGTAATTGTGGCTTCATAGAACGAGTTGAGTAGAGTACCTTCTGTTTCTATTTTGTGGAATAGTTTGTGAAGAACTGGGATTAGATCTTCTTTGAAGGTCTGATAAAACTCTGCACTAAACCCATCTGGTCCTGGGCTTTTTTTTGGTTTGGAGACTATTAATGACTGCTTCTATTTCTTTGGGGGATATAGGGCTGTTTAGATCATTAACCTGATCTTGATTCAACTTTGGTACCTGGTATCTGTCTAGGAACTTCTCCATTTCATCCAGGTTTTCCAGTTTTTTTGAATATAGCCTTTGGTAGAAGGATCTGATGGTGTTTTGGATGTCTTCAGGATCTGTTGTTATGTCTCCTTTTTCATTTCTGATTTTGTTAATTAGGATGCTTTCCCTGTGCCCTCTAGTGAGTCTGGCTAAGGGTTTATCTATCTTGTTGATTTTCTCAAAGAACCAGCTCCTTGATTGGTTGATTCTTTGAATAGTTCTTCTTGTTTCCACTTGGTTGATTTCGCCCCTGAGTTTGATTATTTCCTGCCATCTACTCCTCTTGGGTGAATTTGCTTCCTTTTGTTCTAGTGCTTTTAGGTGTGTTGTCAAGCTGCTAATGTGTGCTCTCTCTAGTTTCTTTTTGGAGGCACTCAGAGTGCCTCTATGAGTTTTCCTCTTAGAAATGCTTTCATTGCATCCCATAAGTTTGGGTATGTTGTGGCTTCATTTTCATTGAACTCTAAAAAGTCCTTAATTTCTTTCTTTATTCCTTCCTTGACCAAGGTATCATTGAGAAGAGTGTTGTTCAGTTTCCACGTGAAGGTTGGCTTTCTATTATTTATTTTGTTATTGAAGATCAGCCTTAGTCCATGGTGATCTGATAGGATGCATGGGACAATTTCAATATTTTTGTATCTGTTGAGGCCTGTTTTGTGACCAATTATGTGGTCAATTTTGGAGAAGGTACCATGAGGTGCTGAGAAGAAGGTATATCCTTTTGTTTTAGGATAGAATGTTCTGTAGATATCTGCCAGATCCATTTGATTCATAACTTCTGTTAGTTTCACTGTGTCCCTGTTTAGTTTCTGTTTCCATGATCTGTCCATTGGTGAAAGTGGTGTGTTGAAGTCTCCCACTATTATTGTATGAGGTGCAATGTGTGCTTTGAGATTTACTAAAGTTTCTTTAATGAATGTGGCTGCCTTTGTATTTGGAGCATAGATATTCAGAATTGATAGTTCCTCTTGGAGGATTTTACCTTTGATGAGTATGAAGTGCCCCTCCCTGTCTTTTTTAATGACTTTGGGTTGGAAGTCAATCTTATCAGATATTAGAATGGCTACTCCAGCTTGTTTCTTCCTACCATTTGCTTGGAAAATTGTTTTCCAGCCTTTCATACTGAGGTAGTGTCTATCTTTTTCTCTGAGATGAGTTTCCTGTAAGCAGCAAAATGTTGGGTCTTGTTTGTGTAGCCAGTTTGTTAGTCTATGTCTTTTTATCGGGGAATTGAGTCCATTGATATTAAGAGATATTAAGGAAAAGTAATTGTTGTTTCCTGTTATTTTTGTTGTTAAAGTTGGCATTCTGTTCTTGTGGCTGTCTTCTTTTAGGTTTGTTGAGGGATTACCTTCTTGTTGTTTCTAGGGCGTGGTTCCTGTCCTTGTATTGGTTTTTTCCTATTATTATCCTTTGAAGGGCTGGATTCGTGGAGAGATAATGTGTGAATTTGGTTTTGTTGTGCAATACTTTGGTTTCTCCATCTATGTTAATTGAGAGTTTGGCTGGGTATAGTAGCCTGGGCTGGAATTTGTGTTCTTTTAGTGTCTGTATAACATCTGTCCAGGATCTTCTGGCTTTCATAGTCTCTGGTGGAATATCTGGTGTAATTCTGATAGGCTTGTCTTTATATCTTACTTGGCCTTTTTCTCTTACTGCTTTTAGTATTCTACATTTATTTAGTGCATTTGTTGTTCTGATTATTATGTGTCGGGAGGTATTTCTTTTCTGGTCCAGTCTATTTAAAGTTCTGTAGGCTTCTTGTATGTTCATGGGCATCTCTTTCTTTAGATTTGGGAAGTTTTCTTCTATAATTTTGTTGAAGATGTTTGCTGGTCCTTGGAGCTGAAAATCTTCATTCTCATCCACTCCTATTATCCGTAGGTTTGGTCTTCTCATTGTGTCTTGTATTTCTTGGATATTTTGAGTTAGGATCTTTTTGCGTTTTACATTTTCCTTGATTGTTGTGCTGACGTTCTCTATGGAATCTTCTGCACCTGAGATTCTCTCTTCCATCTCTTGTATTCTGTTGCTGATGCTCGTATCTATGGTTCCAGATTTCTTTCCTAGGGTTTCTATCTCCAGTGTTGCCTCATTTTGGGTTTTCTTTATTGTGTCTACTTCCCTTTTTAGGTCTAGTATGGTTTTGTTCATTTCCATCATCTGTTTGGATGTGTTTTCCTGTTTTTCTTTAAGGACTTCTACCTGTTTGATTGTTTTATCCTGTTTTTCTTTAAGGACTTCTACCTGTTTGATTGTGTTATCCTGTTTTTCTTTAAGGACTTGTAACTCTTTAGCCATGCTCTCCTGTAATTCTTTAAGTGAGTTATTAAAGTCCTTCTTGATGTCCTCTACCATCATCATGAGATATGCCTTTAGATCCGTGTCTAGCTTTTCCGGTGTGTTGGGGTGCCCTGGACTGGGCGAAGTGGGAGTGCTGGGTTCTGATGATGGTGAGTGGTCTTGGTTTCTGTTAGTAAGATTATTATGTTTACCTTTCGCCATCTGGTAATCTCTGGGGTTAGTTGTTATCGTTGTCACTTTTTAAAGATTGGAGCAGACTCTGTGTTCCACTCACCCGAAGTCTCAAAATCCTGTGGCGGGTGTTGTGGGTAGCTGGCAGGTGTCAGCCGACCCTGCGCTCTAGCTACCCCTGTGCTGGTCAGACCGGATGAGACTTGTGGCCCTACTCAGGCAGGATTTCTGCCTCCCCAACCAAAGCAGTCTCAGGTCCCGCGTGATTGGACTGGAGCAGAAGCTGTGTTCCACTCACCAGAAGTCTCAAAATCCTGTGGCGGGGGTCGTGGGTAGCTGGCGGTTTCAGCCGACCCTGCGCTCTAGCTACCCTGGTGCTGTTCAGGCCGGAAGAGGCCTGTGGCCCTACTCAGGCCAATTTTCTGCTTCCCTAACTAATGCAGTCTCAGGTCCAGCGCGCAATTGGATTGGAGCAGAAGCTGTGTTCCACTCACCAGAAGTCTTAAGATCCTGTGGCAGGTGTTGTGGGTAGCTGGCGTGTGTCAGCCGACCCTGCGCCCTAGCTACCTCAGTGCTGTTCTGACTGGAAGAGGCTTCTATTATTACTTTTCTACATTAGATTTCGAAACAGGTTCTCGTGCTGAACGTGGGGCTCATCAATTTGACTAGACCAGTGAGTTCCAGGAAACCTCCTGTCTCTTTGTCCCAAGAACTAGAATTACAAGAGCACATAACTCCACATAGACTTTTATATGGGTCCTTGGGCTCTGGGCTCAGAGCCACGTGACTGGAAACATGTTACAGACAAAACCATCTTCCTGGCTCCATCCACTTTACCTTCCACTCATTTTCTTTTAGTTAGTCACCACTCCCATCAACTGTATGCTTGATCTGTGGAGAAGAAACCATCACAGTGGTAGTTAAGAATACATAATTGTTTTTCTGTCAGTTGCCATTCAAGGACAGGTAATACTTTAAGACTGAGAACCTGAGACACTACTCTAAGTCACATGCAAGATAGATTTTTAAAAATTAGTTTAAACAGAATGCCAAGGAGCATCCTTATCTTGAAAAGGGGTTCTGAGGGAAGGAGTATTTGGGAGCAGTGAAACAAATAACTTAAAGTCACATCATAGGTCCAAACTGACGGCCCATGTTCTGCTCAAAACTGCTTTCCAGATCTCTCTCTCTCTCTCTCTCTCTCTCTCTCTCTCTCTCTCTCTCTCTCTCTCTCTCTCTCTCTCCCCCTCTCCCCCTCTCCCCCTCTCCCCCTCTCCCCCTCTCCCCCTCTCTCCCTCTCCCTGTCTCTCTCTTTTGCTCAAGATAGCTTTTCAGATTGCTCTCTGTGCTCTGTTTGAGGCAGGTTTTTCTTGCTAAACTCTAAAAACTCTCTAGATAGTCCATCCTTTGTAGATCAAAAGGCCACTCTTTTATTTAAATATCAATTCAATCTTTACCCCAGGTCCCCTTTTGATTATCCTGTGAATCAGCATTTCATGGCCCTTAATTCTTAGAAAGAGACAGCAAGCACAAGCACAGACAATAAGATACCTGGGAAGATCCATCCCTGAAATTATCATTCCTACCATATCTGGGACTGGACCTAAACTCCCTCTGTCCCAGGCTGACATTGAACTCAGGAACATACCTGCCTTTGTAAGCATAAACAAGATGACTTAGCTGGTGGGAATCTTGTCTTGTAATCAAGACTCCTTAAATTTCTTCATTTCCTTCCTTAGCATCTTTCTGACAAGCTGGCTCATAGTGCATCTGCCTCTGTTCCTTTAGATCTGACCTGTGAAGCTCTTTATGCAATTCATATTGCATTCTTATATTATGCACAATTGAGAAATTGTATTTTTTCAACTCATGTTCTCAGTGTTCTTTCCCATAGCCTTAAAGGCTGTCCTGAAGGGCACAGAATTCTATAATTTTGCTGAAACATAGACACACCCCCAGCTCCTGAATTCATGCTCTCTCTGATTATCATGGAGCCATTAACCTTGACAGGAAGGACGTTTCTCAAAGGAGGAACATGAAAATATGTATAATGTTATAAAAACAAATCTTATACCCACAGCAACCATCACTGTTCCAGGAGCAGGAAACCATATCATACTATCTCTTATATTACCAAACTGGACTCAGTAACAGAAAGCAAAATTCACATCATCAAGGCTCAATTGTAGTCCCACTTTTACTCACTTTTTACATTTTTGTTGCCTATCAACAGAACTCGTACAGGTATTTTTTTGATCTCTCAGCATCATAAAATATCACAGAGTTAACTTCATTGGTATCACAGGTGGCAACTCCTAGAATGTGGGATTTGTAAGGATTTTTTTACACCTATAGATCCCCACCTCCATTAACTTTTGTAATGGCTTCACATAAAGTTAGCACTAAGCTTGGACTTTTTAAAAAATATACATATTCAAAGTCATTTTTATTGCACCCTAAGTTACATGGGTAGCATGCTGAAAGTTCTAGGGCAGGTAAAATGGGAAAACTTGGACTTTTGAAAATGTGATTCACAGTATATGACAAATAAGGAGTTCTACCTGCAGTCCCATCCTTGATAGTAGGTGGACTGTAACTCATCATTTCTGAGAAACTTCCAACATGTTCAGCCCTCCATGATGAAGATACTGCCATGGACCTTGACAAGTTAAAGCACACTGCTTAACCCCTGAGCAATCAGAGGGAGGAGTCAAGAAGTAAATATAGACATCGCACTTACATACCCACAGTGAACTCTTTGATATCCACCTTCAAGTTTAAAATTGTCAAGATACACACACACACACACACACACACACACACACATATATATATATATATATATATATATATATATATATATACCACCACCAGTGAGCAAAGCCATGAGATTATTTATCTATAAGCAGATACTAGTGACAAAGATACAGAGTTCAATCTAAATAAATGAGTCTATTTGCTTTCAAAGATAATGAAGCATTTAAGGTGATAAATAAAAATTGCTATCATTGCAGGAAAATCATCATTACAAGAAGAAATAAAGGCTTAAGGTGGAATTAAGAGTCAATTAACATTGCTTTTGACCAAGGAAATCAGTTACAGTCAAGTACAACATGAACTTAAAGAACCGTTGAGTATAGGCTGACTCAAGACTGACTTATATTCAGCTAGAATTCTTATATATCCCAGGACCCACATTGGGGTGAACCCTCCTTTATCAATTAACAGTCAAGACAACCACACAAAGACCAGTCAACAAGTCAGTGTGATCTGGTCAACCTCGTTTGGGACTCCTTCCTCAAGTAACTCTAATGCGCCTTAAACTGAAAAAGTAAACCAAGACCACCATGATCCTCCTACCACAGCTTAGGATGTGCAGGACCTGGCCAAGTGACGTTTCCTCAGGTTCAGTTGGCGGTACATTTGAGGTGGCAATTCATCTCTTCTAAGTTTTAAGTCGCCAAAATGTCTACTGACAAGAGAACAAACAAACTTGTAAGTTACACAGATAAATAAGGCTGGCCTCCTCTTTTACATTCTGACAGGACAATTTTATATTTTAAGATGACAATCTTAGGCATAGTTTTGTTCCCTTCCAGCTATATATAGTGCTATTCAGACTTTAAATATGACAAGACGATTACACACCAACGGGAATGGTAATTTTTTCTGATGCTGTAGGGAGTTCTCATCATCTAGAAAACTAATCTTTTCCAATTCACTCTAAAATATTGTTTTTAAATAGAGACATACAGACATTATCTTAGCAATAGCTTTATTTGTTACATGGTGGGAACCTACCATATCAGTATGAGAATTTTCCCTATTGTAAGATGTATTGGTTATTCTGTCACCCAAAGTATAATGCTGAAAACTGTGAAGTTGTAAACATGATGGTTATCTCCTCTGTAAGTATTGTACTTACATGACAGGGATGAAAATACCATTTTATGAAATGTATCAATATTAAGCAAGAGATACAAATCTATATCACATGAGAATGAAGTAAAGCAATATATGATGCCATCATGTGGTTGTACTCTCTTAGAAGCTTGCTCTTTTTAAATTAAAGACAGAAAAGGAGTAGATCTAGAGAAGAGGAGATGGGAGGGGAGGGGAAGAGGAGAACAGAGGGTGCAGAAACCATAATCAAGATGTATTGTATAAGAAAAGCATTTATTTTCAAAAAACAAAAAATAAGAGCTAAATAATCCAGAAAAAGATCTAAATTAATAACTTTGGTATATTTACTTAGAAGTAAAGTTATAGATCTATATTAATCCTACTTCCAACTTCTTGAACAGTCACTGTCTTGTCCTCCACAAGCCATGCCATCTTACATTCATAACAGAAACCTAGGACATCTCCATCTTCCCTATGCTCCACTTGGATTTTTGTCTTATTGAAGAATTTGAATTTGTATCAAGTCCTTTGTCTATTTTTTATGTGTGTTATACATATTCTTATATATGTGCGTGCATCTTTGTGTGTGCCTATGTTAATAAGGCCATGTCTACTAAAGCACTCATATAGACCACAGGTCAAGACTTAAGGGTTAGTTCTCTCCTGTCACCTGTAGACTCTTGGACTTAATTCAGGTCAACTGAGGTCATCAAGCTTGCAGCAAACACCTCTACCCACTGAGCCATGCTGCCAGCCTCCTTTTCCATTTTTGATTGACATGTGTCTTTGTGCTACTTAGCTTCAAGCTATTTTATACAATCTGAATATTAAACCATTTCCAGTTATGGTCTGTGGCTGTTTTATACCACTGTGTAGGTTAGTTATTTACTTTCTTTCTTTCTTTATCTATTTATTTATTTATTTATTCATTCATTCATTCATTCATTCATTTTGCTCATTGAAACAACTTTCACACTCAAGTCTAAGCTGGTTTAGAACTCTGAGTAATTCTTCTGGATAAGCCTATCAGGTACTAGATTACAGACAGGAGCCACCTAACCTGGCTTTCTTAATTCTCTGTATAATGTTCCATAAAGAAAAGATGTTAGTATTTGTCTTACAAAATCATCTTATTTCTGTTGTTTTTGTCCTGTGCTTCTATTCTTTTTTCAAAGAATCAATTTTTAAATTCAGCCATTGCATATACTTTTGTGTGTTCCTCTCAGACAGCTTCTGTCTGGTGAATGGAGGATCTTAGTCTTTGTGGAATGAGGTGTATGACAGCAGTTATGAGCAATTCCCCTTTAATTCTTGTTAACGGCACTTCCACCATAATAGTCTGTGTGCCCAAACCCTTTAAGGCCATGAAACTGGAGTGCCACTTGTGGTTCCTTTTTACCCAGGAGCATTTAAATACAAGTAAATAGGACACTAGCCTCATTGTTTTCCTTAATGTAACTGCCTCACATTTCTGTTTGAAGCCAGTGATGCTTAAGCTCACATGCCACAAATCTTGGGAGCCATTCAAGCAGATACTCAAGAGGCCAGAAGCATTAAGGCCCCTAGAACTGGAGTTATATGTGGTTGTAAGCTGCCTGAAGTAGGTGCTAAGAACTGAACTTAGCTCCTCAGTAAGAGCCCCAAGCATTAACTGCTGAGCCATCTCTCCATCCCCAAGAAAACATCACCAATACTAAATTGCTTCCTGATACTCCTTTTGTAGTGTTATATCCATAGCCAAACCTCACTGGTGATATACAGTCTGTGGTCCATTATCAAGATGGATAAATGAGTGATTGTACCGATATTAGCTGATGTGTAGTCTCACAAAACAAAAAACAAACAAAAAGCAATAAATAAATGAATAAACAAACAAACAATTCTCCTGGCATCTTACTTGTTATTTTGGCAAGACATACCATGTCTATTTTGGTTTTAGCTTTCATTGGTTAAAGTATAACTCCACAAAATTGATCTATTTACACAACATACTATACATAAAATCACATATTTAAAAAGAATTTTCAAAAAGATGATTGTTAAAAGATTCTCAGTTTATTTTTTAATTGCTCTTTTTTTGTTTGAAAATTCCATACATGTCTACAATGTATTCTTATTACTCTCCTGTTGTTTCCCTCTCTTATGTCCCTCCAACATCTATCAATGATTCCCAGATCCCTATCAAGCTCCTTGCTAATTTGCTGATTCTTAGTTTTGTTTTTGTGATCCACTGAGTTTAACCAGTACCATCTGGATAGACCACAGATTGGAAGTGGTCCCTTGGAGCTTGATGATGTCATCAGTAGATATATGGATTATGATTTCTCCTTTCCTTGAGTATATTAATAGCTGATAGTTAATCAATAAGGGATAGTATACTAGTTTTATTTTGTGTTTTGTGATTTTTTTAAAAAACTGTTCAGCATCCTTAATCATCAGGGAAATGAAAATCAAAGCAACCCTGAGATTCCACCTCACACCAGTCAGAATGGCTAAGATCAAAAACTCAGGTGACAGCAGATGCTGGCGAGGATGTGAAGAAAGAGGAACACTCCTCCATTGTTGGTGGGATAGCAAGCTTGTACAACCACTCTGGAAATCAGTCTGGCGTTTCCTCAGAAAATTGGACATAGTACTATTGGAGGATCCAGCAATACCTCTCCTGGGCATATATCCAGAAGATGTTCCAACTGGTAAGAAGGTCACATGCTCCACTATGTTCATAGCAGCCTTATTTATAATAGCCAGAAGCTGGAAAGAACCCAGATGTCCCTCAACAGAGGAATGGATACAGAAAATGTGGTACATTTACACAATGGAGCTATTAAAAAGAATGAATTTATGAAATTCCCAGGCAAATGGATGGACCTGGAGGGCATCATCCTGAGTGAGGTAACCCAATCACAAAAGAACTCACATGATATGTACTCACTGATAAGCGGATATGAGCCCAGAAACTTAGAATAACCAAGATACAAGATACAATCTGCAAAACACATGAAACTCAAGAAGAAAGAAGACCAAAGTGTGGACACTTTGCACCTTCTTAGAATTGGGAACAACAACAACAACAACAACAACAACAACAAAACCCATGGAAGGAGTTACAGAGACAAAGTTTGGAGCTGAGACAAAAGGATGGACCATCTAGAGACTGCTGCACCCAGGGATCCATACCATAATCAGCCTCCAAATGCTGACACCATTGCATACACTAGCAAGATTTTGCTGAAAGGACCCTGATATAGCTGTCTCTTGTAAGGCTATGCCGGGGCCTAGCAAACACAGAAGTGGATGCTCACAGTCAGCTATGGGATGGATCACAGGGCCCCCAATGGAGGAGCTAGAGAAAGTACCCAAGGAGCTAAAGTGGTCTGCAACCCTATAGGTGGAACAACAATATAAACTAACCAGTAGTCCCCAGAGCTTGTGTCTTAGCTGCATATGTAGCAGAAGATGGCCTAGTCGGCCATCAGTGGAAAGAGAGGCCCATCGGTCTTGCAAACTTTATATGCCTCAGTACAGGGGAATTCCAGGGCCAAGAAGTGGGAGTGGGTGGGTAGGGGAGTAGGGAGGGGGAGGGTATGGGGGACTTTTGGGATAGCATTGGAAATGTAAATGAAGAAAATACCTAATAAAAAAAAGCACAGATGAAAATGAGACAACTTCACAGGTTTAGGAAAAAGAAAAGACCATTATTATCTAATTGACAAGATGTATAATCACCATGGAGATGTGCTTCTGAAGGAGAACCATGTCTGTGAGGGATTTTCTAGATTAAGTTAACAGAGGTAGGAGGACCAATCTGTGTTTTAACTCTCAGTTTGACAATCTAAAATCATCTGGGAAGGGAGTCTAAATGGGAGATTGTCTAGATTAGATGGGCCTCTAATATATCTGTGGTGATTGTCTTAATTATGATAATTATGATACTTGCCCACTGTGAGTGAAAAAATTGGACAGAGGGTCCTGAACTTTATAAGAGTGGAGAAAGAAGTGAGGTAGCATGCATGAATTAATTTGTTTTTATCCACTTCTTGACTATGAATGCTTCCAGCTCCTGTCACTGTGACCTCCCCACAATGATGGAATGTATATAATTGTTAGCTAAAATAGCCTCTTTCCACACTAAGTTCTGTTTGTTGGGATATTTTATGTCAGCAACAGAAATAAAGAGAGGACAGAACCTTCACTGCGAGTATTATTATTCCACGAGCTGAGTTTCTGAACTGAATTAAAAGAAGAAAGAGAGCTAAGCAAAGGCTCTCATGTAGCTCTGATTCCCGGCTATCCATATAACATGATCAGTTTTTTTTCCTGCTGTCATGACTGCCCCACAATGATGAGCTGCTCCATCAAACTGTAAGCCAAAATAAATCCTTCCTTCTTCAAACCGCTTTTGTCAAGTATTTATAACAATCAGAAAAGGAGCTAATGCAGGGAACCTCGGTGATAAGTGGAATTTCTAGGTCATGAGAGATGATAAAGCTTCAAGTAGACAGAGAAAATAATAAAAACATTTCATTTTATTTTTTAAAAAAAAGGGTAACCAAATCTAACGAGTGGGAGGAAAATTTTTATTATAACATAGATTTTTAGTCCATCATTGAGGGAAGCCAAGGTAGGCATGGAAGCAGAGATCATGAAAAAATACTGCTTACTAGTTTGTTCTCAATGGCCTATTAAGCTCGCTTTCTTATACAGCCTAGGACTACATACTTAACAGTAGCATTACCCACAGTGGTCTTGGCTTTCTTTCTCATAGCAATCAGCAATTAAGAAAATGGCCCCCACATGCCCACAGGTCAATCTGATGTTGGCAAGCCCTATGTTGATATATGTCTAGGTTTATGTCAAGTTTATGAAACTTAACCATCATATAGAGGACCCTTTAAGTAAGATCAGTCTCCTCAAAGCCTGGGTCACTGGAACATGCAAACAATAGACATATAAATAGGAAAATATGAGGGTAGAAGATAGACAAGTGGATGTATAGACAAACGATTGGTAGATACATGATTTCTAGCTAAATAAATAGATGATAGAAGATAGATGATTAGATAGATGATAGATAGATAGATGGATAGATAGATAGATAGATAGATAGATAGATAGATAGATAGATAGATAGATAGATAGATGCATCAAGACTAATCCCTGAAATGGAAGTGTTTCTTTTGATATATAAAAGAATACTTCAAAATAGTTATTGTAGATATTTGCATACATTTCAATCTTAGCTGTATACAGTTAAAAGGAATTTCAGCTGACAGGAAAGAGTCAAGCTTTGTAGCTGTAATTTCAAAACTGAGCAAATAGTATAAAACTCACCACTAAGTTCAGATTTCAGGTGAACAATTAAGCTGATTAGTTTTATGTCAACTTGATACAAGCTAAAGTCACTTGAAAGGAAACCTCAATCAACAAAATGTGTCCCTAAGATTGGTCTGGGGGATAGTCTGTAGGACATTTTATTTTATTTTATTTTATTTTATTTTATTTTATTTTCTTCTTTTCTTTTCTTTTCTTTTCTTTTTTTTTTAGATTTCTTTTTCTTTTTTATATTTCTTTTTCTTTCTTTAAAATTAGGTAACATCTACCTTTTTTTAATTAGATAACATTTCCAATGCTATCCCAAAAGTCTCCCATACCCTCCCCCCACTCCCCTACCCACCCACTTCCACTTCTTGGCCCTGGCGTTCCCCTGTACTGAGGCATACCCATGACCATACAAGAAGCCTACAGAACTCCAAATAGACTGGACCAGAAAAGAAATTCCTCCCGACACATAATAATCAGAACAACAAATTCACTAAATAAAGATAGAATATTAAAAGCAGTAAGGGAAAAGGGTCAAGTAACATATAAAGGCAGGCCTATCAGAACTACACCAGACTTTTCACCAGAGACTATAAAAGCCAGAAGATCCTGGACAGATGTTATACAGACACTAAGAGAACACAAATGCCAGCCCAGGCTACTATACCCAGACAAACTTTCAATTACCATAGATGGAGAAACCAAAGTATTCCATGACAAAACCAAATTCACACATTATCTTCCCACAAATCCAGCCCTTCAAAGGATAATAACAGGAAAAAAAAAAAAAAAAAAAAAAAAAAAAAAAAAAAAACAATACAAGGACAGAAACTACATCCTAGAAAAAGCAAGGACATTTTCTTAATTAGAATTGATGGGGATGGCCAAGCAGATTGTAGTTAATGCCATTCCCAGCCTGGTGGGTCTGGTTTCTATAAAAAATGAAGCTGAGTAAGGCAGAGTGGAGAGAGCCAGTAAGCAGAACTCCTTCAGGGCCTCTGAATCAGCCCTTGCCTCCAGTTTCCTGGCTTCCTTTATTCTTATACTCATTGCTTTTGATGATGAATTGTGAGAGTGAACAAAACAGTCCCTCTTCACGTTGCTTTTGGTTATGGTACTTCATCACACCAGTAGTCACACTATCTAAGATTACAGTGAATGAACTATAATGCTACTATGGTCTTTGTAATATTTATTATTTAATGAAAATTTGCCTGGGTCTCCTGTATTTTTCTCAAGTCTTCTAGCACATATCTTTATATATATATATATATATATATATATATATATATATATATATATATATATGTGTGTGTGTGTGTGTGTGTGTGTGTGTGTGTGTGTGTAGTGTGCTATGATGTGGCTTGCTACTATTTTAATACAGAAGTAGAAATCACATCTTATCTTTTCTTATGGGCAAACATGAAAAGATTTCATACAGTGCTAAAGTGTAGAACATTAAGAAATAAGGTATAGAGTTATAGCTGAGACTGAAGAATCAGTGGAGAATCTGGTCCAGTGGTCAGGAAATGATTCTCAGATAATACGGCAGTAGACACTGAAAGGAAAGAAAGGGGAGTCAGGATAAAAACATCCAGCCAGGGCAGATGTTTGTAGATGGCAGAAAGATGAGACACTGGGGAATGAGAACACCCAGGGCTCTTTCAGATCCACATGACTTCTTTAGATGAGAAAACAACACTGCAGGAAGTTGGAGAAAATACAAACTTCAGGATCAGAACTCAAAAACTCTTTTTTCACATCTCCTACAAATGAACCCATGTTATTTGGGTCTCTTTGATCATCCTGCAGCCCAGAGTCTTGGATTGCAAGGAAAATTTTATTCTCTGTGTTGCCAAGAATCAGAAGAACCAAGTTAAAAAACAACTGTACTCCATGCAATCCCTTATACAGATGCAATTTTACAGCTCTTCCTACTACTGATATGAGCAAAGTATAATACTATCACCACCAAAATTTTGAAGATGTGAGGCTGAGGCAAGGGAAAGAGATTTAATTGTGGTTGTGTGCACACAAGCACAGTGTCTCAGAGGAGAGAAGAGGGAGACAGATCACCTGGAGCTAGAGTTACAGGCAGTTGTGAGTTTGCCAGCAGGTGTGTTGGGAACAAAATTTGACGCTTCTGCTAGAAAACGGTATATAGTCTAGCCACTGAGATGTCTCTCCAGTCTCTACAATATATTTTAATCATGTCCACCCAACTTCTCTATCAATTTCTCCCACAGCTTACTCCTATTATCCTTCCAACTTCCTATCCTTTATTTTTAAAGTACTGTAACTGATTTATTTACTTTTATTTTACATGCATGGTGTTTTCCTGCCTTTATATCTGTGTGAGAGTGTCAGATTCACTGGAACTGGAGTTACTGACAGTTGTGAGCAGTCATATGGGTGCTGAGAACCAAACCAAGGTCCTCTGGAAGAGCTGCCAATGCTCTTACCATCTGAACCATCTCTCCAGCCCCCAAATTCTGGATTTTTTTGTTTGTTTAAAGCCCACTGAGTTCAATTAGAACTGTCTTCATAGGAACAAAGGTCCTTTACTGAAGGATGAACAACCTATAAGAGGCCATATCACTGAAGACAACTGACTTTCTCCTCCAGGAGCTATTGGTTGTCCTTATGTCTCAGCTAGGGGCAAAGCCTCGTGGGCCCTTATCCATACTGGAATGGATAGAGTTAATCTTGTTCAGGTCTTGAACAGGCAACCACAACTGCTGTGAGTCCATTAGTGCAAAAGCTCTGCCATGTCCAGAAGATGCTATTTAACACCACTCTGATGTTTCAACCTTTATATTAATATTAAATCTGTTGTGGATATTTGTCTTTAATAACATTTGCTGTTACAATTCTCCGTGGTTGGAGATATCACAAACTGTATCCATATAAAATACATAGCTAGAGAGATGGATCTCTGGTCAAGAGCCCTTGCAGCTCTTTAAAAGGTCTAGAGTTCAGTTCCTATCACCCACATCTAGTGAACAGAAAGACCTGACATCCTCATTTGCCTCTTTACGGACCCGCAACCCTTGTGTGTGAATGTGTATACACATGCATGTGTGTGTACATGCACACACAGTAATAATAAATAATCTTATTATAATAAAATGAACTTAAAAAGTGTTACATGGCTTTGATCTCTCTAATGACAAACCAACTCGTTCTCCTTCTTTTCCCACCTTGGGTTTTTATATACTCTAAAAATTAGGTAAATAAAACACAATATCCTCCAGGTATTTGAATAAAAGTAGGAGTCAAGGCGTATCACAATTATGCTAACCAAGAAGGTATGTTGCAGGCTGATACTGGAAAAAACTAGACTTCTAGCACTAAATGTTTGTCACATTGTCCTTACATGGAATAACTAATTGAAGGGGGGAAATGCTATTCTAGTGACTGGAGAGAAGTCTCAGCAGTTAAGACCATGTGCTGCTCTCACAGAGGACCAGTGTTCAGTTCCCACCAACCACGCTGGCTGGCATATAATTTCATCTCAAAGGGAATCTAATATCTCTCTCCTCCTTGGGCATCTGCATAGACATACACCCATACACTTAAATTTTCAAAATAATAGTCAAAACAGATCTTAAAAAGAATGCTATTCCAGTGATATGTTAAGGTTACCAAACAACCTCACACTAAGGAAATGTCTTAGTGCCTATGGTCTGCATAGACTCTGCACTCATAATATTTACTCTAATCAAAGCCAAACTCAGAGCAGGGCAGTCACTTTCTTCAATTTTGCAAGGACTGATTGAGGTGAAGAAGCTACAGGAGACAAGTTTAAAGTAAGCATAGCTTGCCTCGTGAGAATTAAGGAAAGCCACATCTCCAGAGCATCAAAGGGCAAGTGCAGAAGCAGGCACTGCAGAGGTCACCATGAGTTCAGCAGAAGAGCCAGCTTGGGTCACTGATGAAGGTGGCAGCACTAACAAATGGCCTTTGATCTCTCTATTGAAAGAAAGTACCCTGCAGGACTTCCGTAGCGATAGAGAAGAAGTCAATGTCTGACTCCAAAGTTTCAAAGAAGGAGGTAACTCTTCTTGTGCTACTTAGGTTCCAGGCTTTTCTAGCCTACCCATCCTAGGGACTTTAGTAATTATAGTCAGCATTCTGCATTGTGTGTGTTAGCTGGTTTTCTTACTGCTTATCGCTATGACCAAACATCTTGGTAGTAAGACAGCTTGAAGGAGGAAGCGGTTATATGTAGTTTATATCTGAGGATATTGAGAGCATCATTGGGAGGTATGGTTCAGAAAAATGGGGGAATCTAACACCATTATATCCATATTCAGGTAGCAGAGAATAGATAGAAGTGGGACTAGGCTATAAAACCTCGTGGTTATTCATGTCTTACTCCAGGATGGTTCTATTGGCTAACAATTCCATAGCCATTTTGAAACAGTGCCATCAGCCCAGGGACCAAGTGCTGAAACATATGAATTTATTGAAGCTTCTTCATATTTGAAGCTCATTTCTTCCTAGGCTCCCATAGCTTCATGACCCCAAATATTGGTCAGCCTTTTCAGGGAGAAAATCTAAATACAAGACAAAAATCAACTCCTGAGGCCAGGTTTCACCTCTTGCTCCACAGGATAGTTCCTGCCAATCCCCCAGGTTATTTGTGCTTTGGGTCTCAGAACCTGTAGCAAGGTAACTAGAGAATGTTCCCTTTATTCAAATATAGTGTCTGATATGGTCAGAAAATAACTGCTCAAATGTTGATATTGTCTCCTGATACTGTCTTACATTAAGAAAATTAGAGCTTCTTCACTCTGGTGACTTTAATCTTGAGGATGCCTTGGCTAGAGGTATTCAAGGAAAATGTGAAAAGCAGGATTAATTGTACCATGGCAAATTCATAGAATAAACAAATGTGAAAGCCCCATTTTATACAATCATAAATATTTACTTCGTCCCTAGGAAGACATGAGCTGAAGATGGATGGGTGGATGGACAGATAGATAGAAGATAGAAGACAGTTGATAAACAGAACAGGCAGGCAGATATATAGATATAAAAATTTGAGCCGGGCGTGGTGGCGCATGCCTTTAATCCCAGCACTCGGGAGGCAGAGGCAGGCGGATTTCTGAGTTCAAGGCCAGCCTGGTCTACAAAGTGAGTGCCAGGACAGCCAGGGCTACACAGAGAAACCCTGTCTCGAAAAAACCAAAAAAAAAAAAATTGTATGTAGATTAACAAAATATACAGAAAATGAAGAAATATAGCTAGATAGAAGATAGAAGACAGTTGATAAACAGAACAGGCAGGCAGATATATAGATATAAAAATTTGTATGTAGATTAACAAAATATACAGAAAATGAAGAAATATAGCTAGATAAATAAAGGTAAAAATATAAATAGTAGGTGACAGTTAAGTAAATTGCAGGATGATAGACAGAAAGATGATAATTAATGGCACATTGGTGTATTTTTTTCTTCCCCCCAAAATACACAAAAATCAGTAGCCCTCCTATACACAAATGGTCTGAGAAACAAATTAGGGACACAACACCCTTCACAATAATCACAAATAATATCAAATATCTTGGTATAACTCTAACCAAGCAACTGAAAGATCTGTTTGGCAGGAACTTCAAGTCCTTGAAGAAAGAAATCAAAGAAGATCTCAGAAGATGAAAGATGCCCATGGATTAGTAGGATTAACAGTAAAAATGGCCATTTTACCAAAAGCAACCTACAAACATTTCTACTATTTCTTTTTGTTTCTTTCCTAGGTGTTCAGAGTAAATCTTGTTAGGAGGGAAGAGAAGACAAACTAATTCAGCACTCTGGTCAGCTCCTGGCTGCTTTGAGACAGTTTGAACCAGTGTGAAATTCCCACATGTGAATCAAGCATTCAAGCTGTCAATTGCATTACAGTCAGCTTTCATTAGACCACTCTATATTGTCTCTTTTTCTTTTAGCTTTTGGCTCTGATTCAGTTTTCACTTAGCTATATTGCCTCATCCATTCATCACTCCACTAAGACTATTAACAAGGACCACCACTAATTGTGTCAGGCTAAGCATGACATATTATTTTCTTTGCTGCAATGACTGCAATGACTGAACATGAAGATTCTGTAGTGGAAATGGTGATGTGATGCATGGGTAAGGCATGAAGAGGTTAAGGGAGATGAAAACTCTCCAAATAGTGTTTGAAACAGTAAGTGCCAACATTGCTATTATGATCTGACATGATCCCTTTAGTCTCTGGTAACATATTATTCTAGACTACCTCCTGCTCTCCTGTTTAATGTTTCTCTGTATTTGACAAGTAGACTTCTCTCACTGGCTTTTATATACAAATGACCCCCAGAGTTTAAATCTTCTAATCACTTGCATCCCCTTCTGAATCTTTCTGGTGGGTCTCAGCTGCACTTGTAGCTTCAGTGACCCAGTGTATATGAATAACCCACTGTTAGTCTTACCCCAAGCCTAGACCTCCTTATGGCCATGATATTAAAGTCAGAGGGATGAGAAAAAAATTTATGTATAAATACAAACTAGAAAGTAACTTTTCAAAATGTTCTCATTTATAAGATCACATATCATTAAATGTATAACTACAGTAACACATGTAAGTGGATTAAGAGAGAAGACATTTACTTTAGTTCACAGTTCATGGAAAAGTCAATCATGTTGGGGAAGGAAGGGCACCAGGGACTGGGAGCAGGTAGCTATATTGCACCTACCATTGTGAATAGAGAGTAATGTATGTGTATGCACAGTTACATCTCTGATTTATATTCAGTCTAGAACTCATCCAATGAAATGACCTTGCCCACAATTTAAGATGGGTTTTCATACATTAATTAATGGATTCAACAAAACCCCAACATGCAAACACAGAGACCCATCTCTCAGATTATTCTAGATTCAGTTGAGTGGATTTCACTTTTAACACTATTAAGGAAAAACTTAGTTAATCCAAATACACGATGAAAACAGCAAATATCCCCCAAAGACATCTAAATGCTCAAAGCTATCACTAAAATATTCTTTGTTTGAAAGGCAAGGCTTAGGAATAACTCTGTAGTTCTTAAAAAACTAAAATAAAATGTAATTACATAGCATCAAGTTTTAAAATTTATACAGCCATGATGATTAATGTTTTGGGGAATACAAATAAGTGAGTGGGTAAATATAAGTAGAGTCCAAGAGTGAGACATAACTATGAAGTAACATGTCACAAAACAAAAGGAGTATTGCCAGAGAAAATTGCCACAACAAGAACGAAGTTAAACAATACCTATTCACCAATATAACCCTACAGAAGATACCAGAAGGAAAACTCCAAACCAAGGTGGTTAACTACACCCACAAAAACTCAGCAATAAATGATCTTACACTAGCAAAACTCAAAGAAGGCAAGCACGCACGCACACACACACACACACACCACATACACACACAGACACATACACCACTAACACCACTACTATCACCACACACCACTACAACAATAACAGGAATTAACAACCATTGTTCTTTATCGTTTATCAACAGCAATGGACTCAATTTACCAATAAAAAGATACAGACTATCAGAATAGATGCAAAAACAAAATCCATCATTCTGATGTGCACAAGAAGCACCTCAACATCAAAGACAGACATTACCCCAAAGTAAGGGGCTGCAAAAAGATTTTCCTAGCAAACAGACACAAGAAGCAAACTGCAATAACCATTTTAATAGCTAATAAAATAGACTTCCAGCCAAAATTAATCAAAAGAGATGGGAAAGACACTTCATACTCATTAAAGGAAAAATCCAAGATGACATCTCAGTTCTGAATATCTATGTCCCAAGTGCAAGAGCACTGAAATTCATAAAGAAAACATTATTAAAGTTTGAAGAACACATTGAAACTCACATATTAATAGTGGTAGGCTTCAACACCCCACTTTCCCCAATGGACAGGTCATCCAGACAGAAACTAAACAGAGAAATAATTGAACAAATAGATACTATAATGAAAATGGACCTAACAGATATCTACAGGAAATTTCACACAAACAAACAAAAAATATACCTTCTTCTCAGCACTGCTAGAATCTTCTCCAAAGATGACCATATATTTAGTCAAAAAGAAAGTTCCAAGAGATACAATTGAAATAATCCCCTGTATCTTATCAAACAACCATGGGCTTCAACAGCAATAGAAGCAACAGAAAGCCTTCAAACACATGAAAACTGAACAACTCTCTACTCAATGACCACTTTGTCAAAGAAGAACTAAGAAAGAAATAAAAAAGTTTCTAGAATTCAGTAAAATTAATGCAGATCATAACCAATCTTATGAGACGCAATGAAACCATCATTAAGAGGAAAGTTCATAGCACTGAGTACCATAATAAATTAGTGAGATCTAATACTAATGACTTAACAGCACACCTAAAATGTCTGTAATAAAAAGAATCAAACATACCCAAGGGGAGTAGACAGCAGGAAATAATCAAATTTAGGGCTGAAATCAATCAATTAGAAAAAAAAAGTGAGAACAATGCAAATAATCAATGAAACCAAGAGCTGGTTATTTGAGAAAATCAACAAGACAGACAAACCTTTAGCCAAACTAAATAAAAGGCAGAGGGACAGCATACAAATCAACAAAATCAGAAATGAAAAGGGAGCCATAACAACAGACACTGAGGAAATCCAAAAAAAAAAAAAAAACAAAAAACAAAAACAAAAACAACAAAAAAAAACTTCTTCAAAAAGTTGAACTCCACAACATTGGAAAATCTAAATGAAATAGATGATTTTCTTGATAGATATCACTTACCAAAGCTAAATCAAGATCAAGTACACAATCTAAATACACCTATAACCTATGGAAAAATAAGCAATCATTAAAATTCTCCCTACCAGAAAAAATCCATGGCCTGATTATTTTATTGTAGAATTCTACCAGAACTTTAAAGACGAGCTAACACCAATACTCCTCAAATTATTCCACAAAATAGAAACAAAGGGAATACAGTCAAATTCATTGTATGAGGCCACAGTCAACATGATACCTAACCCACACAAAGACTCAACGAAGAAAGAGAATTTCAACCCAATTTCCCTTATGAACATTGATGCAAACATACTCAATAAGACACTTGCAAACCAAATTCAAAACATATCAAAAACATCATCCACCATGATTAAGTAGGTTTCTTCCTAGGGATGTAGGGACACAAAAGTGGAGAGTTCAATGTAAACATAAGAAAAACCACCAATGTAATCCAACATATAAAAAAAAATAAAAGAAAAAGATCACATGATTATTTCATTGGATGCTGAAAAAGCCTTTGACAAAATCCAACACCCTTTCTTGACAACAGTCTTTGAGAGATCAGGAATAAAAGGTGCATATCTAAACACAATAAAGACAATATACATACAGCCTTAACCATTCCTGGATACTAAGATCTCCCAAGTTTTCTTACTCTCACCCATGAATTGAGGATATGAATCCCAGAAAGTCTTTCCCACTTTGATAAGCCACACTGCCTCTGGAACTTGTACCATATTGCTTTTAGTTGTGTCTCTTGCCTTTCCTGAGTAATGCCTGCATAATTATCTATTGTCAGTCAAAGTTCTCCAAAGTTTCAAGGACAAAGATGATGATAATGATATAAACAAATTGCCTATAAGTGGGGCAACTGTCCATGTGTTGGACACATGGTGATAGACCATCTGCAAAGGACAAAGGCAAATCCCATGAAAGGCATGTTGCTTATCTCTAGGATCCAAATTCTGGCTTCTTTTCAGAGAAGAATAAAGGTTATTTGCCAGTCTTCAGAGAGACTTCAAGACTAAATAGAGAAAATACAACAGAGAAATGTTTGTGTATAAAAATGCAGCTGACCTGCACTTTTCATTAGTGTATCCAGCTATATCATTATTTTTTTCCATTCATTTTTAGCTTACCACTTTATTTACATCTAAATTGAGTTTTTTTTTGTCGGGTTTGATAGGTGATTGTGAGAGCCCAGGGAGCTGTGGGACTGGGGGAAGTCAACCCCAAAGAGTAGGGACAAGGCATGCCTAAACCCAGGAAATCTCACACTGAGATTGGCAAGAACAAGATCTCTCCCTCCTTAACCTAGGCCTGCATCTCCCTGGCACTTGTAGCCACATGCCCCCAATTTTGCCCAGTCCCAGAAGGAAATATAGCCTGATAGCCAGTATAAACTTCTTCTCACCTTATAAATTCATGTTCAGTAACACCTGAAATTCCTCCTTACAGAAATGTGGCACCCTCAGCATCAGCCAATCATGTACACTCATCCCAAAAGTCCCTACCTCCCCCACAAATGTTTAAAAGTACCTTTGCTGCCCTATTAAATGAGCTGTCTCACCGAAGCTGTCCCCAAAGAGTCTGTTCTCATTGTGATCACAGCTGCCTGAGTTCTCTTCTGCTCCTGGCTGTTCCAGACTCCTCTTGGGATCTGCTGGGCTGTCAATGGGAAGCTGAGTCAGAAGAGCAGATCAGCAGTAAGGAATTCATAATGTATAGCACCAGAAGAGAGGTAGAAGAGAGTACAGACAAGCTTGTAAGGGCAAGTAAGACCATCACTACTACTCAGAGGAACCCTTCCAAAACCCTCAGGACATAGGAACCAAGAAGCAGCCTGGGACAGGAGCCTCCGAGGTTTCCATCTGCACCTGGAACTAATCCTCTGCCACAGGGCTCCATACACAAAAAGCAACAGAAGAGAGCTAGCCTGCCAGGCATGCAGACAAGCCTGTGAATGCAAGTAAGACCACCATAGCTCTTCAAATTCCTGGACCAAGATGGACTCTCCCAGAACCATCAGGACACAGGAACCAAAGATTAACTGGGGATAGGATCCTTCTAGTTTCTGTCTGCACCCCAGAGCTGACCCTGCACACTGTTCTGCATACCTAAATTCCTCCTGGAGAGAACTGGTCTCCCAGGAGTACTGACACAGAGGTGTGCAGGAGGGACAAGCTGCAAGACCAACACTAGGTATAACCAGATGGTGAAAGGCAAGGGCAAGAACACAAGCAACTAATGCCACTTGACATCATCAGAACCCAGTTCTACAACCATAGTGAACCCTGATTTCACCGACATGCCAGAAAAACAAGACTCTGATTTAAAATCACATCTCATGATGATTATGATGATGATAGAGGACTTTAAGAAGGACATAACTCCCTTAAAGAAATACAGGAGAACACTGGTAAACAGGTAGAAGCCCTTAAAGAGGAAACACAAAAATCCCTTAAAGAACTACAGGAAAATACAACCAAACAGGTGAAGGAACTGAAAAAAAAAATCCAGGGTTTAAAAATGGAAATAGAAACAATAAAGAAATCACAAAGGGAGACAACTCTAGAGATAGAAGAAAGGAAAGAGATCAGGAGTCATAGATGCAAGCATCACCAACAGAATACAAGAGATAGAAGAGAGAATCACGGTTGCAGAAGATACCATAGAAAACATTGATACAATAGTCAATAAAAATGCAAACTGCAAAAAACTACTAACCCAAAACATTCAGTAAATCCAGAACAGACAAACCTAGGGATAATAGGTATAGAAAAGAATGAAGATTTCCAACTTAATGGGCCAGTAAATATTTTCAACAAAATTATAGAAGGAAACTTTTCTAACCTAAAGAAAGAGGTGCCCGAGAAAAGCACCGGGGCAGCTGGGGCGCAGGGTCGGCTGACACTCGCCAGCTACCCACAACACCCGCCACAGGATCTTAAGACTTCTGGTGAGTGGAGCACAGCTTCTGCTCCAATCCAATTGTGCGCGGGACCTGAGACTGCATTAGTTAGGGAAGCAGAAACCGGCCTGAGTAGGGCCACAGGCCTCATCCGGCCGGATCAGCGCCGGGGTAGCTGGAGCGCAGGGTTGCCTGACACCCGCCAGCTACCCACGACCCCCGCCACAGGATTTTGGGACTGCTGGTGAGTGGAACACAGCTTCTGCTCCAGTTCAATCACGCGGGACCTGAGAACGCTCTGGTTGGGGAGAGAGAAATCCGGCCTACATAGGGCCACAAGCCTCTTCCAGTCAGAAAAGCACCGGGGCAGCTGGGGCGCAGGGTCAGCTGACACTCGCCAGCTACCCACAACACCCGCCACAGGATCTTAAGACTTCAGGTGAGTGGAGCACAGCTTCTGCTCCAATCCAATTGCACGCGGGACCAGAGACTGCATTAGTTAGGGAAGCAGAAAACCGGCATGAGTAGGACCACAGGCCTCTTCCGGCTGAACCAGCACCGGGGTACCGTCAGCTACCCACGAACCCCGCCGCAGGATTTAGAGACTGCTGGTGAGTGGAACACAGCTTCTGCTCCAATCTTTAAACAGTGACAACAATAACAACTAACCCCAGAGATTACCAGATGGCGAAAGGTAAACGTAATAATCTTACTAACAGAAACCAAGACCACTCACCATCATCAGAACACAGCACCCCCACTTCGCCCAGTCCAGGGCACCCCAACACACCGGAAAAGCTAGACACGGATCTAAAAGCATATCTCCTGATGATGGTAGAGGACTTCAAGAAGGACTTTAATAACACACTTAAAGAAATACAGGAGAACAATGCTAAACAGGTAGAAGACATTAAAGAGGAAGCACAAAAATCCCTTAAAGAATTGCAGGAGAACACTGCTAAAGAGTTACAAATCCTTAAAGAAAAACAGGATAACCTAATCAAACAGGTAGAAGTCCTTAATGAAAAACAGGAAAACACATCCAAACAGATGATGGAAATGAACAAAACCATACTAGACCTAAAAAGGGAAGTAAACACAATAAAGAAAACCCAAAATGAGGCAACACTGGAGATAGAAACCCTAGGAAAGAAATCTGGAACCATAGATACGAGCATCAGCAACAGAATACAAGAGATGGAAGAGAGAATCTCAGGTACAGGAGATTCCATAGAGAACATCGGCACAACAATCAAGGAAAATGTAAAATGCAAAAAGATCCTAACTCAAAACATCCAAGAAATACAGGACACAATGAGAAGACCAAACCTACGGATAATAGGAGTGGATGAGAATGAAGATTTTCAACTCAAAGGACCAGCAAACATCTTCAACAAAATTATAGAAGAAAACTTCCCAAATCTAAAGAAAGAGATGCCCATGAACATACAAGAAGCCTACAGAACTCCAAATAGACTGGACCAGAAAAGAACTTCCTCCTGACACATAATAATCAGAACAACAAATGCTCTAAATAAAGATAGAATACTAAAAGCAGTAAGAGAAAAAGGCCAAGTAACATATAAAGGCAAGCCTATCAGAATTACACCAGATTTCTCACCAGAGACTATGAAAGCCAGAAGATCCTGAACGGATGTTATACAGACACTAAAAGAACACAAATTCCAGCCCAGGCTACTATACCCAGCCAAACTCTCAATTAACATAGATGGAGAAACCAAAGTATTCCACGACAAAACCAAATTCACACATTATCTCTCCACGAATCCAGCCCTTCAAAGGATAATAACAGAAAAAAACCAATACAAGGACAGGAACCACGCCCTAGAAACAACAAGAAGGTAATCCGTCAACAAACCTAAAAGAAGACAGCCACAAGAACAAAATGCCAACTTTAACAACAAAAATAACAGGAAACAACAATTACTTTTCCTTAATATCTCTTAATATCAATGGACTCAACTCCCCGATAAAAAGATATAGACTAACAAACTGGCTACACAAACAAGACCCAACATTTTGCTGCTTAAAGGAAACTCATCTCAGAGAAAAGGATAGACACTACCTCAGAATGAAAGGCTGGAAAACAATTTTCCAAGCAAATGGCATGAAGAAACAAGCTGGAGTAGCCATTCTAATATCTGATAAGATTGACTTCCAACCCAAAGTCATTAAAAAAGACAGGGAGGGACACTTCATACTCATCAAAGGTAAAATTCTCCAAGAGGAACTATCAATCCTGAATATCTATGCTCCAAATACAAAGGCAGCCACATTCATTAAAATACTTTAGTAAATCTCAAAGCACACATTGCACCTCATACAATAATAGTGGGAGACTTCAACTCACCACTTTCACCAATGGACAGATCATGGAAACAGAAACTAAACAGGGACACAGAGAAACTAAGAGAAATTATGAATCAAATGGATCTGGCAGATATCTACAGAACATTCTATCCTAAAACAAAAGGATATACCTTTTTCTCAGCACCTCATGGTACCTTCTCCAAAATTGACCACATAATTGGTCACAAAACAGGCCTCAACAGATACAAAAATATTGAAATTGTCCCATGCATCCTATCAAATCACCATGGACTAAGGCTGATCTTCAATAACAAAATAAATAATAGAAAGCCAACCTTCACGTGGAAACTGAACAACACTCTTCTCAATGATACCTTGGTCAAGGAAGGAATAAAGAAAGAAATTAAGGACTTTTTAGAGTTCAATGAAAATGAAGCCACAACATACCCAAACTTATGGGACACAATGAAAGCATTTCTAAGAGGAAAACTCATAGCTCTGAGTGCCTCCAAAAGGAAACTAGAGAGAGCACACATTAGCAGCTTGACAACACACCTAAAAGCACTAGAACAAAAGGAAGCAAATTCACCCAAGAGGAGTAGATGGCAGGAAATAATCAAACTCAGGGGTGAAATCAACCAAGTGGAAACAAGAAAAACTATTCAAAGAATCAACCAATCAAGGAGCAGGTTCTTTGAGAAAATCAACAAGATAGATAAACCCTTAGCCAGACTCACTAGAGGGCACAGGGAAAGCATCCTAATTAACAAAATCAGAAATGAAAAAGGAGACATAACAACAGATCCTGAAGACATCCAAAACACCATCAGATCCTTCTACCAAAGGCTATACTCAACAAAACTGGAGAACCTGGATGAAATGGAGAAGTTCCTAGACAGATACCAGGTACCAAAGTTGAATCAAGATCAGGTTAATGATCTAAACAGCCCTATATCCCCCAAAGAAATAGAAACAGTCATTAATAGTCTCCCAACTAAAAAAAGCCCAGGACCAGATGGGTTTAGTGCAGAGTTCTACCAGACCTTCAAAGAAGATCTAATCCCAGTTCTTCACAAACTATTCCACAAAATAGAAACAGAAGGTACTCTACCCAACTCATTCTATGAAGCCACAATTACTCTGATACCTAAACCACAAAAAGACCCAACAAAGATAGAAAACTTCAGACCAATATCCCTTATGAATATTGATGCAAAAATCCTCAATAAAGTTCTTGCTAACCGAATCCAAGAACACATCAAAACAATCATCCATCCTGACCAAGTAGGTTTCATCCCAGGGATGCAGGGATGGTTCAATATACGGAAATCCATCAACGTAATCCAGTATATAAACAAACTCAAAGACAAAAACCACATGATCATCTTGTTAGATGTGGAACAAGCATTTGACAAGATCCAACACCCATTCATGATAAAAGTCTTGGAAAGATCAGGAATTCAAGGCCCATACCTAAACATGATAAAAGCAATCTACAGCAAACCAGTAGAAAACATCAAAGTAAATGGTCAGAAGCTTGAAGCAATCCCTCTAAAATCAGGGACTAGACAAGGCTGTCCACTTTCTCCATACCTATTCAACATTGTACTTGAAGTCCTAGCCAGAGCAATTCGACAACAAAAGGAGATCAAAGGGATACAAATTGGAAAAGATGAAGTCAAAATATCACTTTTTGCAGATGATATGATAGTATATATAAGTGACCCTAAAAATTCCACCAGAGAACTCCTAAGCCTGATAAACAGCTTCGGTGAAGTAGCTGGATATAAAATTAACTCAAACAAATCAATGGCCTTTCTCTACACAAAGAATAAACAGGCTGAGAAAGAAATTAGGGAAACAACACCCTTCTCAATAGTCACAAATAATATAAAATATTTTGGCGTGACTCTAACTAAGGAAGTGAAAGATCTGTATAATAAAAACTTCAAGTCTCTGAAGAAAGAAATTATAGAAGATCTCAGAAGATGGAAAGATCTCCCATGCTCATGGATTGGCAGGATCAACATTGTAAAAATGGCTATCTTGCCAAAAGCAATCTACAGATTCAATGCAATCCCCATCAAAATTCCAAATCAATTCTTCAACGAATTAGAAAGTGCAATCTGCAAATTCATCTGGAATAACAAAAAACCTAGGATAGCAAAAACTCTTCTCAAGGATAAAAAACCTCTGGTGGAATCACCATGCCGGACCTAAACTTTACTACAGAGCAATTGTGATAAAAACTGCATGGTTCTGGTATAGTGACAGACAAATAGACCAATGGAATAGAATTGAAGACCCAGAAATGAACCCACACACCTATGGTCACTTGATCCTCGACAAGGGAGCTAAAAACATCCAGTGGAAGAAAGACAGCATTTTCAACAAATGGTGCTGGCACAACTGGTTGTTAACATGTAGAAGAATGTGAATCGATCCATTCCTATCTCCTTGTACTAAGGTCAAGTCTAAGTGGATCAAGGAACTTCACATAAAACCAGAGACACTGAAACTTATAGAGGAGAAAGTGGGGAAAAGCCTTGAAGATATGGGCACAGGGGAAAAATTCCTGAATAGAACAGCAATGGCTTGTGCTGTAAGATCGAGAATTGACAAGTGGGACCTCATGAAACTACAAAGCTTCTGCAAGGCTAAAGACACGATCAATAAGACAAAAAAACCACCAACAGATTGGGAAAGGATCTTCACCTATCCTAAATCAGATAAGGGACTAATATCCAATATATAAAGAACTCAAGAAGGTGGACTCCAGAAAGTCAAATAACCCCATTAAAAAATGGGGCTCAGAACTGAACAAAGAATTCTCACCTGAGGAATACCGAATGGCAGAGAAACACCTGAAAAAATGTTCAACATCCTTAATCATCAGGGAAATGCAAATCAAAACAACCCTGAGATTCCACCTCACACCAGTCAGAATGGCTAAGATCAAAAATTCAGGTGACAGCAGATGCTGGCGAGGATATGGAGAAAGAGGAACACTCCTCCATTGTTGGTGGGATTGCAAGCTTGTACAACCACTCTGGAAATCAGTCTGGCAGATCCTCAGAAAATTGGACATATTACTACCGGAGGATCCAGCAATACCTCTCCTGGGCATATATCCAGAAGATGTCCCAACCGGTAAAAAGGACACATGCTCCACTATGTTCATAGCAGCCCTATTTATAATAGCCAGAAGCTGGAAAGAACCCAGATGTCCCTCAACAGAGGAATGGATACAGAAATTATGGTACATTTACACAATGGAGTACTACTCAGCTATTAAAAAGAATGAATTTATGAAATTCCTAGCCAAAAAGATGGACCTGGAGGGCATCATCTTGAGTGAAGTAACACAATCACAAAAGAACTCACACAATATGTATTCATTGATAAGTGGATATTAGCCCAGAAACTTAGGATACCCAAGATATAAGATACAATTTGATAAACGCATGAAACTCAAGAAGAATGAAGACCAAAGTGTGGACACTGTGCACCTTCTTAGAATTGGGAACAAAACACCCAGGGAAGGAGTTACAGAGACAAAGTTCGTAGCTGTGATGAAAGGATGGACCATTTAGAGACTGCCGTATCCAGGGATCCATTCCATAATCAGCTTCTAAACGCTGACACCATTGCATACACTAGCAAGATTTTGCTGAAAGGACCCAAATATAGCTGTCTCTTGTGAGACGATGCCGGGGCCTAGCAAACACAGGAGTGGATGTTCACAGTCAGCTATTGGATGTATCACAGGGCTCCCAATGGAGAAGCTAGAGAAAGTACCCAAGGAGCTAAAGGGATCTGCAACCCTATTGTTGGAACAACATGATGTACTAACCAGAACCCCGGAGCTCTTGTCTCTAGCTGCATATGTATCGAAAGATGGCCTAGTCGGCCATCAATGGAAAGAGAGGCCCATTGGACTTGCAAACTTTATATGCCCCAATATAGGGGAATGCCAGGGCCAAAAGAATGGGAATGGGTGGGTAGGGAAGTGGGGGGCGCTATGGGGGACTTTTGGGATAGCATTGGAAATGTAATTGAGGAAAATATTTAATAAAAATATTAGAAATCAAAAAAAAAAAGAAAGAAAGAGGTGCCCATGAACATACAAGAAGCCTACAGAAGAACGCCAAATAGATTGGACCAGAAAAGAAATTCCTCATGTCACATAATAGTCAAATACCAAATGCACAAAACAAAGAAAGAATATTAAAAGCAGTAAGGGAAAAATGTCAAGTAACATATAAAGGCAGACCTATCAGAATTACATCAGACTTCTCACGAAAAACTATGAAATCTAGAAGATCTTGGGCAGATTTCATACAAACCTAAGAAAACACAAATGCCAGCCCAGGCTACTTTACCCAGCAAAACCCCCAGTCACCATAGAGAGAGAAACCAAGAAATTCCATGACAAACCCAAATTTACACAATATCTTTCCACAAATCCAGTTCTACAAATGATAATAGATAGAAAATACCAACACAAAGAGGGAAACTACACCCTAGAAAAAGCAAGAAAGTAATCTTCTTTCAACAAACCCAAAAGAAGATAACCACACAAATATCAAAATAACATCAAATTTATCAGGAGCAACAATCGCTATTCCTTAATATCTCTTAACATCAATTGAATTTATGAAATTTTTGGACACAATGGATACATCAATTGACTCAATTCCCCAACAAAAAGACATAGACTAACAGACTAGATAAATAAGCAGGACCCAGAATTTTGCTGCATACAGGAAACATAACTAAGATTTAAAGACATACACTACCTCAGAGTAAAGGGATGAAAAACAATTTTCCAAGCAAACAGTTCCAAGAAACAAGATGGAGTAGCCATTCTAACATCAAATAAAATCAACATTCAACCAAAAGTCATCAAAAAAGATAAGGAAGGACACTTCATACTCACCAAAGGAAAAATCTACCAAGAAGAACTCTCAATTCTGAACATCCATGCTCCAAATGCAAGGGCACCCACATTCATAATAGAAATTTACCTAAAGCTCATAGCACACATTGCACCTTATACAATAATAGCGGGGGAACCTCATCACCCCACTTTCATCAATGAACAGATCAGGGAACCACAAACAAAACAGAGACACAGTAAAACTAACAGAAGTTATGGACCAAATAGATTTAACTGGTATCTATAGAATATTTCATCCTCAATCAGAGAATATAACTTCTTCTCATCACTTCATGATACCTTCTCCACAAATGACCATATAATCGGTCACAAAACAGACCTCAACAGATTTAAGAAGATTGATATAATTCCATGCCTCCGGTCAGATCACTACGAATTAAGGCTGGACTTCAATAGCAACAACAACAACAAAAACCAGAAAGCCACACATACACTGGGATCCTGAACAACAATCTACTCAGTGATAACTTGGTCACAGAAGAAATAAAGAAATTAAAGACTTTTTAGAATTTAATGAAAATGAAGGTACTATTCCCAAACTTATGGGACACAATAAAATAATGCTAAGAGAAAAACTCATACCTCTAAGTGTCTCCAGAAAGAAACTGCAGAGAGCATACACTAGCAGCTTAACAGCACACTTGAAAGCTCTAGAACAAAAAGAAGCAAATATACTCAAGAGGAATAGATGGGAGAAAACAATCAAACTCAGGACTGAAATCAACCAAGTAGAAACAAAACTAACTATACAACGAATGAACAAAACTAGGATCTGGTTCTTTTAGAAAATTAACAAAATAGATATACCCTTAGCCAAACTAAGCAGAGGGCACAGAGACAGTATTTAAATTAACAAAATCAGAAAAGGGAGATATAACAACAGAAACTGAGAAAATTCAAAAAAATTATAGATACAACTACAAGAGTCTATATTCAGCACAACTGAAAAATCTAGATGAAATGGACAATTTTCTAGACAGATACCAAATACCAAAGTGAAACCAGGATTAGATCAACCATCTAAACACTCCCATAACCCCTAAAGAAAAAGAAGCAGTCATCAAGTCTTCCAACCAAAAAAAAAAAAAAAAAAGCCCAAGACTGGATGGGTTGATGGGTTAAGTGCAAAATTCTATCAGACCTTTAAAGAAGACATAATAACAATACTCTTCAAACTATTCCACAAAATAGAAACAGAAGAAACACTACCCCATTCCTTCTATGAAGCCACAATTATGCTTATACCAACACCACACAAAGACCCAACAAAGACGGAGGACTTCAAACCCATTTCCCTTATAAATATTGATGTAAAAATACTCAATAAAATTCTTGCCAACCAATTCCAAGAGCACATCAAAACAATTATTTACCACAATCAAGAAGGCTTCATGCCAGAAATACATGGATGGTTCCATATATGGAAATCCATCAATGTAATCCACTACATAAAAAATCTCAAATTGTATCTTGGAATATCCATTTACAAAACACATGAAACTCAAGAAGAAGGAAGACCAAAGTGTGGATAATTTGCTCCTTCTTAGAATGGGGAACAAAATAAAAATGGAAGGAGTTACAGAGACAAAGTTCGGAGCTGAGAGGGAAGGAAGGACCATCCAGAGACTGCCCCACCTGGGGATTCATCCCATATACAACCATCAAACCCAGACACTATTGCATATGCCAGAAAGATTTTGCTGACAGGACACTGATATAGCTCTCTCTTGTGAGGCTATGCCAGTGCCTGGCAAATACAGAAGTGAATGCTCACAGTCATCTATTGGATGGAACACAGGGCCCCTAATGAAGGAGCTAGAGAAAGTACCCAAGGAGCTAAAGGGGTATGCAACTCTATAGGAGGAACAACAATATGAACTAACCAGTATCCCCCAGAGCTGTGTCTCTAGTTGCATATGTAGCAGAGGATGGCCTAGTAGGCCATCAATGGGAGGAGAGGCCCTTGGTCTTGAGAAGATTATATGTCCCAGTAGAGGGGAATGACAGGGCCAGGAAGCAGGAGTGGGTGGGTTGGGGAGCAGAGTCAGGGGAGTGTATGGGGGGCTTTGGGGATAGCATTTGAAATGTAAATGAAGAAAATATCTAATAATAAAAAAATTCAAAAAAGCCAAAAAAAAAAAAAAAAAAAAAAAACCAAAGAACAAAACAACAAAAACCCAAGGTCATTTCATTAGATGCTGAAAAAGCATTTGACAAAATTCAACATCCCTTCATGTTAAAAGTTTTAACAAGATCAGGAATTCAAGTCCCTTAACAAAACATAGTAAAAGCAGTATACAACCAACCAGTAGCCAACATCAAACTAAATGGAGAGAAACTTGAAACAATCCCACTAAGATCAGGAACTAGACATGGCTGCCGTCTCTCTCCCTATCTAGTCAATATAGTACTTGAAGTTCCAGCCAGAGCAACTAGACAACAAAAGGGGGTCAAAGGGATACAAGCTGGAAAGGAAGAAGTCAAAATATCACTATTTTGCAGGTGATATGATAGTATAGTGTACTTAAGTGATCCCAAAAACTCCACCAGAGAACACCTATACCTGATAAACAACTTCAGTAATGTGGCGGGGTATAAAATTAACTCAAACAAATCAGTGGCCTTCCTCTACTCAAAGGATAAACGGGCTGAGAAAGAAATTAGGGAAACGACACCCTTCATAACAGTCACAAACAACATAAAGTATCTTGGTGTGACTCTAACCAAACAAGTGAAAGATCTCTATGATAAGAACTTCAAGTCTCAGAGCTCATGTCTCTAGCTGCATATGTAGCAGAAGATGGCCTAGTTGGCCAGCACTGGGAAGAGAAGCCCCTTGGTATTGCAAATGTTATATGCCCCAGTAAGGGGAATGCCAGGGCCAAGAAGCAGGAGTGGGTGGGTAGGGGAGCAGGGCAGGGGGAGGGTATAGGGAATTTTCGGGATAGCATTTGAAATGTATATAAAGAAAATATCTAAAAAAATATAATAAAATAAAAAATAGAAAAATTAAAAAAAGAACTTCAAGTCTCTGAAGAAAGAAATCGAAGAAGACCTCAGAAGATGGGAAGATCTCCCATGCTTGTGGGTTGGCAAGATTAAAAATAGTAAAACTGGACATCTTGCCAAAAGCAATATATAGATTCTATGCAATCCCTATCAAAATTCCAAGTCAATTCTTCAAAGAGTTAGAGCAATTTTCAAATTCATATGAAATAACAAAAAACCCAGGATAGCAAAAACTATTCTTAAAAATAAAAGAACTACTGGGGGAATCAGCATCCCAGACCTCAAGCTTTACAACAGAGCAATTGTGGAAAACAAAAACAAAAACAAAAACAAAAAAGAAACTTGTGTGGTATTGATACAATGACATACAGGTAGATCAATGGAATAGAATTGAAGACCTTGACATGAACTCACATACCTACAGCCACCTGATCTTTGACAAAGGAGCTAAAACCATCCAGTGAGGAAAAAAAGACAGGATTTTCAATAAATGGTGCTGTTTCACCTGGTGGTCAACATGTTGAAGAATACAAATTAATACCTTCTTATCTCCTTAAATAAAGCTCAAGTCCACGTGAATCAAGGACCTTCATATAAAACCAGATACGTTAACTAGTAGAAGAGAAAGTGGGGATAGGTCTCAAACACATGGGCACAGGGGAAAAGTTCCTGAATAGAACACCAATGACTTATGCTCTAAGATCAATAATCAACAAATGGGACCTTAGGCAAAGGACAGTGTCAATAGGACAAAACGGCAACCAACAGATTGGGAAAGATCTTTACCAATCCTACATCAGATAGAAGGCTAATGTTCAATATATACAAAGAACTCAAAAGGTAGACTCCAGAGAACCAAACAGCCCTATTAAAAAATGAGGAAGAGAGCTAAACAGAGAATTCTCAATTGAGGAAACACGAAGGGGTCAAAAACACCTAAAGAAATATTCAACATTTTTAGTCATCAAGGAAATGAAAATCAAAACAACCCTGAGATTCCACCTCACACCAGTCAGAATGGCTAAGTTGAAAAACTCAGCTGACAGCAGATGATGGCAAGGATGTGGAGAAAGAGGAACACTCCTCCATTGCTAGTGAGATTGCAAGCTGGTACAACCACTCTGGAAATCAGTCTGACAGTTCCTCAGAAAATTGGGCATAGTACTACCTGAGGACCCAGCTATACCACTCCTGGGCATATACCCAGAAGATGCTCCAACATGTAAGAAGGACACATGCTCCACTATGTTCATAACAGCTCTATTTTTAATAGTCAGAAGCAGAAAGCAACCCAGATGTCCCTCAACAGAGGAATGGATACAGAAAATGTGGTACATTTACACAATGGAGTACTACTCAGCCACTAAAAACAATGACTTCACCAAACTCACAGGCTAATGGATGGAACTTGATAATATCATCCTGAGTGAGATGACTCAGTCACAAAGGAACAAACACAGTATGTACTCACTGATAAGTGGATATTAGCCCCAAAGTTCAGAATACTCAAGATTCAATTCATAGACCATATGAAGCCTAAGGAAGACCAAAATGTGGATGCCTCACTACTTTTTAGACAGGTGGACAAAATAGTCACAGGAGGAAATGTGGAGACAAGTGTGGAGCAGAGACTGAAGGAAAGACCATCCAGAAACTGCCTAACCTGGGGATCCATCCCATATAGAGTCACCAAACCCAGATGCCATTGAGGATGCCAGGAAGTGCTTGCTGATAGAAGCTGCTGTCTCCTGAGAGGCTCTGCCAGAGCCTGACAAATACAGAGGAAGAAGCTCACAGCCAATCATTGGACTAAATTCAGGGATCCTTGATGGCGGAGATGAAGAAAGGACTGAAGGAGCTAAGGGGGTTTGCAACCCCATAGAGGTAACAACAGTGTCAACAGGCCAGACCCCCCCTCCCCAGAGCTTCCATGGACTGGACCACCAACCAAAGAATACACATGAAGCAACCAATGGTGCTGGCCACATATGTGGGAAAAGATGGCCTTGTGGACATCAGGCCTGAGGGTGTTCAATGCCCCAGTGTAGGGGCATGCTAGGGCAGGAGGATGGGAGTGGGTGGGTGGGGGAGCACCCTCAGGGGATGGATGATGTGATAGGGGATTTCCAAAGGGGAGACCTGGAAAGGGGAAAACATTTGAAATGTAAATAAAGAAAATTTTTTTAAAAAAATTCATAATGTTCCTGCAGAGGGTCCAAGTTTATTTCCCAGCAACCACATCTGGTGAGTCACAACCACAAGTAACTCCAGGGGAACTTATGCTTTCTTTTAGCCTATGTAGGCATTAACATTCATGTACAAATCCCTACACAGGCACATATACATAACATTAAAATCTTTGATAATTTTAATTATAATACTGTTATTATTATAATTATAAATTAAGTCTCTTGGGGATAAAATACATTTTTAACTTTACCTTGTGTGAGTTTACAATCTATTCTTTTTATTAGAACATCTTAATTATATAATTCACTTTTCAATATAGCTTAATTCATATTAATATATGTTTTCTTTTCATTTTATGTCATCATGTAGCCAAGGATGACCTTGAACTTTTGATCTTAATGTCTTTGTTTCTCAAAGACTAAGATGATATGTATTTGTCATCATCTCTGGCTTCAGTAAAGTACGTTTTGTGATTTACTTCCACTGTGGGATTAGAAGTTCGATTTTCATATGTTAATTTCTAGAGCTGCATTTCAGGTGACATGAATTTTTTTCCATGAGCCACATTTAATAATTTTTCATGAATATATTTGTCACTTCAAAATTCAATAAAGTTTGTTTCACTCTATGTCCCTCTTTTGTTTTTCTGAGTTTTATCTGAACAGTTTATCTTAGAACATCTTTTCTTTCAAATAGGCATTTAGTTGGTTAATTTATTAGTTAGCAAGAGAGTGAGTGGGTGGGTGGGTGGGTGAGTGAGTGAGTGAGTGAGTGAGTGAGCGAGCGAGCGAGCAAGTGAGTGACTGGGTGGGTGAGTGAGTGGGTGGGTGAGTGAGCAGGTGGGTGAGTGGGTGAGTGAGTGGGTGGGTGAGTAAGCAGGTGGGTGAGTGGGTGAGCGAGTGAGCGAGTGAGTGAGTGAGTGAGTGAGTGAGTGAGTGAGTGAGTGAGTAGGAGGTCAGAGGACAACTTGTGAAAATAAGTTCTTTGTTTCCATCATGTTGGTTCTGAGGATCAAACTCAGGCCGTCAGGGGTTTGGAAGCAACCACCCCTTGGACCACCTCACTGACCCTCTTCATGATACATGTGCACGCCTAGAGTTCCTCTGCAGTGCTTGGTGTGTTGTTGATCCTGTTTAGTGCATTTCACTTTAGAAGATGTATTCATTATTTACTTAGTGATCAATCACTCATTCCCGTGCTGTCCAGATCAAGCTTGAACACACTAGATAACTAAGAGGGACCATGAATTCTTGATCCCTCTGCCTTTACCTCATGACTGTTAAGTGCCACCATCACATACAGGTTCTGCAGTGCTGGGGATCAAATCTGTTGCTTTGTATGTGCTAGGCAAGCACTCTACCGACTGAGTCCCATTGCCCCCCACAGATAGCTTACTTACTGCTTAACTTATAAATCTCACATAACTTATTTCATCTTCACCTGTTCTCTCCCTCCTTGAGAAGATTAAATGAGCATGGGCTCCTTTAAAACTTGTCTCCTCCTCCATTGCCCCTGCTGTTTCTGATTCTATTGATTAATCTCCGAGTTCTTAGTTTTCATGCTTGGTAAGTTTTAACTAGATGTTAGAAACTGCAAATTTCATATTGTTCACTGCTGCATGTCTTAAATAGCACCAGACTATATTTGGGTTCACAGTTAATTGTGGTAAATTTTATCTTTCCAATGCTTATTTATAAGATTTATTAGTTTTGTCTGGAGTAACTTTTATTTTTACGATAATGCAGCCTCACTAGAATATTACCCCTCTCAAGACTTCCCCAATGGTTCAAGAAGTCGAAAGCCTTTCTTCTTAATCATGATAAGAACACAAGTCACTGCCAACTCACTAATAGCTTCCAAATTTGGGGATCCACCATTCTGGAGCATCTTTCCCTAGCTTATGTGAATCAGACCTGAGCTGTGGAGCTGGAGGGATGGTTCAGAGTTTAAGAACACTTGGTGCTCTTACAAATGACCCACATCATCTTACAAATGACCAGCACCCACATCTGGTATCTTACATGCATCTGTGAGTCCAGTTCCTGGGGATCCGATTCCCTATTCTTGCCTCTGCAGGCACCCACATGCATGTGCACAGAGGTACATGTTCACACAAATTTTAAGAATCATAGTAAAAAAGTATCTAGACTTATTTAAATACAAAATAAATGAGCTGTGTGCTGAGGATCCTTTGTTATATTGAATGGCCATTCATTCTTCCATTTCAAGAATACTGACTACAAACACTAGCTAACTAACAAATATTCTGAACAAATAAGAATGTGTACTATCGTAGTCATCTTCTTGTGATAATTTCATCATCAGCTTCAATAATTCTTTTTGCCTTAAGACAAATTACATATGGAGACTAGCCGTTATTTCTTTCCATATCCACTTTCCCATGTGTCTATCAATTTTGGAGCTCACTTGTGTTACAATCATAGAGTGAACATATTTTCCAATATATAACACTATCCCTTTAAATTCTTAACACAGCAAAACCTACATTTCCCTTTTCTTGCTTTTCTTTTAAACCATAAAAAATGATTGGCATTCTCAAAAGGAAAACTCATTAATGACAAGAGAGAAAGGGAAAAGAAAATCATTACAGAACACAAACATTGTTCACAAGGAATTACCAAAGCAGATCTTGAAAGCCCACCTATAATTCATTCTAGCCAAGAGGATCATGGCATGTAATTGTTCTGTCTACCACCCCACCCTTTCTCTGGATAGCTCCATCTCCTTTCAGCAACTCAGGAAGAGACACTGAGCCTCCTAATACCTGTCTGAAATGTCCTTCCATAATGTCTTCATACTGACTCTGGGTTTTTAATTTTTCCCATAGAGTAGTTAGATGAGATGGTTGTGTATGACACCAAAAGATATCAGAGCTGGGTGCTCATACTTCATCTCTATGTAGTGGAACAGAATCCAGCTCCTTACAAACACAACTGAGATCATTCATTCAAGATAATTGTCATGCAGAAATTCATAAACTGAGCCTTGTTATCTCAAGACATGTTCCACAGTTCTGCCCGGAAATAGGTCCTGTTACTAATGTACTTAATCACTGACTGTATTCATATCTCATGGCCATTCACGTTTGTTGGGGGATTGATTCCAATGCTTTGGATTAATCTGTGCCTCCCTCCCATCAGGAATCTGCATGTCCAAACACTGAAGGTCCTTGTCCCCATTTGTTTTTTGATTGATCAATAAAGAGCCAAAGGCCAATGGTTGGGCAGGTAGACTGAGGCAGGACCTTTAGATTTACATGAAAGAAAGGAAGACAGAAAATCACCAGGACTTGGAGGAGAAGGATGGGAGCTGCAGAAGAGAAAGCTAACCAACCATGTAAGAATTTGGGGAGCTGGCCAGTGGCCACTTCTCCGATTGGGCTAGAGTAACAGGAGAAGGCTTAGGAGTTTCTGGAATACCAGGTCATTTGCTAGCAGGAAAAGGTTTAGGAGTGCCCAGTCTTTGAACTAGTCATAGCTGGTAAAAAAAAAATTACTGGTGTGTGTGTGTGTGTGTGTGTGTATGTGTGTGTGTGTAGAGTGTTTCATGTGCCAATCCAGATAGCTCTTGGGTGGGTGCACATGTGTGACCCACTGAGAGCCAAAGCAGTGTAGCTAAAATTCGATGCTACACACTTTCCTTCAAATGTGCACAATGATACTATCTTAGTTACTGTTCTATTGCTATATACCGTGACCAAGGCAACTCATAAAAGAAAGGATTTAATTGTGTGTTTACATCCTGATGCACAGGGAGAGAAAGACAGAGACAGAGACAGAGAAACTGACTGTACCTGACTTGGACTTTTGAAACTTCAAACCATAGTGACACACTTCCTCCAAAAAGGTTCCATGCACTGTCATAAGGCCACACCACCTAGTCCTTTTCAGGTAATGCTACTCTCTTATGATTAAGCATTCAAATAAATGAGCCTATGGAGGTCATTGCTTTTCAAGAAACTTAAGGAGAAAACAAGATAATCTGTACACATAATATTTAGAGAATAATGTGCAAAGGAGACCCTAAGAGAAATAGTATTCCTTTCCTTTGGGTAGGTTTTGCCTGTGGCAGGTACATCTGCATCACTATCTACTGGAGCAATATGAATACAGATTTAAGCACTAAAGTCATCACTAATGTATCATTTCATAGTATTTTAATTCAGGAGTCTTCATGATTGGAACTGCTTCACCTACTCCAGCTTTCTTAGGGCTAATGTTCATCCGTTAATTAATAAGTCAACACTTTTGTTTGGGAGGAGAATTTGCTTCCTAGATACTCATGAAGGGATGTGTGAGGCCCCGGTAACTTACAGCTAATTTAAGACAGCTCCCTTCTTGTCTGCTTTCATCTGGGAACTTCTTTTAGCTCTGATGGGCACCTGAATCTCCTGTCACAATGGACTCTCCTATTCCTATTGCTGAATCCTTTCTTGGCTTCAGAATTCTTCGACTTCCTTTTTCTGTAGGAGTTTTGCACACAAAAAATGGATTTCTCTGTGGATGATGACCAATAGGTATATATGTGGCCTATCTGGACCAGGATCATCTTTCTATTATCAGGTCTTGACATTAGTGGCATTCTCTATATCAATATCTCTATATAGTGTAGCATGTTCTGTGTCCCAGGGATCAGGATGCAGACTTTGCTTTTGTGGGAAAGTGAGGATGAATGAGCAGGCAGGGTGCACTGGGCTCATTAAAAGTGAACATTCATTTGCTTGTCTTAATGTGAGAATGCAAATATCAGATATGTAAAAGTCATTGAAGAAGTTACAGAAAGAAATAAGAATTAGATGCAGGAGAAATTTGCCACTTGGGTCTTAGAAAGAAGATCCACTATACTACACAAAGTCACATCAGGTTCACTAAGCTATGATCTGGTAAGAGAATCAGGAAAGTAAAAGACCAGATCACAGATCTTATGGGGGTTTTAGCATGGAGTTCAAGGCAACTTGGGGTGACTCAAGTAATTGTGGTAGGTTTGGGGCTACATGTGGTCTTTCACGGACTGATACCTATCTCTGAAGTATTTCAGATTTCTTTTTTCATTTGTGAAAATTAGGTAAATGGACTATCAAGACTACAGACTCAAAACTGTTAGTATAAAAAATATGAGGTATTCTTAGGTGATTTGATACTTTCAGTAATCACCTTGCCCCATAAGCGTGATTCTTTCTCTAGTTTTAAAGGCCCTGGACCATCTGAGCATCAACAATGCAGAAAATATACTTAATAAAGTATGTCACTTGAGAAATGGAAACCAAATAAACAAATATAAACCTGAAAAACTACGTGGTCAACTCTAATAAATCCTGTCCACAAGTATGGCTATCTATCATTGACTGCATTATTCTTCCACTTTAACCTGGACCAATGTCTGAGAGGGTCCAGGCTATACCTTGAAGTTCATGCCTACACATGTTCTCAGGTGGATATGGGGTTTTCTAATACAATAGTTCTCATATATATATATACACACATATATATGTAATGTGTGTACATATATTAACATATATATGTATATATGTGTATATATATATGTGTACATGTATGTGTATGTTTGTATATATGTATATGTGTGTATATATACATATATACACACAGAGATAGATAGGCAGGCAGGCAGGCAGACTGACTTGCATTAGGACAGATAGAGACAGAAAGAGATCTAATAGATGATAGATGTAGATGATATAGATTACTAAATATAACTTTTTCAGTCCATATAATGTTAGTTTTACGTATGTTTTCAGGACTGACTGTTTGACACTGGACAGTCAATTGTTGTGCCTCTCCCTGGGGAAGACTATCTCTCTGCAATTCAGCTTTGCTCAGTTACCTAAGAGTTCTTTGTGAAGACTTGAGACTTCTTAGGCTTTTCCCTGTCTACTTTGGCATGTCCATTGTCATCCCTGTTCAACTCATGTTTGGGAAGCCATCTTGGTGAGACTTTACAGGTGTAGCTTATTCTGTTATGAGGAGACAAAGTCTCACAGAAAACTGCCTGATCACCTGCTTCTTGAAATTTCAAACTGAATAATGGAGAATGGACACACTAGGGTGTGTCTTAAGTCATTCCTCAGGTATGGCACACACTGAAGAGTCACAAACATCCCTAATATTTGACACTGCCCTCTCTTGTTCCTATTCAGGATTCTTGCGGCTCCAAAGAATATTCTCCAAAGCACATTTAAAGTCCTCCAAACTTGAATGCAACCTCCTTATTCAGACATTCATGTTTAAATGTATTTTTATGTAATAAGCTCTTGGCAGTACAACAAACACTTCATTTTAAAATGAGGATATCAGCATGATGACCCAAAGTAACATAATTTCTGGCCTCTTCAACTATAAAATTAGCTAGGTAATGACATACTTTGAGCTGATTGGTTTTTTTTTTTTCCTTGCTGAGACATCTGCTGTCATTTGAAAACTTTCCAGTACGAATATCTGCAACAGACGGGAACTGCATGGAGGATGTCAGGCTAGCCTATGCTGTAAGTAATGTTTTCTTTTTAAGGACAAGGATTTCTGCAGGAAAGAACCTCTGGAAGTGGCCTCAGGCAGAGGTCAGGATTGACAACCGAAAGGAGCCTTGGCATCCATAAGAGGCGCTGCCTCTCATGATGTATTGGCTGTGGTTGCTACTCCACATTGCCCAAGTGCTCATATAGAATGTGATTAAACACTGGCTGAGACTCTCGGGATGCCAGCTGGACATGATGCGACACCTTTATTAATCTTGAGAAACATTCTCACTTCCATCCAATTACAAACTTTTTGGAAAAGCCCTGCTGCCATGTGTCTGTATAGCTTCCAACTGATACTGCCAGCTGGCAGGTCTCCATTCATTAACTGGTCCAAGACTGTCAGAACAACTCTGGTTTTCATTAACTAGTCTATTTCAGAATAACTTGGTTGTGCTGTAATTTCTTTGGGTAAATAATGTCAGCAACTGTACAGGTTGCTGATTGCAAGTGATAGAGAAAAGCTAGGACTCCAGAAGGGTTTGCAGAACTCATGGAACCAGAAGATGGTTGGCTTCTCTGTGATGTTTTACCAAAAGAGTCAGTTCCTAGCATCTTGGTCAGTGACAATGTCACAGTCATCAGCTGAGTACAATGTCAGAGCAACAGGGTAACATGGCATTTGCAAGCATAAATGTCAGTCTTTTGGACAGCAGTACATGAACCACTGTATGTAGCTACAGATGCCTTAGGAATGGAAGGAAAACACCTGCCCTGTGAGATCCTATTATCTTGAGTATGATAAGGAAGCATATGCCTCAATCCAAGTACCTGGAAGACAGGGGCAGAAGACCAGCCTGGAATAAATTGTACAAAACTGTCTCAAAATACAAGAAGATAAAGCAAATCTCAGAGCATATCAAGGCCTCACATAGCTAAATAGATCATTAAATTAAGAAGTTGTATAACAGTTGATTGGACAATTGATTATTAAAGAATAAAAGAAAGAAGTCTCACAAACTAGCACTTAGTGGAGCCTTTAAGATAAAGAACTATTTTGATTATAAGAATGAAGGACTCTGCCCCCTCTTCCCCTCCACCTCCCCTCTCCCATCCAGGTCCCTTCCTTTCTCTCTGCCTCCCATGATTATTTCATTCCCTCTTCTGGGTGGGCCTGGCACAAATTCATTTGTGCTTTCCTTCTTGTTTAAGTTCTTAGGGTCTATGGAGTGTATCATGGGTATGCTGTACTTTTGGCTAATTTTCATTTACCAGTGAGTCCATACCATGCATGTCCTTTGGGGTCTGGATTAACTCACTCAGGATGATATATTCTAATTCTATCCATTTGCCTGCAAAGACAGGAGAGAAGCCCAGAAAGCCATGAGAATGAGTAGAAATATGCAGCTGCCAGGTTAGGGGAGAGAAGGGGGGACTTTTAGAAGGTCCCAGAGACCTGGGATGGGAGAAGATTCCCAGGACTCCATGTAGGTACCTTATCTGAAGTGCCAAACAGTAAGGCTAAGGAACCTGAAGAGACCACCTGCAGTAGTGAAACATGGTCCCCAATAGAGAAATAGGAACACCAACTCACCTTCAAAAATTTCAACCCATAATTGTTCCTATCTGAAAGAAATACTGGAACAAAAATGGAGCAGAGACTGGAGGAATGAATGAATCAGTGTCAGGCCCAACTTGGGATCAATCCCATGGGCACACACCAAACCCTGCCACTATTACTGATGCCATGTTGTATGTGCAGACAAGAACCTAGTGTGGCTGTCCTCTGAGAAGCTCTACCAGCAGCTGACTGAAACTGATGCAGATACTTACAATCAAACATTGGACTGTAGTCAGGGACTATGGAAGAGTTAGGTGGAGGATTGAAGGAACTGAAAGAGATGGCAACCCCATAGGAAGACCAACAATGTCAACTTACCTGAACACAGTCTCCCAGAGACTGAGCCACCAACCAAAGAGCATACATGGGCTAATCTGAAGGCCCTGGCACATATGAAGCAAAGGATAGTCTTGTCTGGTCTCATTGAGAAAGGATGTGCCTAATCTTATAGAAACTTGTTGCTCCAGGGTAGGGAAATGCAGGAGGGCGGTTGCCCTTTAAGAGCCAAAGGGGAGGGAGTTGTAGAAAAAACTCTGCAAGGGGGAGGGGAATCAGAAGGGGGCAACATTTGTGATATAAATAAATAGAATAATTAATTTTAGAAAATGAAGGAGTATCAGTTAGGGCAGAAACAAATACATGTATGGGTTCATGAAGATCTCTGTACCTGTGTATTGGGGAAGGGATGTATGTGCACATCTGTGTACAGGTACCCTCAAAAGCAAGACGAGGGTATTAAAATTTTTGGAGCTGAGGTTACAGGCATTTGTGAACCACCTCACATGGGTGATGAGGACAGAATCCTGTAATCATAATTAAATAGTGAGTATTCTTAACTGATGAACCACCTCTCTAGTCCAAGGTCACCATAGAAATCAACAGGGGTTATTAAGAATTTGAAGCAGGGACCTCTTGATCTGTAATATTCTGACACTGAGCTATAAATCCATCTTTGTTGGGGCTGGCCTGCGGCTCTCATGTCCAGGTTCGAGCCTGGAAGGCATCTTGGAACTGGAAGAGAAGAGGGAATCTAGGTGGGTTAAGAAATAATGGAACCAAGACAACTAGTCTGCTCAAGATTCAAAGTTTTAATGGCAGACATGCTTTATAAAGGAGAGGGGAAAGTCCATTCCCACCAAATCATCCTTGGAGCCCAGCTGCAGGTGACTACCTGTAGGCTCTGGAACAGCTAGACCGACTCCCAGCAGGTAGCAGCAGCGGGCAGTGGCTGAACAATAGAGTGATCTAGGGAGGCAGGCTCCACCCTAAGTAATCTCCTTAGTGACAACAAAGTCAAGGTCTGGCTCAGCCTGCTTCAGGCTTGTTGGAGGCTACATCTCCTCCCTGTTATTAATATTTTAAAAAAGCTGGACTGAGACATAAAATATATTTATGCTCTACAGTTCTGCCTGAATTCTTTGAGCCTAGTGAAGAAACCTGTCTCAGTGGAATTCCCTAACTTTTCTCATGGTAAACCCTTATTTGGTTAAAACTGTCCTTACTGTCCTAGTAAACATTTTGCAGACCAGCCCTGAGCTGTTGACTCTGTCTTTTGTAATGCTTAATTAGTTACTGAATAGTTAACTTCCTTGCTGAATTCCCACTGAATTCCAAGTTGTCAGCTTCAAGGTCTTTCTAGGACATTGGAACACTGGCGAAGGCTAAACTATATCAGAATTCAATCTTAAAAGGCACTTATAAGATAATACTAAAGGAGAGCACATGGATCTATACACCAGACTAACTCGGGGATAGGGTAAGAATGTACGGGTTAATGAGAAAGCCAAAGTTCCAGTAGGTGAGTTTCCATGAAACTCTTTGCCTCGTGAGTGCTTCTAGGCCTCTCGGCCTGCCAAGCAAACTTTACTGGAGTGTGCATAGCATTCTCTCTCATTCTTATATTTCTGCCGAAGTTTCGGAATATCCCGCCTTATCATAGCTATAGATCTTAGGAGTGCTTTAAAGATGAGTGGAAACACAATGATTTACTAATAAATTAATGCCAATAATAATAGGAAGTAGGATAATATATTGAACCCAATCCAGGGGATTCAATGTACTTAGGTTATTTTTAAATCTCTGGCGAATTCATCAATGTTCCAAGTGTCCAAGTAACTATTGCTAATATCTGAAATTTCTGCCTTTCTAGCCTTAATATATGCTATGCCCTGCCCTATTGTTAAGACTACTACTTTTAAGACATTAACCTTTGCCTCCAATTCTTACATGGCTCTGCAATGTATTATTAATAAACCACAGCCTCTTGGCAGGTACCTCTGTCTAGATTAATATGATTCCAAGATCTGGGTGCCCGTCTAGACTGTCTGGCCCTCATAGCAAACCTTAATCCCAAATCAGACCAAAAGCCACAATATGTACTGGAATGCTACTTAAGTGAAGACAATAACTGCCATCTGTGTGTTGTTGGGGGCAGGGATGCACACCTGCTGCAGTCAGGCTGAAGGGCATTGACTGACCTGCTTGAAAAACAAAGTCCAGACAGTGAAAGGCAACAGTACAAAAGCTTCTTTTGGGGAAGTCCAGGTACTCCATTCAATTGCAAATTAGCAACAATCAAGCTTAGACTTAGAGCTCCAGGTGTGGGGGAGGTGACCTTGAGAATCACAGAAAGGCTGCAATCTTTCTGGGAGAGGAGGCTGTGTTCTAATTTAAGTAATTAAGAATATTTTGCTATCTTCCCTGGGATACTCTAATACTGGAATTATTACTAGACTAGTCCAAGATTGAGTTAGAATAACTAGTCACATGAGAGAAAAAGAAGAATCACTAATGTTTCTAAGTCAGATTACACAGTCTCTGATGTTCTTTTTACCATAAGGTTAAAAGCTTGAAGCAAGGAAGCATCACTTGTCCAAACTAGAATAATGACAAGCAAGGATGGGTCTAAAACATGTACCCAAATTAGCTTTCTTGTCACTAAAGTCAGGGCACTTACCTGTCAGCCTGTCACACGAATTAGCCATCATGCTTCTGCAGCGTTCTGTGGAGAGAACCTATGCTTTTCCCTTTCCTAATAAGGTACCTGTTCTGGATCAAGCCATATGCCAATAAGTAGATCCTTTAAAGATACTATAAGGCATTTATTAAATTCTCTGACATCCAAATTTCAAAATTCTAAAATAAAAGTATGATTTAAATAATGTGCACGGGGATGCACTAAATAATATGCACGGGGATATAATTTCCCCCCTTCTTTGTCTTTTAAGAATCTAGTTTTAAAGTTTCACAATACCTTGTCCTTGAGAATTAATAATTTGTTGACAAAACATCTCAAATATTTGACTGTTATAGTCAGTATTAATGTAACATGGGCAGTGACTAATTGCACTTTCAATTGTTTCTCTTAAAGAGCAGTTGTAACTAGAAAGCTTGAAAAGTTATTAATAGTCACATGTGCATAATTTATTTATTTATTCATTAAATCAGAAATAGGAGCATTATTTGCAGCAATTTATTAAGTATAAGTCCTCAAGATTTAGCAGTATTATGAGGAAACAAGTAGTAACTGAGGACACTAAGAGCAAAGAATTTAACATGCACAATTTCCAAGAATACTAAAATATTATCTTAAACCATAACTGTTTTGAATATATAAAGAATAAGATTATATATCCAATCTATATTATATGTAGGACCTATAGACTGCCTGAGATATAAATCCAGCATGGCATTACTTTAAGATGTCCAGGTAATCTAGAACAATTTATTAAATTTCCATAGACAGACTTCTAAAAAGGACAGCATTTTTTCTTATGAGTTATATATGCATAAGCAATTGCAAATTTGAGAATTAATAGCATCTGAGGGGTGAAAAATCTTAAGCAATTGTGAGCTCTGAGATATAATATTGACTATTAATATACAAATTATGGTTTGATTGTTCAGCATTTTAAAACACCATCTATAGCACAGAACTTAATTATCTGTGCTGAAGCAGGAGGAAGCTCAAAAGAATAAGCATGTGATCCAATTCACATCTACTTACTTCCCATAGAGGGGTTGTTTTTAAACACAATAATTGGGATGCATGCATGCATGAATTTATAGAAGATACAAAATCATGCATAAAAACAATTTTTAACTCATCTATTATTATTTAAAATGATTGTATGCAATAGATCAAATATTAATATTCCATAATAACCAAATTAATTGCTGTTTGGAACAAGGAACAGACACTTAGTCAGGTTTTTAAGACACTAAGTCAGGTTTTTATAGTTATCCCAAACTATATGAATTTATCTTATAATTTTTTGTTAGCACCACAGCAGCTTAATAGGATGCTGAAACCATGCTATGAGGTGAATGCCACCTCGGCCTCGCCCTTGAGAAGCATTAGCTAATAAAATAATTTCCACTTAGAAAACAATATACACTGAAAGATTCAAACTTCTTGATTACAGCTCACTAGAAGCAAAACTCTTTACAATTATCAGAATGTAAAGGAAAAAAAAACAAACTTTTAAATCTATAATAACTTTAAATAAAGTAGGCAAGTCAGATTGTAATGCCTTTATAAATTCTACACCCTGATTGACCTTTTTTATAAACTTAGAATTTAAACTTTATTTAGGACAACATCTGCAAAGATGCTCTTACAGCTAAAAGTAATTCTCTCCTGAAGGCAGGGAGGGGAGAGGTTCTCAGAACTTCCCTAGTCACAGTTTGTGAAACAAAGGAGATTTCGTGCCAACTTCCCTGAGGCTGCTCTGAACTTGCATTAACTCGAACATAAAAAAATTTCCAAACCAAGCATTTTGGCCCTCCTGTAATGAGGACAGATTTTAGAACTACTAAGTTTCATATGCAATATTAGACCATAACTATAACTTTGGGAAAGCAAAACTCAATTTCAAAACAATTTATCAACTAAAGAATCAACATTAAAACTTCACTATCACATTGTGAGATTTGGCTGCCAATTTATACCTATGAATGCATGACAGTGCAAGCTTTAATGCTTCCTTAAAGAGACCTTGCTTTAAATCTTATCTTAATCTTACTTTCTAGGATAAGAATCACATTAAATATTATCTCATCTGGAAGTGTCTTAGGAGGCCCAGTTTTTTGGCCTACTTATGCCACATGTTTGAAAAGACTCCTGAGTTGCCAATTTAAGGCTAACCTTCTGTTATCAATGTAACAATTATTTAATCCTAACCAATAACTTATGAGCTGATTGTGAAGACATGCAGAGCACATTACCAGTAAAAAACCAAATAAAGCAGCTACACTTAGACCAATCAGAGAACTTTAATTTTTCTAGCTATAATTATAAAATAAGTACTTTGTCATTTACTAAACACAATAATAATGTAGAGAATTTTCTTAGGAGAAAACCATCTATCAGCTATTTCTGCCCCAAAACCATGAGGCTGCCACTCTTGGCTTTGGTATACCAGCAGAGAAAATTTTAGTCATCTTTTATCTTCCAACATGAAAACACAGAACATTCATTCATTCAGACTAGACACAAACATACATGAATTGAACACATGGACAGACCGGTGCACCAGACATTAGACAAGACCTTAGACAAAAACACAAAGAGGGCAGAGAACTTCTGCTGTAAAGCCCAGAGAGAACAAAGCAGGACGTCACCTAAAATTTCTCTCTGCTTCTGGGACATTTTCCTCCTGCCTGATGCAGTTTCTGACTGCGGCCAATTCACCTGAATATAAAATCCCTTCTACAAAACCCTTTTATTTCTCTTGCCTAAAAAAGCAGCTTCTGGAAGCTGCGGCTGCCTGCCTGCCTGCCTGTTGAGTTCCTAGTTCCCGATAACTCATTGCTGAACCTAAGTGAATCCAGCATGAGGGTTTAGCGCTGTTCCAGCTTAGCCCGTACCACACCTTCTCCGATATGAATTTTCTTTAATTCTTTTCTTCTTCCATGGAGCTCCAAACCAGCAGTGCTTCTTCCAAATGTCCTCTGCCATTCCCAGGTCCCTCGTTGGTTCACCAAATTGTTGGGGCTGGCCTGCGATTCTTCCATGCCTGGAAGGCATCTTGGAACTGGAAGAGAAGAGGGAATCTAGGTGGGTTGAGAAATAATGGAACCAAGACAACTAGTCTGCTCAAGGTTCAAATTTTTAATGGCAGACATGCTTTATAAAGGAGAGGGGAAAGCCCATTCCCACCAAATCATCCTTGGAGCCCAGCTTCAGGTGACCATGTATAGGCTCCGGAATAGCTAGGCCAACTCCCAGCAGGTAGCAGCAGTGGCAGTGGCTGAACAATAGAGTGATCTAGGGAGGCAGCTCCACCCTAAGTAATCTCCTTAGTGACAACAAAGTCAAGGTCTGGCTCAGTCTGCTTCAGGCTTGTTGGAGGCTACACATCTTCAGATGACTATCATTCTTTCAAATATTATCATGAATTCCATTCATGTATTGATTTAAGAGTGCTTACTTTATGTGATCTTAAACCTAGCTATTTACAAATATTTAACTTATCAATTTATATAATAAGACAAATACATAATAGGTTAACCAAACAGCATACTTTTTTGTGATAATTTCATTGTTTAAGCAAATAATACAGTTGATAACACTATTGTGCAAATAATACAATGGATTTACATACTTGAAATACCTGTGGGGTTTTTTGTTTTTGTTTTTGTTTTGTTTGTTTTTTGCTTAATAAATACAGCAAAGTTTCCACTCATGCTTCGAAAACACTCACAATGTGCTGTTTTGGTATTTGTATGGGAAAGGGAAATCTGGATTTGTACTTGTTGGTGACCAGAATCATTGTGAGCTCTTCAAGGCTTTCAAAATAAAAATCAGAAACCTCTTTCTCATTTGCATTAAAAAATCTACTGATGAGAACTGTAGAATTGGTTCAGTGATTGAAAGTATGTTCTGCTCTTCCAGAGGACCCAGGTTTAAATGCCAGCACCCATGTCACAGGTTCACAGCCACTAATAACTCCAGCTCCAGGGGATCTAACATACTCTTCTGGCACTGGTGCACACATGCACATCACACACACACACACACACATACACAAAGCTTTTTTTTTTTAAATATAATGGTTGTCCTGGGTTGTGAAGATTTTTTTTCACCATGATCTATGTTATATCTTGTAACTAGCCATTGGAAAGTAAGCCACTGGCTCACTGAGTTTCACAAAATTTCCACACTGACATGTTTGATAAAAGACACAAATGAGGATATCTGTTAATCTCACTGGAAAAGCTTTTCAACTTCACAGTGATGAATACAGTTTTTTTGAATAGGCTATTTTTTATTTGAATGCTTAAGTGTTCTCAGTTTCTTGTCTTCAAACTATTAGCCATATTTGAACACTAATAATTGGTCTGTCCAACATTCTTTCAAGTGAAAATGGTAAGCATGAGAAACAAACACAGGCACAATTTGTAGCTTACCTTTATTAGCAATGTCCCTGTAGTTGGTATGATGCCTTAGCTAAGTGTCCTTCCCTTATACTAGCAAAAGCATGTAGAAAGTGGCTTGCAGAGTGGCTTAGCTGTCAAGAGTGCTCATTTCCCTTACTGAGAACCTGAGTTTAGTTCCCAGTATCCATGTCAGGCCGCACACAGCCACCTACAACCCTACCTCCAGTGGACCTGCTGGTGTCCTCTTCTGACTTTATGGGCCCCTGCACCAATGTGCACATACCCATATGGAAACATATCATCAAAATTAAAAGTAATTCTTTTAATAACTACTTTTCAAAGTGTGTACAAATATTTTGACAGCATACATGTCTGTACAACCTGCAGTCAATGTCCACAAAGACCAGAAAATGACATCTCCCAGAACTAGAAGTACAGCCAGTTATTAGCTGCCATGTTGGTGCTGGAAATGAAATCTAGGTCCTCTCCAAAAGCATAAAGTGCTTTTAACCATTGAGCCACCTCTCTCCCTCCTAAAAGTTAGTCTTAAAGAAATAACATGCTTTTAAAAACATGCATTCATGCATCATGATATATAATAAAATTAACAATTTCTACTGTTTGAGCAGTGCATCAAGTAATTCTAGGTTCTTTTGTCTATATCTGGAGATTTATGATGAGAAAAAAGATACACTGGCTTGTTGTGGAGTGGATGCCAAGCTAATACTTTAACTCCATAGTAGACAGGTGTTTTAAGTTCTGATGCAAACATAACAAATTGCCAAGTTTTGCATGGCCACTGAAGGGACACAGTTCCTGCCCCTGGAGCAGAGCCAGAAGAGTGTGGCCCTCCATCAGTGTTGATGATAGCTAAGTGTAAGGCTTTTTGTATAGTAATGTATATATTTTTACTTTATTTTCTTCCTTTGGTAAATTTTCTCACTGCCAAAGTTATTGGGACGTGTTCTCTCTGCCAAGATTAATGACTCCATGATAATTAGAACCAGCACGCGTCTGGGAGAACAACGGCAACTGCACTATTGAGCCAGTTTGTCAGAAAGATACAAAGGCAGACAGTTTCTGAGTTCAAGATCAACCTCATATAGAGTAAATTTCAGTCTAGACATGCTGAGAGTGGTGCTCTCAAAGCAAGTTCCCAACCATTTAGCTTATTGTTTGTGCTTACCAAGGCAGGCAGAGCTCTGAATTCATTTGCTATGTTTATTCATTTGCTGTCTTTTCCAGGAATCTAGGGGTCAAGGTCATAAAATGCTGATTTGTGGATAACCAAAAAGGAACCTGGGGTAATGATTCAATTGATATGCAAATAAAAGACTGGGTTTTGGTCTGTAAGAGTTGAGATATCTAGAGGGGCTGCTAGAGAGCAATCGAGCAGAAGACAGAGTTGTCAGTTTTCACCTATCACTGACTTCCAGTCATTCTTCTATCTCTTCCAGACACTCTTTCTTCACCCCCCTCCCAAATGGAGGCTGGTCCTTGGCAACCAAAGGCCAAGGTTTTGATCCTTTAGGCACCTCCACACAAAAGGGTCTTGGTTATATAGTACTGCTACTCTACATAATATATAAACTAGAAGGAAAGAAGGGGAAAAGCAAACACTGAGAGCAATCACTTTGCACTTCCTGCCAAACTCTGTGACTCCATGATCCTACTCTTTTGAAAGGCTACTCTGTTTCTCTCAGGGCACACCACAGTGAGATATACTGAGTTGGGGTTTGATCAAACCCATTCTTGATAATCATCAAAAATTAAGATTAAGTGACTAGGGAGTTGGTAGAGCACCGGCTTAGCAAATATGAAATCCTGAGTTTGTTCCAAAGCATTAATTGGGTATTTTGGGGCATGCCTATAATCCTAACACAGCACTCCACAGTTGAAATCAATAGGATCAAAACTTCAAGGACAAGTATACAGTAACTATACAGTAAATCTGAAGACAGCCTAGGCCCCACAAAGCCTTTTCTTAAGCAGGAATAACAACCACAAAAATGAGGAAGGTCACAGATTTCAAACATTGTTAGTGAATACAGGAGCCCATTACTGCTTAATGATACCTCACTGAGGAAGAAATACCCTGGAGTTTAGAAAGGGAAATCCTTGGAGAGCACTTCTTGCCTACGAATAGCTGTTACATCCTACTTACAGTATGAAAACACCTAAAGGACACTGTTTATGAAGGAGCCAAGAGACACATGGGCTCAAGGCCAAAGAAAGCTCAAAGAACAGTCTTCATATGCCCCATCCTACAGGAGTCAGGATCAGTATTACATTAAAACATAATGATAAACCTGGTGTATATTGTCTTCCAGGGATGCCTGCCTATACCTTGCAAGCAGGTCCAGCCTTTTAACATTTGACACCAATTATCTAAAACCTTTCTGCTTGGAAACTGCATTCTCAGCCTCTTTTGAGCAATTTTACAATTTTGTGTTCACTGATGCCCATCACTATTGCAGGCCATACATAACACGTAGGCTACACATGGGACACGACCTGTAGGGCTGATGATGTTCATCTGCATGTATGGGTGACTACCTAAGAGACTACTGTCTCTAGATCCTTAACTATCAGGCTATTACTGCACTATATCACATGATTAAAATTTCTAGCTTGGCTCATTCCTACCCCAACTCCTGTTGCTGTCTCTGAGGCTATGGAGATGATCTCCCAGATTTGAGAACAAAAACTACACCTCTCCACTGGTAAGGTTTATCACGCAGAGACCCAGACTGGAATCTTTACAAGGATAAAAGAAACTGTCTCAGACACTGATGACAGTTGTTGTCAATATTCTTCTTTATTGGGAGTCTTTCCAAAGAGGTAGAAATGACTACAAATCTTCCTAGACCACTTACTACAACTATCCTACAAAGTAAAACTAAGATACTAGTACCTTCAAAATAATTGGGGTTAGCTATGAGATTTTCACTATCTCAAACCGAGCTTCACACTGTCTCTTTCCCATTGACTCAATTAATCCATCTCTAGAGACCCACAACTTAACTGTGAAGTTCAGGGCACGTCACTGCTGCTGAATATATTAATGGCATAAAGGAATCAAAGCCAAAATTAGCATGAAATTAGTATCCCACCACTCACCAACATCGGGGAAAACTGCCTGCACTGATGAGAAAGCCTGTTGATCAGAGAGCCAACTCTGGCAAAAATGTTTTCTTTCTTGGTGCTTTCAATGTTGTGTCGTCAGAAATCCTGTGCTATTTAAAAAGATATATACATATATATGGAGCAGGAAATGATGGTGTCAGTCACCATGATGCTTAAGAAATAAAAAGATGAGCTACAATCTGGTATATATTCACTTAAAATGCCAAGTAGTTTATTGAATTTAATTTTTAAAATTGTGTGCATGTAAGTTCAGTACTTGCAGAGGACAGAAGGTATCTTAGAGCTGGAGTTACAAGTTGTTGTAAGCTACCTGATATGGGTACTAGGGAACTGAATGTATGTGTTCTTAACTGTGGAAGCATTTCTCCAGCCCCCGAGTAGTCTTTTAAGTTGACCTTTTATGCTCATCTTTAGAGTCCCTGGGCATGCTAGGACTGTTAGATTTTAATGCAACTATTTGAGGAAACATCAGGTAAAACTATGCATTGAAATAAACTTTGAATAAACTGCTAGAAACAAAGGAAATAATAAAGACCCCGCTTAGAAATAGTCAATGCTTATAACAAGTCTATGCTGTCCATTAGTGACTAGAAATCAGGTAATGGGATAAGCTTGACCTTTCTAGGTCTATAACATACCAGGGATACTGCAAACACAAATTAGCAGATATAGAAAATGCATATACTTCATGGTAAGCAAAAATTTAAATGCTAGTAGAACCAACTTTGTATTGGCCCCCGTTTCTCCCGTTTCCCCCCATACCTTTTCATGTGTGTTCTTTACAAGAATTAAAAAAGACTGGATTTCTCCAGTAACTTCTTGAGTACGTGGCATTTCCCATAATCATTGCAACATTGTTGGGGTTTTGAGTTTGTTTCCTTCTGCTTTGATTCTTCTCTGAGGGCGATGCCCTTGGAGGGTGTTGGGTATCTACGTGCTGGTAACATAGTCAGGCCCAGTCACTTGGGGTTCTGTGGCTCATAGGTGCATTCTTTTTTACTTCAGTGTCTCACAAATTATCCAACTGTTGAATAAAACTTTAAATATGTTAATACTAGCTTTTTCTAATAAGATAACAAATGTTACATCTTAAAAAAAAAAAAAGAAAGAAAGAAACAAGACTGTTTCATTGCATTGTGAAGAATACTTAGTACTTCAGAAAAGAACTAAAAATCCATGCTAAACATGCATGGTCCTGGACAAGGTAACTTATCTAAGACATATTCAATAACCATAGAACACAAGAGAATAACAAATGACTGTATACAATATGACCCTAGACTTTATATGCTTGAAATAAAAATCAAAGGGCTTAGAGAGATGCCTCAGAGGTTAAGAGAATGCACTGCTCTTGCAGTGGACCCAAATTCAATTCTCAATCATAATGGCTGTTTTTTTGTCAACTTGACACAAACTGGAGTTATTATAGAGAAAGGAGTTTCAGTTGAGAAAATGCCTCAATGAGATCCTGCTGTAAGGCATTTTCTCAATTAGTGACCAAGGGTGGGAGGGCCCATTGTGGGTGGTGCCATCCCTGGGCTGGTAGTCTTGGTTTCTATAAGAAAGCAAGCCAGTAAGTAACATCCTTCTGTCACCTCTGCATAAGCTCCTGATTCCTGACCTGCTTGAGTTCCAGTCCTGACTTCCTTTGGTGATGCACAGCAATGTGGAAGTGTAAGCTGAATAAACCCTTTCCTCCTCAACTTGCTTTTTTTTTGTTGTTTTTTTTGTTTTGTTTTGTTTTGTTTTTGTTTTTGTTCTTGTTTGTTTTTGTTTTTATGAGACAGGGTTTCTCTGTATAGCCCTGGCTGTCCTGGAACTCACTTTGTAGACCAGGCTGGCCTCGAACTCAGAAATCCACCTGCCTCTGCCTCCCGAGTGCTGGGATTAAAGGCGTGTGCACCATGCCCGGCTTTCAACTTGCCTCTTGGTCATGTTTGTGCAGGCACAGAAACCCTGACTCATGACTCATCAACACTCATGACATTAGGCAACTCACAACAGCTTATAATTCTAGTTACAGGAATCTGTTGCTCTCTTCTGATCTCCCTATCAAAAAAATCAGTTACAGAAGAGCAAAGAGCTCAGACTCCTCTGTGTTCCAGAATATAAAGTTGCTGTACATCTGAGGGAAAGAAGAAGAAACTGGGTCCATTCTGGATCTCCTTGTTTTTGGCCTTACTTAATCACAACACACATTAGTTCTCTGATAAGTCATTTTGTTGATAGGCAGTCTGTTTGCAATCAGGCCAGAGGATTGAGGGCAAACCTTCAGGGTAACTGGGATGAATATGTAAATCACCTTGTTGGGATGAATATGGAAATCACCCTGTCAGGACCAAATCTGTGATTATGCAACTTACATAAAGGAGCAGAAGAAAGAAATTCTCCATATCTACAATCTTCCAATATGTAACTTTGTGTTAGTAATTGCCTCAGGTCCTATTTTGCCCCTGGAAAGAGCTAGGGAACAGCACAGAAAGTTTCTGTTAGATTTTGTTAGAGGGTCATCACATAGTAAGTCAATGGAAAAATGAGCAAGAAGGTAAGACTATAGGCCTGCTGGAGGAAGGGGACTTTGTGTTCAGTATGACAGAGAATAGTAGTAGTCCATTGATCTTTATTCTATCGAGACTGCATTATCACCTTGGAACATCACAGCCACCCAGGGCGATTGCCTGGCTTCAGCTTCAGTTGCTTGGATGAAATAACAGTATTTGTTACCAGGGATCATTGGCCACCAGCCCACAAGGGTGGAGGAAGCAGAAATGGCAAGCAGGATTCAGACAGCCTTGAGTATAAAAGAAGGACTTCCAGAGACAGCTTCAGTGAGACAGCTCTCTTTTACTGTCCCAGGGGTAGGGTATATAAGGGCTCTTAAGGGTATAGGTGGAAAGGGCTGACTGGTTATAACAGCACCTAATTATCATATGGACAAGAAACTAGAGAGGGACTAGTGTGCTGAGTCACAGAGCTCTCAACAGGCACATTTTTCAGATAGGATCGGGCATCTATGTTCAGAGACACTTCCCCAAGTAAGGTTAGAGAAAGGGAAGTCCTTCATTCGGCACAGAACTCAAAGAACTATCCAGACATGGTAGGCTACAACCTTAATAAAAGGGTTCTATAACATGTCCTAGATTCCAAAGACTTCCTTGATAATTCCTGAGCTAAAGGCTCAAAAGATCTTCTCAAAATTAATATTGTTTTATGTCTTATTTATATACTGTTCTCAATTTTATATCAACATATTATGTTCATATATAAGTAAGTATGCATGCATATATTTGTAAATTAATACATAGATGCATATGTGGTCAAATGCATATATGGTATACACATATCATATATATAAATGCATATATCTCTACATATACAGATAATATACACAGATATCTTAAGAATCATAAAAACTGGCACTTTATACAAAATTCCAGCCTCTATTCAATCCATTCATATATTTGTTCATTTACTAATCCGGCTATGAATTTATTCAACAAGTGTATATTAAGCTTCCTGTATAAATCATCAAGCACACTGACAATTTTGAAAAAATTAAGACTGGTGTGTAGGTTAAGGTGTGTCCCAAGTCCGCTCAGGGCTTGGCCACTGATAGAAGTCAGGTCTCCAGAGTTTCGACTGCACTTTCCCGACTCTGGTGCCGAATCCACTGGACCCCTCTCCAGGGATGGGAGAGTGCAGTCTGAAGTCCCCAGGGATAGTCAGGCCAGTTCTGGGGTCCCTGGGCCTGCACAGAGGCTAGGGCAGTCAGGTTCTCAGACTCTTAGACACCCATGCACCACTGGGAGCCTTGGAAGAGCTGAGAAGGGAGTGGGGGCCCACCAGCTGCATCTAGCCCAGGGCTGAAGGGGAAAATAGGGTAGCTCTGGCTGGGTCTTGCATGGAAGAGTCTTTAGCTTACTTGGTAGGCAGCTTGGCTTGAGAGAGGTTGAGGCTGGGAGCGCTGAGAGGCCTCCTATGGGAGATTAGATGAGACTCTTTAGACAAAGACCTGATCCATTGCTCCCCACAGCGGATCCCCATGAAAAGAGGCAGTCATGGTTTTAAGGCATTTATTGTCATGGCAGAGAGTGACAATGAGCAAAACCATACCCCCTAACCCCCTTGCTCAAGGCGATCTTGAGGTTAAATACCTTTTGCAGGGAGGAGTGTCTGGGAAGGGAAGTTTATTAGAAAAGCCCTTCAGACAGACCTTTAGGTGCCTCATTAAAATGGAGATCTATCTTGAGACTACCTGTGGTCATGTCCCCTACCTGTGAAGGGGCTTGAGGCATTGCTCTTATGCAAATGAATTACACAAAATTATGGAAAGCTACAGCCTTGTGTCAGGAGTCTGGTGTCCAGGAACATGGCAAAACACCTACCATTCCTTGCAGGCTTCTCCCCTGCGAATTCACATGCAGGTTCACCAGGGTTTCAAGCCTTAGCTCAACTAGAAACCAGGCTTCCTTTCACAGTCCCACACTGGTGTTTGTTCAAAAGGTGGTGTAACCCACTAAAATAGCAAAAGCAATGACTTCCCCAGAAGCAGGACTCAGAGGATATCAATCAACTGATGCCTAGGAACCCTTGTGCTTTCAGATGAAAGGAGGTCAGGGAATAACCATTGAGCATGCTACACTAAGCTGGATCACAAAGTGCAGTGTTCCAGTGGCAGGAGGAATGGCTCAGTGGCTTAAAGGACTGATTGCTCTTCATGGGACCTAGGTTTAATTTCCAGCACTGACATGAAAATGCACAACCAACTAATTCTCTAGTTCCAGGGGACCAGATACCCTCGTTTTGTCTTGGCATCCTCTCCATGTATGAAACTACATGCATGCAGGCACAAATAGTCATACACAGAAAATGAAAATAAACTAATCGCTTCGGGCTGACCGCGCCAGTTTGAATGAAAGCTCCGCAAGATGGCGGCGGCCAGGGCCAAGGCACGGGGCGGTGAGGCAGGAGCGCGGTGTCACCGGGCTCCAGGTCCGCTCCCGAGGCCCAAGGCCAGGCGAACCGCGAGACGCCGCCGCGCGGACACCCTGACGGCGCGACGCTCGCGGCCGTCTGCGGGCGGGAGGCGCGCCGGCTCCCAGCGAGCGAGGTCCGGAGCTCCGCGGGCCGCGGTCTTTGGCGACGAGTGTGCACGAGGTGCCTTATTCAAGGGGTGTGGAATATTATCTTGTAAAATGGAAAGGATGGCCAGATTCTACAAACACCTGGGAGCCCTTGAGAAACCTCAGGTGTCCACAGCTCCTGCGGCAGTTCTCTGATGACAAGAAGACTTACTTAGCTCAGGAAAGGAAATGCAAGGCTGTCAATTCAAAATCCTTGCAACCTGCAATTGCTGAGTATATTGTACAGAAAGCTAAGCAAAGAATAGCTCTGCAGAGATGGCAAGATTACCTCAACAGAAGAAAGAACCATAAAGGGATGATATTTGTTGAAAATACTGTTGACTTGGAGGGCCCACCTTTAGACTTCTACTACATTAACGAATACAGGCCAGCCCCTGGGATCAGCATAAACAGTGAAGCTACCTTTGGATGTTCATGTACAGACTGCTTCTTTGAGAAGTGCTGTCCTGCTGAAGCTGGAGTTGTTTTGGCTTATAATAAGAAGCAACAAATTAAAATCCAACCGGGCACTCCCATCTACGAATGCAACTCGAGGTGTCGCTGTGGACCTGATTGTCCCAATAGGATTGTACAAAAAGGCACGCAGTACTCACTGTGCATCTTTAGAACTAGCAATGGCTGTGGCTGGGGTGTAAAAACCCTTGTGAAGATTAAAAGAATGAGTTTTGTCATGGAATATGTTGGAGAGGTGATCACAAGTGAAGAGGCCGAGAGACGGGGACAGTTCTATGACAACAAAGGGATCACCTACCTCTTTGACCTGGACTACGAGTCTGATGAGTTCACAGTGGATGCAGCTCGATATGGAAACGTATCCCATTTTGTGAATCATAGTTGTGACCCAAATCTTCAGGTGTTTAGTGTTTTCATCGATAACCTTGATACTCGGCTGCCCAGGATAGCATTGTTCTCTACAAGAACCATAAACGCTGGAGAAGAGCTGACTTTTGACTATCAGATGAAAGGTTCGGGAGAAGTGTCTTCAGACTCCATTGACCACAGCCCTGCCAAAAAAAGGGTCAGAACCCAATGCAAATGTGGAGCCGAGACTTGCAGAGGTTACCTCAACTGAAGTGTCAGGAAACGGAGCTCACGATAGTTTTTGTTTTGTTTTTCTTCTAACAACTGAAAAAGTATTTCGGACTCCTTTCTATTACCTACGTATTGTATTATATGATGTTAATATACAGTTCATGGCTCAAGACATTGCCAAGTATATTACTGTTTATTCTGAAAAGGACTGCAGGGCACATAAACAGTAGATATTTGGTGGTTAAATGGAAAGTGAACTATGTATAAATCACCATTTGCTTACTTGAGAAGTCGGAATAGACAATTGTTCCCTTTAGTGTTTGAAAAGTGAGGCTACCACAGTTACTATGAAACCTTTTATCTTGACTCAAACAGATAATTCAATTTAGGCAAATGTATAAATTTTATTTTTTTACTATATTATTTCTGTTTAATACTCACTGATCAGAGACAAATAAGTGCTGGATTTTTTACTATATTTTCTACTTTTACATGAAAACATTGGCATCTTAATGCTATATTTCAGGTGTAAACAATGTGAAAGATCTACGTCTAGCTTGACCTTATTTTGAAGCAATAGATACCATTACAAAGGTTGTAGGTCTGAACCTGAAATCCTTAGAAGATTTTTTTTAGTTGCACAGAAGAAAAGTCCCTAATCACCTTCTCTAGAAGTCTATAGTGGCTGGCCATTGTGCTTCTTTGAACAGACAGAGTAGTGACTAGGAGGGCCCATTGGAGTGCCAGGCAGAGTGAGCCACTCAGCGAGTGGGAGGTCCGCACTGAGTATCTATCTCATCTGAACAGGACTGAGATCCGTGTGGGACACAAGCCCCGATGACAGTGTAATTCAGGTCACTTACCTGCAGGCACTTTTAATTACTGTCCACTGCATTTAAATCATTTTGTATTTTGTGCATGCCCTTTTAACAGATACTTGTTTTATACAAGAATTTTTTGATAGGATAAAACTTAGCTTGGCCAGAGTTATGTCTGATTGAATTTTTATTAACTTCTGGGGATTAGATGGGGTTTTTCCCTGTGTAGTAAAACCCAATAAAGAAAAACTTACTTGTATCTTTCTGGGTCTGGGAGTTCTAATCATGGTGTCCATTGTGAAGACAAAACAAATGCTGCAAATAAACCAAGCTTTTGGTTTCCAAAAAAAAAAAAAAAAAAAAAAAAAAGAAAATAAACTAATCATTGTTTAAAAGAAAGATAGATCTGAGCCCCAAACAGTTAAAGGATAAAGGTTTGGCATTTAATTAGAGTAAATGACTGTGTAAAATGGAATTGAATCAAAAGGGAAACCTTGGTTGAACTTGATAGTGTTCAAGTTTGACTGTAATGTTAGCTACATAATTAGCAATGTGTCAAGAAAGGTGGAGTGGGCCACCTTAAAGGTGCCATTGAAAGGTCCAGTCCTCTATACTGGCATGAAAATATGCGCCCCACAGATTCCTGAGAAGCACTGATCCAGCTGTCGATAAAAGACTTCCTCTACTGATGACTGGGACCACAGGCTTGTGGAACCATCTGGATGCCTCAGTGGGTAAAAGTGATCAATCTGCATTTGATCACTGGGACCTACATAGCATTAAGAAACAACTCCAAAATGTCCTTTGACACTAACACACATGCCATAGCATACATGCACTTTACTTGCCTGGCCACAATCAACCAATCAATCAGTCAACCAATCATCAATAATCAATCAATAAGAGGAACCTCTCACAGAAAGTCTAGTATGAGTCAACATGAAAATAGAAGGACAGGGATGAGTGCTAAAAGTGTTACACAGACAGGCAGATGATATATGTATTTACATGCTTGTGTATGTGCACCTGGGTACACTTACAAATTGAAAGGCAGGCTTGTGCCCTTGACGTCCATTGTCTTAATTAAGGTTTAACTGCTGTGAACAGACACCATGACCAAGGCAACTCTTATAAGGACAACATTTAATTGGGGCTGGCATATAGGTTCAGAGGTTCAGTCGATTATTATCAAGGCAGGAGCATGGCAGTGTCCAGGCAGTTATGGTGTACGAAGACCTCAGAGTTCTACATATTCATCTGAAGGTTGCTAGCAGAATACTGGATTTCAGGTAGCTAATAATAGGGTCTTAAAGCTCATGCCCACAGTGACACACTTACTCCAACAAGGCCACACCTACTCCAACAGGGCCACACCTCCAAATAGTACCACTCTCTAGGCTAAGCATACACAAACCATAACACCCATATAATTTATAATCCTTTATAAAATTAACCTCCTTAACCATACACTACCAATCAATTCCATATTACACCATCTATAGTCAAATTATCTTCCCTGAAATAAACCACACTGCTCCTTTACTTTTCTGATTTTTTCCCCCAGTTCTTCCCTAATGAGAGCTTCCAGAAAGCCATCTGACTTGGTGTCGGCACAAACCCAACTCCCCCACTATTTAAGACTCAAGATCACACATTTTCACAGCTTTCTAAGGCCTCAGATGTCTCTACTCTCCACTTCACATGTTTGCCCTCACCTTATGTCATACTTTTAAAGCCAGCCACATTTGGAGCAATCATGCATGTGGCTTCGAAATGTCTACAGGGAGCTGCTTGACTAGGCTCCAGCACTTAGCCAACTTCTCAGATAGTGTGATGTCCTTGACAGACTTGCAGATACCAGAAAGAGTATGTGAATGGTCATAGTGGTAGAGCTGAAGGATCAGACTGCTCCAACAAAGGCAAACAAGAAAGGGAGGGACCGACTCTCTGAACACTGACTTCAATCTTTGGAGATCAGTGTACTTCCATAGCCCAGCTTCCCATAACTATCTGATACAGATTGATTTATCTGTCTATGGCCTTCCCACCTTGCACCTTCTGTTCTGTCCTACTGGGAAAAAAGAAGAGAACAAGGGAAGGAAACATGGAACAATGCATGCCATCTTCTGTTCTCTTGCATAGAACTCTGTGACAGGCACTGCAGCTCATGCCTAATATTTGCAGATGGAGGAAGTTAATGGCTAGGCACACTGAAAAGGAGACTCACTCTTGATTTTCTCTCTTATTAACACACAATGGCCTCTGGGAAACAACACCCAATGCTTAGTCACTTGTTTATGTCGTTTATTTCTTGCAGCTTGTATAGAAAACTTGACTCTGCCACAGTGGAACTATGTATAGGTATTTCATAGTGCTCCAGAAATGGATGCATTTAAAAGCCCAGATCTCATATTTTTTAAAGTCTACATTTGGAATTTGTTTTCTAAAGTATAGTTTATGAAGCATTCCAAAGGCCAAGGAGACGACTGAGTGGACATTTGCCATATAAGCTTGATGGCTCAAGGTTAATCCTCAGAATCCCACCTTGGAAGGATAAACGTGACTCCTTAAAGTTGTCCTCTGACCTCCACATATACCATTGCAAACATGTGTACAAGTGCACACACACACACACACACACACACACACACACACACACAGCTGCATGTGCATACAGTCAATATTTTTTTTAGTTTCCCAAACTGTTGTCCACAAGCAGTTTTCTCTAGTTCCAGCCTTAAAACCTCAAAACTCACCATTTGGATTGCAATTCCCAATACTGTTTCTTCTACAGAGAGCTCTCCAATGGTGGACTCATTTCAAAAAGATGACTAGCAGCCCACTTGTCACCAGAATGGGCCATTTCAGTCAACTTGTGTGCTTACTTTTATCTTTGTATAGGCTAGTTTTGTGTCAACTTGACACAGCTGGAGTTTTCACAGAAAAAGGAGCTTCAGTTGAGGAAATGCCTCCATGAGATCCAACTGTAAGGCATTTTCTCAATTAGTGATCAAGGGGGAAAGGCCCCCTGTGGGTGGGACCATCTCTGGGCTGGTAGTCTTGGGTTCTATAAGAGAGCAGGCTGAGCAAGCCAGGGGAAGCAAGCCAGTAAGGAACATCCCTCTATGACCTCTGCATCAGCTCCTGATTCCTGACCTGCTTAAGTTCCAGTCCTTACTTCCTTGGTGATGAACAGCAGTATGGGAGTATAAGCCGAATAAACCCTTTCCTCCCCAACTTGTTTCTTGGTCATGATGCTTGTGCAGGAATAGAAACCCTGACTAAGACAATCTTCAAGCAAGTCCTGGGTTCCTATTGAATCAAGTGCACATGTGTACATTCAGGAGATTGAAAGATGCCAGGAGCCACCAGGTCTCCTTGTCTAACGAAGAAGAAGAAGAAGAAGAAGAAGAAGAAGAAGAAGAAGAAGAAGAAGAAGAAGGAGGAGGAGGAGGAGGAGGAGGAGGAGGAGGAGGAGGAGGAGGAGGAGGAGGAGGAGGAGGAGGAGGAGCAGGAGCAGGAGCAGGAGGAGGAGGAGGAAATGATTGTGGTAGTGGTGATGGTAATAATGAATAGCCAGATAAAATCCAGGACATTTTTTTCTCAAATCTAGAACTATGAAATCAACTGCATATCTGCAAGGAACTTTTATTTCCCAATGGGGGAAAAACATAGACACCAGATTGATACATTTTAGTGATCATTTTACAGTCTCCCCCATGTAGTTTCAAATCTCCAACATTGTTTCAAAGGAACGTAAACAAGCGGTTGGGAAAAAATCAACTGCAAATGTGTGGGAGTAGACTTTGCTTAGCTAATTAAAATGCCTCTGGTGTCCCAATTCTAGCCTCACCCTAGAAACAAGATAAAGGACCAGTGACTTGCTGCCTATTTTCCTATCATAAAAATGAGACATGGGAAATAGTCACATGATCCAAGTAATAGTGAAGGTTTGATTTAGTTTTACTTAAAACTATATAAATGAATTAAGAAGCCAATATGGTGGCACACGCCTTTAATCCCAGCACTTGGGAGGCAGAGGCAGGCAAATTTCTGAGTTCGAGGCCAGCCTGGTCTACAGAGTGAGTTCCAGGACATCCAGGGCTATACAGAGAAACCCTGTCTAGAACCCCCCCCCAAAATGTGGATAATAGAGGGGTGCTTGCTTTCAGGTATAACCCCCACCATAATATCTAAAATTAGTCCATTGTTTTTAGCTGAGTATCATCATCAAACATTAGAGCCAAAAATGTCCCTTGGATGGTTCATTCTACTTCCCGTACTTTCCAGGTGAGAAGGCTGTGCCCATGGAGGTAAGCTGATCTTCAGAGTGTGGAAGTCAGAATTCAGAGTCAGTCCATCCCCTTCTCATCTGCCTCTGATGGAGCAGTCTTTCCCTTCAGCTCTATCATCATGGCCACTGGCTTTGTGGTTAAGGTCTCAATGAACCTTTCTGAAAAATTAATCATTTTAAAAACAGAAAGGTCCAGATATTGCCCTTTAAATTCTCTATTCATATTTGGATATAGGATTTGTGGTGAGTTCCCCACAAATCCTCTTCAAACACCCAGGAAGATGTCGGTTGTGAAAATAAATACAAAGGAACGAAGGAAGCTGGGAGGATTCACACCCCTGGGACATCCTTTCTCAGCTACACCAGTGCTCCTCAGTAAGACCAACTTCCTTTTAGGTTTCATGAATTTTGAATTAGCTCTGTGTGTGTGTGTGTGTGTGTGTGTGTGTACTTATGCATGTGTCTGTGTGTGTATATGCATGTGTGTGAGTATGTCTGCATGAGTGTATTTCTGTGTATGCGTGCTTGTATATGTGTGTGTGTGTGCGCGCGTGTGCACGTGCATGAGTGTGTCTGTGTGTGTCTATGTATCTGCATGTGTATATGTCTGTGTGTTTGGATATGTGCATGTGTATGTGTATGTATTTGTGTGCATATACGTGTATGTTTGTGTGTGTGTCTAGGTGGGCATGTGCACTTGAGTGCAGGTGTCACAGAAGCTGGAAGTGTCAAATGCCCTGGAGATGGAGGGACAGTTGCTTATGACTGGTCTGACTGAGTGAGTACTGGGAAATGAATTCACAAATCTACCAGAAGAGCAGTAAGTGCTCTTAACAACTGAACCATCTATCTAGCCCTGTGCCAAACTTTAAGTAGCAGTAGTAGTAGTAGTAGTAGTAGTAGTAGTAGTAGTAGTAGTAGTAGTATCTTCCCAGGACTAGGAAGAGAGATCTGTCACTAGAGAACACAGTATGATGCCTGGGTCTTGCTGGCCAGTTAGCAGAGAGTGAGTTCCAGGCCAGAAAGTGACCCTGAATCAAAAACAAAGGTGAATTGTACTCGAGTAATGATAATTAAAGGTTGTCTTCTGGGCTATCCACACATATACACACACATGTAAACATTCATCTGCACACACATGCTTGCACACATATACAAGCACATTAAAACAAATTAAAATTCTCAGAATGAACTTAGAAAGTATGTATTTGATCTGTAATAATTTATCTGTCTGTGTAAATCTCAAACAGCCAAGAAAAGATGTTTAAACCTGATTTGGAAAAGTCATTAATAACATAGCATCAATATCTATTTCCAACCGTGTGTGAACTGGAGCTGCCTAACAAATTCCTGCAAATCTAGAAATTTTATTTTATATGTTAACATGATTTTGTTGAATATCAAACTACTTTTGGTTTCAAATAAACTTATAAATTTCTGAAGAAATGGGCATCTTCAAGTCTGAGAGAGTGGAAAGGGACTTTAGCCAGTCTACCCAGGGCAACAGAAGGGACACATTAAATGGGAAAAGGAAACAACCAGAATGGAGGAAATGACAGACTCATGCTAAATGAATTAACATGCTTTATGCCAGATAATACCTTAGATTTTTCACACTCTCTCTCTCTCTCTCTCTCTCTCTCTCTCTCTCTCTCTCTCTCTCTCTCTCTCTCTCTCTCTGTGTGTGTGTGTGTGTGTGTGTGGTGTTGCTTGAGATACAACCAGGGCTTCTCTAATGCTAAGCAAGTGAGGCATCATGGAGTTATTCACTCAGTCCTTAAGTGTTTGTTTGAACTATGTAATTTATTCTGTCTCCTCCCTATCTCTCCATCAGTGGAGAGGACATAGCGTTCCTGGTTCTAGTCCCAGCTTCTCCAGTATATCTGCTAAGACTTTAGAAAATTCAACAGAGGGACCCACTGCTGTATGGCACAGTTTCTTTAAGTTCCAGTGACTGATTCTCAGACATCACTCTTAGTAAGATCATAAAATGTTTGCACGCGAAACTCTTTAAATAACATAACTGAAGTTTGAACTCAAGTTGAATTACATGTGTGCATGTATTTGAACTAAATGTTTGTCTTTTATAATACAATGCCATAATATTCCTCCAAATAAACAATTCTCTACTTATCTATCAGATGCATTCTGATAAGGGGTTTAGCATTTTCCCCAGAGGTCTGCTTCTCTATTGTAAGCTAGTTCCTAGGTATCTTTTATTATTTGTAACTATTGTGAAGGATTCATGTTATAATTTGAAGTTGATGCTTTCTGGTATTGTTGAAATATTAATTTTATAGATTCAAATCTGGCAAAATTTTTGCACTCATTTGTTGGTTACACCACTTTAGTTTAAAGGTTGATTTAGTTTTCCTCATTTAGTCATTTTAAAGAGCAGTATATTAATTCCTCTTTTTATTTCCAATATTTAAGATGGCTAGCAGGATGTTACAGACAAGAAATAATAGAAGGGTCCCTTGTCTTACTCTGTCTTACAAAGAAAGATTCTAACTAAAATGATAAAGACTAATATCTGATGCATATATTATCTGTCACAAGTTATGAAATTACATTATTATAATTATATAATAAGTTATATAATTGTATTAATTATAATTGTCACAAGTTAGGAAAATCTTCTCACAAACAGGATTGCTATATCATAAACAGGCTTGCTATAAGATGTGGCTTTTAAACATTTATTTCAAGCTTAAGTATGTGCATATGTTGGGGAAGAAAGGGAATATGTACATGTGTACCTGCAGTTGCCCAGATTCTAGATGATGGCAAGTGAACCCCTAGAGCAGAGTTTGCAGGTGAACATGGGTAGCTCTACATGGGTGTTGAAAATCTAATCAAGCTATCTCTTTATGCCTGGCAAGTTTTTGTGTCTTTTGTTGACTCTCCCCTTTGTCAAACTGAAAGAATCAGATCTCAGAGTTTGAAAAGTGACCAAGATGAACCTCAGCTTCTTTTCTGCTATTTTTCATTTGTTTGGCTGACATTCAGGATTAGCAATCTATGAACCTGTGAAATCTCACATACAAGTGTTGGTTGCTGACCTGAGTATTTAGTAATTTCTTATACTTCTTGAGGTAAAACATAATAGTTGAGAGCCGGCTAAGAAGCACAACCCCCATCAATTTTAAAAACAAATTCCAGTTAGGTCCTGATAGAACAGACTGATTTTGAAATACACATGTTTTCTAAAAGAGATGAAAACAAGCATTGAACAATTAAATGCGTGGATTTTACAATCTTCCTCTAGGCTACCAGACTATCAATATCAAAATAAAATTATCCAGAAGGTTTGCTTGTCTTCTATATTCACCAACTGTCTTTGCAATTTTTCATACACAGTATCAAAGCATCATAAAACTTTCTAATATAACGAAAAGATAGAATAGGCTAAACTCAAGATAAAAAAATCTTCACCATAGATTACATACACAATGGCACTGTCATACTTACACTTTTGATTAAACATGAGTGATTCCTTGTGTTAAAACAAAAATAATCTTGAACAAAAGAAAGGGAAGCTCACAACAGGAGGAGATTCTTTTTAGAACAATGTAGTACCTAGGTAGCCACTTTAGAATTTGGATTACTGAAACTTTGCTTTTTTTTTTTTTTTTTTTTTTTGTTTTTTTTTGAGACAGGGTTTCTCTGTATAGCCCTGGCTGTCCTGGAACTCACTCTGTAGACCAGGCTGGCCTCAAACTCAGAAATCCGCCTGCCTCTCCCTCCCAAGTGCTGGGATTAAAGGCGTGTGCCACCACGCCTGGCGAAACTTTGCTTTTTAATGTGTAGTCTTGACAGCACTTTAGCAACAGTTAATGTAAAGAAAAAAAAATCAGTGTATCAGAAGACTGATCATGGAAACTGTCCTTACAGAAAAGAGAAAAACAAAACACACTGGTATAATCATTTTTCCAATAGTTTTTTCTTTAAAGGTCCTTTTGAATGTGGAGTAATAATAAATATCTTAAATGCTTCTGTATTTATTTGTTATCAAATACTCCATAGAAACAACCCTGTGGAATACCTAGGACATTATTATTCTTATTTTTACCTCATGTTGAAGAGACCATGAGGAAAACTCAGACCACTTGCAACTCAGAACTTGAGTGAATTTTTTTAATGTCCCAAGATATGATATGAACATAGGTAACATCAGTTGAAGAACATATGACTGACTGACTCTTTGTAAATGAAAGGGTGAAGCATGGTTGAAATGATTACAATCCCTTCAGAATGTGTGGCCTTATCCCCTCAACAGCAGAGAACCTTTCAGAACATATGGCCTTGTCCAATCAGACTATAGAGAACCTTAGCCTTCTACTTACTCACCAATTCCTTTCTGGCTGTGATGAAACACAGTGCACCACAGTGTCTACAGGCAGTCTGCAAGTCTAAGCAAGTGTTAACAGATTTGGTTCATGGTCATTATTCTCCACCTATATCAATCAGTTTTGGAGAGATCGGGCAGGAGATAGTACTTCCTGTAAGGCAGTAATTTAAAGGGCAACACCCCAGATGGATCTCATTGCAGAGTCCAGAATTTTAAAAGATCTTCTTGTTGGGGCTGGAGAGATTGCTCAGTGTTTAAACGCAGTTGTCGGTCTTGCAGAGGTCCCAGGTTTGATTTCCAGTTCCCACATTAGGTGACTTACCAATGTATAACTCCAGCTCCAACATATGCATACATGTATATAAATAACTAAAAGATAAATATTTTAGAATGTTTTCGAACTTTCTAAATCAGAACTTTTCTTTGTCATTTGATAAACAATTCTTGACAGTGCTTCTTAAAGGTTTTAACTGTTGTCCAAAGATTTTATTATGAGCTTTAAAAAAAGATTAAAAAAAATGTTGGTGCCAGGAGCAAAAACAATGAAACTATTTTTGTGGTCTTAAACAAGTAGCATGTTTCTATTTTATCACCAACTGGGAACTCCATCCCAATAGTTCTCTAGTTTTGGTTCTCTTTTCTTCTTGCACCAAATGTTTGAAGACTTTTTGACACATATAAGGTACACTGGCTTCTCAGAGAGTAGGAATAATGGAAATGACTGGTAACAGCTGAAGAAGGGGGAAATGTATCTAAAAAATGACCATCTCTAGCCAGGCATGGTGGCGCAGCCTTTAATCCCAGCACTCAGGAGGCAGAGGCAGGCGGATTTCTGAGTTCGAGGCCAGCCTTGTCTACAAAGTGAGTTCCAGGACAGCCCAGGCTATACAGAGAAACCCTGCCTCAGAAAAACAAACAAAATGACCATCTCAACTCCCAAGGGCAAGGTGGAGAATGCAGGCTTTCCACAAGGTTCAGAGGAGATCCATGCTCTAGACAAAAGGTGGGCTTGTGGACTGCTCAATGGTGATTCACTTCCCACTAGACATGTGCTCCTGACCTCTATGGTGATGACATGGAGTGATTAATATTCATGAACTCTGGGGCAAAAAAAAAAAAAAAAAATGGAAAAGCCAGAGAATTGTGCTATTCATTGAGCTGTAACATTTCCCAAGGTGTACCAGTGGAATAAAATGAAAAAAATTTAAGCCTGAAACCAGGTGTCTGCTCAAAATAGAACTTTCCCTGCACTGAGACACCTTGGCAGCAAATATACATCTGAGTTAAACACTTGCTACATAAAATTGTATTCCGGAAATATTGAAGTGATTACGGTTTAGCTAAGTCTTTAAGCAAATATTTAAGAATCGGTAAATTTCATGTTAAGTAAGTATGTGACATTTCCAATAAATATGTACTTTTAGTGATGATGTTACAAATATTTTACATTTCAAATAAATTTTAAAAACTAAGGTATTGAACTTAGGGGTCTCTACTTAGGGGTTCTCTACTGTGGCTGCCTCATCCTTTGTCTTCTGATCCTTGAGTCTCACAAATAAGAGAGAAGTGCTCTGCCTTGGAGCTACCTCCCAGGACCCTTTTGTTGTTTTGTTTTTTAAATTCATTTTAATATATTTTTATTTAGTGTGAATGAGTGTTTCATCTGTACACATGTAAGTGTGCCAAGTTCCTACAGTGCCCATCGAAGTCAGTTGAGGAAATCATGTCACCTGAAACTGGTTATGGATGGCTGTAAGTCACTGGTGGGTGCTGGGAACTAAACCCAGGTCCTCTGCAAGAGCAGCCAATGTCCTTACCCATTGAGCCATCCATTCACCTGCCCTGCCCAGAGTCCTTTCTTGTTGCAGTGTTTTGTGGAATTTTTACATTTTACTTTTGAAATGGTCGAACTAAGTCATCAAGATTGGATTTAAAGTCCCAGTGCAGCCTTGAACTTGCAACCCTCCTGTCTTGGCCTCCCAAATAGCTGAGAGTCCAAACCTAGGTTACTTTTCCTTTTTATAAATCACATGACTAACATGTTTCTATTTTAAAAAACATGAATATGATTTATATCTAGCATACAGCATCACAAATATATCTGTGCAATGACTTTTATAGAGAAGCAGGGTTAGTATGTGATCAGTTCCATTGATATGTTTCATAACTTAATGCTTCCTTACATTTGATATACTTGTTCTCAATTAATTTTTTTTTTTGCTTTTGTTCTTTCGATACTTATACTAAAGCCTTAGTAAGAAACCATGGGACAGGCTTGTTAAGTTAACATATTTAAATTTTACTCTTTTTTTTTTTTGTGCTGAAATGAACTAGATATAAAATGAATACTCAAAATCAATTCTGCTCAAATTTCTCCAGGAATATATTGCAGGAGAATAGATTTACATCCAAGGAACAGTAATGAGGAGAAGAGTGCTGGAAATTTGAAGGTAACACTGAAGGGGAACAAACATACATTTAAATGTTAAGATGCTAATTATAGTGTTCTGGTTAAGCAGTGTGGTTAACAGAAAATGCAAGAGAAGAGAAGAGAGAAGAGAAGAGAAGAGAAGAGAAGAGAAGAGAAGAGAAGAGAAGAGAAGAGAAGAGAAGAGAAGAGGGAGGAGGAGGAGGAAGAGGGGAGGGGAGGGGAGGGGAGGGGAGGGGAGGGGAGGGGAGGGGAGGGGAGGGGAGGGGAGGGGAGGGGAGGGGAGGGGAGGGGAGGGGAGGGGAGGGGAGGGGAGGGGAGGGGAGGGGAGGGGAGGGGAGGGGAGAGGAGAGGAGAGGAGAGGAGAGGAGAGGAGAGGAGAGGAGAGGAGAGGAGAGGAGAGGAGAGGAGAGGAGAGGAGAGGAGAGGAGAGGAGAGGAGAGGAGAGGAAAGGAAAGGAAAGGAAAGGAAAGGAAAGGAAAGGAAAGGAAAGGAAAGGAAAGGAAAGGAAAGGAAAGGAAAGGAAAAAGGGAAAGGAAAAACAGCAATGCATTTGAATCAAGCAACACTCCTGTTTCAGCAGTACATGTATCTTTTTCAGGACAACCAGAAGAAAACATAAAGACCTTGCAAGCACATATTACTAGAGAATGCAGTGGGGTTGGCTCATGGCTGGAATGCAGGCAGGATGTATCAGAGACCAGGAATGTCACAGTTAACAGCCTCTGTGAGGCTGACTTTCAGATACTCTTTGAGGTTTGGTGAGGCATAAGCCAGAACTTTGGAAAAGTCATTTAAAAGAAAGACAGTATGCTGTCCCATCCAGCAGGACTTAGTTATTCCATGGGTCGAGGAGGACCGAGGCCTGGAAGAGAAGCAGGCGGAGAAAGGGAAATGAGACCAAACAAAGAGTTGTCAAGGTCTATTTAATGGAGGCTAGGAGCCTGGTTATAAGCACACAATGAGAAAAAATAGGGAGGGGTCAAGCGGTATAATAAAATACAGAGAAAGGGATGGACATCTGGGGTGGATGCTGATTGCAGGCTTCAAACATCTTGCAGCTTATCTTGGAATGTCGGCCCTAAAACAGTCCTGGGTGGCCTTCAAACATTCTGCAGTTTATCTTGGAGTGTCAGCCCTAACTAAACAGTCCCAGGCACCAAATGGAGTTATGAAGAAGTAGGTGAAGCTGGCTTTATCTAAACAGTTCCAGGCACCAAGTGCAGACAATGAAGGAGGGGGTGACATAATTCCCATCAAAGGGTCAGCCGGATCTTCAGGGTGAGAGTTGTTGAGGGTCTAGTTTCCCACAGTTTGGTCTCTCACAGCATGCCCATTGAACAGTCGGTTTTCTTTCCATCTGTATGGGTATAGAGTTGATAATGATGAAAATCATTATGAGTAAAATCCCATTTTACTTGGGATTTTAGGATAAAAGGAATATATGACGCTCTTATCTCTTTTCAATGACAGATTCAGTCTGGCAAAAGCTGCAGGGGTTATATTTGGATAAATAGTCTAGTGCCTCTTATGGAAAGAAGAGGCAGAGTCACAGGGCACCTATATTAGATTTTGTTTGGTCCCTAATTCTTTGGAAGAGAAGAAAGGGGTCATCTCAGCAGTTCCTGCTCTTTTAAAGACTTGAGGAGCTAGAGATAAGGCTCAGTTGGTAGAGTTCTAGCATAGCATTCTGGAAGTCCTGAGTATGATCCTCAATAGTGCTTAACCTGGATGTCCTATGCACATTAGGAATTCCAACACTCAGAAGGTGCAGACAGGATGAGCAGATATTAATGGTCATCCTTTCCTGCTACATAGCAAGTGTGAGCCTAAGCCTGGCCTACATGAGATACTGTCCCAAAGGGGAGAAAGTCTAGAGAATTTTCTAGCTGAGTATTGTGGTCTACAGATGTAATTCCAGCACTTGAGAGGCAGAGGCAGGATGATTACATGATCAAGGCCAATCTGGGCTATGAAGAAAGACCTTGTCTCAGGCAAAGAAATGGATGAACAGAAAAAGACTTTCAAGAGACTAGGAGTTTGGGGTTCAAAATATGCTAAGGTAAGTTAAGGTAATCCAACTGCTCTTTTTCCACCCTTAAATAATTGGACATATCAAAATCTTTGCTTCTTAGAATCTGAAGATAGGAGGTACAAGAAATATCCAGAATTCCTCATCTTAACAATTTATTTACTCTCTAAACCAAATCACATATGTAGTATTTGTATTACTTTCCTGCTGCTGTGATAAAATACCATGACCAAGAAGAAGGGAGGGTTTATTCCACACATAAATCCATCTTGTTGGGAGGGGAAGCAGCAAGCAGCAGACATAGTAACAGGAACAAAAAATAGAGAGCTCACACCTCACCTCCCAAATCATGGTGGGCATCATAGTTTCATTTGTGTTACTGTGATAAAATATTCAAACACAGTGCAGTTTATGGTAGAAAGGTATGGAAGGGAGGGCTCATAATCACAATGCAAGTGGTATTGTAATGAAGCTGATGCCATCTGAGGATGCAGTCCCCATATTAGCACAAGTGTATGGGAAAGCATCTAGCACCTTCTTTTTCATAAAGAAGTAACAACCTATGTGCAAACACAAAGATGTTTGGTCACAACAGGGCATTCTGACCCTCAGGAGACACAGCTACCACAATACAGCTGCAGTTCTCTGGATTACCTCATATCTGACTCCTTTCTGACATGTCTCAAGCTCCTATGATTGATCTTAAAACTATCTGTTAAGATATTCTGAGGTTACAGCATCCTGTTATTAGAAACCTGAGGTTTTATCATAGAAGCTGGAGCCAAAGTTTTCAATAGCCTGCTAGACTACAGAGATTGGCATAAAGCTTGTGCTGTTCTCCAGACTACCTCCATACCTTTTCTGAATTCTACTGCTTATATATATCTTCTACCTCCCAACGGGATGTCTGTAGCTCTCTCTCTCTCTCTCTCTCTCTCTCTCTCTCTCTCTCTCTCTCTCTCTCTCTCTCTCTCTCTCTCACACACACACACACACACACACACATCTATCTATCTGTTTGATATAATCTATCTGTCTATGTATTCTGTATTTCTATATACTTATAGAATACATACCATTCTCACATAGGATCTCCTACTAATTCCAGCTCCAGAGGATCTGACATCCCGTCTTACCTTCTTGAACTTCTGCATACATGTGCAGATATCCCCACACATACACACCAAGATAATCTTCAAAACATATAATTCTGAGGAGACAGATAAAGAAAAATTCCCCAAAGTTGCAAGCTAGTCAGGTATACACAATGAACTCTAAGCCAGTCAGGGCTAAATCATGAGCCCTTGTTTCAATAAAATAATATATGGCAACACGTAGTAATAGTGAAAAATTATAGGTCCCAGAGAAATTGTCACCATTCTTTCTACACACCAACAGTACAACAAAGCAGAGAAAATATTGTTGACTCCTTTACAAAGTACACCTACTCTTGCCTCTGGGACACACCATATATGTACTATGCAGCTGATAGAGTCTGAAAGTGTTCAAAGAGAAGGAACTAGGGCATCAGAACCTGAAGACTAGGTTTCCTGCCAGGAAACACCACATTGCATTCAGAGAACTGCAGTTGCTGCTATTGACATTTCAGGGAGCGGCCTTAGGCACAGATAGTGACAGATGGTCTCTCTTGTTAGCTCAGGCTGCTATGTCAAGAAGAAGCCTCTGAACATTAGTCAAAACTTTGTGTTCAATGAGGCACTTTAACATTTTCCCCAGGTATTATCTGGCTCACAACTCAGCACAAATTACCCTCTGGCTTTGCCTAAAATGTGATTGTCCCCTAACATATAGGTCAGAGCATTGGATATAGAATTAGGCCTGGAATCTTTAAAGAGGCATCTTTTTCTGAGCATTACCCTTCCTTCCTTCCTTCCTTCCTTCCTTCCTTCCTTCCTTCCTTCCTTCCTTCCTTCCTTCCTTCCAATTACCCATGAAGAATAGAGGACACAGGGGTAGAAAGGTGGTGATTTATCATATCAACAGACACAACAGATTCTTTCCACTATTCTAAAACAAGTGGAAAGCACTTGAAGGAAATTTTCAAAGCATGGCAAATTATCATCAGCTAAGATTGTGCTTAATAATATTTATGTCACGTTTTCTCCTCACTTAACCTTGTACTTTGCATCAGTGAGCTTTCACTGAGCAAAGGAACACTAACTACTGATCTTCACTGTTCTGAAGAAAGGTATCATCTGAATTTATCTCATCACCATAAGTGCAATGAAAAAAACATAAATTCATAACATCTAGACAATTATATATTCTTTATGATGGCCCTGAAATCCTTGTAACAATTTTCTTTGACTCTTCTTAAAATATTATACTTTCCTCAAAAATCACATTCATTTCTAGCATTTTATCATACTTGGGTTGTGCAATCCATCAGCAAAGCTCGGGAATGCTTAATCGACCATAAAAATGAATCTCCCTGAAACTCTGTGTCAGTCACATAACTTCTTGCTATAAAAGACTATGAGATTTATGAGCTTATAACACAGAAATTTATTCTCTCATAGTTTTGAATGCTCAAAAATCACAAAGTGTTGGCAGGTAGAGCTTCCTCTAGAGACCCCAAGAGACTTGTTTCTGGACACACCTCTAGCTTCTGTGGGGTCGTTGCCATGACGAACCAGTCTTGACCTATAGATATATCACTCCCATCTCTGCCTTCATCTACACATGGTTTTCCTCCCTCTGACTCTCTATGTTCTGTCTTTAAAACTCCCTTTTTTTATAATGATACCAGTCACTGGATTAAAGTCTCATATTGGTCTAATATAAATTCAGCTGCTGTTAGCTGCCTCTCTAAAACTTCTGCAGCCTTCCTGCAGTCTTTCTATTCCTCGTCTCTTTCAGGTTAGTCAGGGGCATCAGCCCTCCAAAGGAATATAACCACTTAGCTCATGGGACTGAGCTTTAACTAGCGTAAAGGATTGGGTATTTTTCCCTCCTTCTCTCTTTTAGCAAGTATTGCTGAGTACCCATCTTACATAAGTAAGAGGAGAGGTGTCTGCCCAGGAGGGCTCTGACCACCAGAGCAGGTGAGAGACCCATCTTGTGTCCCATGTCCCTCAGAGACCTGTTTGTGCAGGTGAGCGTGCAGACTACAGAGGCAAGACATCTTACATCTTACATTCAGACCCTAGGCTGAAACAATGGGTTCAGGCATGCTGTCTTTAAAGGAACTTCATTAGAGACTAGTCTGCCCAGGTCAGAGTGCGGACTACAGAAGCTACACAGCTACAGGGACAGACTCCATTTGGGACTCCAGATGTCCAAGCACCTTCCCAGTCAGAGGAGAGGTGTCGCTCAGGAGGGCTCTTTCTGAGCAGGTGAAGGAGCCATCTTGGGTCCTGGATCCCTCAGAGACCAGTCTGCACAGGTCAGCTCATGGACTGCAAAGGGTGAGCGAGCAGACTGCAGAAGTGACACTGCTTCTGGGACAGACCCAGTTTTGGGCTCCAGACATCCCGGCACCTTCCCCACCAGAGGAGAGGTGTCTGCCCAGGAGGGCTCTGACCACCAGAGCAGGTGAGAGACCCATCTTGTGTCCCATGTCCCTCAGAGACCTGTTTGTGCAGGTGAGCGTGCAGACTACAGAGGCAAGACATCTTCTGGGACAGGCCCTGTTTCAGGCCTTCATCTTCAGCCAGGAGGCAGGTCTGAACGCCAGATATCTGTGCACCTTCCCTGCAAGAGGAGAGCTTGCCTGCAGAGAGTACTCTGACCACTGAGACTCAGGATAGAGCTAGACACCCAGATCTGCTAACAGAGGCTAACAGATTCACAAGAGGAACAAGCTCCAACCAGAGACAACTATAACAACTAACTACAGAGATTACCAGATGGCGAAAGGCAAACATAGGAATCTTAATAACAGAAACCAAGACCACTCACCATCATCAGAACCAAGCACTCCCACCTCACCCATTCCTAGATACCCTAATACACTGGAAAAGCAAGACTTGGATTTAAAATCATATCTCATGATGCTGGTAGAGGACATCAAAAAGGGCTTTAATAACTCACTTAAAGAAATATAAGAGAACACTGCTCAAGAGGTAGAAGTCCTTAAAGAAATACAGGAAAACACAACCAAACAAGTGATGGAATTGAACAAAACCATCCAAGACCTAAAAAGGGACATAGAAACAATAAAGAAAATCCAAAATGAGACAATGTTGGAGATAGAAACCCTAGGAAAGAAATCTGGAAACTTAGATGTGAGCATCAGCAACAGAATACAAGAGATGGAAGAGAGAATCTCAGGTGCAGAAGATTCCATAGAGAACACGGGCACAACAATCAAAGAAAATGCAAAATGCAAAAAGATCCTAACTCAAAACATCCAGGAAATCCAGGACACAATGAGAAGACCAACCTACGGATAATAGTAGGTGAGAATGAAGATTTTCAACTTAATGAGCCAGCAAATATCTTCAACAAAATTATAGAAGAAAACTTCCCAAACCTAAAGAAAGAGATGCCCATGAACATACAAATAGCCTACAGAACTCCAAATAGACTGGACTAGAAAAGAAATTCCTCCTGACACATAATAATCAGAACAGCAAATGCACTAAATAAAGATAGAATATTAAAAGCGGTAAGGGAAAAAGGTCAAGTAACATATAAAGGCAGGACTTTTAGAATTACACCAGATTTCTCACCAGAGACTATGAAAGCCAGAAGATCCTGGACAGATGTTATGCAGACCCTAAGAGAACACAAATGCCAGCCCATAACAAAACTCTCAATTACCATAGATGGAGAAATCAAAGTATTCCATGATAAAACCAAATTCACACAATATCTTTCCATGAATCCAGCCGTTCAAAGGATAATAAAGGGAAAACACCAACACAAGGACAGAAACTACACCCTAGAAAAAGCAAGAAAGTAATCCTTCAACAAACCTAAAAGAAGGCAGCCACAAGAACAGAATCCCAACTTTAACAACAAAAATAACAGGAAGCAACAATTAATTTTCTTTAATTTCTCTTAACATCAAAGGACTCAATTCCCCAATAAAAAGACATAGACTAATAGACTGGCTACACAAACAGGACCCAACATTTTGTTGCTTACAGGAAACTCACCTCAGGGAAAAGGACAGACACTACCTCAGAGTGAAAGGCTGGAAAACAATTTTCCAACCAAATGATCTGAAACCAGCTGCAGTAGCCATTATATTATCGAATAAAATTGACTTCTACCCCAAAATTATCAAAAAAGACAAGGAGGGGGACTTCATACTCATCAAAGGTAAAATCTACCAAGATGAACTCTCAATTCTGAATATCTATGCTCCAAATGCAAGGGCAGCCACATTCACTAAAGAAACTTTAGTAAAGCTCAAAGCACACATTGCACCTCACACAATAATAGTAGGAGACTTCAACACCCCACTCTCATCAATGGACAGATCCTGAAAACAGAAACTAAACAGAGACACTTGGACACTAACAGAAGTTATGAAACAAATGGATTTAATTGATATCTACAGAACATTTTATCCTAAAACAAAAGGATATACTTTCTTCTCAGCACCACATGGTACCTCCTCCAAAATTGATCATATAATTGGTCACAAAACAGGCCTCCACAGATACAAAATATTGAAATTATACCATGCATTTTATATGATCACCATGGACTAAGGCTGATCTTCAATAACAACATAAATAGTAGAAAGCCAACATTCACATTGAAACAGAACAATACTCAACTCAATGATTCCTTGGTCAAGGATGAAATAAAGAAAGAAATTAAAGACTTTTTAGAGTTTAATGAAAATGAAGCCACAACATACCCAAACTTATGGGACATAATGAAGGAGGTCATAAGAGGAAAACTAATAGCCCCAAGTGCCTAGAACTAAACTAACTAACACCTAGAAGCTCTAGAACTAAAGGAAGCAGACTCACCCAAGAGGAGTAGATTGCAGGAAGTATTCAAACTCAGGACTGAAATCAACCAAGTGGAAACAAAAAGAACTATTCAAAGAATCATCCAAACCAGGAGCTGGTTCTTTGAGAAAATCAACAAGATAGATAAACCCTTAGCCAGACTAACTAGAGGGCACAGGGATAGTATCCTAATTAACAAAATAAAAAATGAAAAAGAAGATATAAAAACAGAACCTGAGGAAATCCAAAACATCATCAGATCCTACTACAAAAGGCTATACTCAACAAAACTAGAAAACCTGGATGAAATGGACAACTTCCTAGAAATATACCAGGTACCAAAATTAAATCAGGATCAGATTAATGATCTAAGCAGTCCCATTTCCCCTAAAGAAATAGAAGCAGTCATCAATAGTTTCCCAACCAAAAAAAGCCCAGGACCAGATGGGTTTAGGGCAGAGTTCCATCAGACCTTCAAAGACGACCTAATTCCAACTCTTCTCAAACTATTCCACAAAATAGAAAACAACCCTTCTACCCAATTCATTCTATGAAGCCACAATTACTCTGATACCTAAACCACATAAAGACCCAACAACAAAAGAGAACTTCAGACCAATTTCCCTTATGAATATTGATGCAAAAATACTCAATAAAATCCTCACAAACTGAATCCAAGAACACATCAAACGATCATCCATCATGACCAAGTAGGTTTCATCCCAGGGATGTCCGGATGGTTTAATATATGGAAATCCATCAATGTAATCCACTATATAAACAAACTCAAAGACAAAAACCACATGATCATTTCACTAGATGCTGAGAGAGCATTTGACAAAATCCAACACCCCTTCATGATAAACGTCTTGGAAAGATCAAAGGCCCATACCTAAACATAATTAAAGCAATCTACAGCAAACCAGTAGGTAACATCAAATTAAATGGGAGTAACTCGAAGGAATCCCACTAAAATCAGGGACTAGACAAGGCTGCCCACTTTCTCCCTACCTATTCAATATAGTACTTTAAGTTCTGGCCAGAGCAATTGAACAACAAAAGGACATCAAGGGGATACAAATTGGAAAAGAAGAAGTCAAAATATTACTATTTGTAGATGATATGATAGTATATATAAGTGACCCCAAAATTTCCACCAGAGAACTCCTAAACCTGATAAACAGCTTTGGTGTAATAGCTGCATATAAAATTAACTCAAACAGATCAATGGCCTTTCTCTACACAAAGGGTAAACGGTCTGAGAAAGAAATTAGGGAAACAACACCCTTCACAATAGTCACAAATAATATAAAATACCTTGGTGTGACTCTAACTAAGGAAGTGAAAGACCTGTGTGATAAGAACTTCAGGTCTCTGAAGAAAGAAATTGAAGAAGATCTCAGAAGATGGAAAGATCTCCCATGCTCATGCATTGGCAGGATTAATATAGTCAAAATGTCTGTCCTGCTGAAAGCAATCTACAGATTCAATGCAATCCCCATCAAAATTCCAACTCAATTCTTCACTGTAAGTTGCCTGTAGCCACCTGTGGCCACACTAACTAGGTTCCTGAGTGGGAGGTCAGAGCTGTATGGGAGAGAATGACGAGAGAAATAATGGAGGCTAATACATGTTTCTGTTCAAGACCCCCCATTAGCAGTTCTTGACTGTGGACAAATGCCTGTTTTCTTTTTCATTCCTATTTTCCACTGTCAACCCCAAGCTGATATCAGCGCTGTGCCAATGCTGACTCAGTCTAGCCTGTATCCCTTTGCACCTACTGCAACAATTTTGAAAAGATGAAGTTTAAAGTCAGCACTAGCATGAATACAAAGTGTTGCTCACTATGCCGGATACATCTTCTTCTTAATCTTTCTTGTAGAGCTCTACCAAGACAGTGTTCTCTCTATTTGCCCTGCACTGTAGCCAAGAGTGACATACAGGAAGCTACTGCTGAAAAACTGTTTTTTAAAAAAGGAGTCTGCAGCTTCTTAGCTCTCAGGCAAAAAAACTGATTGTTATTTTTTTCCTAGAAAATTCTCTGCAATTGGGTTCAGCAAATGACAAAGTGCTTTTTATCTTAAAATTGTAGCTAGAAAAAGTAAAATTCTTTGATTGGTCTAAATTTATAAGATTCGTGTAGCCACTTAATTTGGTTTTTACTGTCTTAAAGGTGTAAATATGCTTAAAATATGCATAAAATATTGGCTTATAATTATTGGGTATGATCAAAAAGGTGTAACATTGGTTACAAAAAAGTTAGCTTTAAATTGGTAACTCAGGGAGTCATTTTAAATACTCCACATGGAGTATTTAAAACACATGCCAAAAACCAGCTCAGAAAACTAGGTCTCTAGGATACTTCTAAATTGAGATAATATTTAATTAATTCTTGTCCTAGAAAATAGACTTATAGAGATAAGATTTAAAGCAATGTCTCTTTAATGAAGCATTAAATTTTGCACTGTCATGCTTTCATATGTATAAATTGTCAGCCAAACTTCATAACATGATATTGATGTTTCTAGTATTGATTTTTAAGATAATAAATTGTTTAAAATTGGGTTTTACTTTCCCAACGTTGTAGAAATATTCTAACATCTCATTAAAAAACTTAAGAACTATGATTAAAATTGCCAATGTTCCATTGACTGCAACTTGCAGTTTGATTGCAAACTTAAGATCTTTAATTCACCTATATATTGTAATTAGGATAATTACAAGAGTAATCATCTTATGAGAGCGCTAATACAGCTCTCTGCAGCTCTACAGCCATACAAAGCTCAGAGCAGCCTCAGCAGGGCTTGTGTGGCTTTCTTTTGTTTTGCAAACAGTGCCTAGAGAAGTTCTTGCCTGCCTTCAGGGGAATTTCTTTTTAGGAAAAATAAAGAAGAGCATTGTTGCACATCTAGCCAGATGTTGTTCTAAATAAAGTTTAAATTCAGAATTTATAAAAAGTCAATCAGGCTGTAGATCTTATAAAGACATTACAATCTGACTTGCCTACTTCATATAAAATTATTATAGATTGAAAAGTTTGTTTTTTCCTTTGCATTCTGATAATTGTAAAGGGTTTGCTTCTAGTGAACTGGTAATCACTGGAAAATTTTGCCTATAGGTATGGCTAATATAGCTTTACATTATATAAGAAAAAATTTTATTGTCTCTGCTTCAATACAAGAAGGTGAGAGTTTGAATCTTTCAGTGTATATTGTTTCCTAAGTGGAAAGTATTTTATTAGCTAATGCCTCTAAAGGGAAGTTTACTTCAAATCTTTGCTTTCACACAATGAGCTTTAAAGTTCTGGGGAGTCGTTGTTGCTTCATAAGTTTCAGAGGCAGTGTCTTTATAATATTTAGGGTTTTAGTTATACTAGAAAATCATGGTACAGAAAATCTAAGAAAGAAAAATTAATTTGGTTCAAAATTTTATTTTCAAAAGCTTCCAGGAGATGTTAATTGGCTAAGACCTCACCTTAAGGTCTTAAAGTGACTTAAACCTTTGTTGGATGTTATCTTGAGAGACACAAATTAATTGATAAAGAACAAAAGACTTTGCAGAAAATAAAGGAAGCTTTTATAATTGTTATCAATTTTAATCGATGGTAATTATATATTAGCTGCTTATTTTATTTATGGTTATTAAATGTGCCCACACCAATTCTTTGGCAAGAGAAAACATTAATGTAAAATCATCTTTTTTCACCTCAAAGTAAAGTTTTAACATCCTATTATAAGGCTGCTGTGGTGCTAATAAAGAATTGTAAGATAAATTCATACATTTTAGAAAAACCTGACAAAGTGTCTTTTCCTTGTTCCAAACAGCAATTAAATTGGTTAATGCAGAATATTGATATTTGACCTATTGCATACTATCTTTTTAAATAAAATTAATAATCACTATCCTAAAGATAAGTTTAAAAATTGTTTTTATTTATACTTTTGTATCTTCTATAAATCCATTCATGCATACATCCCATTTATTGTATTCAAAAACAACCCTTCTATGGGAGAAAAGTATATGTGAATTGGATCACATATTTATTTTTGTGAGTCTTCTCCTGCTTCAGCACAGATAATAAAATTGTGTGCTGTAGACAGTGTTTTAAAATGTTGAATAATCAAGCTTTAATTTGTATATTAATAGTATATATATATATATATGTATATATATACATATATATATAACAGAGCTTACAATTGCTTAAAATTGTCTCTCAGATACTATAAATTCTCAAATTTGCAATTGTTTATACATATACTACTCATAAGAAAAAATGCTGTTCATTTAAGAAGACTGTTTTTGGACATTTAAAATTTTGTCCTAGATTACCTAGACAAGACCTCTTAAGGCAATGCCATGCTAGATTTATATCCCAGGCATATTACAGGCCTTACATAAGAATAATTGGCCACATAATCTCATTCTTTACAGCCTCAAAATAGTAATGGCTTAAGATAATATTTTGGTATTTTTAGAGAACGTGATGTCAAAATTGTAAAATTTTGTTCTTAGTGTCCTCAGTTTCTACCTGTTTCCACATAATGGTGTTAGTTCTTAAGGATTTATACTTAATCAATTGCTGCAAATGGATGCTCTTATTTCTGATTAATAAATAAATAAATTGTGCACATGTGACTATTAATACTTTTTCAAGCCTTCTAATTACAACGGCTTTACAAGAGAAACAACTAAAAGTGTAGTTAGCCATTGTCTATGGTAAAAAAAAAATTATATATATTTAATGTTCCAAATTAGATTACAACAGATATTGGAACTGGCTATAACAGTCAAGTATTTGAGATGTTTTGTGGACAATTTAATATTAACCATGTTACTGAGACTTTTTATAATTCTCATGGACAGGAATTGTTGAACGTGCTCATCACACTCTGAAAAATTGCCTTCTAAAAATAAAACAGTGGCAATTATATCCCCCAAGGTCACCAAAAATACATCTTACTTTTGTCTTATTCGTTTTAAATTTTTTGCAAACTTACGTTAAAGGTCAGTCTGCAGCAGATCGCCATTGGCATCCAGTTACTTCCAGTTCTTGTGCCATGGTTAAATGGCAGGACCCATTAACTAATACATGGAATGGTCCAGAACCTTTTTTAATTTGGAGAAGACATTCTGTCTGCATTTTTTCACAAAAAGAAGATGAAACGAGATGGCTGCCTGAAAGATTGGTTCATCAAGTGGACACAGATTTTGAATCTTCTAATAACTATGATTCCAATCTTGATGATGGCTAAAAGTCTTTTTTAGCCGGAAGAGTTAATTTGGAGCACAGCCTCCATTTCCAGAGAATTTACAGCCTTTCTGTTGATTCTCAAAGTCACTTCTCCTACACTGGGAGATTAGAGTCTAAGCTTAATCATTGCTAATTTGCAACTAAATAGAGTACCTGGACATCCCCAAAGAAGTTTTTATCCCATTGTTTTTCAACTTTCTCAACATTGTTTTTCAAGCAGGTCAGTCGAAGCCTTACAGCCTGATTTCAGAAACAGTACAGCTCACCAACAGCAAGAGCAGGTGGCAGAAATTTATCGATATGAAGAAGCATTTTTTTTCTTTTTTTTTTAATTTTTAATATTTTTATTACATATTTTCCTCAATTACATTTCCAATGCTATCCCAAAAGTCCCCCATAGCGCCCCCCACTTCCCTACCCACCCATTCCCATTCTTTTGGCCCTGGCATTCCCCTATATTGGGGCATATAAAGTTTGCAAGTCCAATGGGTCTCTCTTTCCATTGATGGCCGACTAGGCCATCTTTCTATACATATGCCACTAGAGACAAGAGCTCCGGGGTTCTGGTTAGTACATCATGTTGTTCCAACAATGGGGTTGCAGATCCCTTTAGCTCCTTGGTTACTTTCTCTAACTTCTCCATTGGGAGCCCTGTGATACATCCAATAGCTGACTGTGAACATCCACTCCTGTGTTTGCTAGGCCCCAGCATCGTCTCACAAGAGACAGCTATATTTGGGTCCTTTCAGCAAAATCTTGCTAGTGTATGCAATGGTGTCAGCGTTTAGAAGCTGATTATGGGATGGATCCCTGGATACAGCAGTCTCTAAATGGTCCATCCTTTCATCACAGCTACAAACTTTGTCTCTGTAACTCCTTCCCTGGGTGTTTTGTTCCCAATTCTAAGAAGGTGCACAGTGTCCACACTTTGGTCTTCATTCTTCTTGAGTTTCATGCGTTTATCAAATTGTATCTTATATCTTGGGTATCCTAAGTTTTGGGCTAATATCCACTTATCAGTGAATACATATTGTGTGAGTTCTTTTGTAATTGTGTTACTTCACTCAAGATGATGCCCTCCAGGTCCATCCATTTGGCTAGGAATTTCATAAATTCATTCTTTTTAATAGCTGAGTAGTACTCCATTGTGTAAATGTACCATAATTTCTGTATCCATTCCTCTGTTGAGGGACATCTGGGTTCTTTCCAGCTTCTGGCTATTATAAATAGGGCTGCTATGAACATAGTGGAGCATGTGTCCTTTTTACAGGTTGGGACATCTTCTGGATATATGCCCAGGAGAGGTATTGCTGGATCCTCCGGTAGTACTATGTCTAATTTTCTGAGGAACCTCCAGACTGATTTCCAGAGTGGTTGTACAAGCTTGCAATCCCACCAACAATGGAGAAGTGTTCGTCTTTCTCCACATCCTCGCCAGCATCTGCTGTCACCTGAATTTTTGATCTTAGCCATTCTGACTGGTGTGAGGTGGAATCTTAGGGTTGTTTTGATTTGCATTTCCCTGATGATTAAGGATGTTGAACATTTTTTCAGGTGCTTCTCTGCCATTCGGTATTCCTCAGGTGAGAATTCTTTGTTCAGTTCTGAGCCCCATTTTTAATGGGGTTATTTGACTTTCTGGAGTCCACCTTCTTGAGTTCTTTATATATATTGGATATTAGTCCCTTATCTGATTTAGGATAGGTGAAGATCCTTTCCCAATCTGTTGGTGGTTTTTTTGTCTTATTGATGGTGTCTTTAGCCTTGCAGAAGCTTTGTAGTTTCATGAGGTCCCACTTGTCAATTCTTGATCTTACAGCACAAGCCATTACTGTTCTATTCAGGAATTTTTCCCCTGTGCCCATATCTTCAAGGCTTTTCCCCACTTTCTCCTCTATAAGTTTCAGTGTCTCTGGTTTTATGTGAAGTTCCTTGATCCACTTAGACTTGACCTTAGTACAAGGAGATAGGAATGGATCGATTCGCATTCTTCTACATGTTAACAACCAGTTGTGCCAGCACCATTTGTTGAAAATGCTGTCTTTCTTCCACTGGATGTTTTTAGCTCCCTTGTCGAAGATCAAGTGACCGTAGGTGTGTGGGTTCATTTCTGGGTCTTCAATTCTATTCCATTGGTCTATTTGTCGTCACTATACCAGTACCATGCAGTTTTTATCACAATCGCTCTGTAGTACAGCTTTAGGTCTGGCATGGTGATTCCACCAGAGGTTCTTTTATTCTTGAGAAGAGTTTTTGCTATCCTAGGTTTTTTGTTATTCCAGATGAATTTGCAGATTGCACTTTCTAATTCATTGAAGAATTGATTTGGAATTTTGATGGGGATTGCATTGAATCTGTAGATTGCTTTTGGCAAGATAGCCATTTTTACAATGTTGATCTTGCCAATCCATGAGCATGGGAGATCTTTCCATCTTCTGAGATCTTCTTTAATTTCTTTCTTCAGAGACTTGAAGTTTTTATTATACAGATCTTTCACTTCCTTAGTTAGAGTCACGCCAAGATATTTTATATTATTTGTGACTATTGAGAAGGGTGTTGTTTCCCTAATTTCTTTCTCAGCCTGTTTATTCTTTGTGTAGAGAAAGGCCATTGATTTGTTTGAGTTAATTTTATATCCAGCTACTTCACCGAAGCTGTTTATCAGGCTTAGGAGTTCTCTGGTGGAATTTTTAGGGTCACTTATATATACTATCATATCATCTGCAAAGAGTGATATTTTGACTTCATCTTTTCCAATTTGTATCCCTTTGATCTCCTTTTGTTGTCGAATTGCTCTGGCTAGGACTTCAAGTACAATGTTGAATAGGTAGGGAGAAAGTGGACAGCCTTGTCTAGTCCCTGATTTTAGAGGGATTGCTTCAAGCTTCTCACCATTTACTTTGATGTTGGCTACTGGTTTGCTGTAGATTGCTTTTATCATGTTTAGGTATGGGCCTTGAATTCCTGATCTTTCCAAGACTTTTATCATGAATGGGTGTTGGATCTTGTCAAATGCTTTTTCTGCATCTAACGAGATGACCATGTGGTTTTTGTCTTTGAGTTTGTTTATATACTGGATTACGTTGATGGATTTCCGTATATTGAACCATCCCTGCATCCCTGGGATGAAACCTACTTGGTCAGGATGGATGATTGTTTTGATGTGTTCTTGGATTCGGTTAGCAAGAACTTTATTGAGGATTTTTGCATCAATATTCATAAGGGATATTGGTCTGAAGTTTTCTATCTTTGTTGAGTCTTTTTGTGGTTTAGGTATCAGAGTAATTGTGGCTTCATAGAATGAGTTGGGTAAAGTACCTTCTGTTTCTATTTTGTGGAATAGTTTGTGAAGAACTGGGATTAGATCTTCTTTGAAGGTCTGATAGAACTCTGCACTAAACCCATCTGGTCCTGGGCTTTTTTTAGTTGGGAGACTATTAATGACTGCTTCTATTTCTTTGGGGGATATAGGGCTGTTTAGATCATTAACCTGATCTTGATTCAACTTTGGTACCTGGTATCTGTCTAGGAACTTCTCCATTTCATCCAGGTTCTCCAGTTTTGTTGAGGATAGCCTTTGGTAGAAGGATCTGATGGTGTTTTGGATGTCTTCAGGATCTGTTGTTATGTCTCCTTTTTCATTTCTAATTTTGTTAATTAGGATGCTTTCCCTGTGCCCTCTAGTGAGTCTGGCTAAGGGTTTATCTATATTGTTGATTTTCTCAAAGAACCAGCTCCTTGATTGGTTGATTCTTTGAATAGTTTTTCTTGTTTCCACTTGGTTGATTTCGCCCCTGAGTTTGATTATTTCCTGCCCTCTACTCCTCTTGGGCGAATTTGCTTCCTTTTGTTCTAGTGCTTTTAGGTATGTTGTCAAGCTGCTAATGTGTGCTCTCTCTAGTTTCCTTTTGGAGGCACTCAGAGCTATGAGTTTTCCTCTTAGAAATGCTTTCATTGCGTCCCATAAGTTTGGGTATGTTGTGGCTTCATTTTCATTGAACTCTAAAAAGTCCTTAATTTCTTTCTTTATTCCTTCCTTGACCAAGGTATCATTGAGAAGAGTGTTGTTCAGTTTCCACGTGAAGGTTGGCTTTCTATTATTTATTTTGTTATTGAAGATCAGCCTTAGTCCATGGTGATCTGATAGGATGCATGGGACAATTTCAATATTTTTGTATCTGTTGAGGCCTGTTTTGTGACCAATTATGTGGTCAATTTTGGAGAAGGTACCATGAGGTGCTGAGAAGAAGGTATATCCTTTTGTTTTAGGATAGAATGTTCTGTAGATATCTGCCAGATCCATTTGATTCATAACTTCTGTTAGTTTCACTGTGTCCCTGTTTAGTTTCTGTTTCCATGATCTGTCCATTGGTGAAAGTGGTGTGTTGAAGTCTCCCACTATTATTGTATGAGGTGCAATGTGTGCTTTGAGATTTACTAAAGTTTCTTTAATGAATGTGGCTGCCTTTGTATTTGGAGCATAGATATTCAGGATTGATAGTTCCTCTTGGAGGATTTTACCTTTGATGAGTATGAAGTGTCCCTCCCTGTCTTTTTTGATGACTTTGGGTTGGAAGTCAATCTTATCAGATATTAGAATGGCTACTCCAGCTTGTTTCTTCATACCATTTGCTTGGAAAATTGTTTTCCAGCCTTTCATTCTGAGGTAGTGTCTATCTTTTTCTCTGAGATGAGTTTCCTGTAAGCAGCAAAATGTTGGGTCTTGTTTGTGTAGCCAGTTTGTTAGTCTATGTCTTTTTATCGGGGAATTGAGTCCATTGATATTAAGAGATATTAAGGAAAAGTAATTGTTGTTTCCTGTTATTTTTGTTGTTAAAGTTGGCATTCTGTTCTTGTGGCTGTCTTCTTTTAGGTTTGTTGAGGGATTACCTTCTTGTTGTTTCTAGGGCGTGGTTCCTGTCCTTGTATTGGTTTTTTTCTGTTATTATCCTTTGAAGGGCTGGATTCGTGGAGAGATAATGTGTGAATTTGGTTTTGTTGTGCAATACTTTGGTTTCTCCATCTATGTTAATTGAGAGTTTGGCTGGGTATAGTAGCCTGGGCTGGAATTTGTGTTCTTTTAGTGTCTGTATAACATCCGTCCAGGATCTTCTGGCTCTCATAGTCTCTGGTGAAAAATCTGGTGTAATTCTGATAGGCTTGCCTTTATATGTTACTTGGCATTTTTCTCTTACTGCTTTTAATATTCTATCTTTATTTAGAGCATTTGTTGTTCTGATTATTATGTGTCGGGAGGTATTTCTTTTCTGGTCCAGTCTATTTGGAGTTCTGTAGGCTTCTTGTATGTTCATGGGCATCTCTTTCTTTAGATTTGGGAAGTTTTCTTCTATAATTTTGTTGAAGATGTTTGCTGGTCCTTTGAGTTGAAAATCTTCATTCTCATCCACTCCTATTATCCGTAGGTTTGGTCTTCTCATTGTGTCCTGTATTTCTTGGATGTTTTGAGTTAGGATCTTTTTGCATTTTACATTTTCCTTGATTGTTGTGCCGATGTTCTCTATGGAATCTTCTGCACCTGAGATTCTCTCTTCCATCTCTTGTATTCTGTTGCTGATGCTGGTATCTATGGTTCCAGATTTCTTTCCTAGGGTTTCTATCTCCAGTGTTGCCTCATTTTGGGTTTTCTTTATTGTGTCTACTTCCCTTTTTAGGTCTAGTATGGTTTTGTTCATTTCCATCATCTGTTTGGATGTGTTTTCCTGTTTGTCATTAAGGACTTCTACCTGTTTGATTATGTTATCCTGTTTTTCTTTAAGGATTTGTAACTCTTTAGCAGTGTTCTCCTGCAATTCTTTAAGGGATTTTTGTGCTTCCTCTTTATTGTCTTCTACCTGTTTACCAGCGTTCCTTTGTATTTCTTTAAGTGTGTTATTAAAGTCCTTCTTGAAGTCCTCTATCATCATCAGGAGATATGCTTTTAGATCCGTGTCTAGCTTTTCCTGTGTGTTGGGGTGCCCTGGACTGGGCGAAGTGGGAGTGCTGGGTTCTGATGATGGTGAGTGGTCTTGTTTTCTGTTAGTAAGATTATTACGTTTACCTTTCGCCATCTGGTAATCTCTGGGGTTAGTTGTTGTCGTTGTCACTGTTTAAAGATTGGAGCAGAAGCTGTGTTCCACTCACCAGCAGTCTCAAAATCCTGTGGCGGGGGTCGTGGGTAGCTGGCGGGTGTCAGCCGACCCTGCGCTCTAGCTCCCCTGGTGCTGATCCGGCCGGATGAGGCCTGTGGCCCTACTCAGGCCGGTTTCTGCTTCCCTAACTAATGCAGTCTCAGGTCCCGCGCGCAATTGGATTGGAGCAGAAGCTGTGTTCCACTCACCAGAAGTCTTAAGATCCTGTGGCGGGTGTTGTGGGTAGTTGGCGAGTGTCTGCCGACCCTGCGCCCTAGCTTCCCAGGTGCTTTTCTGACCGGAAGAGGCTTGTGCATGAAGAAGCATTTTAAGTATAAATTGTGGCTTTGGTCTGATTTGGGAATAAGGTGTGCTATGAAGGCCGGTCAGTCAATGATGGGCAACCAGATTTTGGAACTATATCAATCTAAGACAGAGGTATATGCCAAGAGGCCATGGTTTATTAATAATACACCACACAGTCATTTTTATGCAAAATAAAAACAAACAAGCTGCATATATTCTCCTTGAAAGATAAGAATAGTTCGGGAAAATCTGAGTCCCCAAGCCAGGCACAGCTGCCAGACACCATAACTCCCAGGCAGGACTATGGAGCATAAATAAATTTTATGCCTCAGTCCAGCTAACTTTTTATTATATATTTAGGGAGGAATTGTAGTCTCCCTCAGCCTTGAAGCAGGCTGATCCGGACTTTGACCTTGCTGCCACTAAGAAGGAGATTACCTAGAGTAGAGCCTTTTGACCTTGATGGCTTTATTTGCTCTTCTCCAAGACTCTGCCTCCTGATGAAAGGTTCTTGAGATGTTCTGGAGACACACCCTGTAGATCGCCTTCAGGCTGGCTCCGGGCACCAAGAATGGCCTGGCAGGGGATGGGCCTACCCTCTTTATAAGCACAGACTCTCAGTAAACCTCAGAGGCTTTGAACAGAAAGGTTTGTCTTGGCCTTGTTCCTTTCTTGCAGTCTGATCTCTTTTAGCCCCAGCCCACCTTTCAGGGGAACCCAGTTCACATGGCTGCAGGCAGTTACACTTCACTGAGAGAAAAAGAGCAATTTGCAAATTCATCTGGAATAATAAAAAAAAACCTAGGATAGCAAAAACCATTCTCAACAATAAAAGAACCTCTGGTGGAATCACCAAACCTGTCATTAAGCTGTACTACAGAGCAATTGTGATAAAAACTGCATGGTACTGGTACAGTGACAGACAGGTAGATCAATGGAATAGAATTGAAGACCCAGAAATGAATCCACACATATATGGTCACTTGGTCTTTGACAAGGGAGATAAAACCACCCAGTGGAAAAAAGAGAGCATTTTCAGAAAATGCTGCTGGCACAACTGGCAGGTATCATGTAGAAGAATGTAAATTGATCCATTCTTATCTCCTTGTACAAAGCTCAAGTCTAAGTGGATCAAAGACCTCCACATAAAACCAGGGACACTGAAATTAATAGAGGAGAAAGTGGGGGAAAATCACGAAGATATGGGCACAGGAGAAAAATTCCTAAACAGAACAGCAATGGTTTGTGCAGTAAGATAAAGAATTGACAAATGGGACCTCATAAAATTGTAAAGCTTCTGTAAGGCAAAAGACACTGTCAATGAGACGAGAAGGCCACCAACAGATTGGGAAAGGATTTTTACCAATCCTAAATCTGATAGGGGACTAATATCCAATATATATAAAGAAATCAAGAAGATGGATTCCAGAAATTCAAATAACCCCATTTAAAAATGGGGTACAGAGCTAAACAAAGAATTCTCACCTGAGAAATACCGAATGACTGAGAAGCACCTGAAAAAATGTTCAACATTCTTAATCATCAGGGAAATGCAAATCAAAACAACTTTGAGATTCCACCTCACACCAGTCAGAATGGCTAAGATCAAAAATTCAGGTGACAGCAGATGCTGGCGAGGATGTAGAGAAAGAGGAACACTTCTCCATTGTTGGTGGGATTACAAGCTTGTACAACCACTCTGAAAGTCAGTCTGTAGGTTCCTCAGAAAATTGGACATAATACTAAAAGACTCTGAGAGGAGCCCCTTGCTCAGACCTCAGGACAATATTGGACACCCAAAAACTCACGATAGACTGAGCTTGTTGCAAACCACATGAGGCTTTATTCGGGGAAAGTCAGAGCTCTGGGGACGACTCATATCCCACTCAGGGGTAGAGGAGTCGACCTCTAGGGGAAAGAGGTCCCAGTTTTATAGGCCCTCAGGGGGGAAAGGAGAAAGGTGAGAGTAGGGGATTTCCAGATCTAAACAATGTCTATTCTCAAGAAATGGGTATGGGAGGGGTACAAGGAAAGAATCTGGTGCAGGTGTAGCAACTCAGGATTGGCTGGGCTGTGGTTGCTGGGGAGATTTTCTGACTCTTTCTCAGCAACCAATATCACAAACACCTGGCAATGGGCTTCATCAGTGGGCACACACATGGGTCAAGGAACGGTCAAAACATTGGCAGACATACAGGTTCAAGGAGTGGCCAGAGCATTGTGCACCTCTATTTTTTTTTAAATCAGTGAAGCTAGTTCTGCCAACACTGACATCTATCTTGCCAATTTCAGGGCTTCTGTGTCCTTTTACATTCTGTCAGGATCTTTCAATACTACCGGAAGATCCAGCAATACCTCTCCTGGGCATAAACCCAGAACAAGTTTCAACTGGTAATAAGAACACATGCTCCACTATGTTCATAGCAGCCCTATTTATAATAGCCAGAAGCTGGAAAGAACCCAGATGTCCCTCAACAGAAGAATGGATACAGAAAATATGGTACATTTACACTATGGAGTACTACTCAGCTATTAAAAACAATGAATGTATGAAATTCTCGGACAAATGGATGTATCTGGAGGGTATCATCTTTAGTGAGGTAACCCAATCACAAAAGAAGTTATTAGATATGCACTCACTCATAAGTGGATATTAGCCCAGAAACATAGAACAGCCAAGATACAATTTGCAAAACACAAGAAAATCAGGAAGAGGGAAGACCAATGGGTGGATACTTCGTTCCTCCTTAGAATAGGGAAGAAAATACCCATGAAAGGAGTTACAGAGACAAAGTTTGGAGCTAAGACAAAATGATGGACTATCCAGAGACTGCCCAACCTTGGGATCCATCCCATAATCACCCACCAAACTCAGACACTATTGCATATGCCAGCAAGATTTTGATGAAGGGACCCTGGGATAGCTGCCTCATATGAGGCTGGGCCAGTATCTGGAAAATATAGAAGTCGATGCTCACAGTCATCTATAAGATGGAACCAGGAACCCCAATGGAGAAGCTAGAGAAAGTACCCAAGGAGCTGAAGAGGTCTGCAACCCTACAGGTGGATCAACAATATGAACTAACCAGTACCCGCAGAGCTCATGTCTCTAGGTGCATATGTACCAGAAGATGGCCTATTCAGCCATCACTGGGAGAGAGGCCGCTTGGTATTGCAAACTTTATATGCTCCAGTCCAGGGGAACGCCAGGACCAAGAAGTGGGAGTGGGTGGGTAGGGGAGCAGGGTGGGGGGAGTGCATAGGGAACTTTCAGGATAGAATTTGAAATTTGAAAGGTTTATAAAGAAAATATCTAATAAAAAATAAAGGAACTTCATATTTGAGGAATCAGTTGACAGCTAGATGTATTGTAGCTTTCTGATGATGGTAAGTAAAGGTGCTAAGGGTCTGAGGTGAAGGGCAATCCCAAGCTGTGGAAGGATAGGGTGCTTTGTGAAGGAATGAAGACAAGTGTCACATCTGGAATGTCTTTCTGAGGAGATGAATGCTGCCTGGATCATCTGGGCAGAAAGGGAGCACAAGAGAAATATAGCTAGGTGGCCACAAGATACCCAATGCCCAGAGAATGACCAGTCTAGTGTGGAGTGACCTAGGTCATGGGAAATTGAACTAGCTAGATACTGTTGACCCAAACACACAACTTTTACTGTAAGGGAGTAAGAAACAATTTATCCGGGACCCTAGAATGAATCCCTATGGCCCTAGAACAGATTTACACTATCACAAATACCATATCTCAATTTGGTAACAATAGCATGAGTTTTTATACTAACAAAGAAAACCATAAATCAGGGAGAATTTTAAAAATAGATAGGTCGGCAGGTTACTGAAAAGCAGAAAAGCCTGTTATAAAGGGAGGTACTCTCTGTTGGAAACTGTGGCTTTTGCATTGTTAGAACATAAGACATTTTAACAGGAATTTAACTTGATCATCATGAGGATTGGGAGCTAAATACAGAGATGGGCATTGAACACCCATTTAGGGAGCTAACGATAGCCCATTATAATTTAACTGTGGGGACCTTCAAATGTCTAGCTCTCAACAGTCCTTGGCATACTTTTAATCAAGCAGCTTTGTAGAGTGTTTTTTACAAAGGTGTGTGGCCCTCTTCTTCCTGGGAACTTCAGTTCTCAGTACTCAAGAGTCCATAAATCTCATAAACGCTTATTGTCAAGAACTTATTATTAAATTGGAACCCGTGGCTCATCTGCAACTAACTTGTTAAAGACAATGCAAATCCCGCCACTACATCATTCAATCACAACTGAATGATCTGGTTACACAGAGCAACAAACTGCAATGAGGGAGGACAGTACCTCTGTCAGTTGCTAATTTTCTCACAGCAAAGCTGAGAAGAACACTGGTCCCTGACTATACTCTATCCATGCTGTGTGGCACCAATGAGAACAAGCAGGCCACATGTTGCTACGAAAGTGCCAGATAAAATTAAAAGAAATCATACATCCAGCAACATACTCACTGAGCTGCAAAACTTACAACATACTTGTCAATATTGCAGAGATTTATATTGCCTCTCTCTGCCTTCAGTTAACCCTGTAGCAATCATTCTCAAAGATGGCTTTTCTTCTTTCCTTCCCTCAGCCCATATTGAGCAACCCAGATACAACCAGGTGCATTCCATTGATTGTTTCTAATGTCATCCACTTAGGCTGTTATCCTGGCTGGCATTGGAACAGCACAGCATTCTAAAGGAAGCAATTACAATATTTGTTCCCTCTGGCAAGTGGCAGCTGACGCCCAGCATTTTAATGCTCATTTGCCAGAGCCTTCCCTTGCCTTGCATTTGCAGAGCAGTTTTCTTCCCCAAATCAAAACCGCTCAGATAGCTGAGATTCTATTGTTGCACAAAAAAAAAATAAAAGGGATAAGACTGTAAAAAATCAAAAATCAAATCAAGGATTTTCACCCTTTATAACCTTTTCATCATGAGTCTGAGAAACAATCCCATCAGATGGCTTCTGTGGTATCCTCAGAGATGGGATTAGACAGCTATAGACTCCAGATAATCATTTTTTTCTGACACCTGCTTTCTGTCTCATTTAGACACCTGCATATGTTTGGGGGAAATAAAAAAAATCAATGCAGACCAAAAAAAAAAAAACCCAATTAATTACATTGGTTTCACATAAATTTATAATTTCTAATAAATTGCAAATTGGGGATCAAAACGCAATTTATTTTCTTTTTAAAATGATCCTGAATCGCAGAGATATGAATAATTTAGTCTGTAAATGCTCACTAGACAGGCATGAGGGCCCCAGTGTGACAACCGCAAACCATGCAAAAATCAATATCAGATTTGGCAGTGCAGGTAAGGAATGACAGCACTGGCAAGGAGAGAAACAAGGATCCTAAAGGCTTGATGGCCAGCTAGCTTATGCACACATGCAAGTCGCAGACCCATGGAAAACTCTGTCTCAGAAAAGTAGACAGGTTCCTAAGGAATGCAGTCAAGGCTGTTTCCTGCACTCCACACACATAACACACCTGCATGCACATGCACATAACACACATGTACATACATACATACTCACACAAGCATGCTAAAGTCCTGGTCCTATGAGTGGGATACAACTCAACCAGGGAATGGAATTTCTGAAGAGAACTAAAGGTTCCAGTTTCTCAGAAATGACTTTGCATGTAATAGATATGTTTTGGACAGTGCTTACCACGTTGTACCATGCAACTCTACTGCATCCATGGTTCTGCACACAGCATGGGTGCTTGCACTGTGCATGCTGGCATGCCAAGCAATGCCAAGACTCAACTGAAACACCTGGCTCAGATTCAAACTGTGAACCCTGGTGGTTTGACTGGCCATAAAGGCTTTCTGCTTCCATGAGAACATAAAGACTTAATTTTGGAGGACAGCAATCTTCCAACTTATATCATTCCTCAGGGTATATCAAATAGAGTATCTTTGGACTGGATTGAGTGTGAAGCTTGACCTTAAAAATGACTGGCCCAGTTACTTACTGCCTTCTGTGAGGAAATTTTGTGAAATGAGCTGTGTCTGGAGAGAATCATTAAATCTATGTGGGGAGATTGGAATGTTGCAGATCTACAAACCAATTACCTAATCTTGAGCTAGTTCTAGCTCCACCCTTGGAAGAGCCAGGTGTTACCTACCTCTGTATCTAGACAACATCTTGTTCCTAATAGATGAAAACCCTATGGAATTTAAGGACTTGGCAGACCACTAGCTTCCACCAACCCCAAAACTAAGAGTGGCATCAGATGGCATCTTGGGCCTATAGGAAAACTTCTCCCATCTTGCTGTAACCACTTCTCTGATGTACCCACCAATGTGTTTTATACTTGTCTTGATTTATGACTTTCTTTGTTCTGCAAAACTATAAAACTTGGTGAAACCGCTTCCACATTGGAACAAGGAATTTGTGTTAGCCTAAATCTCGTTACAGGGTCATGGTCGCTCAAAATGACTCTAGAATAAACTACCCTTGTTTCCGTGTGGACACTATGTTAAAAAGTCATTAAATGAATTTTAGGCTCAGAATTAAGACAGGGTTTTTCCATGCTTTTGAAAAGGCCTTAAGCAAACTTTTGTTCATTTGTACTACATGTTCCCATGACTCTGTGTGCTTGACATTGGTAATAATAAAATCTAAATGTTAATCAGCTCTGAACATTTTTTGAAGATTTTCTAGGTCCTGAAGAGTCAAATTCTCAGTGAATTTCTAACTCTTCACATAAAAATAAGCAAGGCATTTGTGCCCACAGTATGATCATTGACTTCATGTTCACGAAGTTATAAAAATCTTAACATGATTTGTTAAGAATTATTTTAAAATAAATATCTTCATGCTTCCTTCATATACCTATTATATATATATATATATATATATATATATACCTATTATATATATATATATACCTATTATATATATATACCTATTATATATATATATACCTATTATATATATATATATACCTATTATATATATATATATATATATATATATATATATATATACTCATAGGGTTACATAGAAAAATCTCTGGAGCAAAGTGGGACTGTGAATGGAAGGGTTTTTGGAGCCCTGACCTAGAATACAGAAGTCTATATGAAGTCTATAGTTCAACACTGCTCTTCTCTTTCTTTGTTTGCTCCTCCTCCTTTCAATGTGTAAGGGGTGCCACAAAGCATTGGTCTTCCACCACCTTACAGCTTAGTGAGCTATCAACTTCTCTGTTATTCATTTGCCTCTCAGAAAAGCCAAGGAAATGGCAGACAGATGTTATTTCCCCGGAACACACACCTGGTAAGATAAACCTCCCCCGGGCTGCTCCTGGCTCTGACTCCACAGCTTCCCACAAATAACACATATTTCAGGCAAAACGTGACATCTGCCTACAGAAGCAAAGGCATGAAGTCCACTGCTGGACATAGCCTGGGAAATCCCTGTCCTGAGGTAGCTCTGTTCATGTAATGCCAGATCTTTCACTGTTCCCTAGAAAATGGCCAGGACAAGTCAGACCTAAGGAAAGCTAGTAACTTGATTACATAGAGATATGAGACACTGCAGGCTTAAGCATAGCCATTTAAAGAGGTAGGGAGAGAGGAGGCACAAGAATTATATTAAGTCATAGGAACAAGGAAACACAGGCAAAAGGCAGAAAGAGTCATGAAAGAGGTTGTAAGGCAAACTTCTTTCTAATTTCAATTCAGCCACAGTTCCTTCCTTCCTTCCTTCCTTCCTTCCTTCCTTCCTTCCTTCCTTCCTTCCTTCCTTCCTCCCTTCCTCTCTCCCTGCCTTCATTTATTATTTTTTTTTCTTTCTATAGTAGAAAAGCACATACATATAACATCATTCTAAAACCCTAAGCACAGTTCCATGGCTTCAGAATAGCCATCATTTTAGCTATAGAAGCTCACTGAAATACATACAACTTGGGACTGAATAGCTCCATTAAACTATCTATGTGACATTTTTATTTGATCTAAATTGAATTGAAAGACCCACAAAGTGAGGACTCCTCCACATTCTGACTCAGGAGAGGCAACACCCCAAATCACTCACAAGAAATGGCCTTGATGCAAACCGCTAGAGGACTTTTTATTCCAGGTGCACTCTGGGGCCCACAGTCATACACCACGCAGGGGTAGAGGACCGTGGGGACCCCGAGTAGCTGGGGAAGGGGGTATTTAAAGAAAAAAAAAAAAACACAACCCAAGGGGGTAGGGAGGGTGTTATTGGAAAATACCGAGAATACCGGTGAAAAATCTCAAGATTATTCTCAAGATTTTAATCTAACTTTTGTGGTTGGTCAGTTCATGGAACAGGGTCACTGAACCGGCTTGTGTAATTACCTGTTCTGTGGTCAGTTAGTTCTTGGAACAGGTTGCTTCAGGGACCAACTATTTTTCTTTCTTGGCTCCAACATGGTCTAGGGGGCCAAAATTAAATTTTTTACCTTACAGAATAAAGGGATTTTATTAAAGAAAAAAGATAATTGACACTGAGCATATAGAAGTAGACTTCTCCAGAGAAAGTTGTTTCTAAATTTCTAAATAGTGTCCTCTTTCTATATATAGGTAGGTAGGTAGGTAGGTAGGTAGGTAGGTAGGTAGGTAGAGGCAGGTGGGCAGGCAGACAGGCATCTATACCCTCACAAAGATCATATGACTTTCAAGTAATATTGCTTAAGGCATAAACAAGGTTTAAAGATGATATAAAGTTGATATTGTAAATTTAGAAAGCATCAGTTACTTTATTTCCATTAAAGAATTTCCTTTGGAAATGAGATGACGTGGTGATTCTATACCAGACAGTGTTCGTATTTAGAGTCAAGGTGTGGGTGCAGATTCAGCTAAACTGAAATGCTCCAAATACACTGACCCTGAATGTGTTATATCTACAGCCTTTATGTCTGTGTTATTTAGTGGGGGGTTCCTTGAGAACATTACCTCTGCAGCTAGTTTTGATTTTGCCAACTATATTGAAGTCTGCTGTCTCTCAGCCAATAGGAGAGTGCAAAGGAGACCCCAGGCGGAAGACCTTTATTTTTTCTTCCACAAGGACCCTTTGTTTTCTCTGAAGATGTTACAACATCTACAGAACTGATGGAAAAAAATATTTCAGACATTCAACAATCTTACTGTAGCCATTACTCATTTTCATGCCGGCTAGAATATTTTGAAAAGGAAATGACCACGGAGCCCCTCCTTCATAACTTGGTTCTGTTTTGTTGTTGTTGTTGGGGGTTTTTTGTTTTGTTTTTTGTTTTGTTTTTTGTTTGTTTGTTTTTGGTTTTGGTTTTTTGTCTGCCAATAGTGTCGGCCTGGTGGTTGTGGGCTTCTCATCCCACACTGAGAGACAATGGGCTGGATCCCTGGTGGGACAGAGGAGATATTCTAGATTCAAAAGAGTGACCCCTGCGCCCCACCCTGCAGAGAATAGAGGCAACTGCTGGGAACTAAGACAAAGGGCCTCCCATGGCTGAGCCCCCTCTGCCCGCCCTTCCTGCCAGGAAAGGAGCAGTTTCAGAGGCTCAAAGCTAAGTCTCCTTCTATGGTTCTTAGATGTCTTAAGACTGTCACTCACACCATGGGGAAGAAATATATTCTTTCTGTCCCCAGTTTGGCTGAACTATAAATAAATCCACCTTCCCTTGTCACTCTTTGTGTCCTACTGTTCTAATGTAGGAAGGTAAACTGAGGGTTATGGAATGACGTAATTGATGATAGTTGTATGACAATGTTAGCTCAGATTTCTGAAAGGAATATACGGGGTTCAATCTAGGGAATATCCGTACCCTATCCTTCAGTCACTTAAAAGCCTTAGGAGGGACAGGAAGGTACCATCACTGTAGATGAGCAAGCTTGGTTGTCGAGTTAGCTTTATGAATGAATTTGATTGTTTTTGTTGCTGCTGCTGTCATTTGCTTTCTCTAAACAACTAATTAACATCGTGCAAAACATTCATAATATTAAAAGAAAAAATTTTGAACTCCCTTGAGTGTTGTGACTTCGTGCATGTATGTATACCATGTACATGCCTGGTGCCTATAAAAGCCAACAGGGGTATCAGAATCTCTGGAAGTAGAGTTACAGATGGTTGTGAGACACCATGTGGGATTCTGAGAACTGGGGTATTGCCAGAACAATCTCTCCAATCCCTTAAAAAATTTTAATGGTTTCCTCAAAGATATGGTAGGATATCAACTTAAAAATTAGTTAGAAATAAACTTTTTTAATAGACAAAGTATGACATCTTGAATTTTACCTAGGCAAGCACTGAATTCTATGGCACCAAGAGCTCACTTTACTATTTAGTGCATTCTAGATACACGTATGTTCATCCACATGCAGACACATGTGGTAGGGGGAAGGTACCACTCTCATATCAGGCTCATGCTTCCTCGTGTTGATAACTGTCTAGATATTTAATTTACTTTATTCATTTTATGTGTCAAATAAAAAAATAAAATTATATCAGAATTGCAGTATGAAGAGATAATATGTAACATAAAATTTTCCTTAACTTGCTTGTCAAACACAGTACCAGAGTGAGTTTATAATTGGTAAACACAAAATCATTACTCACCTCAGAGTAATTTCTACCAGGTCTGATTGCATCCTCAGAATTATCTCTGTACGTTAAATAAAAATAGACACTGCTTTTCTTTGCAGTCAGGTAAAAATTATACTAAAATTAACAGAGAGCTTTCATATTCAACTAGAAAGCAAATTTATTCCAAAGAAAGATTTTTAAGCTGCACCAAATCAGTTATCAAATCACAGCTGGGTCACAAGAAAAACCCAGGAAATGTATACAATAGAGTGACCTGATGAGAACCCCCAGAAAATTAGCTATCAACACCATGTGTTCTGTGGGGTAAAAGTGCCCATTGGCTGGAGTTCTCAGAATGAGCATCTTCTCAAAAGGTCATGACAACCAATCCTGTCACCTAGTCCAGAGCTGTACATGAGGTCTGGACCTCTCTGCAGTATGTTGACTCCTCTTTTTCTGATCTGAAGGCATCAGTTACATTTACTAAGTGTTCCTTTGAAGGACAAATGGACCTGATGTACAAACTTTAAAACTCTTACAATGGTGAATTATGTATGTTTTACCTCTACAAAAAGATAAAATAATCTTTGATAACTAGGAGCAAAGTCATCACTATGGCAACTTTGAATTTAATGAGTATTTTGTTTTAACTAGAGAAAAAAAAATCAACCTCTTGGAATTCATGATGCTGGGTGAAGTCCCTGGACACTTGCTCCTGCCACTCATCATGTGTGCTATAGAACAGGGTTGTAAACTAAGTGGAATCCAATAAAAACACAGAAGACCAATTCATTCCTAAGAAATATACCTAAATGTAGGAAAACTGCCCCAAATCACAGCTAGATCAAAGGACAGTACACAAGCTCTTGCCAGGATAATGATAGCATAGACTTTACTAGAAAAATTTGGCTGTGGCTGGAGAGGTACTCAGTGCTAGAACACAGATCCAGAATGCAACAGATCCTGAGTTTAACCCCTGGTACACTCAAAAGTGGGGAGGCTCTAACTTTTATTTCATAGTTATATTTTTACTTGTGGCATAATTAATATAAAGGTAACAACTCTAATATGAATAAAGACTGAATGAATGTATATATTAGTTTTCCTCTTTCTATTGTCTTCCTTTTATTTTATATATTTGAGTGTTTGCTTGAATGTATATATGTTTATCACATGCATGCCAGGTGCCTGAAAAGGCCAGAAGAGGACATTGGATCTTATGTTGTTCACATACATATTCAGGTAAACATTCATATGTATAGATAAAAATATATAAAATAAAAAGAAAGAAAATAATGAAAAGGAAAAGTAATGCAAGCATCATGAAGTAGAACCATGAATGCTTTTATTTGTGTTTGTATTTAACTAAAACTATATTGGGACTTGAGAGGTGGCATGGCAGTTAAAAGCACATAATTGTCCTTGCAAAGGACTCTGGTTCACTTCCCAACACATGTATTGGATAGCTCACAACTGCCCTCTATGTAACTTCAGCTCCTCAGTATCTGATGCCCCCATCTAGCATCCAAAGACAGGTGCAATAATGCCCAAATTTATACATATAAACATGTAATTAAAATAACTCTAAAAATATGCTACATTAAAACAATAAATAGTTATTGATTGAGAACACAATTTCCATGAGGGGAGGGACTTTGTCTCTCTGCTAACGCTCCAATAAATATATGTGAAATATGCTTTTCATCCAATACGCAGGAGATAATTAATATGCATGTGCTAATTAAGGCGGATCTCTTCTCCCATGGATTGTCTTCATAGGAGAACACAGTCATGTTGTGAAGAAGAATCAGGAAATAAAAAAAAATAGTTTCATCAACTATGTATTAAGAAAGAGATTATAAAATAAATTTTGCTTGGCTAAATCATAAATGGATGCTTATTCAATGAAATAATAAGAGAACAGGTATTTATGTATGTGTTCATAAACACACACACACACACCAAGAAAATGTTAAGCATCAAAAACCTCTTGACCATATCTAATAGACCGTGCATCATGAAAGTAGTATGACCTGCTTAAGGTATCACCCATGATATTTGTTTTCTCTTTTTAAGAACCTGAATAACAAAATCTAAGGGTAAATGATACATGCGCAAAATGAGACCCTGAAAGAGAAATTAACATTCAGATGAGGTCTCTGGAGGGACTAAATATGTTCTCCTTCTCATATTGGGTTGGGTGAGTTCCGATGTGAGAAATCAAAAATGTTAGCTGCTTCATCTTCTATTCTGTAACTCCAGCCTGCTGCATGGCTGCTAACTAACCCTGAGAGGAAGTCCCCTAGGTGGACAGAGCAAGCTGTGATTGGCACTGGGGATCATGATGACAGGGGTAGATGTGAAATTCGAAACCAGCAATGGAGGATAACTATTTAATAAAATTGGAAGCAACGCTGAAAGTGAGTGCACGGAAGTAACATTTTAATATATGATGCCACGAGCTTTGGTTTATCTAAGTCCCATCAACTGCATACAATTTAAAGGTGGTTTATAGTTCTTAAAAATCAAGAGATTTAAAAGTATTAGAGCTCAAAATTGAGCATCATGTTCCTTATGAACTGCTCTGTTACAAAACCACCGACAAAACCCCAAACAGGGTCTATCTAGAGATCGGGGAGGGGGGGTGGGGATAGGGGTTTTTCAGAGAGGAATAAGGGGATAACATTTGAAATATAAATAAAGAAAATATCTAATTTTAAAAAAAGATCAAAGGGGATCCATCACACACACACACACACACACAATTACAACTATTAAATTAGTTCAATTTCTAGGATATAAATTCATTTTTTAGAAAGTTGTATTAGTCGAGGGGTGGTGGCACACACCTTTAATCCCAGCATTTGGGAGGCAGAGGCAGGTGGATTTCTGAGTTCGAGGTCGGCCTGGTCTTCAGAGTGAGTTCCAGGACAGCCAGGGCTACACAAAGGAACCCTGTCTCGAAAGAGAGAGAGAGAGAGAGAGAGAGAGAGAGAGAGAGAGAGAGAGAGAGAGAGAGAGAGAGAGAGAGAGAGAGAGTTGTATTAGCATGTACCATCATGCTGACAAGTTTGGTGTTTTTCAAAACTCTGCTGAAATCTTAACCCTTGAGGTGTCAGTAACAGAGGGTGAGGCCTTCTAGATCATGATTAAGTTAGGAAGGGGGAGTCATCACATATGAAATTAATCTCGTTGTAATCAATCGTCTTTACCCACAGGAGGCCATGATCAGAAGAGAGGACATGGACACTCCAGAAAATGAAGCTCCTGAATCTCTGGTCCCAGGTTTCTCCACTTCTAAACCTGTGGACAATATGTTTTTGTTGTTCATAAGACAGACTAAGACATTTTCTCATAGCAGCTTAAATACGGGAAGTGATTTTCCATGTCATATGTGTCTTAGTGAATACATAAAACATTATTCTGAATTTTAGTTCATTCAACTGCTTTCTGACTAATGTATTTTAATGTATTTTAAGCTCTTTATGTCCAAAGTATTAGAAGTCTATAAGAAAAAAAAAGTAAGAATTATAATTTCTGACCCAAAATGTTCAACACAATAGAAGTAAATTGTAAAATGTGAACTCCTCATCAGACAGCACACAGGTTTCATTTTCATAATCTTAAGAGATGGATGGGATGCAAAGAAACACTATAAGCCCAATCCAGGTTGGGTGTGTATGAACTTCATCTCTGTTCCTGTGAAAAAATATACTGACAAAAAGCAATTCAGGAAAGAATAGGATTCTTTTTTTTTTTTAAGCTTTTGATAACAAAATACTTTATTGGTACCACTTAATGTAAAAAATATAGTAATGCTTTCATTGCTTAGCTTCCATCTTCAAATAAAAGCTAGTTTAAAAAATAGGAGTTAAAGTAAAAATCATTTGATTATCTCAAAACCAAGCTGAAATCACCTTTGTAAATTGTTGCGGCCCGCCCGCAGTCCGCAACGCGAACGGTTCAACTGAGAATGGCAGTTCGAGCTGAAAAGAGAGGAAGCTAGACAGGACGGGAGAAAGAATGAGGCCAAGACGATTCCATGTTCAAGGCCCCCCTTTACTAATTCCAACATTCAGTTATAAAGGAAGGGGGAGGGATCCCAATTTCCCACCAAGTAACTCGGGGTCCAGTAGCAGAACGAACACGTGTGTGCCTCCAAGCAGCAAAGCCAACAGGATCCAGCAGTGGGCGTGGCAGAACGAATGAGCAGGAAACTCCACCCTTGAGCAAGCAGGTTCCATGGTGGGGGAAGAGAAACCACAGTAAATCATTAAGTACCCTACTTGTAAATACCACAGTCACTGGTCTTTACAATAAATCAGTTTGTACAAAGGAGATACTGGCTCTGCTTATTCTGCAGAAAGCACTTTATACATCTTAAAAAAATACCTCAACCATATGCCAGGTAGAACCCTCAGCAACTCGCTATTATTGAATTGGATTCACATTAGCACCTAGAAATTTGGCATTTGTAACATTTGAGATGGTATGATTTACTGAACAAAAATAATGACTTTTTCTGAGTTCTCATGGTTCTTATAACCCACAAACCCAGATTAAAGCCCATCACAGGGGAGTTAAGAAATCAGAAACATCAAACAGCTAGTCACATCACATCCATAGGTATGAGCACAAAGAAATGTCTGCATGCCATATGCAGGCTGCCTACAGCTCTTCTTTTCTTTTCTTTTCTTTTCTTTTCATTCTTACACAGTTCAGAACCGGACCTAGAAAATAGCACCACACAGAGAAATGACCACAGGCCATCTATCACACACACATATACACACACACACACACACATATATATATACATACACATATATACATACATATACATATACATGTGTATATACATATATCTGCACACATACATAATATATCTGCATACATGCATACATACATGTATATATGCACATATACATATATATGTATATATACATGTGTGTGTACATATATATATATGTGTGTGTGTGTGTATGTATGTATATGATTTTCCTAGAAGGAGGACCATTTGAGTGGCAGAGCACACTGGAAATGACAAAGACCCAAAGCACAAAGAACTCATCAAAGGAAAGTATGTAAAGAGGACACAAGGCTCACTGAGAACTGCATCTGCCAAAGATATAAGTGGGACTAAGATGGGAAGGGACTTTTACTCAGAGCTAAGATAGGCTGTATTAAAACCAATCTTTGCATACCAGCATGCTAATAAGTTTACACTCATAGGACACAACAGAAAATGAGTTCTGTTTGTTTATGCGTGGAGAAGAGACACATCTTCAGTTTTTTTGTTTTTTTTTTTTTGGGGGGGGGTTGTATCATCCTGATTGTACAACATAGAAATTTAGCTACATGAAGTTAAATTTAGGAAACAGCATTTGGGTGGTAATAATGGGGACAGGAGGTAAAGGCTGAGCTTCCAGGTATTGAGAACATGCGACTGATTTTCTGTGCCAAGAGATTACACATGGCTATTAGTGTGGGAATTATCTCCAAATTTCTAACTCCAAAAACTACATTGGCAATGGTACCCATTCATCATGATAATGGCTACTTAGGAGAAGATCAGATCAGCCAGAGTGAGGAAAATGAGTTTAGTCAAGAATGTGTTGTTTTAAAGATGCCTAAGGGATGCCAGAGCAGATGGGCAAAAGTCAGATGGGTGAAAGAAAATAAAAATCAGAAGGGAGATCTTCATGGGTAAACAGAGCTGTCACAATAAATGATCATTGAACTACATGAATCCTTAATGCATCCATAGAAATGATTAATGACCACAGAGGGTAAAACCACCAAGCATCCCAGCCAGTGCTTTAAAATTACACATTCCAATCATATCTGCAGAAGAAGGAAAGGTCTAAGATTCAGGTTGCTTGGTTTCAAAATGAGTGTGGGGCTGTGAGATAGCTCAGTGGGTAAAGGTACTTGCTGTTAAGCCTAGTGACCAGAGTTCACACACACACACACACACACACACACACACAGTGGGGGGGAGGGAGAGGGAGAGGGAGAGGGAGAGGGAGAGGGAGAGGGAGAGGGAGAGGGAGAGGGAGAGGGAGAGGGAGAGGGAGAGGGAGAGGGAGAGGGAGAGGGAGAGGGAGAGGGAGAGGGAGAGGGAGAGGGAGAGGGAGAGGGAGAGGGAGAGGGAGAGGGAGAGGGAGAGGGAGAGGGAGAGGGAGAGGGAGAGGGAGAGGGAGAGGGAGAGGGAGAGGGAGAGGGAGAGAGAGAGAGAGAGAAAGGGGGTAGGCAATTAGCATCCTTAGGAGAACATCAAAAAATAAGTGCTAAGAAAATGCTAGCATTTCCGTTGAGACCACCACCTTATGTTTATTAAACAATCCTGCCTGGACTAGAGAGATGACTCAATGGTCAAGAGCTCCTGCTGTTCTTGCAGTGGGCCATGAATTCAGATCCCAGCACGCACATGGAGCAGCTAACATCCACTTGTAACTCCAGCTCCAATAGGTCTAATGAGGGCACTGTATGCATGTGTACATAGACACGCAAGAGTAAAACTGAGTGAATAAAATATTGTTTTAGTTCTTTACAGTTTGACTCTCCTGTACTGACATTGGACCTTTTAAAAAATGATCTATTTCATAGAATGAAGGGCAAAAGAAACAATTCTGGTATAAAGCAATACAAGTGTAGACACAAACAATGACACTCTCAGGTTTCATATAGCACAGCTCTGGTTAACTGTGCAAAGAAAAATATCTCTACTCTCCTGTGTTTGCATAAAGACTTCAGTTGCAAAGACCATCAGATGAGAAGTTTGTTTTATGACTTTTTAAAACAATAAATATATCTGTCTACATCTTTGAATTGACAATCTAAGATTAAAACTATAAAAGATTCAGAAGTAAAAGCACTCACTAATTACTTCAGTTAGGTGCTGCTATTTTTGTGGCGTTGCTAGTGTAGATGTTGCATACAGGTTTACATAAAGCGCTCTCCATTTCATTACTCACCAGTCTCTCCTGGACACTTGCCTACTGACATGAACACCAAAGCATACATTCTCCGCCGCTATTTAATTAACTAGGTGCTGTCTCCTCGGTTTTACTCATACTGTGCTCTAGTTTACAAATGGCAACTACTTTTAGTTTATCTCAATATTAAATTTCTAATTTTTTGTAATGATATCTATTGTTGAGCCAAAATTTGCATTTTAGCTTTGTAAACATATTATCAAACTGTAAAAGACTTAAAATGTTTGTTTACTCATTTTTTTTAGGAGAAAGACATACAAATCTATTTATGTTTAAGAGGGTAATCAATTTAGTAAGGGTCACATAGTTACATATTCTTTTTTATTAGATATTTTCTTTATTTACATTTCAAATGTTATCTCCTTTCCTAGTTTTCTCTCCAAAAATCCCCTATCCCCTCCCCCCTGCCCCTGCTCCCCAGCCCACGCACTCCCATTCCTGGTCCTGGCATTTCCTGATACTGGGGCATAGAGCCTTCACAGGACCAAGAGCCTTTGCTCCCATTGATGACCGACTAGGCCATTCTCGGCTACATATACAGCTAGAGCTACAAGTTCCACCATGTGTTTTCTTTGATTGGTGGTTTAGTTCCAAGGAGCTCTGGGGGTACTGGTTAGTTCGTATTGATGTTCCTCCTATGGGGCTTCAGTCCCCTTCAGCTCCTTGTTTATTCATTTTTTTATGCATGTGTGTATATATGCACATGCATGCAGTGCTCCCATAGACCAGAAGAGGGCGTTTGATCTCCTGGAGCTGGGACCTGAATTCAGGTTCACTGTAAAAACAGCAAGTACTCTTGACCATTAAGCCATCTCTCCAGTCCAGGTAGAATTGTCTGATAAAGATGAGGTGGCAGTCTGAACAGAAATGATAGGATATTTTTTTCCTTAGCACCTATTCTTGGTGTCTTCTTCTTCTTTTTTTTTTTTTTTTTTTTTTTTGGTTTTGTATTTTTTTTAAATATTTTTTTTAATTTTTAATATTTTTATTACATATTTTCCTCAGTTACATTTCCAATGCTATCCCAAAAGTCCCCCATAGCGCCCCCCACTTCCCTACCCACCCATTCCCATTCTTTTGGCCCTGGCATTCCCCTATATTGGGGCATATAAAGTTTGCAAGTCCAATGGGCCTCTCTTTCCAGTGATGGCCGACTAGGCCATCTTTCGATACATATGCAGCTAGAGTCAAGAGCTCCGGGGTTCTGGTTGGTACATCCTGTTGTTCCAACAATAGGGTTGCAGATCCCTTTAGCTCCTTGGGTACTTTCTCTAGCTTCTCCATTGGGAGCCCTGTATTCCATCCAATACCTGACTATGAGCATCCGCTTCTGTGTTTGCTAGGTCCAGGCATAGTCTCACAAGAGACAGCTATATCAGGGTCCTTTCAGCAAAATCTTGCTAGTGTATGCAATGGTGTCAGTGTTTGGAAGCTGATTATGGGATGGATCCCTGGATATGGCAGTCTCTAGATGGTCCATCCTTTTGTCTCAGCTCCAAACTTTGTCTCTGTAACTCCTTCCCTGGGTGTTTTGTTCCCAATTCTAAGAAGGGGCACAGTGTCCACACTTCGGTCTTCATTCTTCTTGAGTTTCATGCGTTTAGCAAATTGTATCTTATATCTTGGGTATCCTAAGTTTTGGGCTAATATCCACTTATCAGTGAATACATATTGTGTGAGTTCTTTTGTGATTGTGTTACTTCACTCAAGATGATGCCCTCGAGGTCCATCCATTTGGCTAGGAATTTCATAAATGCATTCTTTTTAATAGCTGAGTAGTACTCCATTGTGTAAATGTACCATAATTTCTGTATCCATTCCTCTGTTGAGGGACATCTGGGTTCTTTCCAGCTTCTGGCTATTATAAATAGGGCTGCTATGAACATAGTGGAGCATGTGTCCTTCTTACCGGTTGGGACATCTTCTGGATATATGCCTAGAAGAGGTATTGCTGGATCCAATTGGACATTGGAAATGTCCAATTTTCTAAGGAACCACCAGACTGATTTCCAGAGTGGTTGTACAAGCTTGCAATCCCACCAACAATGGAGGAGTGTTCCTCTTTCTCCACATCCTCGCCAGCATCTGCTGTCACCTGAATTTTTGATCTTAGCCATTCTGACTGATGTGAGGTGGAATCTCAGGGTTGTTTTGATTTGCATTTCCGTGATGATTAAGGATGTTGAACATTTTTTCAGGTGCTTCTCTGCCATTCGGTATTCCTCAGGTGAGAATTCTTTGTTGATGTCGATCTCTTTTTCTCTTTCTCTTTCTCTTTCTCTTTCTCTTTCTCTTTCTCTTTCTCTTTCTCTTTCTCTTTCTCTTTCTCTTTCTCTTTCTCTTTCTCTTTCTCCTTCTCCTTCTCTCTCTCTTTTTCTCTTTTTCTCTTTTTCTCTTTTTCTCTTTCTCTTTCTCTTTCTCTTTCTCTTTCTCTTTCTCTTTCTCTTTCTCTTTCTCTTTCTCTTTCTCTCTCTCTGTCTCCTACATGTGGGTGCCTGAGTGGATACGTGTATAGTTGCTTGAGTGCAAGCGTGTGTGTGTGTGTAATGAAATTTGGCTCTCTCCTTCCACAGTGGGACATGTGTATAGAACTCACATTCTCAGGCTTACACAGCAAGCTCTCAGATATACTGAGTCATCTCACCAGCCCCATCTCATTATGTCAAATTCCAGCATCACCATTTTTAAAAACTATTAAAAGTAATTTATAAATCTGGAAATATTAATATAAAATAAATATGTGAATACAAATAAAAACTTCATCTAATGCCAATTTTTATAACAATTCAGGAATACAATAAAACCAGACTAAAGAGCAATCTATATCATGGTGTTTGTTTATAGTGGGTTCCCTCTCTGATTCATTTTGCAATGAGCAGCATCAATTCTCTTTGAGGATTTTGTCAAACAAACCTGCTTTAAATGAATCACAATTGAAAACTAAACTGTTTACAAGTTAAAAATTCCTCAAGTGCGCCATTAGGTCATCAATCATACTTTGGGTTCTTATTGCCAGGGGCTATGTCATTTAGCATCTTGAGTTTTATCAGCTGCCGTAAACAAATTGAATAATCCATCCATACATTTGTGGGAAAAAAATGTTTCACTGGTTTTAAGATAGTGGCTTGAAAACTGAAAAGATTTGTTCAAGCAGTTAGGAGCACTGGCTGCTCTTCCAAAGGACATGGTTCTGATTCCCAGTACCCTTCTGTGACTCACAACCATGTGTAACTCCAGTTCCTGGGGATCTAATGTCCACTTCTGGGTCCCACAGGCATTACATGTGTGCACAGAGTGGAGGCAAAACACCCATATGCATAAAATAAAAATAAAAATATCTTAATAATATCAGTGGTTGGCATTAAAAGTTTGTAAAGCCTATTAAGATACCCTAGTGGGAAATCCTTTCAAGGGATTATGCTGGTAGAATGACTTTAAATATCATTATTATAAGTCCATTATCTTACATTAGCTTTTATTATTTAGTTATGACAATCCAACATACATTTTATTCCATCCACCTTTTAATGGAATTTAGTAGATTAAAAGATTGTATTTGTAAAGGGGCTATCAATTATGATAGCATTTTCATATATGTTTTACCATAATGTATTATAGTCACATACATTTGAACAAATACTACATATACAATCTTTCTCTTGAACTGGAGATGGCTCACTGGGTAAAGGAACTTGCTGCCAAGTCTAACTACCTGAGTTTGAAACCCAGAGTCCATATGATAGAAGGAGGGAATTAGTTTCCACAATTTGTCCTCTGAGTTTCCTATGTGCATGTGCAAAACAACAACAATAATAACATACATGAAATAATAAAAATAAATGAATACATAAATAAACATAATTTTTAAAAAGCTTAGAAAACAAACTTTCTCAGGAATTACAATGTTCCCTGACAGGTCAAAGGCTCTGATGAATTCTAGAAAGAAGCATAGGATTTTACTTTGTTGTAATAGATACCAATCTTTTCAGCCAAAATATAGATTACTCCCTCTTTCTTCATATTCCAAATGTTTCCAATCATATCTTTAACTTCTCATATTCCTCAGCTGAGACAGATCTTATAGTGTAATTGTCTCTCCCAACATTCCATGAGCAGGAAGCCATGTTGATGAGGAGGTATAGATAGGTGTTTATAGATGTCAGTGGGTCCTTAGGACAGCTAGAGAACTGGGCACAGTTTATCTGTGCCTATTTCCTTGCCCACTTATGGTGATCATGGCCCCTGCAACATGACACACCCATTGCCCTGCCTCCTGGAATGTCTGAAATATTTATTTTTTTAATATTTTTATTAGGTATTTTCCTCATTTACATTTCCTTTTTTTTTTTTTTTTGACTTTTTTTTTTGAGACAGGGTTTCTCTGTGTAGCCCTGGCTGTCCTGGCACTCACTTTGTATACCAGACTGGCCTCGAACTCAGAAATCCGCCTGCCTCTGCCTCCCGAGTGCTGGGATTAAAGGCATGTGCCACCATGCCCGGCTTCATTTACATTTCCAATGCTATCCGAAAAGTCCCCCATACCCTCCCACCCACTCCCACTTTTTGGTCGTAGTGTTCACCTGTACTGGGGCATATAAAGTTTGCAAGTCCAATGGGCCTCTCTTTCCAGTGATGGACGACTAGGCCATCTTTTGATACATATGCAGCTAGAGTCAAGAGCTCCAAGGTACTGATTAGTTCATAATGTTGTTCCACCTATAGGTTTGCAGATCCCTTTAGTTCCTTGGGTACTTTCTCTAGCTTCTCCATTGGGAGCCCTGTATTCCATCCAATACCTGACTATGAGCATCCGCTTCTGTGTTTGCTAGGTCCAGGCATAGTCTCACAAGAGACAGCTATATCAGGGTCCTTTCAGCAAAATCTTGCTAGTGTATGCAATGGTGTCAGTGTTTGGAAGCTGATTATGGGATGGATCCCTGGATATGGCAGTCTCTAGATGGTCCATCCTTTTGTCTCAGCTCCAAACTTTGTCTCTGTAACTCCTTCCATGGGTGTTTTGTTCCCAATTCTAAGAAGGGGCACAGTGTCCACACTTTGGTCTTCGTTCTTCTTGAGATTCATGCATTTAGCAAATTGTATCTTATATCTTGGGTATCCTAAGTTTCTGGGCTAATATCCACTTATCAGTGAGTATATATTGTCTGAGTTCCTTTGTGATTGTGTTACCTCACTCAGGATGATGCCCTCCAGGTCCATTCATTTGCCTAGGAATTTCATAAATTCATTCTTTTTAAGAGCTGAGTAGTACTCCATTGTGTAAATGTACCACATTTTCTGTATCCATTCCTCTGTTGAGGGGAATCTGGGTTCTTTCCAGGTTCTGGCTATTATAAATAAGGCTGCTATGAACATAGTGGAGCATGTGTCCTACTTACCGGTTGGGACATCTTCTGGATATATGCCCAGGAGAGGTATTGCTGGATCCTCCAGTAGCACTATGTCCAATTTTCTGTGGAACCGCCAGACTGATTTCCAGAGTGGTTGTACAAGCTTGCAATCCCACCAACAATGGAAGAGTGTTCCTCTTTCTCCACATCCTCGCCAGCATCTGCTGTCACCTGAATTTTTGATCTTAGCCATTCTGACTGGTGTGAGATGGCATCTCAGGGTTGTTTTGATTTGCATTTCCTTGATGATTAAGGATGTTGAACATTTTTTCAGGTGCTTCTCTGCCATTCGGTATTCCTCAGGTGAGAATTCTTTGTTCAGTTCTGAGCCCCATTTTTAATGGGGTTATTTGATTTTCTGGAGTCCACCTTCTTGAGTTCTTTATATATATTGGATATTAGTCCCTTATCTGATTTAGGATAGGTAAAGATTCTTTCCCAATCTGTTGGTGGTCTGCTGCAGACCCTCTGGGTCCCGTGCCTGTGTGAAACGGTTCTCTAGAGTAGGTGGGCAAATCTTAGGACGGAGTGACAAACAGACATACACAGAAAAGGTTGTGCAGAATCTGAATGTAATTTTCTGGTGGAGACTCAGACCTTTTATAATACAGAGTAACAAAATAGGGCACATTGAAGTTTTCCAGGTGTAAGAGGAGTGACTACAAAAAGAATTTGTAGGAACCAGATAAATGTTTACTCTAGGGATTAGTATACCTCCAGATGCAAGAGGAGTGACTTCAAAAGAACTATGTTTACCTTAGAGATTAGCACCTGCTTCGAATCAGCCCTGAGCCAGGCAAGAGTTTCACACCCCAGCATTAATTGGGCTAGGGGGGTATAAACTCTTGCCTGGCTTCAGGAATAAAGTAGTGTCATGAAACTTGGAATTCTTAGGCCTTGTTAATTCTTATCTATGTCTGGAGAATTCCCATTTATCAGTATAGTATCTTAATTTGCTCTTGGCATGAAATGTAGTCTGTAATAAGAATTTTTATCTCAGTGAGAATTTCAGACTCTTTCTGCAAACAACTGAATTAATGGCTAGTGCTTTATTGTTTTATGGTAGTGCTTAATTAGTTACTGAATAGGTTAAACTCCTTGCTGCTATCTGGGATCTAAGAACACTGGGAAAAAGCTTTAGCTATGTTAGAATTCAATCTTAAAAGACATTACATTAAGGTAATACTAAATAGAGTGCACGTGAATCTATACATTAGACTAACGCAGTGGAAATTGGATTATTTGGGTTAGGAGAAAACGCCAAAGCTCCGGGAGGGGAATTTCCATGGAACTCTTATCCTCAAGAACAGCTTCCAGGCTTTACGCCTGTCAAACTGACCCAAACTGGAGAGCTGACTTTCGTCAGACTTCCAGGAGGAGAGTCCTAGAAATTCATTTCTCATGAGCAACTTTTTGGCATTTTTGCCTCACAAGCTGACTCCACTGGAGTGCCCTGGAAGTGCTCTTTTTGTCTTTTGACAGTGTCTTTTGCCTTGCAGAAGCTTTGCAACTTTATGAGATCCCATGTATCAATTCTGGATCTTAGAGCACAGCCATTACTGTTCTATTCAGGAATTTTTCCCCTGTACCCATATTTTCGAGGCTTTTCCCTACTTTCTCCTCTATAAGTTTCAGTGTCAATGGTTTTATGTGGAGTTCCTTAATCCACTTAGATTTGACCTTAGTACAAGGAGATAGGAGTGGATCAATTTGCATTCTTCTACATGATAACCACCAGTTGTGCCAGCACCATTTGTTGAAAATGATGTCTTTCTTCCACTGGATGTTTTTAGCTCCCTTGTCAAAGATCGAGTGACCATAGGTGTGTGGATTCATCTCAGGGTCTTCAATTCTGTTCCATTGGTCTACTTGTCTATCACTATACTAGTACCATGCAGTTTTTATCACAATTGCTCTGTAGTACAGCTTTAGGTCAGGCATGGTGATTCCACCAGAGGTTCTTTTATCCTTGAGAAGAGTTTTTGCTATCCTAGGTTTTTTGTTATTCCAGATGAATTTGCAGATTGCCCTTTCTATTTCGTTGAAGAATTGAGTTGGAATTTTGATGGGGATTGCATTGAATCTGTAGATTGCTTTTGGCAAGATACCCATTTTTACTATATTGATCCTGCCAATCCATGAGCATGGGAGATCTTTCCATCTTCTGAGATCTTCTTTAATTTCTTTCTTCAGAGACTTGAAGTTTTTATTATACAGATCTTTCACTTCCTTAGTTAGAGTCACGCCAAGATATGTTATATTATTTGTGACTATTGAGATGGGTGTTGTTTCCCTAATTTCTTTCTCAGCCTGTTTATCCTTTGTGTACAGAAAAGCCATTGACTTGTTTGAGTTAATTTTATATCCAGCTACTTCATTGAAGCTGTTTATCAGGTTTAGGAGTTCTCTGATGGAATTTTTAGGGTCACTTATATATACTATCATATCATCTGCAAAAAGTGATATTTTTACTTCTTCCTTTCCAATTTGTATTCCATTGATCTCCTTTTGTTGTCAAATTGCTCTGGCTAGGACTTCAAGTACAATGTTGAATAGGTAGGGAGAGAGTGGACAGCCTTGTCTAGTCCCTGATTTAACTGGAATTTCTTCCAGCTTCTCACCATTTACTTTGATGTTGGCTATTGGTTTGCTGTAGATTGCTTTTATCATGTCTCTGTATGGGTCTTGAATTCCAGATCTTTCCAAGACTTTTATCATGAATGGATGTTGGATTTTGTCAAATGCTTTCTCAGCATCTATCGAGATGATCATGTGGTTTTTGGCTTTGAGTTTGTTTATATAGTAGATTACATTGATGTATTCCCATATATTGAACCATCCCTGCATCCCTGGGATGAAACCTACTTGGTCAGGATGGATGATTGTTTTGATGTATTCTTGGATTCAGTTAGCGAGAACTTTATTGAGGATTTTTGCATCTATATTCATAAGGGAAATTGGTCTGAAGTTCTCTATCTTTGGTGGGTCTTTTTGTGGTTTAGGTATCAGAGTAATTGTGGCTTCATAGAATGAGTTGGGTAGAGAACTTTCTGTTTCTATTTTGTGGAATAATTTGTGAAGAACTGTGATTAGATCTTCTTTGAAGGTCTGATAGAACTCTGCACTAAACCCATCTGGTCCTGGGCTTTTTTTGGTTGGGAGACTATTAGTGACTGCTTCTATTTCTTTAGGGTATATGGGACTGTTTAGATCATTAACCTAATCTTGATTTAACTTTGGTACCTGGTATCTGTCTAGAAACTTGTCCAATTCATCCAGGTTCTCCAGTTTTGTTGAGTATAGCCTTTTGTAGAAGGATCTGATGGTGTTTTGGATTTCTTCAGGATCTGTTGTTATGTCTCCCTCTTCATTTCTGATTTTGTTAATTAGGATGCTTTCCCTATGCCCTCTTGTGAGTCTGGCTAAGGGTTTATCTATCTTGTTGATTTTCTCAAAGAACCAGCTCCTCCATTGGTTGATTCTTTGAATAGTTCTTCTTGTTTCTGCTTGGTTGATTTTGCCCCTGAGTTTGATTATTTCCTGCTGTCTACTCCTCTTGGGAGAATTTGCTTCCTTTTGTTCTAGAGCTTTTTGGTGTGTTGTCAAGCTGCTAATGTGTGCTCTCTCTAGTTTCTTTTTGGAGGCACTCAGAGCTATGAGTTTTCTTCTTAGAAATGCTTTCATTGTGTCCCATAAGTTTGGGTATGTTGTGGCTTCATTTTCATTAAACTCCAAAAAGTCCTTAATTTCTTTCTTTATTCCTTCCTTGACCAAGGTATCATTGAGAAGAGTGTTGTTCAGTTTCCACATGAATGTTGGCTTTCTATTATTTATTTTGTTATTGAAGATCACCCTTAGTCCATGGTGAACTGATAGCATGCATGGGAGAATGTCAATATTTTTGTATATGTTGAGGCTTGTTTTGTGACCAATTATGTGGTCAATTTTGGAGAAGGTACCATGAGGTGCTGAGAAGAAAGTATATTCTTTTGTTTTAGGATAAAATGTTCTGTAGATATCTGTGAGATCTATTTGTTTTATAACTTCTGTTAGTTTCACTGTGTCCCTAATTAGTTTCTGTTTCCATGAACTGTCATTTGGTGAAAGTGGTGTGTTGAAGTCTCCCACTATTATTGTGTGAGGTGCAATGCGTGCTTTGAGCTTTACTAAAGTTTCTTTAATGAATGTGTCTGCGCTTGTATTTGGAGCATAGATATTCAGAATTGAGAGTTCCTCTTGGAGGATTTTACCTTTGATGAGTATGAAGTGCTCTTCCTTGTCTTTTTTGATGACTTTGGGTTGGAAGTCGATTTTATTAGATATTAGAATGGCTATTCCAGCTTGTTTCTTCCTACCATTTGCTTGGAAAATTGTTTTCCAGCCTTTCACTCTGAGGTAGTGTCTATCTTTTTCTCTGAGATGAGTTTCCTGTAAGCAGCAAAAAGTTGGGTCCTGTTTGTGTAGCCAGTCTGTTAGTCTATGTCTTTTTATTGGGGAGTTGAGTCCATTGATATTAAGAGATATTAAGGAAAAGTAATTGTTGCTTCCTATTATTTTTGTTGTTAAATTTGGCATTCTGTTCTTGTGGCTGTCTTCTTTTATGATTGTTGAGGGATTACCTTCTTGCTTTTTCTAGGACGTGTTTTCCATCCTTGTATTGTTTTTTTTTTTTTTTTTTCTGTTATTATCCTTTGAAGGGCTGGATTTGTGGAAAGATAATGTGTGAATTTTGTTTTGTTGTGGAATACTTTGGTTTTTCCATCTATGGTAATTGAGAGTTTGGCTGGGTATAGTAACCTGGGCTGGCATTTGTGTTCTCTTAGTGTCTGTGTAACATCTGTCCAGGCCCTTCTGGCTTTCATAGTCTCTGGTGAAAAATCTGGTGTAATTCTGATAGGCTTGCCTTTATATGTTACTTGACCTTTTTCCCTTACTGCTTTTAGTATTCTATCTTTATTTAGTGCATTTGTTGTTCTGATCATTATGTGTCGGGAGGAATTTCTTTTCTTGTCCAGTCTATTTGGAGTTCTGTAGGCTTCTTGTATGTTTATGGGAATCTCTTTCTTTAGGTTTGGGAAGTTTTCTTCTATAATTTTGTTGAAGATATTTGCCGGTCCTTTGAGTTGAAAATCTTCATTCTCATTCACTCCTATTATCCGTAGGTTTGGTCTTCTCATTGTGTCCTGGATTTCCTGGATGTTTTGTGTTAGGATCTTTTTGGATTTCCTATTTTCTTTGATTGTTGTGCTGATGTTCTCTATGGAATCTTCTGCACCTGAGATTCTCTCTTCCATCTCTTGTATTCTGTTTCTGATACTCGCATCTATGGTTCCAGATTTCTTTCCTAGGGTTTCTATCTCCAGTGTTGCCTCCTGTTGGGTTTTCTTTATTGTGTGTACTTCCCTTTTTAGGTCTTGGATGGTTTTATTCAATTCCATCACCTGTTTGGTTGTGTTTTCCTGCAATTCTTTAAGGGATTTTTGTGCTTCGTCTGTAAAGTCTTCTACCTGTTTAGCAGTGTTCTCCTGTATTTCTTTAAGTGAGTTATTAAAGTCCTTCTTGATGTCCTCTACCATCATCATGAGATATGCTTTTAAATCTGGGTCTAGCTTTCGGGTGTGTTGGGGTGCCCTGGACTGGGCAAAATGGAAGTGCTGGGTTCTGATGATGGTGAGTGGTCTTGGTTTCTGTTAGTAAGATTTTTACCCTTACCTTTCACCATCTGGTAATCTCTGTAGTTAGTTGTTATAGTTTTCTCTGTTTAGAGATTGTTCCTCTGGTGATTATTTTACTGTCTATCAGCAGACCTGGGAGACTAGCTCTCTCCTCTGAGTTTCAGTAGTCAGAGCACTCTCCTCAGGCAAGCTCTCCTCTTACAGGGATGGTGCACAGATATCTGGAGTTTGCACCTCCTCCTGGCCGAAGATGAAGGCCCAAAACAGGACCTTTCCCAGAAGCTGTGTTGCTTTGGCCTGTCACAGAAGCTGTCAGCTTCTGTGGTGCACACTCTCATCTGTGCAGACTACGTTCGGCAGAGTCCCAGAACCAAGATGGCTCCTGCCAATCCTGAGGCAAAGGGCGTCTGAAATATTCATTTCTGTTTCTTCTCTGATTTCTGTTTATGACCTCAAAAGAGATAAGGAATGCCATAGGACTTTTCTTCTAGATTTGGCATATTTGCTTATTTACTTATTTTAAGAATAGATAAGGTACTTACATTAATTCATTTGTTTTTGACATCCACCTGAGCCAATGTAAGTCATTCAACTTATTGGTTTTATATCATGGATTGGAAAGGAGAATATCATCATAGTTCAATCAGAAGCTGGTGACTGATAGTGATCGCTAGGAGTACCCAAGCCATTATTGGACACAACAATCCCACTCAGCCATTGATAAGATTTGATTACATATTTTCTCCAAAATTAACTTTGAAACTTAATCGTTGATTAAAAAAATAGTTTTGAGAAGTAGAACTTTTAAGAGGTAGTCACAAACGTTTGGAATTGATGATGGTATTACTGTCCAAGTAAAGGTTTCAGAGATCCTCCATGTCACATTCTGCCTTGCTGCCCCTTCTGCTCCATAAGGACGCAGTAAGAGTGTGCAGTCTCTGAACAGACAATACCATGCATGGCTCTTGGACAGCCCCGCCTCTAGAATTATAATATTGTATTTCCATCTTTTTTAGAATTAACCAGACAATTGTTAGAACAGCCAGCACAGATGTAACAACAGTATTCATTACTCTTCCATTGCCATGACAAAACCCACTGACAAGCAGCAACTTAGGGAGAACTGAATTCATGTGGCTCACCATCCCGGAAGGCTAGAGTCCTTTTTCCCACCTTTTTGCCCACATACAGGAAGCAGAGAAACAGAACAGGTCCAGGCTACAAACAATTCAAAACTCTTCCCTAGGAAAGTACCTTCTCCAACAAGGCTCTACATCCTAAAGACTCCCAATCAGTGCCACCAACTGGGGATTAAGTATTGAAAAAAAACATGAGTTTCATGAGAGACATTTCTTTTCCAATCTACCTCAGCACCTTATTAGCAGGGATTCCTCTTAACATACTAGTATTTTTGTCTTGTTTTTCATGCTTTATTTTGAGACTGTTGGCATTTAGTCTAATCTCTGCTCCACAGTTACCTGGCAACAGCCAGGTGTGCCTGACCTGACTCACTATATAAGGGGCTGTTTGCCTCCTCCTCCTCTCTCTCTTGCTCTCTTGCCCTTCTTCTCCTACCCTCTGCCTTTTCTCTCCCCATTGACATCTCCCTCTCTCCATGTGCTAGTTTTGGCCAGCCTCTTTCTCTTCTCTTCTCTTCTCTTCTCTTCTCTTCTCTTCTCTTCTCTTCTCTTCTCTTCTCTTCTCTTCTCTTCTCTTCTCTTCTCTCTCTCTCTCTCTCTCTCTCTCTCTCTCTCTCTCTCTCTTCTCTTTCTCCCTTTATCTGTCTCTACTACCCTTTCAAGTCCCCTCCCCATTAGCTGAATAAACTCTTTTTCTATACTTTACCATCCATATGGCTGGTCTCTCAGATGGATACAATGCCTCAGCCTGGACCCACAGAGGCACCCCCTTTCTCACCTGACACCTTACCACACCTCCTCTAAACTAATTCCCTCTCTCCTTATCATTTTATAAAACACAATGGAAACAGGGTCTTCTATAGCACAGGCCAACCTTGAATTCCCTATAGGGTGACAGATGACCTATCTCAACCTCCAAATTACAGAGTTTACCATGCCCAGCTCTTTGTGCCCCTGTAGATCAAACCCAGGGTCTCACATGTCCTAGGCAAGCACTGAGTCCATTGAGCTAAGCCCCAAATTCCTCATTCCTCTATCTCTTTATCTACACAATAAGATGTACTCTAGAATATCAATCCAGGACTGAGGTTTTTCTGATGATATTTTGTCTGTAGCTCTGTGTTTTCTAATCCTTTACTTCAGCAGGCTTTCTTGGATATACTGACAACTGCAGTCTAGATATACAGGGCTGGAACAGTGGTCATGGTAGCCAATGATGGTAATATAGATTCCAACAGGAGCTTCTCACTCAGCATGAATCAGAAAGTAAGATCCAGGGATATGAAAGTTACCGTGTGCTGTAAATAGAGATCAGACCAGTGGTCAGGGTCAAGTCCAATACAGTAGAAATAGTCGGTACCAGTTATGATGTTGGAGAGTAATGAAGACTACTGCATTAGTCAGAATCACCAGGAAGAACAGAACCTGCAGAAGGAATCTATGTTAAAGTGAGATTTCTTAGGTTGCTTTACAGCATGTGATCTGGATAGTCTATCAATGGCTGTCTTCACATCCATAGTGAAGAATATGATAACTTCTCAGTTGATAAGACTCAGTACCTCATCAGTCCCAATCTAGAGGCCTAGAGGATTCCCATAGAGCCACTGGTCTTCAGTCTTCCACTGGAAAGCTGAAGAATATGGGTTCTGATATTAGCCAACAATGGTGGCAGAAGAGGCAGCAGCAGTGACAACAGCAGGAGCAGGGGCTGCAAAGTATAGAGGAAACTGCAAGCAAGACGAAAAGGCAAGCAGGCCAAATGTGTAAGCTTTCCCCTTGGACGTCTTTATTTCTGGACTGCCTCTGGATGTTTCCACATGTTTCAGCCTACCGAGAAAATCTCTCACAGGCATGTGTAAAGGCTAACCTATAGATTATCCTTCATATGTGTTTCTAGAACCTTGCCTTATGGGGGATTTGTGGTTTTTCAAGTTGACAATCAATATTCCCTGTCACAACTCCCAATTTGAAATGGAAACTCTGATCCATGAGGAAGAGAATATTTTGTTCTTGTGCATCATACGAGACAAATTTCAATGAGAAGTTAGGCTCAAGCTATCAAGAAAAATATGTCAGCTTAAAGTCAGAGCCTGTTTTAAGGAGGGTAAAGTCAACAGTCTTGCCAACAAAGCAATTAAATGGTGGAAGATTTACCTGTATAATGGTGAAAGCTAACTGTTCACCTGACTGAGTCTGAATTGCCTGAAGACACCCAGCTGGGCCTTCCTATGAAGCTGTTTCTGACATGGCCACAATGAACCTGTGGCCTTTGGTCACAGACTGAATAAAAAAGATAAAGGGAGCTCAACAACGATGTTCCTGGCTCTCTGCTTCATGACTGTGGGCACAAGGTGACCAGCCACCTCATGCTCCTGCTACCATGATGCCCAGACCATGATGGAATGTAGCCCTTTTTAAAGTTGCTTTTATTGTGTATTTTGTTAAATGAATAGGAGAAGTAATACATCACACCTATTCACCCTAAAGGGAAATGGCAGAAAGCAATCAACACACATTTGTCTTCGTCTCATACACCTTTGGGGCTTGGTAGCTTTTGAAGAAAGGGGCCTATTTGTACTAATAGAGGAATCAGCCAGAAAGCGGTCTGTGCTCCACAACATCCCAGATGAAAAAAAGCAAGTACTTTCTATTTCCTTTGTTCAAGCAGATAAGTTTTTCTGAGAAAGCCACAAGTAGTCTTTAGTGTGACTATTTAAAAGCAATAAACATTAGTAATAATTTGCTAAATTAATTTTTCTCCCACCAAAATCAGAGCAGGGTGTCACTTGTGGGATAATTTGAGATTATAAATAGAAGTTAGACAAATGTCCTTTCAACATGTTGTGTCTAATGAATGGGCTATACATAATGAATGTGTGGGAATCTCATCCACAGATTAGATTTTTATTTTGGAGAAAGGCTAGTCTCTAATTTGCTAAATTTCAATCATGAGATTGACCTCCTAGTCCTGTTATCTCCACATTCTCAATATTGGGATTACATGTGTCAGCTCCCATGCCTGGTTGTATGTGCTGCTGGGATTTGAACACAGGGACTTGAGCATAGTAAGCAAGTCCTCTAGCAACTGAGCCACATCTCCATCCCCCTAGATTAGAATTTAACACAGAACTAAGAAAGACAATACTAAGAGTGTAGATCAATCATGCAGCATTTCTGAACATGGATAAACTCTTGCCTTCCATCCCACATGCTAAGTAAGGGTCATTTTATCAGTCCTCATCCAACACCCTTATCCTAACCAGAGTCACACCCTAATAAACTCATCAACTGCGAAGGTGTCACAGCTGAGAAGTACAGCTTACACCTGCCACTTACCAGACATCAGGGCTGGGCAGCGCTGCATTTCAGACAGTCCATGGACAGGAGGATCTCATGGCTGATGGAAGCTGCCACTCCTAAGACCTGAGCAGCATCAAGCGAGAAAACAGCCATAGTGTTAATAAATTCAGTGTGTTTTATTGTTCCAACTCCATGTAAATTCCTTTCATACCATCATAAAATCAATAAAGCAAGCATCAAGTCATCCTCCCAAGGTGCCATCTGTAGAATATTCAGTGATATGATAGACACCAATTAGATATGCTTGCTGATTAATGAAACTTCCCCCCCCCCTTTGTAATGATTATCTTCAATCAACCTATGTGGTATTCCTTTTTGAGCTTAATGAAACTTACTTGTATATATAAAATTACTATGTTGCCTATATGGCCAGGTAATTATAAAATAATTAGGTTAGCATAATCCAGAGAAATGATTCAGCAGGTGAAGACACTGGTCACTAAGCCTGGCCACCTAAGTTGGAATCCCTGTAATTACACAGTGGAAAGGAATCACTGCCTCCCACAGGCTGTCTTCTGATTTCCATACTTGATACCATGGCACACAGAGGCTCATACACATACACAGTCAGTCAGTCAATAAAACACATTTAATTTTTTAGAAAGTAAAATAATTACAAAATGAATGGGGTGTGCACTTTTAAATATTCAGAGAAAAGAAAGTCTTGTGGTCCCATATCCATGAGGAAAGATAAATGAAGGGAAGGACACACTTGCCATGGGCATCTGATTACTCATAGTGACCCAAAAAAGTAAGCAAATTAGCTTGGACATGTTAGATATCATGACTTGTTTTCAGAAGGGTTTCCACATGCACTAGATGTCAGGCAAAATGGCCAGTCACTTTCTGAAAGATGTGTGATGTTAATGGGAAACACAGGCTTCAATCAGGAGCTCATACTTTGTTGTACAGTGTTGGGACAATAACTGTTTGGATTTTATGTGGTCCTTATGGTTGTCACCTAACAACCAACTGCTCCCTTTCAGTATTTTGTAACCAGCCTGGCAGGAGCTTAGCCAATGATAGGTTAGTGATAGACAGAACCATACCTTCATGAGGTATGAACCATACCTTCACTATAAATACCTCTGGTCCTGTGCTTAAATCTAACTCATGTCAGATCTGTAAAAATGGACTTGGCAGAGAACAATGCTCATTGGATTCCCTTTTTTCATTCTTCCCAAAGTAAATAAATCCTTTTTTCTGCTTTTCATAATTAATGAATATGTCTCTGTAATTGACTTACTGAGGACAGCTCATAGAATCTGGCCTGTTAGGAGCTGTCTGTGCACAAGCTTTGACTCTAACAACTCTGATAATATATAAGAAATATCCTCATAAAATGAAGTATTCATTTACAATAAAAATATTGATAGGCATAATAAATTATTAATCTCACCATGAATCATTTATACCAGAAAACTCAGATACTCAAAGAATGTTTTGAACTCAGGCATATTTGAAAAAGATTTAGACTTTTTTTTTTCAAACCCAGGAACCTATACAAGTTATTTTTAATGACAAATACACTTTCCGGGTGGTTTTACAGCAGGATACACAGCTCAGCTTGCCATCCTATACCAGGCCTCAATCTGTTTCTACTTCCTAATCACTACACCCTAGCCATGCCTGCTCAAGAGACTGACAGGGCTGTGATCTCTTGGGGATGGTGGTGATCACTCCATCTTTATGAATCTGGAGCTCTTGGAGTTCTTGTCTGGCTCTACCATCCTCAACTAATTCGCTTGCTTTACATTCACGATTCTTTGAGTCACAGCTAAAACCCCTGATTTCTTAGCAACTCTTTTCTTTCCTTGTCCATTTTCACTTGCACCTTCCACTGAAAGCTTTTATAAAGCCTCACACCTATCCTTGGATGATCATTCACAAAACTCCACCTGATTATTCAGGGCAAAGACAGGCCACATTGCTTCATGGGGATTTTCATACATCCGTTGAGGGTCAATAGTAGCTCCAGCTATTAGTACAAATTACTCATGCTCATTCTGGATAATATCATTTTCAAGATTCTTAAGAGTGCCTAGAAATAAAACGTCTACAGTCTCAGTTTCCAATTTAAATATTATTCTGTAATAGACCCCTTCCACAGAGAGGCATAGTTTTTAGTTGATTATTACATCGTTTCCTTTTTCCTATTTCCTGTGCTCTGGTTCCCCTTGGTTAATTCTATTTTACAAGTTGCACTTGACTCTTCATTAGCTTATAAGTAACATAAGAGAAAAGAATGAATTCTACAAATAAAAGCAGGGTTGCTATATTTTATTAATTACTTGTTTTTAATAATTTAAAACACTCTTATATCCAAATCTCCTTAGAAATCTACCAAGCCGGGCGTGGTGGCACACACCTGTAATCCCAGCACTTGGGAGGCAAAGGCAGGCAGCACTTGGGAGGCAGAGGCAGGCAGATTTCTGAGTTCAAGGCCAGAAAGTCTACAAAGTGAGTTCCAGGACAGCCAGGGCTATACAGAGAAACCCTAGTCTCGAAAAACCAAAAAAAGAAAAAAGAAAAAATCTACCAAGACCTATTCTAGTTGCATTTATGTTGCTGCTGCGATAAAAATGCAAACTAGGTGATAAAACGGTTTACTTGGCATGCAGTTCCAGGTTAGAGTTCATTGTGGCTGGGAAGTCATGGGTCAGGAGCTTGACATTGCTGCTCATTTAACATCCAGGAGCTGAGAGAAATGAACATGGTCCTGCGACTTGTTCCCATCTAGCTTTCCCTTGTCTTACGTAGTTCAGGACCTCCCTGCTAGGAAATGATGCTGCCCACAATAGGCTAGGTCTTCCTACATTATAATAAACAGCCAGGAAAATCCCCCACCAAAGTGCTCACACGTCAATCTGATTTAGACAATTCCTTGATGATGGCTCATCTCAGGTGAGTCCAGGATGTGGCAAGTTGAATGTCAAAAGCAAGCATTGGAGGTTGGAGGAAGAACTGCATGGTTATGAGCGCTTCTCCTGTGGTGGAACAGCATTTGGCTTTCAGCATCCACATCAGATCATTCATGTTCACTCACAATTCCCTCTCAGATTTGGTGCCTTCTTCTGGCCTCCATGACATCTGCATACACATGTACCTACACCCCCACAATCACTCATAAATAATAAAACATATTTTAAAAATGTTCACAGACATGTAGGGAACAATCACCATACCTATTTGTGGGTCAAAACTAAAGGATATAAAGAATGAGATATTTTTAATGCTATTTTTAAAAACTACAGAGAGTTGGTGGAATTCAAATATGAATAAGAAAGATTGGAAATTATTGTAGACATAGATGCTTCATTTTTATTTTTCATTTTCCCATAATTTTAAGAATGTGAAGTACTTATTGTATCTCTGATCTGATTAGCAGTCTAAGGTCACAGTACGCCTGGCATTCACATGGCACCTCAATGCAGGTGGTTTCCTTCTCCAGCCACCTCTCCTTAGTGGCACAGCAGAGGACCTAACAGCATACCAATACATCCACAAAAGCCAAGGAGGGATACCAGGAAGACACACCAGTGATAGATCACCATTGAAACAGGTAACTTTACAAGTCAAGTTGACTAGGCTAAGGGATTTCCAGAGAGCTGGACAGAGATTATCTGGATATGGCTGCAAAGGTATTTCTGGAAGAAATCAGTGCGACTATCAGTAAACTGAGTAAAGACTTGCCTGCACCAAAGCAGATAGATATCATCCTGTCCACGGAGGTCCCAGACAGATCAGAGAGATAGTCTTGAACTGGCATATTCATCTTCTGTTTCCATCTGACATTGCTTTGAAGGAATTGAAACCCCAAGATTTATGCCAGCAGCAAGCAACATAGTGAATTTAAAGACAACCTGGAATACATCAGCCTCTGTCCAAAGGAAATAGGGGAAGGGACTACTATTCTAAGCCTCTCTGACGTCCCCGTTACTCCAGCACACTGCTCCAGTTTGTGAGTTACTAGATCTCTGGCATTCAGATCCAACTCAGCTATATCAGCAGCCTCACATGGGGTTGCTTTTTCGAGAGGACAGAATATGCATCTTCCTTCCTTGTGCTTAAGGAAATTAGTTAAGCATGCAAAGTAAAAGGCTTTATCAGTGCATTTTAATCCATATGTGTGTGTTATCTGTTTGTTCATTTGTTATCATCCCCCACTTTCCCCCTCCCTACCCCATCTTGTTCCATATCTTTGCCAAGTTAGTGAGAATACGGGACATCTAGGACTGGTGATGTATAATAACTAATTACTAAAGTGTTTGCCTAGTATACTGGAAAGACCTGAATGAAAATTGTGTGTGATGGTTTCTATCTGTAATCATAACACTGGGGAAATGAAAGCTGGAAGATCAGAAGTTCAAGGTCATCCCTGACCACATAGTGAATCCAAAACCAGCCTGGATTACATCAGACTGTCCAAAGAAAATAGGGGCGGGGCACTCCATTCTTAGCCTCTCTGACTATGAGTCAGTTGCCATAATGTACCACCACTTATATATCTATCTATGTGTTCCTGTTCATGTTTCTCTAGAAAACTCCAACATTCCTATTGTTAAGCTGAGCACTTTAGGAATGGGTCTCCATTTTACAAACATGCTATATGGTGAGTGACATAGTCACCAGGTAAAGGTGCTTGCCCTCAAGCCCAAGGACCCAAGTTCCATTCCATTGCCCACATGGTGAAAGGAGAGAAGTAAGTCCTGGCCTCAGATCTGTACACGTGTGCACACATACACACACTAAATAAATGCATGTAAATAATAATGCTATAATTATACTTTAAAATGATCTTATTAACAAACAGTTTATCAGAATGGACTGTTTATGTAAATACGGGGTAAAATAGGTCAAACTAACAGAACAGAAGCAAATAAAAACAATCAGCACAGAAACTATTTCCCCCTTTTTGTAAAAGCCTGATGTAAAATTACTTAAAAATTCAAAAGCTGCTGATTCCAGCCAAGTCAAGCAATCCTGCCCGATAAATATTATCTTGCTCTATTTTATCTGTTTCCTTCTGACAGGCAAAAACAGCAGCTTGTGGAGACAAGCTGTTTAAGAGGCAGGAGCTGTTTTCCAGCCTGAGCTGTAGCCATGACTCCATTAGGATCCTGTTTCTACTTCCTCTTCTCCACACAGCAACCAGATGCTGTGACAGCCCCTAGGGCATTGCACAGACTCACCTGGGAGCTCAGATCCCATTTTCAAAATACCAACTTTAACTTCAGGAAAGGCCTGGTGCTAAGAAAAGAAGTCCCAGCTGGGCTGGAATAAATATGTTTTTGTCTAGACCGAAGCAAATCTATCCACTGTGACAGGATGGGGCAGCGATGCCCAGGCAAGTGTGTGTGGAACAGCAAGGAATTAATAGTATTTGGCTCTTGTTGTTACAGATATTCATCTGTGTCTATAGAAGTCAATGCTTCCTTTGGTCACTTGTGTAAATTGTGTTTGTGTATGAATGCATTTGTATGTGAAGATATGCATGCACATGTATTCACAGACATGTGGAGGCTTTTGCCAAACTCAAGAAGCTTTCTTCAGGAGCCAGCCCATCTTGTTTTCTGAAGCAGGACCTCTGGCTTGCCTAGAGCTTGCTGATTCTGCTAAGCCCCAGGGATGTGCTTGCCTCCTGCTCCCCAGAGCTGAGAGTACGTGGATACACTAGCCACAGCACCAACTGGCCATGACACTCAGCATCACCCACAGCACCAGCCACAGCTAGACACTTTATGTCTGTGTGATGCTGGAAACTGAACTTGGGACTTCATATCTGCAAGGCAAAAGCTTTACCTACTGAGCTACCTCCCCAACCCACTTTTATGAGTTTTAAGGGACTCGTCTCAGATTAGCAATGTCTCAGCCATCAAAGCAATATCACTGTAGGAGTCATGACATCATCTTTATGAATAGAAGGTAATCAATGTGCAACCAAATGTAGCGTTTAGACAGAGGACAGAAGAGGGTGTCAGACATCCCTGGAACTGGAATTACAGGCATGTGTGATTCACCCAAAGTGGCTGCTGGGAACCAAAGTGCTCTGCAAGAGCGCTCCACACCTGCGCTGCAGACTTTGACACGTCCATGTCTGCTTCTAGAAGTCTAACTAGTGCAGGGATGCTGGGGTGCATTGGAGGTTCTTCTGTGTGGGATAAGCATATCCAGGATGGATAACTATCAGGGCTAGTCACTTCAGTCAGTGTTCAGTCCTCCTGAGGTCCGACTGTGACTAAGGAAAGCACTGACTGCCTAATGACACCAGACAAATGCACAGACAATCATCAGCTCTCCTGTTCCAGGAGCATCACCCTGAACCCAGGGGGTCATATTCCTCACATCTCCATGCATTCTCCTTAAATTCCACCCAGAAATTGGCATTTATTTCCCAAAATATGTTAACTTAAAATATTGGGCTTCAAAGAATCATCAAATCTAATATTTTCTCCTCTAGGAACAGACTGTCTTATGTGGCATGCTGGCTAAATGAGAGCAGCTTGACAGAGCCATGAATTTTCTCTCAGGACCCCAATATGTCATCCTTTGTCACCGAAGTGTGAAGTGAACTTTAAGATGAAAGTGTAGATTGATTCGCTCCTGTTCACATCCATCTTCATAGATTTCTTTGCCAAAAAAGGTGCCTGAGAAGTCCCAGGTAACCCTTCATGTTCAAAAATACACCCCCATTCTCTAGTTATCATGAAATTTTATTTATTTTTTTAAGCATTTTACCTTTTTTTTGTGCTACTGAAGGAGGTAATCTATGGACCGTGGCCTGGCCCAATAGAGGCAGAATTTTAAAAAGCAATAGAATTTAAACAATGAATGAGATAGTACCATGTGATTTTTTTTCCTCTAAATTTTGAGAGAAGTTTGTTCAGATGAAGTTTTTCCTCTAGGCATAAACACTTGAATTGATTTAACACAGAGACTCCTCTATGGAGATAGGCCAAGAAGAAATAAGGCATAAGAACAAACAGATCTTGGGAATTCTGAACAACAAAAGACTGCCCAGGGAGGATGAAGGCTTAATGCTGGAGTTAAAACTGTGTTATAGCTATATATACAGCACATTTGTAGGTGAGGTGTGTGTATTAGTGTGTGTGTGTGTGTTGAATTTGTGAGTGGGCACATGTGTAATGGATGTGCATGTGTGCCTGTGCAGAGCGTATGAAGGATAGATGCTGAATCTAACTATGTCTCCTCAGTCATTTTCAACCTTACTTGAGACACAGTCTTCTACTTACTCTGAATCTTGTCATTTCAGGGAAGTCAGTTGTCCAGCAAGGCCCTGCAATCTTCTTGTGCCCTCCCTTTGCACTCAGTGCTAGGGTTACTGCCCACACCACCACAGTGACCTTTCTATACAACTCAGGTCCACATGCACACACAGCAAGCACTTTATCCACTGCATTGTCTACCCAGTGCTACAAACCTTGACCTTTTTCTCTCTCTAGCATCTGTGCAATCAATATGCAGTTTCCATGTTGGCATGGTCTTCAACAATAGAGACCACAAACGAGCTATTTTCCATGACAGAATATCTTCTACTACTTTTATGTATGGGCACATGTTGGGGGAGGGGTGTAAATGTACGCACACATTGAGTAGTTGTGTGTATACATGAATGTGTGTCTCTGTGTATACATGTGTGTAGAAGCCAAAGGACAACCTCAGGTGTTGTTCCTCACACTTTTTTTCTTTTTTTTAAAGACAAGGTCTCTCACTGGACCTGGCACTAAGCACGTAAGCTGATTGACCAGTGAGTACCTGAAATCCTCCTGTCTCTGCCTCTCCAGCACTGGTACTACAAGAATTGGGCTACCATGCCCAGGATGTTTTATATGGGTTTGGGGGATCAAATGCACATCCTTAAGCTTGTCGGGCAGAAGTTTTGCCCAGTGAGCCCGGTTACCAGGCCATTCCAGCAATTTGTTAAGCCAGTAGTGAAAACTGGAATTGCTGCCATTGAGTGGGGCTATACCTGTTAATGCCCAGATTTTAAGAAAAAAAAAAATGAAATGAAATGCAAGGAACCTATTCTGAAAAATAATTTAATTCTGAAAATCTTGACAGGGTCATTTTATCTTTCTGTAGTATCTGCCTGTTGGCCTTTGTAGAGTGGGTTATGTGAAAAATCTAGACCCATTCCCATTTCATTTTAGTAAATGACTTTTGAAAGTTTTAAGAGAGAGAGAGCAGTCAACTGGGTTAGAACTAATGTGCTTTTGAAATGTTAAAAGCATTACTTAAAGTCTTTAATATTCAGCAGACTTTTATTTTATAGCATTTTCTGTGCACAATTTGCATAGATTCCTATCTTTGACTAAAAAAACCTGTTCAGTGAGTGCAATTTATGTTCCTTCTGGGTCTTCTGCCCCTTGTATACTCAGAAGTTATGAATTCTCTATCTACACTTTGTATTTCCTTTTCCTTTTTCTTTTTCCTCTTAGTCACTGAGTGCTGGGGATTTGAAGCCACACAGACAGTCTGGAGTAACTGTTTCGTCCAGGACATCACACAGCCAAGCCACAGGGACCTTCAGTCTCACGTTGTTTTGGATCAGAAACACACCCCTATGAGACTCATGTGTTATAGGTGTCACTCCAGTGTAGCAGGGTTCAAACATAAGATATTGGGAGCCTGAATGGATCACAGGGGCTATGAATTCATGGCTTATGGGGATCTTAAGAAGTCAAGGAGACTTAAGAATGGAGTCAACAGGCCACTGGGGGCATGAGCTTAGACTAAAAGGAGTGTTCTGTTCTCCTCACCTCCCTCTTCTTGTCTTCCCTACTTTCCTCACCCCTTCCCTTTCTTCATTATTCCTCCCCTCCTCCCTCCTCCCCTCATTCCCTGCTTTCCCCCTCTTCGCCTCTCTTCCTCCACATCCCCCTTCCCAGCTGCCATGATGTAAACAACTTTGGCCTACTGGTTCTCCTTCACCAAAGGCCAGGACACATTCCTGAGCTGTGATCCCTTATAATAAACTGCTAATCTAGCAACTGCAGAGTTTCTCTCCATTCTGTGAGCCATTCTTGTGGTCAAGGCAGAGGCAAAGGCATTGTCTTGCAGGAACCCTGACATATTGCCTAGAAGAGGAGACATGTGGACTTGTGGTTGACACCTAAAGCAGTGGAGTCTGGGATGCCACTGGTGTTGCCAGAGTCTAAGCTTGAGTTCAGGAAGCTTTAACAATCTTTGCCACCCATCCTCAACAGGCCATTTAAAGAGACAGTTGAGAGAGAGAGAGAGAGAGAGAGAGAGAGAGAGAGAGAGAGAGAGAGAGAGAGAGAGAGAGAGAGGAGATTTGTTCAATGTGATCGCTTTGGGAGATGAACAAGAGGTTATCCTTTACTCTCCACATCTATAATTGGGGTCCTGACATGAGGATTGGATGTATACTTGGATAAGCATCCTGGTCTGGTGGTGGTTCACCTGTCATTGAGCCTTCATTATCAGGGCTCCAGTCTCTTCTGCAATGTGGTCTGACAAGCTGTCAGAACTGTGTAAACCCATTCCCAGAGGCAAGTTCTTCCTCAGCATGGCATCAGGCTTCAGCCTTTTCTTCTTCCAATGTGAGATTCCTATAGTCTGAGAGCCAAAGGGATCAACATGTGTCTCTTCTGAATATCCTCACTCCTGACAAGATGGCTGGAAAACACTAATTTTGGGGTACTCAGCTCTTGACTTCAGCAAGTAAGAGGTCTTGGGCTCACCCTACCACCACCATGAACAAAATAAAGAATATGAAATATTTGTCAGTACCATGTTTTTAATCCATGACCGTCCCCCCCCCCATTAAAATTATTAGGGAATTTTCAAAAGCAAAGTTGGTTTGAGGTGTTAAAGCCAAGATTATAAATCTCCATGTCAGCCAGCTCCCAAGCAGAAAGGCATTTCTGGTGAGCATGCCTGCCTCCTAGCATGTGTGAGCTCTGCTTATACTCTTGCCCATATTGCTATCACAACATTTTGAACCTTCTTAGGGAAACCCTAAGGGAAGTCACACTTCCACTGTAGTGAGAACAGGCTGCTTCTGACATAGCAGCATGAGCCCCTCAGCACCTGCCTGGATCAACTTACTGCAGATAGAACTAAGCCTGCCTTGCATGCCAACACCCCTTGATGGGGTCAAGAGCACTTCCATCTAAAGCAAGTCCAATTTGCTGCCAGCCAGAACAACAGGGAACAACAGTCTCCCTGGCTTCCTCGGGAATACCTTTTTTCTTCCTCAATAAGTTGTCTCTATTTCTATCATTACCCAAATGTTCCAATTCTTTGTTCTTGGATACAAGAACCTGAAATCTCACAAAGTGTCCTTTGGATGTAGAATGACCCCTATAACAATTGCACATTACCTGGAGAAGAGGCAGCAGTGCAGATGGAGTCAGGGTGTGTCAGGCAAATAATAGAATCCATCCCAGAGTTACATATCACCACTGCACATTGCTCAAACAATACAGGGCAATGAAACTGCATTGCTGCTATGAAAAGGGTTTGAATACACAGAACAATTGTACAGATGCATATGTGTGCATATATGTACATCTGTATTTGTATATATGTCCATGTATATATGTATGTATGTATTTGTGGTTATGCATATATATATATTCACATATATGTGTATGTGTGTATGGGGTGTATGAACCTGTCTGTGTATGCATATGTATATTTGTGTGTGCATGTGTGTGAAATTTACAGCTCCCTGTTCCAATCTCAGTCTCTATCTCTACATCTTTTTTCACTCTGTGTAGTGCAACATGCTTATGTGTTAAAGACAATATTATGTATGACATATATTACCAAGAAACGTGCTATTTTATATTTGAAGTCTAGCCAGTTCTATTTAGTAAATCTTTAACTCTGGACCATGAGGTAATATCATTGCTTAAAAACTATTTCAATTTTTCTTGTAATGAGAACAAAGGATGACAAGGGAAAAGAGGCAAAGATTTTTCTCTAGGGGCCTGAGCCATTGCTGAAAGAAAGGGGCATTACCAAAGGAGGATGAGTGCTGGATAGTCTGTGACAGTTCACAAAGAACAAGCAGGGTAACAGCACAGGTGAGAGAAGCACGTGGCCTGTGGGCATGAAGCCCTCGGAGACAGGGCTAAAATTAAAGTTGAAAAGCAGGCCTAAAGATGAAGGCAGAGTCACGACATACTTGCTGAGACCAAGCGCAGAGAACAGATAAGAGGCCGGGATGCTTAATGCATTCAGAGACGCGATTAGAAGTGATGGAGAAGCCAGGCAGCTACTGAGATGTGCTGCCTGCTGCTTGCCAAGGCTGGAGTTAATTAGCTTGAACAAGGCTTTCCTCCAGGCGATTGGCTTGCAGATGTGGGAGAGCCCAGGAAGTAGCTGACTGAGCAAAGTAGGTTAGTGTGGTTGTATAACAAGAACCTCACATCCCAACTCGGAAGAACTATGCCACACGGAAGCCTCGGCTCCTCGTTTATGGCAACAGACAGGATACTGCCATGTCATAGTATGGATCTACATATGGAAAATGACACATGCCTGCTAAATCAAACAGGATGGTTTCCAACCTGTGGAAATTATTAGCACAATGAAGAAATATTTGGAGTCCCTGGCTGAGATTCCTGTGGTTATGGTTCTTGTTGGCAGCAGCTTATCTAAAATGATGACTATTTCTAAGAAAGAAGAAGAGGGGGAAAGGTCAAGGCAGAAGAGAAAAGGCTGTATAATCAATGCAAAAACTAATATCTGTAGCCCTTTATACCAAAACAATCTTTCCAATGCGGATGCCTTTACATGGGGCACTAGTGCCTGGCAGGAGGCGAATCTGCTTAGCGCACCCCTATGCAGAAGTGTCAGTAACTCAGCAGTGCAGGGGGGTCAGGGATGACACCCTTGTTTGTCCCATCTTGATTCCTATCATGATGAGACAAGCATGTGGTTCTGCCAAAAATAATCACAACTCCCAGTCAAGGCTTCTCACCCTGCCTCTGTGCAGGAGGCTCTGTCCCCGCACCTGGCTCCCAGCTCTTGGATCTCAGGTACATTGTGGGCTTGAGAGAGAAGCTTCTACGTGTAAGCAATGTGGCTTTGCCTCCATTTGCTCTCCATGGCTCTCTCTATCCCTGCCTAGGCCTGGTTTGTTCCCTAAATCCCTTTCTGAGCCTGACTGTGAGTGGCAGTCCCAGGGCACAGCTCTATTAACACTCCAGGTCCCAAACATCACAGTGGCCTATTTCTGCTATCTCTGAAAGCTGCTGTTATTCAAGGAAAGGCATTAGCTCAAGGGGTGAATGAAGCCAATGACTAGGGGACAAACTACTTGGGTGACCCCAACCCACTCTTTGTAACATGGAGTTTTGGATAATCTAAACTAGTGTTTCCAGGCCATGGATGCTCATGTGTGGCTCCAAAATAAACTCTCTTATTCCCCTAAAAATCATTATCTTGAAAGGACAGTATCATTTGGCTCTAGACTGGTAAACATCACAAATCCCCACAGGCACTGATGTTCTTTTTAATCAATCTGCTTTACAGACTATTTTCCTAATGTTGCAACCCCTGAGTACAGTTTCTCATGTTGTGGTGATCCCCAACCACAAAGTTCTTTTGCTGCAATTTCATTAATGTAATTTTTCTATTGTTATGAATCATAATGTAAATATCTAATATACAGAGTATATAGTTAGTATATGACCCCCAAAGGGGTTGTAACCCACAGGTTAAAAACTACTGCTCTCAACAGCCAAGATCTTGTTTTGCTGTTCTATGTTACACACTAGCCCTCTTCTGGCACAAGAAAAGGGGACATGATCAGTTTTAACACAAACCCACCTCTCTTACCTCAAAAGGAATAAAAGATTTCTGTTATAGAATTAAGTATTAGTGATAATGGACTGGAAATCCAGACTCAGGTTGCTCCAAACACATAACCATGTTATAATAGTCTCATGAAGTTTTTGTAACAGAATAAATTAATGCATAAACTAATGTACTTCTAAAAATATACACTGTTGTGGGCCTCTAATGGGATCTGATCCCTGTCTTAGCATTTGGATTGGTGGGAGCAAGAGGTCTGTTTGCATAGTCCTAAAAGGATTTTACCAGATAGACACAAGGGTGTTAGGTCAAATGCCAATTTGGGTAAGAAGTAGCTTATGTGGAAGCTGAAGTAGAACAGGATAATTTGGCTTTGGATTTGTAAACTTCCAGCCCCCTACAATCACTGAAGTTTTGATCCATCAGCTTTGTGGAAGCTTCGATATGGTCTAACTGGTTCCCCAGTAGACAGCTTTATGTGAAATTTTAGAATTTACTCTAAAGAGCAGATAGAGTATATGTGTTGCATCCTTATAGGAAGGTTGCTCAGCTACAGTTAGACTGGTTCACAAATCTGCAACAATATAAACACAGGTTGTCTATCTATCTATCTATCTATCTATCTATCTATCTATCTATCTATCTATCTATTTCTGACACAGGATCTCATCATGCAAGCTAAACTGGTCTTGAAACTCACAATTCTTCTGCCTCCATCTCTCAAGTGCTAGGATTACAGACATGTGTCACCACATCTAGCCTGCTTTTGGATTTGACACTACAGGAGGAGATGGAAGATGCTTTCTGTCTACATTCAGCATAAACGACCCAGGAGACCAATTCTCCAGGATCCCTAGCTGTCAAAACACGGAACAAAATGCCTTTTTGTACAGCACAAGCGCCTGCTTTTGATGATGTGTGGAGCACATGGGGATGTCAGCACTGATATCTCTTCTCAGAGTTCAGCCAAGTCAACAGGCTTCTATTCCCAGAATATCTTATCCCAAAGACAGAGCATCATTTTGGAAGACAGAACCTCAGACACATGCCTATAGCTGCTCATTCCTAGCTGTAATGTAACTTCTTCGAAAAATCAGGAATAAGGCCAGCTAGCTTAAAGCATACACCCCTTAGCAAGATGAATCTATAGGCACAGATAGCGAGTTATGAAAACTCAGAACACTAACATTCTGCTCATGCACTCAGTGTAGCAGATACTCCTTAATCTTTGAAATGATGGTCCAACATTTGTCTGGTCCTTATGAGCATCCATTATACCTGCTCACATTTGACTATAGACCATGTCATCTTATTTTATTACTTTCCTAGAGGATGTTTACTTACTGCTTTTTTTTCTAGCCTTTTCAGATGTTGTGTCTCATGGGTGCTTAGAGTGTGCACACATGTATCCCTGTACATGCAAATGCAAGGATGCATGTAGCTGGGCATGTGTGCAAGTGTGTGTGAATGCCAGAGATCACTGTCAATCCTTGGGACTCTGTCTGCTATTATTTTTTAAGATGGGGTCTCTCACTGGTGCCTGGTGCTTATTGATTCAGGTAGACTGGTCGGGTGGCATGTCCTCAGGCATCTGCCTATCGCCCTCTCCCCATTTTTGGAGTTACAAGTTCACATCACTACTCTCTGCTTTCATGTGACTGCCAGGAATCCAACTCAGACCTGCATTCTTGCAGGTGCTTAACCAACTAAGCTGTCTCCTCGGGTCCTCACCTTTATTTTCTTAAATGCCACAAAGTAAGGCAATGGTCTGTTTGCTACCATAGGGCATTGCTATTTCTAATTGTTTGCTCTATTCCCTTCAGAATAACTATTTTTTAAAAAATGTGTGTGTGTGGGGGTGTCTCACTATGTCACCATGGCTGGTTCAACATGGAACTATGTATGCTAGTCTGGCCTTGAACTCATAGATCACCACCTGCCTCCTCTGCCTCTGCCCCTGCCTCTGCATCTGCCTCCCAGTGCTATAACTAAGGATGTTCACTACCATGTCTGCTGGAAGAATTACATTTTTGCTCTAAGAGAAACATAAAATTGGACCAGCACTTTCTGACCACTAACAACCTACTTGAGATATCCAGCTTGAAATTACAAGAGAATATTGTAAATAAGTTTATTTATAGATTTTCCAGGTTCCTTAACACTATCAAGTACTGGAAGTCTTGGGGTGTGCTGTGGAACTCACTAAAAACCTTCCAATATCATTCTGAGGTTTCTGAGCATTTTGTAGTGCCTGTTCCATCATCTGATCTGAGATGTCTCCACTTACAGTGGTGGTTATATGATCTGCATTCCTGTTTTCTTATATTCTCCGGACCACAAATAGGTCAGAGTTTAAGTGTCACTCAATGTCTCCAAAAAAAAAAATCTCTAGAGCCTTGAGATTTCACATCAGGATTACTGGTCATCATTGACTTCACCACACAATATGGCTCCCACTCATCTCTCTGAGAACTTAATGATTGTTTTAAAGATGACTCTGATTTTTCTCAGTGTTAGGCCTCCTTTTGACTGCCCATGACTTCTGGGAAAGCACTAAGGTCCTTAGTCTCTACTATTTTGGAAATCTTGATGATATTTTGATAATTAACGATGTTGTCATCACACATTGTCCTTGCATCATGGGCTCTGTTCTCTTGTTAACAATGGTGACAATGTCTTCCAGCTGTGAAACTCCTCCCAACATTACATCACTTCAAAGACCATTGATAAGGGATACACGTAAGTTTTGTTTCCCTGTTTAAAACAGAGAGTTAAACACAGGATTCTCACCCAGGACCTTTGGTAAATTCATAGGTGCAATCAAGCCTGCTTCTAAACTGTCTGCTTGGATCAGATCTGGAGTTGGTTATGCTAGGACACACTGCTTTGATAGGTCAGTGTCCACCCAAAAATAAGTCATTTGCTACTGGGCACTGGCTAATCTAGATTCAGCTCTGATGATAGTGTAAGATACCAGATTATAAAGATGAAACCTAAGGGTAAAAAATAAGAAGAGAAACAAATGAGGAAAAAAATATGACATTAACTTTTAGAGAGAATTGTCTTTGGGATATATAAGTTAAACAAAATGTAATAAATTAATAACAAATGTTGCTTAATGGTCTTCTTTTGTAATGTTGCTATTTAAAATACTGATGGATATATAGAAGGTGATGTTACATTTGATTGGCAGTACAAACTGCATTGTTCTGGATCCTAAACAGCAATATTTGGAAGAACAACACTTGAAGCTCTGCCTATAGACTATACCTCATCTGCTGCACAGAAAGTAACTTAAAAACATTCCAGAATAAAGGAGAAATTGGAAACACCCAGAACATAAGGTGCTGGAAAGAAAAATGACAGAAGAATCTTCTAAACCAAGGAGATATAAAAGAGCAAAATAAATCACATTTTTAAAAACATCTAAACACCTCACTAGTTTAAATAAAATAAAATCAACTCCATAAGTTCTAGGGAGTAGGAAATTTTTTTCTAATTATAGCAAAAAATTTCAAATTTTAAACAATGATGAATTACTTGACTCCATTAAAAATACATTAGAGACAGGAGTCTAGCACAACTGTCATCTGGGAGGCTTCATCCAGCAGCTGATGGACACAGATGAAGAGACCCACAGCCAAGCATTAGGTGGATCTCAGGGAGTCTTGTGGAAGAATCAGAGAAAGGATTGAGAGAGTGGGAGGGGTCAAGGACATTATCAGAAGACATACAAAGCCAACTAACCTGGGCCCATGGGGGCTCACAGAGACTGAGCTACAAACCAAAGAGCACGCAGGGGCTAGAGCTACACGTTTGTGCAGAAGTGCAGCTTGGTTTTCATGTGGGTCTCCTAACAACTGGAGCAGGGGCTGTCTCTGACTCAGACTGTTGCCTGCCTTTGGATCCTTTTCCAGTAGCTGTTATGCCTTGTTTAGCCTCAGTTAGGGATGATGCTATGCTTAGTCCAGGTGTTTCTTGATTTGCTGGGTGAGTTGGTGCCCTGTCATAGCAGGTAGTGTTCCCTTTCTCCATGGAAAGGGAAAATGGGGGAAGGGGAAAGGTGATCAGAAGGAGAGGCTGGGAAGACAGGAGGAAGAGAAGCTGTAATCGGGATGTAAAGTGGATGAATAAATTAGACAAAAAGACATTAGAGGGTTGTGAGGGGATGGCTCCAAGGTTAAAAGTGCTTGCAGCGCATGCAGAATCTGGATTCAATTCCCAGCACAGTCATGATGGCTCACAACCTTCTATAACTCTAATTTCAGGGTATCTAATATCTCCTGGCCTCTACAGGCGCCAAGCACTAAACACAAGTGTGGTATACATGCATACATGCAGATAAAACACCCTTACACATAAAATAAAAATACATAAGCTTTTAAAGAGTTAAATTGATGGTTGGAATGTAGCTTAATTCCCATGGTTTTTTTTTTTTCCAACTATACAAGTCCTTGAGGATCTCCTTGCTACTGGAGATTGGTATGTAGGGACACTCTGATATTGTACATTTCAGCCCAGCTGTCTGAAAGGAAATGAAACAATTATAAAATCACCAACATTTGCTTCCAGGGATAAAAGGGTGAAAAATGGATTTTCCAAGGTTGCATGCAGACTGTGCTCTAGGAAGGATCTTTTGGCAGATGGATCCTGGTCATTGGGAAGCAAGCCAATTGTCTAATCGCTGCCCATGGGGGAACCCTATGCACTCATATTTCCATCAAAAGGCAAAAGTGCCAACTTGAACACAAGTGTCTGCTTAATGATGCAGAATTATGTAAATGATCCACTGTGGCTTGGATGTCTTTCTCGTGAAGACTATATTTGTATACATCATCTGTTGCCTGTTACTATAACAAAATGACTGAGGCAGAGTAATTACAGAGAAGAGTTCTATTTAATTCAGGTCTGGAGGCAGGGTCAAGATCATATCTCTATATTAGCTGCTTTTCTCATTGCCCTAAGATCTACCTGTCTCTGCCTCACAAGTGCTAGGATTACAGTTGCATGCCCCAGGATGGCTGGTAGACTCACAGGTATCACCTTTGTAATCCAAGTAATAAGAGAGTATAAACAGCCAGTAGGGAAACATCCAGACAGGCCATTTTACTTTATATATACATCCTTACTAGTTTCTCCAAAACACTGTAGCGTCCCATTGAACACTTTTGGCTAGAAAAGTATGGGATGGAGAAGGTAAAAGGATAATGGTGGTGGTGGTGGTGGTGGTTGTTGTTGTTGTATCTAGATATATTGTTTACAAAAAGTAATTCTTCTGTTGAAAAAAACTGAGAGACAGGAGATAGTTTAGCTGAGTATTCACATTGTAAACAGGAAGATCTGAGTCTAGATCCCAAGCGTACACTTAGAAACTTTGAAACTTCACCTATGACTCCAGTGCTGGAAAGTGGAGACAGAAAGAGCCCAGACAGCTTTTGGGCCAACTACTCTAATTGAATACTGAGCTTCTGGTACAGTGAGAGACCCTGTCTCAAAAAAAAAAAATAAAATAAAATAAAACCAGTAAAGGCAAGTATACTAATGCACACATCTAACTCCAGCACTCAAGACACAGGTAGGCGATTCTCCGTAAGTTTGAGACCAGTCAGGGCTTGTCTCATTAACAGTAGTAATAATACTAATAGATTAATTAAACTAAAATAAGGTGGAAAGAAATAGAGAAAGACACTCCAGAGATAAAACACCCAGAGAGAGAGAGACAGAGAGAGAGATAAGAGAGACAGAGAGACAGAGAGAGAGACAGAGAGATAGAGAGACAGAGAGACAGAGACAGAGAGAGAGACAGAGAGACAGAGACAGAGAGAGAGACAGAGAGACAGAGAGAGGAATGCACACACATGCATATAATGCACACACAAAAGGAGATGGACTATTGGAGTGGGTACCAGTTTCTGTGTAAGCTGATGTCAATTCCTCCCAGAATGGATGTGTAAACAAAGACAATGCACATTCTCAGAGGGCATTTCCCACGACATTAATAAGCCTTCAGACTTCTCTCTTCAGACTCCTATTAAGGGGCAAAGTAGGAATTCCTTTACCATAGGCTAGGCCAATACAAGGGCTTGTTAGTGCTTTTAGAGTGAGAAAACACATGGTTTGAAGGCCCTGTCTGCTATACACCAGTTCACCAAGGCTCAAAGAGAGAGCTGTGAGTACTGGGGCCTTAATTCTAGTCATGAGTTGGGTTTAATCCATGATTCATGAAAAAATGCCCCCTACACACACACACACACACACACACACTCATTCCTGAAGTTCACTGATTAGATCTGGCCACATATCCAAGTGGTATAGTCTGCATACACTTGGAATACAAAGAGATCAGAATCATGTGTTCAAGGCCAGCCTGGGATACATAATAAGATCCTATCTCAAATACAGAAAAGCCCAGTTACTTTAGCCTTTTATTTCATATCCACTAAGATGTGCTTAACTGCCATCAGTGCCCATGAAACCCGATTTCAAAGTAACCACTTAGATCTGGCAAAGACGCACACAACCCTATCATCATTGACAATAAAACATGCTGATGGTTTTAATGAGGGCAATCACATTGTGCTAAGTATGGATGAAGGTAGAGTATGTTTCATTTCTGACAGGGATGCTGATAATGGTACTTACACTTACCTTTCATTAATCTCCAATAGTCTTTACACCTACAAATGTCTGAATCCCATACATGAGTATCTTAAGATTTTGGAAGGAGTTATTCTCTTTTTTCCTCAGTTGAACTGTGTGTCTTGTGGGGAGACAGAATGTACTACATAAAGAGAAAGCTAACTCTGCCAGGTATGATGAACCACATCTTTAATCCTAGCCTATCCCTAGGTATACTTAGGCATAGCCTAGTGAGGTATACAGAACCTCTGTGAGTTCAAAGTCAGCCTGGTCTACATAGAATATTTCAAGCCAGCTGGGGCTTCACAGTGAAGCCTTCTCTGTGTTCTATCACAATGAACCACCAGACACTAGTTTTCCCTACTGTGAGCTAAGCTATGGGGCAATTTTCACTGCATAAGTATAATGATATCTTTGTGGGTTTTATTGGAGGGGTGCATCATCCCATTAGTGATTATTATATGATATTAAGGCAGAGAGAGAGAGAGAGAGAGAGAGAGAGAGAGAGAGAGAGAGAGAGAGAGAGAGAGAGAGAGAGACTGGGCTTAGAGTTGGCTTTTGAAACCTCAAAGCCCACTCCCAGTGACTCAGGTCCTACAGCAAGGACACACGTCTTGATCCTTCCCTAGCAGTTCTGATATGGATCAAGCATTCAAATACATGAGCCTATGAGGGTCATTTTTATTTAACCCTCACAAATGGTAATATACTCCAATTATCCAATTATCATGTTTTTTGTGTTTTTTTGTTGTTGTTGTTCTTGTTGTTTTTTGTTTTTTAAAGAAAATCAAAGAGCTATAGAAATGCATGAAACTGGTATCTATTGTAGTACCTTAGAGCCATGCTGTTCTCTCATGACTCAGGTCTACCACTTGCAAGTTACTTAACATCTCTGGGTCTCAGTTTCCTCTCGTATGCAAGCAACGTTATAACAGAATTAATCTCATAGTGCCATGGCATCATCATTAAATAAGTACATAATTCTGACTAGTGCTAAATAATGTTTATATACTTATTTTCTATTTACACCTAGTTCGTATTGAAAGTAACAAATCTTATTCATTTTCATTTATTTAATTTTCTGTGTATGCATGTGTGTAGGCATGTCTATGTATGTGTATGTTATTGCAATTCTACAAGCTGGCCAGAAGACAGCATTAGATTCCCTGGAGCTGAAGTTACAGATGGTTGTAAGCCACCCTGTGTGGATGCTAGTAATGGAACTTAGGTCCTCTGTAAGAACAGCAAGTGTTCATGACTAATGAGCCCACTCACCAGTTGATGATATGATTTTGAGAGGTTGTGGAACACTTGAGTGGAGCCTAGCTAGCAAATGAATCTCCAAGAAGCCAGCTTTGAGGCACATGGCCACTGACCACTTCCTGTCCTTCATCTACTTCCTGGTCTGAGGAGGTGTTGAATAGACAGCCTCATACTTCTGCACTACAGCCTTAAGCCATTCCCCTCACCCCTGCATTCACTACCACACTGACCTCATACTTCTGCACTACAGCCTTAAGCCATTTCCCTCACCCCTGCATTCACTACCACACTGAACTGAACCTTAAAACCATGAGCCACTTAAAACCCTTTCTCCCTTAAGATGCTTTCGTTTAAGTATTTATCCACTGAAACAAGAACATTAATCAATATAAAGGTTTATTGTGTTGTGAACTGAATTCAAATCTAAAGGGAAGACTTGCTAGAGACACCTTAAAATGGAATTAACATACATTCAAGGATGTAAAAAGGTCACATTGTTACACCACCCCACACTCCCAAAAACAGAGACATCATTCAGAATAGAGCAGAGAGGCCATGTGCTCATACATCCTGCCTCCCACAGCTGGCACTGTTCCAAGCTCACCCTTCCACTCTCAGTCTCACATTAAAATTGCCAGAAAAAGGAAACCTATTTGTATGGCTTGTCAGATCTTATCTAACATAAATTATTCTGCTGCCCTTTTTTTCACATCAAATCTCTTTATGCTTCATTTAGTATGCTTTATGGGTCCATTTTCTGTTGCCATTACAGACCACTTGAGCCCGAACGATTTATCAGAAAAATTAGTTTATTTCTTCCAGTGTGGGAAGTAGTTAAATCCAAGGCAAAGGAGCAGCATTTAGTAAAGATCAGTGTCAAATAAGGGTGGTCTGCAGACGACTGAGGCAGTGAAGGGCAGGATAGAGTGGAAAATCTAGCCCTTAATAACAAAGTCATTCCTGGATGAAAGAGATCGTTCAACAGTTAAGAGCACTCACTGTGCTTGCACAGGAACCAGACATGATCCTCAGCACCTGCATGGCAGCACACAACTGCTTGCAACACCAGGTCCAGGGATCTGAGGGCCTCTTCTGATCTCTAGGGACAACGAGGACAACTTGGTGCACATGGTACAAATAGACTCAAATAGGCAAGCACATATACACATTAAATAAATGAACCTTTTAAAAAAGTTGTTCCCGTAATCCCTTATGAATGCATTAATCCATCTGCCCATGGACTAATGAACAGATGGATGTTCATGCTTCAGAGATCTGAACTCAAAGATCTCACTTCTCAAATCCCATTAACATATGACATTGAAAACTGAGTTGGTAAAACATAAAATTTGAAGACACATTTAAACTGCATGTTGTTTGTACATCCAGACTGATCTAATCCACAGACCATAGAGCAAGGTGCCCTGGTCACGAGGCAGGTGATATCAGTCCTGTGTGATACTTCTATAGGAAGATGCACTTCCAGAACCAGGGCTGGTATCAAACACCGTTCTTTCTGTTCGTCTAATTTGGAGTTTTGTCTCTGGTATTTTTAACTATTTTCTAACCTGTACCAATTAAATAAAACACTGACTGAAGAGTTCCTAAAAGTTAAGAATTGGTATCCAGGAAGACCTGCCTAGGCTTCAGATGAAGTACCATGCTAGGAAAGGAAAGGATGCTGGGTGTGGCTTTCTAAGAAGAAAGGTGACAGCAGACATTTCTCTTCTCAGATCTCATTTCTTGAAGGATCCTGGACTTTTTTTTTTTTTTCTGGCTCCATGTCTTTCTTCAAAGGCTTTTATAACATACACTGAAGCATCTTTTAACAGACAGAGAAGTGTCCTCAAAAGATTGTGTTTTTTATTTTTCAAAAGGAAAGATGTCTTTTTTTGTCTGGGCTAGAAGCCATTAGTTATCTTCATTGTAAGACTGTTCACCTTAAAGTGACATGAGCTATGAAATATGGACGTGCTGAATGTCTTTTAGCTGGTATGTTTTCAGTACTGTGAATTTATCTAACTGTGTGTTTAAATTTTAGCCAAAGTAAGGTAAGATGCTGATATTTTTTAATAGCCCTTGTATGATTTTAAAAACGTTTGAAACTACATTTGCTGTTCATTTGGAGAACTGATTGCACAAAATCCAACTCTGATCGCCATTCTTGGACACAGGCATGGTGAACATGACCATCAACTTGAATGGTGCAAGAGATGCCTAACAATCACCACATAGGCCACTGTGTCTGTGAGGGCATAGCCAATGACGACTGCATCATGGGAACTGTAATTTACTCAGGGATTTTGGCTTGACCGATTCAAAAATTGAATACAGTATTGGAGGTGGGCATCCTATGTAAGAAGAAGTATTTTTGGAGGGGGTGTGTTGGGGGAGTATTGCTGGGGGGGTATGTCAAGGGCAGGTTCTGGGTGATTCTTTTTCTTGCCCTCTGCTTCCTAGCTGTAGTGGGTAAGTAGGCTTTACTACAAACTGCTGCTGCCATGATATACTGCACTAAAAAATATACCAGATTACACTTTTCATTTAGAAAACTTATCTGTTCATACCATGATCTTGTCCCATCTTATTTGTGTGCGTGTGTGTGTGTGTGTGTGTGTGTGTGTAGGGAAGGAGAGAGGTCTCTGCTGAAGTCCCCACAGGGTGTCAAATCACCTGGAGCTGGACTTACAGGAAGCTGTGAGTCACTAAATGTAGGTCCTGGGAACACAACTTAGGTCCTTTGCAAGAACAATAATCTGTCTTAACCATCAGGCCACTATCCTGTCCCATCATAGCCCTGGAGCTTACACTCCCTCCACTTGGAAACTCAGTATTTTAAGGGAAACAGACACTGCCTCCCTTTAGGTTTTCAAAAATGGGTGGCAGTTACCATTCTAGTGCAGGTCTGAGTGAGGACTCACCTAGTTCCAACAGGAATGAAATGAAGGCATCCATGACGGAGATATGTTGCATCATGTCCATTCTTTGAAAAGCTCCTTTTACATTCTGAGCTGCCACACACAATTCATGGAGGCCACTGCATGGGACAGAGCTACTGCACGGAAGGAACAGGGCAGATCATAATGGAGTTATTCATGGGATGTTCACACCGCCAATCCAAAGCTGATCTATCTATGATACCTGGGACAGGAGGCAGAGGAAGGAAGGGAGACGGAATGAGCAGCCAAATCTCAATTGGGCAAGCTCTGGGGGACCATAAGGAAGTTTCTTTGCTTTAATGCTGTAACTGAGAGTATCCATATGCTTTTCATTTCCTGTGCCTGCTTTCCGTAGCTTGTTCTGCCTATAAAGGCAGCCTCCACCTTCAGCTCATTACCACACTCATCCTATTTACAGATTGAGAAGCTTCCCATTCCTGGATCTGCAGTAGAAGCCAATTGAGCCCTTTCAACTAAGATTATTAAAATGCCAATGTTTGGCAACACTCAAATATTCTGCACAGAATAAGGAGGGAAACCGAGATAACTAACCATGCACTTCCTCCATTTCTTAAAGCACACACCACTGCTTCTTGCTTCACTGGATTTAACAATCTTTCCTGTCAAGCCAATGTCTGGGCTGTCTTTTAGAAATTAAACTCAAGAAATCAGCATTTCATGGAGCTTTTAGTATAATGTATTTCATACTCGATAACCTGTGGGTTCAACCTGCTGGGGAAAGCATCCTACCTGGCGTCCAGTGTTCACTGGAAAGGTTGTTTTGTAATTATTATTGTGCCAACATGCTGAAAGCCATGTTGCGTAAACTCACTTCTGTTTCCCATATAACTTAATAAGAAGATGGTAGGATGACCTTGGTGAAAATATTGTCCTGTTTTGCCATCCTGATCTTCAGACTCTGATAAGACAGAATAATGTTCAAAATTTCAGAAATAATTATGGAGATTAAATATCTAGGGAGAAGGAAGACAGAAAGAGGAATAATTTTTCTGTGATTTGTTTTCTGGCATGAGGTTTAACTCATTTTTCTTACAGTAAAATGTTGGCTCCAACTAAAGGAAGTGTTGGCCCAAATATCGATTATCATCTGTGAATTCTGGCTTCTTCACAATTGCTTTTGTGATTTGCACGAAACAGGAAGGTAAAGTGGTTATGACTTCATACTTCAGCAAGGTAAGCTCGTGCAAACAAGAGTGAATGATTTGCGTGATGGTGCACTGCTATCCCTGGGAACACAGTATCCCACAGAAAACACTCTAGAAATGCAGTCTTGATTAAAAGTTCAGTTTTTATTTGCAACTACAAAGATTTGGTTTCAGTGTGAGATAGTCATAGAAGTACACAAGGTTGTAGTCAAAAGGTATCATCATTTCCTGGGTAGAAAATGAGAATCAGAGCTGAAGAGGCATAAGGCAAGGTCACAGTCAGTGAGCATCAGATGGAACTTCAACATGCCATGCGAGGTTATGCTTTGCTTGTGTATATATGTGCATATACATATATGTGTGCATATACATGGCATGTGCATGTGTATGCATGCATATGTATATGTGTGTATATATGTGCCTGTGTATATGGTATGTGTGCATGTATCCATGTGTGTGTATGTGTGTGTGCACGTGCATCTGTGTGTAAGTGTATATATGTTTATGTGTATATATGTTTATGCGTTTCTGTGTATATGTATGTATGTGATGTGCATGCATGGGTTTGCATGCACATGTGCATGTGTATAGGTATAGGATATGGGTATGTATACATTTGTGTCATTTGTGTGGGTAAGGGTACAAGTGTGTACATGGGTGTGGGGCCATGCATGTATGAATTTGTGTATGCATGTGTGCAGGGGATGTGCAAAGGTGTGAATGGGTACATTTGTGTGTATGTATGTACATGCATATGTGTGTGTGCATTTGTGTATATCATGCATGCATATGTTAGATAGAGGTCATCTTCATATATCTTTCCTCAGGAGCCATCCATTCGAGACAGGACTCTCTCTGAGATTTGGGGCTATGTAGAATAGGTTAGCTAACCCAGAAGTCCTAGGAATCCTCTTTTATATGCTTCCCCAGTGCTGAGATTATGAATTCATGCCCTAACCTGGCTTTCAAGTTGAGTCCTGGAGCTTGAAATCAGGTTCTCAGACTTGCATTGTAAGAAGCACTAACAGACTAAGCTGTTTTCCCAGCTCTTCCCATGCTCTTCCTATGTATCACCATTTTGATTCCTGAGTATTCATTGGTCTTCTGGAATCCTAACATTCAGGTCAGGTGCAGGCTACACAAGCTTTTGCAACCCATCAGCAGATGAATTGTAAAAGCACCAAGAAATCATTTATTGCAACATAAAGTGGTAGGGGTATGTTTTTAGGTGTGTCTTCCAAAGGCTCCTGAACTGGAGACTTGGTCCAATGTTAAGAGCTGGATGATCTTTAAGAGGGAAGGAGCACAATGAGAATGAATCTGGTATCATTCTGAAGGTATTAGAGCAGAGATTTCAGAACTCTAGTTAGCTTCCACCAGAGTGAGTTGTTGTAAGATGGAATCAGGCTCCCAGATTTTTCTGGCTTTCAATCTCACCATGTGATGTATTCACTCTAACCCTCACAGATATTATTCCCCACTAATGTCTACCTTTAGAACTGTGAAATAAGTGAATCTCTATTTTTGTCAAATATTCAGCCTCAGGGACTTTGATTCAGCAATAGAAAAAGAACACTTGCTATTGGGACCTCAGAATGGCTCCCATCAGGTCCCTGGTCCTTGAGATTTCAATGTAAGAATTGAGGTGAATCACATGGAAGACAGTATAGAAGATAGATAGAGTTTATTACAGAACACAGGACAGCACAATCAAGGGCCAGAGTGAGCAATGGCCACAGGAAACATCTGCATTTCAGAAAAGCCTTAACATATATTAATATGTATATATATATGCACACATATATATATACATATACATATATATGTGTATATATATACATGTGTGTGTGTGTGTGTGTGTGTGTGTGTGTGTGTGTGTGTGTGTAGTAGAGCTCATTTATCCAGGATTGGACACAAGTTCACGATCTAGCCAAAGAGAGCCTCAAACTTTTTATCTTCCTGCTTCTACCTCTTGGATACTGAGATTATAGACAGGATCACCACACTCTGTCTTGTACTTCTGCTAGATCTCTTACCAGGCATTGCAGGGGATCAAATGCAGGAACAGGGAGTCAACTGCAGATGTACAATTTCCTTCCTAAAATTATAACCATAGACCAGAATAACATCTACAGGTAACTCATTTAAAAACTTCCATCAATCTTTATGCACTCTCAACACTGAGGCTTTCTTGTCTTTCTGATGATGTCCAGCTGAATCTAGTCTTCTATGTAAAAGAATATTGTGGGCATTTAGAATCGTCATGGGGTTATCCTTGTAGCATGAGTCTGATGCTATCTTGTCTGAAGTCTACTAAAAGTGGAGATTCTGCTGAGATATAAATAGTATTTCTTTTTTATTAGATATTTTCTTTATATACATTTCAAATGCTATCCTGAAAGTTCCCTATACCCTCCCCCCGCCCTGCTCCCCTACCCACTCCCTCCTGCTTCTTGGCCCTAAAGACATGTATATATGGAGTGTTAAATTCTCTAATAAGAACCATGACACTATTCCATGATGATATAGAAAAACATATCCATTCTTGATAATGCATTCTGATTTGTTAGAAGAATAATTATTGATGGGCAGAAACTAGGAGGAATAGAAGGAGGGGAAACTAGTGAGAAGAACATTTGTATCCAATTTTAAAAAAGAGTAGTTATTTTGTTGTTGGTAGGTTGGTTGGTTGGTTGGCTTGGTTTGGTTTGGTTTGGCTTGGTGTTTGTTTATTTGTTTGTTTGTTTTGAGACAAAGTCGCTCTTTGTAGCTGTGACTGGCCTGGAACTTGCTATGTGTCTTAGTTAGGGTTTTACTGCTGTGAACAGACACCATGACCAAGGCAAGTCTTATAATAAACAACATTTAATTGGGGCTGGCTTACAGGTTCAGAGGTTCAGTCCATTATCATCAAGGTGGGAGCATGGCAGTACCCAGGTAGGCATGGCGCAGGAGGAGCTGAGAGTTCTATGTCTTCATCCAAAGGCTGCTAGTGGAAGACTGACTTCCAGGCAACTAGGGTGAGGATCTTATACCCACACCCACAGTGACACACCCATTCCAACCAGGTCACACCTATTCCAACAAGGCCACACTTCCAGATGGTGCCACTCCCTGGTCCAAGGATATACAAACCATCACATTCCACTCCCTGGTCCCCATAGACTTGTTCAAAAACATGAGTCTATGGGGGCCATACTTAAACATAGCATAGTGCAAAATGCATTTAGTCCAACTTTATAGTCCTCATAGTCTATAGCAGTCGCAACAATGTTAAAAGTCCAAAGTTCAAGGTCTCTTCTGAGATTCATTCAACTTAATTAACTGTAATCCCCAAAGCAAGGCAGGAAACCAGCTGGGAAAACTCCAAACTCTGCATCTCCATGGCTGATGTCAAAGCAGTCTTCAGATCTCCACTCCTTTTTCATCTTTGTTGACTGCAACAAACTGCTTTCTCCTGGGTTGGTTCCACACCGTTAGCAGCTTTCCTCAGCATGTATCCCATGGCTCTGGCATCTTTAACATCTTTGAGTCTCCAAGGCAATTTCAATGTTACAGCTTCTTGTTTCAGTGTCTGGGATTCCACTTGATCTTTTGGACTCCTCCTAAGGGCTGGCATCACTTTTTCAGCTCTGCCCTCTGTAGCACTCTAAGCTCAGGTTGATCCACTCCACTACGGCTGCTGTTCTAGGTAATCATCCCATGGTACTGACATCTCCAATACACTGGGGTGTTCCACTCTAACTAGGCTTCACCAATAGCCTCTCATAGGCTCTCTTCAGGGTGCCAAGCCTCAAATCCTTTGCATGACCCCTTCAGTCCTGGGCCATCAACTACAGCTGAGGCTTCACCTTCTCCAATGGCCTTCCCTGGCCTCTCACAGTGCTAAGCCTCAGCTTCTCTCCATGATCCCTTCATTCCTTCACAAGCAGTAGCACCTGGGTGACTCTTACACATTACCAAGTCCAGCCGCAGCATGAGGTACAACCTTGGGTATCTCTGGAACACAGCTTCTCTGTGCTCCCAGAAAACACTTTCCAGAAGATTTCACCTCAACGATGCTGGTCTCTTCTTAATCACCGCTAATTCCTTAGCTCCAGCTAACCAGCATCAATTTTCCCAGTAGTTCCTTCCATTCTTAACTCTAGAGCCAGAGCCACATGTTCTGCCACAAGCTGCCAAGTTCTGCTGCTTACAGGATCTAGAACATGAACATGATCCCCTTGTACTATTACATTAACACTGGCTTTATGTTTTCTAAATCCTTCACTGCCTAAGCTTGGCTATCCTGGCTCTTGCTCTGTAGATTGACCTTGAATGCAGAGATAAGCATGCTTGCCTCATGAGATTAAAGGTGTGTACCACCATGCCTGGATCTAACTAAGCTGGGTAGAATCTTGCCCCATGGTCCCACTCCCTTAATCTGTTATCTCCTAGAACACAAGATTTTGCTCCATTTCACTTCCTGGTACTCCTTTAATACTCAAACCATATATTTTATATTTTGTCTTTCTTCACCTTAGCCTCAGGCAGACTTTTCAGACTAGGGTAAAAAGTAGCCACATTCTTCACCAAAATACCACAAAAACAGTCTTTATGCCACATTCTGAAATTCTTCTCCTTTGAAATCTCTTGGGCCAGGTCAACACAGTTCAAATTACTCCCAGCAACAAAGTCTTCCATATTCCTACTAGGATGACCCATTAAGCCCCATTTAAAGCATTCCACTGAGTTCCAAATCCAAAGTCCAAAAATCCACATTCTTTCAAATAAAAGCATGGTCAGGCCTATCACAGCAATACCCCACTCCCAGTACCAACTTCTGTCTTAGTTAGGGTTTTACTGCTGTGAACAGACACCATGACCAAGGCAAGTCTTATAATAAACAACATTTAATCAGGGCTGGCTTACAGGTTCAGAGGTTCAGTCCATTATCATCAAGGTGGGAACATGGCAGTACCCAGGCAGGCATGGTGCAGGAGGAACTGAGAGTTCTATGTCTTCATCCAAAGGCTGCTAGTGGAAGACTGACTTCCAGGCAACTAGGGTGAGGATCTTATACCCACACCCACAGTGACACACCCATTCCAACCAGGTCACACCTATTCCAACAAGGCCACACCTCCAGATGGTGCCACTCCCTGGTCCAAGGATATACAAACCATCACACTATGTAAATCAGGTTGGTCTCAGACTCACAAAGATCTGCCTTGAGAGTACTGGACTTGAGGGAATGTGTCACCAAGCCTGGCAGGAATTGTTTTCTTAAGCGATTGATTGTCAGAACAAGTCCTCTCTTAGAAGAAAATACAGTCAATTTTCTGTGACCCATGGAGTAGATAAATCTCTCCTGTGCCAAGAGTTAAGTGTGGGAGAAACTACTATGTTCTAAAATAATTTCAATTATGCCAGGAAGCCTTAACAACAAAAAAAAAACATATAAATTCATTGGATTTTGACAAAATTATGAAAAAAAGAGATTATCAACAATTGGGTATTTTTTCTTGTTTTTTCTTCCCCCCCCCCCACTTTTTTTTTTCTGAGGCAGGGTTTCTCTGTGTAGCCCTGGCTGTCCTGGAACTCACTCTGTAGACCAGGTGGCCTCGAACTCAGATATTCACCTGCCTCTGCCTCCTGAGTGCTGGGATCAAAGGCATGTGCCACCATGCTTGGTGGATATTTTGTCTTTTAATTCTTTGTGATAAATATGGGATAATTAGGCCATTGTGATTTCCATAACAATGACTTTATTTCAACTTTCTGAGTAGCTATCCCAACTAAAATGTAGTACAGGGATAATCTAGTTTCCATAGACTCTACTACCATGCAGGATGATGGTGCAATTAAATATAACTAAATTTCAGTCTTATAATATATTCAAGAAAGAAATGGAGAGACTGCTACAGCAAACACTGTGTGCTAAAGCCATCAGAAAAAATGAAGAACAGGGCATGATCTGCTTACCCAGAATGCTTCCAGGGCCATAAGAGAAGTGTCACAAGAGAAAGAAGTTTGGTGGACAAACTAACTTGATACAAAGAAAATAGGAGCACATTCTAAAACAACCCAGATTCAGACTATAGATAGGCCCCTTTTCCACCAATCATAGATATGCACATAAATGTCTTTGTTAATGCTGAAATCATTCAAATATATTAGATATTTATCCTAACTAGGGGATAAATGTTAATGTGGAACATGAAAAATTATTTTGAAGTTATGGAATATAGAATGTTCATGAGAGGAATGGGAGAGGATACCTACACTGACATAGTAAGACAAGAATCCTGGTGTATCTCTGCAGCACAAGGTATCTGTCAGCTACACTCAGAGAAGTGTGCTGCTGGCTATGACAAGATGTGCAGTCAAGAAGCAGAAAGAGGTGATTGTTTTGCGGTCAGTACACGCTGTAATTTCTCTCTACCTTTAAGCCCAAGCCCGCAGCCTATGGGATGCTGCTGTCCACTCTCAGGGTGGGGTTTCCCTCCAGTATTAGTTAAATTTTTTGTTACCAGAATAAAACACTATAACCAAAAGTAACTTATGAAACAATGAGTGGGATTTAAAGTTCAGTTCTCCAGGATCCACATGAAATTCAACCTCAATGGTGAGCCTCTGGTAACCTTACAGCTGGAAGGATGGAGATTAGAGGATCCTTGGAGTTCAGCAGCCAGCAAGTCTCTCTAAGTCAGTGAACCCCAGGCTCAGTGATCCTAGACTAGGGTAGAGTTATGATTGAGAAAGGTAATAAACACTGACCTGTGTGTGGTGTCTACACACATGTCACCCACATGCATACATACATGAACATGTACAAGATATACACCACACATATAAAAGAGCAACCATGTGGGCTTTATTTCTTTTATTTCAACACTGGAGGCTTTTGATCTAAAAGATTTAAACATTAGGATCAATATAGAGTCCATTTTGTGCATATATGCTATAAGCATAATGGGCCACAGATCTCATGACATGATATATCCTCAAGAAAAATAAAGGCAGATGTCCTATAAAAATAAATGCACAAACATTCATCACAGTGCTATTTACAATATCCTCCAAAGCTGAAAACTATCCAAATGTCCATCAAGCCTGGAATGGATAAACAAAACATGGCTTAGCCATACCACCATTTATTCATAAATAACATAAGCACCATATTGATTCATGCTGCAACAAAGATGAACCTTGAAAACATTTATGTCAAGTGCCAGAAGGCAGCCATAAAATATTGCATACCTTATGTTCTACTTAGAAGTTTCATGTAGAATGCAAGTCTATAGAAATAGAAAATAGATTAGTGTTTGCCTGAGATGGGGCCAGCAGGATAGACACTGACAGCTAGTGATTCCAGTAACTTTTGAGAGTAATATGAACCTTTGCTTTGGCTAGTGATTGTGTAACTGGCCTGGGGGATGACTTTTATGAAGATACACTCAATATGGTTATCAGACTTAACAAAAGACCCCAAGAAACTAGAATTCCTCAGGAATTTCATCCTGGAAGAAGAGAAAGCCTAAAGCTTGAGCCAGCTTGAGGAGAAAAATGAAACAGAATCAACATTTGTTAGACTACCTTACAAAAGAAACAATGATAGGTCAGTTCTAGGCAGGATCACTCCTAGACTGGGACTACTGAGACTTGAATAACTATGGCTTAGACTTAATCCTTAAAACTACTTCAGGAACCCAAAAAATGTACTTGGTGGTTTCACTGGATCTCTTTGTCCCTCTTCCCAATATAGTCATATTGAAAAAATTTCTCTTTTCTATTTTTATGTATGTATGTATGTACTTACATAGGTAGGTGTGGGGAAGATGAGGGGGTGTAGAGGAAGGAGGGGGAGAAGAAAAGCTCATATCTGGCCAGAGTTCTTCCTGTGCTCTGGGCAGGCAGATGTGGGAGGGCTGCCAGGCACTTTCCACTCGGCCCCAGGTGGGCATCTAAGCCACTGAACCCACTCAGCGTGGGGTGGACAAGGGTCAGTCCCCATACCATGGGGCCCTGGGGTGACACTCTCGGCCCCGGGGATATGGGAGAAAAGGCTGAGGGAGTGAGGTTCCCATGCAGGCGAGAGTCCTTAGTTCTGGCTGGAGCACAGGAAGGCCTTCCATCTGGACATTAGAAACTGCTCATTAGAAGAAAGCCTATCCCATCATCCAAGCGCAGCGGGCCTTGATGAACAGAGACAGTTTATGATTTTAGAGCTTTATTGTTGAAAAGCAGGGGGAAAGAGAGAAGGTGGAAAGAAAAAGAGAGACTGGCCATGGCCAAGAGGAGAGAAAAGGGGAAAGGAGAGAGAGAGAAGAAAGGCTAGAGTAAGAGGTTAGAGAGAGAGAGAGTGAGGAAAGAGAGTAAGAGAGTGAGAGGAGAGAGGACAAGGACAGAAAGAAGAGAGAATGAGGAGAGCATGAGGGGAGTGAGAGGTGGGGCCCAGCAGCCCCTCTTATGGTGGGCTGTTATCTTACTGTTGCTAGGTAACTGGGTGGAGTCTAGCCTGAAGGTCAGAAACTTGGGACATTGTCTACATGACTACTAGCCACATGCTTCTCCTGTGGGGACTGTGGGGGTGGTAACTTCAACAGAAGCCCGGGTTCCAGGAGATATGAGGGAACACTTACCATCCCATGTAGGTGAATTATCACCACTGGGTCCCGGGGTTCCACACCTCAGCTCGACTGGAGACCAGATTGTCTGTGTATAGCCCAATGCCCCACAGATATGTATGTATGTATGTATGTATGTATGTATGTATGTATTTAATGTGCATTGGTGTTTTGCCTGCATGTCTGTTTGTCTGAGAATTGTACCTAGAGTTACAGACAGTTGTGAGCTGCCATGTGGGTGCTAGGAATTGAACCCACGTCCTCTGAAAGAGCAGTTAGTGTTCTCAACCACTGAGCCCTCACTCCAGCCAGATTTTTACTATTAATATGAGAGGAGAGAGGACAAGGACAGAAAAAAGAGAGAATGAGGAGAGCATGAGGAGAGAGTGAGGTGGGGCCCAGCAGCCCCTCTTTATGGTGGGCTGTTATCTTACTGTTGCTTATAGCCCAGTAACTGTTTTAATTGGCTTATTTAAAACAGATGGCAGCACCAGGAGTGTATATGCCTTAAATCCCAGCACTTGGGAGGCAGAGGCAGGCAGATACCTGTGAGTTTGAGACCAGCCTGCTCTACAAAGCTAGTCCATGACAACCAGAGCCTGTTACACAGACCTAACCTTGAAAAACAAGCAACACAATGAACAAACAAGGTGTCAAAATGGGCTAGCTAGGGCATCTATGACCTTAATTGTAGTAACAAATGCAAAGTCTGTTGATATATCACAAACTATTTAAAGAGATATTTTAAACAGATGAATATCATGGTATGAGTCATATCAAAATAAGGGTATGAAAACTATTTCAGAAAGCCAAGCAATCTCAGTTTATTACTTGGTTCTCACTCTATTTACTATTTTGATCCAAAAACATTTTTTCCTACCACAGACCTCACTCCTTTTCTCCACTTGAACTATTTTCATTATATTTCATGGAACTCAAGGCCAGCCCCAAATCAGTCTCTTCCTGATCCCTCCTTTCCTTCCACATTCTCTCCAAATTCCTGCTTTAGCTGAAATTCAAGCTTTCTCTGAACCAGTTCCTTCGAGATATTTCAACGCATTGATATTTTATTTTACATGTGTTTTGTGCTTCAAGACCTGTGGGTTTCCTAAATTATCATTTTTTTAAATAGTTGAATAAATATTTTAAGAGAACATACACTATTAAAGTGCATTTCAATCTGTACATCTGGGGCTAACACTAAAGGTCCTGACAATAGATGCCACCACCATTAACATCCAGGTAGCCACCCTGGCATGAATGAGGATATTCAAAACAAACACTTGTGCCTCTCATTAGACTATTAATACAAAAGACCCCAAGAAATTGAAATTTTCCCAGGAATTTCAGGCTGGGAGAAGGAAATAGCCTAGGATCCTTGTGTTAGCCTTAGGGAGAGTTTTCTCTGGAAAAATAAATTGCACAAGGTTCTTATGCCTGGTCCAACCACCTTACAAGAGGAATTAGGCTGAGACAGTGCAAGGACCACACCTCTGACCAGCATTGCTTAGTTATGCATATCTTTTGCCATCCATTTAAACCTAATGTCAAATGAGGACTCTAAGACTGATTTAGGCAGATGAAAGATGGGATTCACTGGCCCACTTTCTTCATTCTTCTTCCCAGTGTGGCCATGTTAACTAAATCTCTCTCCTTTCTCTTTCACTATTTTTTCTCTTTAATTGGCCTATTGAGGATCGTGCTGAGCCTAGCTTCTTAAGGCTTCCAGGGCCCAGGCTTTGACGCTATCAACTTTTATAATATCAGCTTAAAATCAGCTTCCATCTCTATCGCAACCTAAGCCTCATCCCCAACCACAAAGACACCATCTGTACCCACAGGAACAGCTCAACACAACTGTAATTCTCAACACAGCCCTCTCCTTCTCTCCCAAAGCCTTTCTGTGACTCTTTAGGGGATATCATACAGTTTATATCTGAGATGGCAAGGTCAGTAAACAGGCTCTACCCACTCTGGAATCTGACATAGGGCCATTGGGGCACAGAATTTCCATGTTTCATGTATTCACTGTGTAGTCTAGAAGGGTATTTCCACTCCTAATGGCTTTTCCTCTTGGATACATAGAATCTTAATCAGAAGAGAGACCCATGGCAAGAGGGAGATCAACACTGAGCCCTGCAAAGCTTAAAGTCCAGGACAAGAACTCTTCTCTGAGCCAGGAAATGCTATTTTTCTTATACCATGAATAAACATATTTGAAATGTTCTGGGTTTGGTGCTCAAAAGGACCCAGAGACAGACATTCCCTTCTTTATAAGCAAGTAATCAGAAGGGATATTAATGGTATTGGCAGACAGACAGCATCAGACCCTGTTCCTTTCTTACAGGGTTAGGAAGAAGTAGGGTGGGAAGGATACTGAGAATATTCTCTTTTGGGCTTCAGTTGTCTATTGCTGGGGTAACCAGTGACTGATCAGTTGGAAAACAAAACAAAACAAAACAAAAAAACATCAGATAGCAGAAAAAAACATCTTCTGTGGATGGTCATTACTGAGGGCTGGGGAAGGGGGTCGAGGAGGGGGAAATCTAGAGAAACAAGTGACTTTGTTTCTGGAATGTTCACAGATCAACTCAAAAGGAGGAAGTTTTCAAAAGGGCACAGCCATGGCCAGCAGTACTCTTGACATAAAACCAGCTCGTTGACTGGTTTTGAAAATGAAATGTCTTTTATCTTGGAACTTGACAGCTGAACATTGGAAGTCACAGCAGAGAGTCATCTGCAACCACCCTCCTTAAGCATCCTTTAATCTGCTCTCAGCTTGCCTCTGGTTTGGCAAATGCTTCTTGCTGATATGAATCAATAACAAAAAGATATAAAATTGCTCCTCAGATGTTAAAACAAAGTGTTTAAAGAATCACGATGAGATAACATTTTTCTTTTAATAGATTCTTTAAAGAAACATGACAGCACACTCTTTTTGCAGGACCTGTGAGGGCATTATGTACTGCCTTTCAACCCAGCAGCCTGGGTCCCTGGATCTGTCCTGATGACTGACCTACCACAAACTATCATTAATAAAGTATGATGTATTTTAGATACAAAGCATTAGACTACTGTCTGTCTAGAATACAAATATAACCTAAATGGCTGCCATGGTTAGTCTGCACCTGTCAATTGGGTAGGCTTACACTCACCGTGGAAAGACTTCGGGTGTATCTCTAAGGATATTTCCAGAGAACTTTAACTGAAGAGGAAAAGAAAGAAAAATCTACTCTGGGTATAGATGACACTACGTCATAGGTTGAATCCTAAGCAAAAATACGGAGAAAGTGAGCCAAGCACCAACATTCACCCCAGATTTCAGATACAATGTGACCAGCAGCCTCAAGCTCCAGCTGCCATACCCCCACCCCAGCCATGATAGAATACACCCAAAACTGTAAGCCTGAATTAAACCTTGCCTTCCCTAAGTTGCTTTTTGGCAAATATTTTTGTCATAGCAACAAAAAAAGAGAAACTAATACAATGAGAAAAGTAGCTGATGCATTGCTCAAACAGAAAATTCACTAAATAGGGTGAATTCGTACATGGGTCTATAAATCTATACAATAAAAAGAGTGAGGATCCAGTGAGATGGTTCCATGGAATAAGGGCTTGCTGTCAAGCAGAGTTTAATACTAGGACCCACATGGTGGAAGGAGAGAAATGGGAGCGAAACTCCCACAAACAGTTCCTTGATCTCCAGACATGTTTATAGCATGTGCATGCACACACACACACACACACACACACACACCATAAATAAACATAAAAAGAAAACCTTAAAGGGCCTGTGGAAGAGGCTCAGGAGCTGATGATCAGGTATTTTCTGTAACATTCTATGAGACAAAGTTAATCCATTAGAAAATGATTAATATTATTCCTTATGAACAAAACAGAGAAAGGGGGTTAATTTGACCTGTATGTGTTCATTTGCACAAAGAAATACAGGAAGTGTGTAGCAGAATCCAAGGAGCCAGTTTACCTACAAAGGATGTGCATTAAAGGCATGGGAGAAGAAAGGAACAGCAAGGAGTGCTGACAACTCTTAGAATCTATTTCTTTTGTAGAGTTCTAACTCTTCAAAGCTTCATTAAGTTCCATACACAAAAGACAGAATCAGATAAAGGATGCCAGATGCAACATTCAGATCAGGATACAAGTACACACCGACAAAGTGAGGGTAAGGACAAGAGTGACCTGGTCACTTTACAAACAATGTGTTGATTAAGTATCATGAAGCAAAACAAAACAAAACAAAAACAAAACTAAAAAACAACAACAAGAAGAAAACTTCTACATGAAATTGTAGCAGTAACTCTGTTTCTCACAAGAGACTGGCTTGGAAATTCTGAAAACAATGTTCTTTACGGGAGGATCCAACAAAGAAAGAAACAAGCAGGGTGGAGACAGCCAATTATATCTGTGTGGGGAAACCAAGGAGCACATCACACAATGAAAAGCCAGGACCATGCTTGTGTGGGTTTGGGATGAATGTGTGGGAGGAAAGGCGAATATTTGTTTCATTGTCTCTGAATATATTCTGTTTAATTAGACAGGGAAAAGAGAAAGTCTGCAGTAAAGAAATCCAATGGGGTGGGTAGGGGGGGCGGTGGTGGTGAGAAGGCTCAGCGGTTAAGAGCATTTGTTCTACCAGAGGGCCTGGTTCAGCTCCAACTACAAGCATGGTGGCTCATAGATATCTGTAATCCCCATTCCAAGGGGATTTGAAGTCCTCCTCTGTCTTATGTGGGAACTGCACATACATTATACATAGATGTTCATGCAGGCAAAATACCCATAGCACAGCAAATCTTAGAAACATTTTTAAGAAAGTAATTCAAGAGGCACCACCTTACCCAACTGATCAAAGTGAACATCACATGTTCTAAAACACATGGACAGCAATGTTCCAGATACAAGGAACTAAAATAATATAACAAATCTGTGACATTGCTGGGAAATGCCCAACTCTGATCTAAAAATAAGAAAACTCCGGATGAATAGTTTTGAGAACATTCTACAAAGTAAGTGACTAGTAGAAGCCTTTCCAGAAGTGGTGTCAGAGCTGGAGAGAAATTTCAATGGGTATAGTACTATAGATATAAGCTAAAGACTTCAGCTTTACCCCCCAAATCAATGGGAATTAAAAAATAAAATGTCAGGCATGTCACATATGCCTAATTCCAGCACAGAGGTGCAAAGACAGGAAGATGGCTGGGGCTCATTGACTGGTCAAACAGCCAAAGAAAAAGACTCGGGGCAATGAGAGACCTTGCCTCACAAAATAAGGAAGACTATTTCAAAGAAACACCTGGACACCTTCAGGAAAACATTCAAGCACACACACACACACAGACACACACACTGGCACAAGCACACACACCACTGAAACTGTTCCTTACCAATGACAGGGTAAGGCTAAGGCATACAGTCATCTGTAGAGATGAGGAACAGTGATGGATTCATGCGCAAGGTAAGACTGTATACTAGATGCAGGAACTAAAGGGCAAATTTAAATAAGGACCATAGTTACATTTACACAATAACTTCAATGCCAGTTTTTGTGCCTAATAATTGGCTATAGTCACAACCAGCTGCCACAGTAGAAGTAACTGAAGGATGTAAAAGAATCCTTTGGAAATCAAAAGGCAGTTTCAGCTCGGAATATGGTGTAGCTTCTTTCATTGTACGTCTGTGAGCTGATTGCTGGGTGTGTGTTTTGAAGAGTAGTCTTCTCTGTTATAGTCTGATGGCTGTGTTTACGAATTTCACAGACTGAGCTCAGAGCTCTGAAAGTTTTCTAAAGTTCTAGACAGGGGAAGAGAAAGAAGAGGGGAGAGGAGAAGTGCAATGTGTCCCAGAAAAAGAAAGTAGAAATACAAGAGTGGCCACTATGGACTGCCAGTATAAATTGTAATGTGCAGACATCAAAATAACACCATTTGTCAAAAGGAATGTACTGTACTACCAAGACTTGAAAGTATATCACAAGCTGTCAGTGTTGTGTCTACAAAGCTTGGCACAAGGTCTAGTTCTCTATTAAAATAAGATAACCGATAACACACAAAGCCATCTTCAGCTCTTATAACACAACCATGTGCCTCTATTCATTTTTTTCAATGTTGCTTAGGGGGGAAGTCACAACCATGCTTTAGGGATGATAACACAGGGACTTTGCGCAAATATCAACTCACCTGGGTACCCTATGACCCTATTTAGCCCAGGGCTTCCATTCTTGCCCTTGGTCTCCTGTCATGGAATGTTGCAGAGCATTAAAGATACTGTAATGTATCAGTCAGTAGTCTATCTATACCTACTATGAATTTAGTCAAGAATCACAGAAGCATCAAAGAACATCTATCCATTTTGGGGTTAGGGAAAGAAAAGCTTTAGATAGAGTTCAACTAGAAAAGAATCCAAACTGGATGAGAGTTAAATTCCTTCTCAGCCAAGTAAGGCACAGACACTGACAATTAGTTTTAATTGTCAACTAAACACAATCTAGAATTACCAGGGAAAGGAGTCTCAATGGGGCATTGCTTAGATCAAAGTGGTCTGTGAGCATTCGTATATGGAATTATCTTGATTGTGTTCACTGTGGTGTGATGACCTGCCCACTGTGGGTGGCATCAATCCCTAAGCATCCTTAACTGGGTAGGAGTGGAGAAATTTAGCAGAGTGAATGCAGCCATGCATTTATTCTCTCTGCTCCTGCCTGTGAATGAGACCAGCTGCTTTAAGTTTTGCTGCCTTTACTTTCCCCCACAGTAATGGTCTCAAACCTAAGAACAAGAACCAAATAATTGCTTCTTCCCTAAGCTGCTTTGGTCAGGGTTGTTTTATCACTGCAGCAGAAAGGAACCTAAACAGCAGCTCAGACTTGGCATGTTCCTTTTACGCAGCAGGGCAAGAGTAATGAGGGGTTGGAAAAGTTCAATTTCCAATATTCAAATTCTCATGGCTAAGCCTATCAGGGGGGAAAAAAACTTCTCAAAATGTTTGCATAGCCCTCCTCTCCAGTTCTCTTGATTATCAGTCCCCTTCAACCACCACCATCCTTTATCTTTCCACATAATTATTTTATCTATGAATATTTGATGACAGTTTGCAAGAAATCCACTTTCAAAAGCTCTTTTCAGAATGTGCCTCTGAGTTTAATAATCTTAATGGGCTAGCCTATTTTTATGCTGAACAGCTCAAAGTCTCTTGTTATACACTCAACTGAGCTTATTTGTTTAGAATCGCAGTCTCAGCAAAGAGAGTCACTTAAAGGACTCCTCTCGCTTTTTTCCCCCAGCTCTAATAATTCTGATATTTGTTGATGAATAACTCCAAAAGTAAAATCAACTTTTAAATAATCTTGGAACCCTAACTTTTTCCCCTAGCATAACTTATAAATTCGGTACCCTAAACAACAACACAACAAATGCTATATCCTTATACAGACGCCATAAGATATTGCTGTTGTGTTTGAAAAAGAGCATTTTTTTCTTCCATAAATTAAAATATTTTGTGGAGGGTAATTTCTTCTTTTAAAAGAGCATAACAATTTGGGCTGGTAAGATGACTCAGCAGACAAGGGCATTTATTAACCAAGCCTGGCGACCTGGTTCCCCGGATTAGGAGAACAGAACTAACGTCTGAAGTTGTCCTCTGACCTTCACACTCAAGCCAGGACACATATTCTCCCACATGCATAGACCATGCACATATATTAATTAAGACATAATCATTAAAAAACACAACAGTTTGATCCTAAGGTGGAAGTTTCCTGATACAGTGCTGGTCTAGCATGTATGAAGAAGTCCCAGGCTTGATCTCAGTACTACTAAAATAAAATAAAATAAAATAAAAATAAACAACTTTAACATCTGGTTAGTAAGACAGACAGACAGACAGACAGATCTCTCTCTCTCACACACACACACATACACACACTGAATTGAACTTACTACAGTGACTATTTATGACTCTATTATGCAATGCCCTGTAACAAATTTTGAGACAGAGACAAATGGAGGCATGGAGATCTGAATGAGAGCATGATGACACTGAACGGCTGAATAGAACCAGAACCTAAATAGAAGATATGAATGCTGGCAACCAGGGTGGCCCCCCTCTCCTGCTCATCTTATAATCTCTCTCATCATCAATCTATACTAGGTGTTGAACTTCACATGTGATGTGGTACCCAGTGTCTTTGAAGAGTGGTGGATATTTTTCCCAAGATCAAACCTCTCCCTCTATTTTAGTATTTTCTTTTTGTTTTTTTTAATTGATTTATTTTATATATGGGAGTTCACTGTAGTTGTCTTCAGACATACCAGAAGAAGACATCAGATCCTATTACAGATGGTTGTGAGCCACTACATGATTGCTAGGAATTGAACTCAGGACCTCTGGAAAAGCAGTAAGTGCTCTTAACCATTAAGCCATCTCTCCAGCCCCTCTCCCTCTTTTTACTTGTATCTTTTGCCAAGACTCAAAGGGATCAAGTCTCCCTTTTCTCTTGGAATTCTGTATTTAGATGTCTGGTAGCTTAGAGGGTGCTTCTTAAGAAGATTGTCCATCTCATACATAGGTCCAGATCCCAGCTCTTGTCCTTTCCACTGCAGAGCTTGGAACTTTATCACACATACAGTACAACATCGCTGAAAATTTTAAGAAATTAATAGTGGGGGGAACAAAAGCATCATTAGAATTCATCTTGGAGAAGTTAATAGAAGTAGAAAAGGAAGAAGAACACAGAGCACTTGAATGGATGCTCGCTGTGTTTGCAGTCATATAGCTTTCTACTCAGCTCTGGTCTCATTACTTCCCTTTGCAATCGGAAATAAATATAAGACTCTAAATGCTGCTTATTTAGGCTGAATGAAAATATTTTAATACCCATTTACAGGCAATACTTGAGATTATAAGCCATGTTAGACCATAAGTATTCAGACTTAGTGAATATAAATATATGAATATAAAAATAGCACCAAACCCATATTTTAAGCTCAATATCTTCCCTTCCTTTCCTACTCTCTAGATGTTGGGGGAATTAACAGGGGATACCAGTGGGCCAAAGTTCCTAATACATTTAATAGAAGATGTAACTGAGTAACAACGGTTGTACATGTAGAGACATCAGAGACCCATGAAAAGGATGTAGTTAGATTAAACTAAACGTCCAGAGAGGAGAAACTCTGGAAAGTGAGATATATGGACCAGAAAAGCAGAGTCTACAAAACATAGATGGTAAAAGGGGTTGTAAGAACAGATTTACATACCCGTGGCAGACAGGCAGCAAAGCAACCTTCAGGGTTCATTCAGCCAGAGGCAGTATACACTGGCAGTAGTACATCCGTGGTGAAGGAAGCCTCGATCATGCTGTGAAGACCCTCTACCTATGTCAGGCCACTGGGATGATCCATATGATCCTTTCCATAAAGCCAATTGATGAAGTACTTTTTACAATGCCACTTTTTACAAGGCTTTTTGTTTCATAGAAAAATGAAAACTGAAGTCTAGGAACCTCTCCCTGTCCTTGTCCCTGTCCCTGTCCCTCTCACTCTCCCTCTCCCTCTCCCCCTCCCTTTCTGTCTCCCTCTCCTTCTCTCCCTCCCTCCCTCCCTCCCTCTCCCTCTCTCCCTGCCTCTCCCCTTCTTCCTCCCTCCTTAGCTCCTTCTATGTGTGTGTTTACATGTGTGTGTGCGTTTGTGTGTGTACCTGAGTCAGCATTTGTGTGTGCCCATGTAAAGGCCACAAGTCAACCTTGAAAGTTGAACTCCAGGTGCCCTCTGTCTTACTTTTGGAGACAATGTATTTTGGTTACCTATATCTCACCTAGTAAGCTAGACTGGCTGGCCACTGAGCTCCCAAGATACTCTTGTCTCCATCTTCTAGTGCTCATGGTGCAAACATAACCCACCACACTCAGATTTTTACTTGGGTGTTGCAAACTCAAGTCCACAAACTTATGTGGCAAATTCTTTACCAACTGAGCCTTCTACTCTGACCAAATTGATACCATTTTTAAAAGCCATTATGACCCACTCTTGTTAACCAAATACTTCCCTTAACTGACCATGCTGATCACCTTAATGACACTTTGGAGTCTCTGGTCCATCTGCACTGGGTATGCAATCTCCCTTGTGTGATTTGCCATTTTTAGGACCACATGCCTGAGGTTACTTTCTTTTGCTCCATGTGTTCCGTCTCCTGTTACATCCTTGTTAAGCTAAGTTAGGTGACCTTTCCAAACAGACAGGCAATACCTATCTCATGTAAAGCTTTCTGTGTGTCTCTATGAGGCCACTGAATTTACTATGTTAGATTTAGGAAGAAACATCAGCTCTCAAATGGGGGTTAGTCTACATTTGAGTCAATTACTCTATCAAATGTACTAGCTGAGTCCTGGAAAGATGGTAGAGATGTCCCTATGGTGAGTAGCTTTTTCTTTGGATGTCTCTTTCCAATCCTTTTTTTTATTATAGAAAATTCCTGCTATCTCTGAGAGATACAATTATACTTTTGTTTTGAAATGGAGAAAAGGAAAGGAAAAACAAAACAAGAGAATCATGGTTTCTATCAGCCAAGAAAATTCTTGAATCATAAAAAGTGCTATGCCTGATATCCTGAGTCCTGATCAGAAGGAGGAAACTCCCATTGTCCACTGCTGCTCTGTCCAAAGCTCTGGTAGAAGAGATTTCTTCTTTATGAGTTCCTTGTAGTCTCCCTTTACTAGAAGACTTTTAGACCTTCTTGATTTCCCCCTTATATATGTCTTCCATAATGGAGGCAAATTTAATGGAGTATTAGCTCTTTGCATTGTGGCCATAATCACATTTCCACACAATAGGTTAAATTGATAGTTTACATCCTGTGTTTTTGACCAGAGGGAGAGTCAAGCATTTTACTATGTATAAATTTATCTAAACAGAATATTATAAAAACAGATCTGTGATGGTTAGTGCTAACTGTCCACTTGACAGTATCTAAAATCCCCTGGTAGATGAGCCTCTCCTCATGCCTCTAGGGGATTGATTGTTTTTATTGCATTAATTAAGGTGAAAAGATCCATGCACTCTGGAGGGCACCATTCACTTGGTAGGTAATTGTGGGCCTATAGAAGAGCTAAGCTCTGCTAAGCATGCATTTGTTAGTCTCTTCTTCTGAATGTGACATAATATGAGCAGCTGCCTGAAACTCCTGCTGCTGTGAAGCCCATGCCACGATGGACTATAGCCCAGGACTGTAATCAGCTCCTTCTCTTTTAAAATGCTTGTTGTCAAGAGCATTTCATTACAATGGAAAAAAGATCTAAGACAGTGCCCTGTGTCCTTTGGCCATTAGAACACACAATGTCTAAACTCTGCTACTCTGCTCTGCCATTCCCTTGGCACCCAGGAAGAATTTCCTTAAGGCAGTATTTTATGGCTCTCTTGGGCGGGTACTTCTTTTGAGAGTACAGCAGTCCTCTCTCAGGTGCTCTCATCCACAGTCTGCTGTAGCTCGAGAGATAAGGATTCACCACTTCTGGCTCAGGGACAAATGTGGCTCAAAGGGATTTGGGAGGTATCAGGTGAGAGGTGATAGACAAAGAGATACTGAAATGTTTGCCTTCACAAAGGCCATGGAAAGAGAGGGATTTTATTTCTCACATAGGGGTTAAAGTATAAATACATCCTTTCAATGGGGTCAAACAACTCTTTCACAGGGGTCTCATATATATCCTGCATATCAGATATTCACATTACAACTTATAAAAGTAGCAAGATTACAGTTATGAAGTAACAATGAAAATTTTACGGTTGGAGATCACCACATGAGGAACTGTATTAAAGTCTCAAGAATTTGGAAGGTTGAGAACGACTGCTTCAGGCCATGCTGAGTTGACAGTTTAAACCAAGGAGGACAGTCTTCAACACTATCTTAGCTTCTCAGTATTCTTTTCATTCAAATGCACTGATGGATGCTCTGGTGATTTCAAATCTAAATTTGTAAGCTTCAATAGTGTTGATCACGGTTTTAAGTGGACTTTTTTTTCCCCCTACAAACATTTAGATTGCCTTGAGTACCCTAAATGACTCCCCATGCCTTTTGCCACAGCCATGCATAAGGTCTCTATATACTAAAATTAGCATTCTTTTCTGATGTCCTGTTTTTTAAAAAAAAAAATAACAGGAACATAAAACAAAATAAAACAGCAACTTACTTGGAGCAGGGGAAGAGTCATGGATATGTGTGTGTGTGTGTGTGTGTGTGTATATGTATATATATATATATATATATATATATATATATATATGTGTGTGTGTGTGTGTGTGTGTGTGTGTGTATAAATGAGGAAGACAGAACACCTAGAGGCTGACATGCTAACGTTTAAATCACTGGTGAGAAGTAAATTCTTAGAAAATAAAAAATAAAAGAAGCACAGCACTAGAATTAGAATAAGTGGTATAAAAACATCGTTTGAGCTGGCATGACAACTCAGTAGGTGCAGGCACTTGCCAGCTAACCAGAATAACTGAATTTGATTCTTAGATCCCATGCTGTCAAGGGAAAGAACAAACTCACACACATTGTTTCACTTTGTCTTCTATATATACACCATAGCATGCAAGTATACATGCACACTGTGGTGGTTTGAATATGCTTGGTCCAGAGAGCAGCACTATTAGGGAATGTGGCCTTTTTGGAGGAAGTGTGTCACTGCAGGGCCGGACAATGAGATCCTCCTTCTGACCATGTGGGATCCAGTCTTCTAGCAGCCTTCAGATGAAGATACAGAACTCTACACTTCTCCTGAACTGGGCCTGCCTGTATGCTGCTGTGCTCCAGCCTTGCTGACAATGGACTGAACTTCTGTAGCTGTAAGCCAGCCCCAAATAAATGTTGTCCTTTATAAGATGTGCCTTAGTCATCACACACACACACACACACATACACACACAAATAAATAAATAAATAAGTAAATAAATAAATAAATGTTTAAAAGGAGAACCAGTTTCAAATTCAGTCGTTACAACCTGAAATTTAATAAAAGTGGAAAAAAATGGATAGAGACTGAGTGACTTAGCTGGAAAGGTTTAAGCTAGAAGAACATATAAATAAATGGTATAAAATATATGTTTACATATAAATAAATGTTATAAAATATGTTTGCATATTTTAAGCAAATGTGGCTCTAAATGCACACATGTATGAGCTGCTTTTCTACAAAGTTCACAAGAATGATTCTGCCCTCTCAGAGGCATAACTCTTTTTGACTTGCTAGGAAGATCCCGCTTACATTTTTCCTGATTAGATGATTCTCAGAGTAGAACACCTACTGTGGGATTATGTTCATTTTAAGGACAAAAACTCCTGGAAATACATTCAAACTCTAGCCATCCCAGAAGAACCAAGGTATCTTGAAAAGAGATATGTGTCTCTTCCTTCCCTATCAAATTATTGAAAATAATGGTCTGGAAGAAATGGGTTGTCCCCAGGAGTCTCATGCTGGGGAGCAACACATGGCATGAGCCAACCCAGGAAAAGAGGTCTCCAACGAGGTATCTAAATTGGGATAATATTTAATGTAATTCTTATCCTAGAAACTAGACTTATAATGGGTAGTATTTAAAACAATGTCTCTTTAATGACATATTAAAAGTTACACTATTGTGCATTCATATATGAGAACTGGCATCCAGAAAACTTTGCAGCATGAGGATAATGAACTTGGTGTCAATTTGGGAGAAACTAGATTATTTGGCAGTGGAGTTTTGCTTTCCAAAGTTGTGATCGTGTTCTGGTGTTACAAGAGAAACTTAAAAATTATAGTTAAACTGCAGTGTTCCATTGGCTACAGATTTCTGATCAATCACTGGCTCGGGATTTTTAACTCACCCATATTTGTAATTAAAAAAAAATCAAGCAGGTAGAGATGATTGCAAGAGTAATAAAAGAGTTAAAAACAGCTGTAGCACAATACAGGCCTGCTGTCCCTTTTACACAAGCTTTATTGGATACAGTGGTAGAAGCAAATTTAACCCCCCAAGATTGGAAAGGAGATGTCAGTGGGAGTTTATCTAGCAGGGTTCCAATGAACTGCTAAAAGGAGCTGGTAGAATTTTTGGAGATAGAAACCAGATCCTCATACAATCAGGATCTGCCTATGGCTGCTGCCCTGCAGGGGACTACAATACAAGCAATGCTTTCACAGTGCTGAGGTGATAAGGAATGTTTTAAGTATGGAGGCATAGATCATTTTAGGAAAAACTGTCCACTTCAAAACAAACAAACAAACAAAAACGCCAGGCGTGGTGGCACAGGCCTTTAATCCCAACTCTCAGGAGGCAGAGGCAGGCAGATTTCTGAGTTCGAGGCCAGCCTAGTCTACAAAGTGAGTTCCAGTACAGTCAGGGCTATACAGAGAAACCCTGTCTTGAACCTCACACACACACACACACACACACACACACACAACAACAACAACAACAACAACAACAACAACAACAACAAAAACACTATCCAAAAAATAGAGGCATAAATGGCAGCAGAATCATTCCCCTGGAATCTGTCCTTGTGCCAAGCCTCAGGAAGTAGACCCAGATTTAAAACCATTTACATTTGAGTTAATGCAAAGCTCTGAGGGAGTTTAGCAGAGGCTTGTGTGGCTTTCCTCTTGCGTTTGTCTTACTGACTAGCCCCTAGAAAGGTATTTACCAGACCTGCTAACAAAAAAATTGCTCAACTTGATTTAGTTCCCTTGCATCTGCTACTTTCCAAACTTGTTAAGAGTAAGAGAGGACAAAGTGGCTTTGGTTCCTCTGCTGTGTACTGGCTTCAATCTATTATTAATAAGAGACCTAACCTTAAGTTGCAAATTGAAGGGAAAAGTTTTAAAGGATTAATAGATACTGAGGCTGATGTAACAATTATTAGAGGCCTTCAGCTTGGCCTTTATCTGATAGTCTCACTCACCTTCAAGGAATTGGTTATTCCAATAATCCAAAGCAAAGTTCAATAAGATTTATGAAAGGGTTACAAAACTAGGAACTTGTGGGGGCTTTTGTAGTCTAGCTGCCATTCTAGGAAATGCATATAGAATTATTATGGATTTGGAGGATTGTTTTTATATTGTTCCTGTATACCAGGCAGATTGTAGGCCTTACAAGAACAATGAGCCAAACAATCTCATTCTTTACATCATCAAAATAGTAATAGTTTGAGACAACAATTTTGTATTTCTAGAGAATATGTACATCGAATTGGAAAGACTTGTCCTCAGTGTCCTTAATTTCTTCATGTACCACATAATGGTTTAATCCTCTTGGACTTATACCTAATCCATTATTGCAAATGGATGGTACTCACATTTCTGATTTTGGAAAATTAAAATATGTCCAAATCAAATTAAAACAGGAAATGGAACTACTATTACAGTCAAGCATCTGAGATGTTTGTAGATAGATATTACCCATATTACTGGGATTCCTTATTATCCAAAAGGAAAAGATTTTGAAAAACAGGCCCATGAAACTTCAAAACAATATCTTCATAAAAAACAAAAAAGGGGGGATTATATCCCTATACAAAACATCATTTAATTCATGCTTTTTATTTTTAAAATTTGGATGCAAAGGAACTCTCTGCTGAGAGTCTATGGCACCCTACAACTAGGCATACTTATGCCTAGGTGAAATGGAAGGATCCACTTACTGACATATGGCAGGATCTATATCAGATATTTAATATGGGGAAGAGGGCATGTTTGTGTTTTTTCTGCAGGATGCTGAAGGAGCATGCTAGCTGTCAGAGTGATTGGTGTGGCATGCTGATGCTGGGCCAATGAATGATGCTGATCTGTGAGTTTGCTGAGTGACCTGACAATGGTGACAGGAAAACTGTACTGGACATATGTTCTTGACCCACCTTTGCTTGCCTATATTCCAGAATAAACACGCTGCCTTGCTTCAAGCTTTAGACATTTTGGGACTGTGCAAACTGACTCAGAAAGATGAATCAAAAAGAGAAGTTATAATGACTCTTTGCTCCTTTCATGTGACCAGATATACTGACTCAATCATGGACAGGTCTAGAAATCAATCCAATATTGGCAAAAAGGAAATGACAGAGTTCTGGACACTTTCAGAGACATATCTGGAAGTTAGTTGCAGCTCTTTATGAAGTTATATATGCAGTGAATAAAATTGGACAGGATCTGGATTTTGAACAAGTATTACTGCATGTGTTTAAGCTCCTAATTTTTTATTCCTTCAACAGGGAGGACTGTGTACAGCCCCCAGTAAACAATATAACTTTTACATCGATCATTCAGGAATAGTAAAGGATTCTATGACTAAAGGTTGGGAAGGACTCACCAAAAGGAAAAGAGAAAAAGAACAGAATCAGGGATGATTTGAATCATGATTCTCTACTTCCCCATGGCTTATACCTTTAATTTCTACACTGCTGGGACTATTAAATATAATTTTGTTGCTATAAATTTTGGACCGTGTATCTTCAACAGATTGGTTCCCTTCACACAGAATAGTTTTCAGCAAACTCAACTATTAACCATGGCAGTTATTTATCACTATGAAGAAATGCATTTAGGATCCTTCAGTCACCATCTGCACCCAGGAGATAAGGCTATTTTCATGGCCCTCTGTACACTGGTCCTACCAGGAGAGAGGTGGTCTCACAGGAGTGCTGACACAGGCTTACAGGCCCACAGGAGGAACAAGTTCCAGCCAGAGTCAGAAGACCAATTAACATCAAAGATAACCAGATGGCAAAAAGCAAATGTAAGAACCTTACCAACAGAAACCAAGACTACTTAGCATAATCAGAACTCAATTCTCCCATCACAGCAAGTCCTGGAAACCCCCAACACACTGGAAAGGGAAGACTTGGATGTAAACTCACATCTCATGATGCTGATAGAGAACTTTAAGAAGGACATAAATATGGCTGGTGAGATGGCTCAGTGGGTAAGAGCACCCGACTGCTCTTCTGAAGGTCCTGAGTTCAAATCCCAGCAACCACATGGTGGCTCACAACCATCCATAAGGAGATCTGACTCCCTCTTCTGGAGTGTCTGAAGACAGTTACAGTGTACTTACATACAATAAATAAATCTTAAAAAAAAAAAGAAGGGCATAAATAATTTCCTAAAAGAAATACAAGAGAACACAGGTAAACATCCAGAAGCCCTTAAAGAGGAAACACAAAAATCCCTTAAAGAATTACAAGAAAACATAACCAAAAAGGCAAAGGAATTGAAGGAAAAACATCCAGGATCTCAAACTGAAAGTAGATACAATAAGGAAATAACAAAGACAGACAACTCTAGAGATAGAAAACCTAGAAAAGAGATCAGGAGTCAGAGATGCAAGCATCACCAACAGAATACAAGATAGAAGAGAGATTCTCAGGTACAGAAGATACCACATAAATTTTACTTTGACAAGTATGGAGTTTCCTTCCTTATCTTTGATAACTTTAGGTGGAAAGTCAATTTTATTCAATATTAGAATGACATCATACTCATCAAAGGAAAAATCAACCAAGAAGAACTCTCAATTCTGAACATCTATGCTCCAAATGCAAGGGCATCCACATTCATAAAAGAAACTTGACTGAAGTTTAAAGCACACATTGCACCTCCCACAATAATAGTGGGAGACTTAACACCCCACTCTCATCAATAGACAGATCAGGGAAACAGAAACAAAATAGAAATGCAGTGAAACTAACAGAGGTTATGAAACAAATGGATTTAACACATATCTACAGAACATTTTATTCTAAAACAAAAGAATATACCTTCTTCTCAGCACCTCACAGTACCTTCTCAAAAACTGACAATATAATTGGTCACAAAACAGAACTCAACAGATATAAGATGATTGAAATAATCACATGCATCCTTTCAGATCAACATGGACTAAGGATGATCTTCAATAACAACAAAAACAACACAAAGTCCACACACACCAGGAAGCTGAACAACACTCTACTCAATGATAACTTGGTCAAGGAAGAAATAAAGAAAAAAGTAAAGACTTTTCATAATTTAATAAAAATAAAGCCACAACATACCCAAACTTATGGAACACAATGAAACCAGTGAGGAAGCTCATAGCTCTAAGTGCCTCCAAAAGGAAACTGGAGAGAGCTTACACTAGCAGCTTGACAGAACACCTGAAAGTTCTAGAACAAAGAAGCAAATGCAGCCAAGAGGAGTAGCCAGCAGGAAATAACCAAAATCAGGAATGAAATCAACAAAGTAGAAACAAAAAGAACTACAAAAAGAATCAACCAAACCAGGAGCTGGCCCTTTGAGAAAATTAACAAGATAGATAAACCCTTATCCAGACTAATCAGATGGCACAAAGACAGCATCCAAATCAACAAAATCAGAAATGAAAAGAAAGACATAACAACAGAAAACAAGGAAATAAACAACAAAACAAAACAAAACAAAACCATCAGATCTTACTACAAAAGCCAATACTCAACAAAACTGGAAAATCTGAATGAAATAGATAATTTTCTAGACAGATACTAAATACCAAAGTTAAATTAAAATCAGATAAACCATATAAACAGTCCCATAAACTCTAAAGTAATGGAAGCAGTCATTAAGAGTATCCTAACCAAAAAAAAAAAAAAAAAAAAAATGTCTAGGAATAGTTGGGTTTAGTGCAGAGTTCTATCAAACCTTCAAAGAAGACCTAAAACTAATACTCTTCAAACTATTCCACAAAATAGAAACATAAGGAACAGTACCTAAATCGTCCTATGAAGCCACAATTACACTGATACCTAAAGCATGCAAATGAAAGAAAATTAAAATTCAAGGTCCATGACTCATGCAACTTGCTATTTAGGAGGGTTTTTGGGGCCTAGAGCAAAGAACAAAGGCTGTTAAGTCATCCCAGGAAACAACTAGCCATACAAATAGGGAAGACATTCAAGAATGTCCAGACTGGCCGGTGCCTCCCGATCTCCTGCCCTTCTGACATGGGTTAAATGTTAACCAGATGCTCTGCTGTTACCTTGATCTGCATGTACAGTTTGCTGATGTTAAAACTGTCCAATTGTGTGAAGCCACACTAATTCTTCCCCTACCCCAACTCTTTTCCTATATAAACTCCTAACTTTTGAGCCTCATCATTGACACCTCTGTCTCCTGCCTGAGATACATGTCGGGCCGGAGCTCCATCATTAAACTACCTCGTGTGTTTGCATCAAGACAGTCTCTCGTGATTCTTTGGGTGCATGCTATCTCATGACTTGGGTGGGGGTATCCCTACGGAGGTCTTTCACAAATACCCAACAAAGAAAGAGAATTTCAAACCAATTTCCCTTATGAATATTGATGCAAAAATACTCAATAAAATTCTGACAGACTGAATCCAAGAACACCTCAAAATGATCAGCCATCATGATCGATCATATAGACTTCATTTCAGGGATGCAGGGATGGTTCAATACACAGAAATCCATCAACATAGTCCACTATATAAACAAACTCAAAGATAAAATCCACATGATCTTTTCATTAGATTCTGTGAAAGCATTTAACAAATCCAACACCCCTTTGTGATAAAAGTCTTGGAAAAATTAGGAATTCAAGGCCCATACATAAACATTGTAAAATCAATATACAGCAAACAAGTATCCAACATCAAACTTAATGGAGAGAAACTTGAAGCAACCCCACTAAAATCAGGGACTAGACAAGGCTGCCCACTCTCTTCCTACCTACTCAATGTAGTATTGAAGTCCTAGCCAGAAAAATTAGACAACAAAAGGAGATCAAAGGGATACAAATCGGAAAGGAAGAAGTCAAAATATCACTATTTGCAGATGATATGATAGTATACATAAGTGACCCCAAAAATTCCACCAGAGAGCTCCTAAACCCGATAAAGAACTTCAGTGAAGCTGGATATAAAATTAAGTCAAACAAATCATTGGCCTTCCTCTACTCAAACAGTAAACAGGCTGAGAATGAAATTAGGGAAACAACACACTTCACAATAGTCACAAATAACATAAAATATATTGGTGTGTGTGACTCTAACTAAGAAACTGAAAGATGTGTATGACAAGCACCTCAATTCTCAGAAGAAGAAATCAAAGAAGATCTCAGAAGATGGAATGATCGCCCATGCTCATGGATTGGAAGAACTATTATAGTAAAAATGGCCATCTTGTTGAAAGCAATCTCCAGATTTATTGAAATCCCCATCAAAATTCCAACTCAATTTTTTTTGTTGTTATTTTTTGTTTTATTTTGTTTTTTTGAGACAGGGTTTCTCTGTTCAGTCCTGGCTGTCCTGGAAATCACTCTGTAGACCAGGCTGGCCTGGAACTGAGAAATCCACCTGCCTCTGCCTCCGAAGTGCTGAGATTACAGGCATGTGCCACTACTGCCTGGCCAACTCAATTCTTGAGAGTTAGAAAAAGCAATTTTCAAATTCATTTGGACCTATAAAAATCCCAGCATAGTGATAACCATTCTCAACAATAAAAGAACTTCTTGCAAAATCACCATCCATGACCTCAAACTGTACTACAGAGCAATTATGATAAAAAATAATAAATAAATAAGTAAACAAACAAACAAACAAACCACCTGCATGGTATTGGTACAGTGACAGGCAATTAGATTAATGGAAAAGAATTGAAGATCAAGAAATGAGCCCACACAACTACAGTCACTTGACCTTTGACAAAGGAGCTAAAACTATCCAGTGGAAAACACTGCATTTTCAACAAATGGTGGTGGTTCAGCTTCTGGTAGCATATAGAAGGATGCAAATTGATCCACATTTATCTCCCTGTACAAAGCTCAAATCCAAGTGGATCAAGGACCTTCACATAAAACCAGATACAGTGAAGCTAATAGAAAAGAAAATGGGGAGGAGTCTCGAGCACATGGGAACAGGGGAAAATTTCTGGAACAGAACACCAATAGCTTATGCTCTAAGATAAAGAATTGACAAATGGGACCTTATAAAATTACAAAGTTTCTGCAAAGAACACTGTCAATAGGACAAAATGAGAACAAAGATTGGGAAAAGATCTTTACCAATCCTATATCCAATAGAGTGCTAATATCTAATATATACAAAGTCTCAAAAAGTTAGACTCCAGAAAACCAAATAATCCTATTAAAAAATGGAGTGCAGAGCAAAACAAAGATTCTCAACTGGAGAATATCAAATGGCTGAGAAGCACCTAAAGAAATGTTCAACATCCATAGTTATCAGGGAAATGCAAATCAAAACAACCCTGAGATTCCACCTCACACAAGTCAGATTAGCTAAGTTCAAAAACTGAGGTGACAACAGATGCTGGCAAGGATGTGGAGAAAGAGGAACACTCCTCCATTGTTGGTGGGATTGCAAGCTTGTACAACCACTCTGCAAATCAGTTTGGTGGTTCCTCAGAAAATTGGACATAGTACTACCTGAGGACCCAGCTATACCACTCCTGGGCATATATCCAGAAGATGCTCCAGCATGTAATAAGGACACATTCTTCACTATGTTCATAGAAGTCTTTATAATAGCCAGAAGCTGGAAAGAACCCAGATGTCCCTCAACAGAGGAATGGATACAGAAAATGTGGTACATTTACACAATGGAGTACTACTCAGTTGTTAAAAACAATGAATTTATGAAACTCTTAAGCAAATGGATGGAACTAGAAAATATCATCCTGAGTGAGTAATCCAATCAGGAAAGAACACACATGGTATGCACTCACTGATAAGTGGATATTAGCCTAGAAGCTTGGAATACCCAAGATACAATTCACAGACCACATGAAGCTCAAGAAGAAGGAAGACCAAAGTGTGGATACTTCGGTCCTTCTTAGAAGGGGGAACAAAATATCCATGGGAGGAGATACAGAGACAACATGTGGAACAGAGACTGATGGGAAGACCACACAGAGACTGCCCCACCTGAGAATCCATCCCATATAAAGTCATCAAACCCAGACACTATTGTGGATGCCAAGAAGTGCATGCTGACAGGAGTCAGATAAAGCTGCCTCCTGAGAGGCTCTGCCAGTGCCTGACAAATACAGAATGGATGTTCTCAGCCAACCATTGGACGGAGCACAGGATCCCCAATGGAAGAGCTAGAGAAAGGACCCATGGAGCTGAAGGGGTTTGCAGCCCCATAGGAGGAAAAACAATATGAGCCAACCAGTACCCCCAGAGCTCCCAGAGACTAAATTACCAACCAAAGAGTACTCATGGAAGGACTTGTAGCTACAGTCGCATGCATATTTATCAGAGGATGACTTTGTTGGACATCAGTGGGTGGAGAGGCCCTTGGTTCTGTGAAGGCTCTATGTGCCAGTGAAAAAAAAATGCCAGGCCCAGGAAGTAGAAGTGGGTAGGTTGGTGAGCAGGGGAAGAGGAGAGGGGATAGTGGTTTTTTGGAGGGGAAACCAGGAAAGGAGATAACAACTGAAATGTAAATAAAGAAAAAATATAATATAAAAAGGAAGAGATTAGATAATATTGTTGTATCTTTTCTGTTTTTTTTTTTTTTTCATGACAAAACAACACAAAATCAACAAAGATTTAATGAAGGAACAGTTTCTATTGGTTCACAGCTCCAGGACACAGTCCACCATGGCAATGAAGGCAGGGCAGCAGGAGCTTAAGGCAACTGGGAACATGCCATCAGCAGTTAGGAAGCAGAAGGAGGAGAATGCTGGTGCCCAGCACCCTCTCTAACTCAGCCCATGAAACAGTGTTGACTATGCTTAGGGTTTATCTTCCCATCCCAATTAATCCAGTCAAGAAAATACCTAAAGAGGCTCCTATCCTAGGTGATTATAGTTTCTAGCAAGTTGACGAAAGATAGATATCACCACATATAACAAAGGAAGACACGGAGTGAACAGAGAAAATGGAAGACAGTGATATGGGTGCATTAGAATAGCATTAATACATAAATACTCAGTAACAAATTAGCTGGAGAATTTGATCAAAGCATGGAACCTGGGACATAACTGGAAAGGAAAGGAAAAGTACAAGGAATTCATTAAGAAAAAAGACACAGGGAGGGCTCTGTCTCTTCCACACACTAGCTGGCAACAATGTTTCCCTCTCTGCCTAGCCCCAAAGATACTGCCAAGTACCCAGCACCTATGCTGGTCAGATTATGCTCATCTGAAGCTTTCAATTTATTCTGGGATGCCTGCTACTTCATGGAGAGACAAAGCCTTCTCCTATGCCTGTTTGTGAGTCTATAATGCTCTAAGACTCCCCCAAGTACTCAAATTCCAGAATAATGTGGTTTTCTTTCTCATATCCCCCAAAATATGTTACAGACTTCAGTTTGCCAAACTCTGGGATATCAGAGAGCTACTGGTATAAATGGAGAAGTCAATGCCTCTCCCCATACCCCAGTCACATCCTGCAAGTCACACATTAACAGGATGCCTTCTTTCCATATCCCCTTTTGCTGGGGGGGGGGGGCTAAGATTAACTTCTTCACTTTTGGGGGGAGACCCAAAATCCTTTCTCTTTTGATCCCCATTCTACTTTTCCAGACATTAAATAAATCATGTGACCATGAGTTATGCCTCAGTATCCTAAATTAAGTTTAAGACCCGACAAGTGAGCAAATACTGCTAATTAATTAGCTATGACCTCTTTTGCTGAAACATTGAATGATTATCTTAAATAACATCAAAACAATTTAAACACAGGGAGAAAATTATCCCTGAGTCTATAGATTTTCTCACAAGGACATCACAGAAGACTGAAGAGTTGATAATGCTATTGATTGAAACAATCCCTCCACAGAACACATTACTGACAATAATCAAAAGAACAAGACTTCACACAGAGATGCATAGTCAGATCAATGTAGCAAATTGTCAAACCTACATATAAATTGTTATACGCAAATTATTCTTTGAGAAAGATATACATTCAGGCACTGGAAATGTGATCAATGGGAAAAAGCACATAGGGTGTGCTCAAATAACACGAGGAAATGTGCAGAAAACAGAGCTCATGATACCAAAGTAAGCCAAGCCACCTCCTCACTACATTAACATATCTGAATAATCAAAAGGCTAGAATCTATTTAAATTTTTGTGTGAGATGTGTGAGAAACATCCCCAAGCATGTGGGAACACTTAGTGATATATGTGCTCAATTGAATGATGGATTGTTAAATAGCATGTCTATCCCTTGCTAGACTATTCTAAACATATTTGCATGCACATATGGAGAAGTCTTCTAAACACATTTTCTCTATGTTATGGAACTTGGGGGTAGCATCCTGATCCCCAAGCAGATTCTACTATCCATCTTTACTAAGTCAATTAAAAGAACCAAATTAAAAGGAAAAAGCAGAGAAAAGAAATTTATTCAATATGGACACATTAGGAACAGAGACAAAAGAAAGCCACAAAGGACTGGAACAGTGGGTTAGTGGTTCTCCTCTTGCAGAAGACCCAGGTTTGTTTCCCAGCATCCACATTGTAATTCACAATCTCTTATAACCTTAGATCCATAGGATGTGATACCCTTTTCTGACCTCAGACACCACACACAAGGTACTCATACATATGTGTAGAAAAACAATCACAAAAAGTAAAATGAATAATTTTAATTTTTAAAATTTTATATATATAAATATTATACATGTATAATATGTGTATATATATTTTATAGGGATCCAATGAACTTCATGAGTATATCTTTCACAGGGTCCTGAAATGAGAATAAAGTTTAAAAAGAGGGTCATGGATATGCATATTTAAGCAGTCCTAGTGAAAGTGCTTCTATCCACCACTGATTCGTCTTATCCTGTGAGGTGGTATCAATGCAAAAAATACACCACTCTCATTTTAAAGTAAGAGATGATTTATTCACTGCAATTTAGTGAGTATGACCCAGGAACACAGACTTATGTTATTCCAAATTCTGTGTTCCAACATGGAGGCCGTTTTGAAGAAACAGAAAAAAAAGAAAGTCATAGACCAAGGCAAGTTTATAAAATAGTGTTAGCCACATCAAGGGGGTGGTTACAGCAAGATAAAGGAAGCTTTTCTATAGTTCTAAGATGCTGTATGATGACGATCTTAGCATTGAGGTTGATAGAAGCACTGGTTTACTAAGTTTATAGTCTTAATGATCAGATTAAGAGCCTGAGGTATCTCTAGAATAGCATCATTTAGCCAGACCTGTCATACCCAAAATGTTTTCAGCTATTCCTGGTATTAGAATTAAAGATGCCTCACACTCCTTTGGATCTTAGTTTCAGGATACTAATGAGTGGGGACAGAAAACACAGCTGCCACCACCCAGGATTCCAGAGAGACACATGTGTCCCTCATTTTGGCTTCCAGATTATTAAAATAATGGGCCACAAGGAATTTGAAATTTCTCTAGAGTCTCATAAAGTAAAAAGGAAGAGGCAGACACATTGTGCCAGCCAGAGGGAGAGCCTCTCTTCCAGCAAGAGATTTTACAGGCTTCTCACAGCCTCCCTGACCACCTTGTAGAGCCACTGTTCTAGTTCCGCTTAGGCTGTCTTTTGTCTTTCTTCCTAATGTATCCATATTGAATAAAACTCTTTTCTTTGCTTTTTCCTTTTAATTGGGTGCTTTTAATTGGCTTATGAAACTGGGGTCCAGACAATGATGATGGGTAGGTGGACACCATGAGCAGAACTTCTTAGTGATGCCTACCCAATCTTCTCCTTACAACTAAAACTCACGTCAGGACCCTGAAGGTGGTCCTGGGTATGAGATGTCACTGGACATTTGCACTTTTTTCATCTTCCTAATATGTTGACATTGACTGAAATTTTGTTTCCTGCTGTTTGCTATTCCTTGCTCTGCCCTAGTTTGTGAGGGCTGCCAGGGAAGGCCCTGTGTCTGACCTTACTAACACTATTAACAGTCATTAAGTAGAATGCCTACTTCTAATCTTATGGCATTGAATAATAAATGTCATTAGAATCAATGGATAGAGGAGGCTGATTCCTAACCACGAGCCTAACAAGGAGCAATTATAAATATTATTTGAAATAAAGCAAACCTTGAATCTTTCTAAGACAAAAAAGAAGAAGACTTCTTCATAAGATTTTCCAACACTGAATTTGTTTAGCTAGCAAATAGCTATGCCTGAGTAAGCGTAGTTTGTCAGGCTATTAAACACATTGTACTGTAGCTTACACGCACTGTAGATGAGAACCTGATCCAAAATGGGATAAAGGGAAGGGTGCCATTAGGCCAAGACCCCACCCAACTAAACTTCCAACTTATAAAAATATGGGCCTAAGGAATTTTCAGCCTTAAGAATCAACAACAAAGGTCTTCAGCAAGAGCAGAACCACTGAGCCACTGTTCTAGTTCCGCTTAGGCTGTCTTTTGTCTTTCTTCCTAATGTATCCATATTGAATAAAACTCTTTTCTTTGCTTTTTCCTTTTAATTGGATGCTTTTAATTGGCTTATGAAGTATGGATGGTAGAGCCTGGCATGGAAAACAGGATGTGACCCCCCAACTTCCATAACATGTATTCTTACTTAATCTCAACATAAGGCTGTTAATATTAACAGATTTTTCTTAAAGCAATTAGGAGATAATCTAAGACACTAAAATGATCTCTTCTTCTATGGAAGCCTTAAGTTTCTTCTATGGAATTTGAAACTGCAATCAGGAGACTAGCACAAATGCCAACCAATAACTTCACAATGTCACATAAACACAGAGCAAAACCCTACTATGGTATTTAGGCAGAAATCTGTGGTTCCTCTTACTAATGTGAAAATAGCTTCCAATCACTGACAGCTGAGTGACAAGACAAGATTCTGCATCTGACACGACTATTGTATCCTGCTGATTCTCAAATTAAAGCCAAACAAAGGAACTTAACAAGCTCACAAAGACCCACAATCAAAGGCGCTCCTCTGTGGGTTGAAAAATAAATTGTAACTGCTGTTTGTTTTAAATTCATATTGAAGAGTACATGTGAAGTCTTTCCAGGGAGGGAAAAAAAATATAACGTTTCTTCCTGTGTTGCTGACTGCTACTGGATGATATGAAAGAATTCATCATAAATTTTATGCATCATTTAATAATGTTTTGGTATTGAAATGTTGATTTAACCACCAACTGTTTTTATGAAAAGATTTTAGTTCATGTAAATTAAAACTGCAGGTGAGAACATAGCATGAATAATTGTGTGTATGGGTGGCGGGGGTGGGAGGGGTGGGTGGGCATTTTACCAAACTGGCCACATAGAAATCTATTTCTCCCAGCTTCTATGCAGCAAATAAAAACAACATCTGTTGTTTGTGTGGGCACCAGTGACCAAAAGCAAATATCTGATCAACTGGAGATACAGTTACAGGTGGATTTGAGTGGCCTGATATATGTGCTGGGAATCAAATCAGGGTCCTCTGCAAAAGCAAAGAGCATTCTTAGCCACTGAGTCACCTCTTCTTTCCCAAAATAATTCTGTTTAATTTCAATATTTACTTAATTGTGCTGAATACTAACCCTCAGGCCTTGCACAGCTCAAACACTCTACTCCGCGCTAATTCCCAGGCTTCTTTTAATGTTTGTTTGTTTCTTTCTTTGTTTAAGACATGGTTTCACTAAGTTGCCCAAGCTGACTTTCAAACTAGAATCTTACCACCATATCCTCCAGAACAGCTGGGAATACAACACCTGTGCCCTCAAGCCCAGATAGTTAGTTTATTTTATATGCCCTTTTTGCTATGATGATTTTTCCCAAGTAATGCCAAATTTTTCTGTTAAGATTAAAATCCTGGGATTCTTTTCTCTCTCTCTCTCTCTCTCTCTCTCTCTCTCTCTCTCTCTCTCTCTCTCTCTCTCTCTCTCTCTGTCTCTCTCTCTCTTTCCTTCTTTCTTCCTTTTTTTTTTTAACATACGTTACCATCATCCTGTTCCATTCTCACACCCTGCTGTTCACACGGGCATGCAGCAAGCATCCTCCATTCTACACTCACTATAGCATTCATTGCTACATTGTCTGGTAGAGAATACTGTTGTCTGCACTCTTGCTTCCTGCCCTGCTGCTACTGTGCCTTTCTGGGAACTTCTCTGCTGTATGTCTGGGATGAAGATTCCATGGCCCATTTACTCATACACCCTTCTTGCCTCTAAAGCCAGAATAGCATTAATGGCACTGACAAATTTTACTACCAACTTGGGATGAACCCTTGAATCCTTCAACCATATTTGTAGTATCTTTCCTTTGTTGTTGATTCTTAAGGCAGAAAATTCCTTAGGCTTTTTAGTTTTATTCAAGCTTAGCTTGGTGCAGTCTTGGCCTAATGGTTCCCTTCCCTTTATTCCATTTTGGATCAGGTTTATCCTTAATCTCACCTTGTTCAGTGAAAGCCTTGACTCCAATATTATATTTCATGGTGTTTTTTTCTCTTTAATATGTGTATTAGATTATATCTATGTATTCAATTAACATATGTATTATTCTCTTTAATCTATGTACTTTGTAATCCTTTTTGCCCCCACTTGCTCTTTTTTATTGGATATCTGCATAAGAGTGGTTACCAGTAATCATGTGATGGAGTCAATATTACATGTCTTGAAATCTCCTCTGCCAACGATATCAGTCCATGACTTTTCAGATTAGTCTTAGGAACTGTCTTAGGACAAGGGCAAAAAGTCGCCATATTCATTACCAAAATATCACAAAAATGGTCTTTAGCCACACTGCTAATGTCATTCCCCTCTGAAGTCTCCTGAGCTGAGCCTCGAAGTCCACATAGCTCCAACACTATCTTCTATCCTACTACAATGGCCCATTAAGAACTATGTACAATGTTTAACTGTTTTTCTGGCCCAAAGCCCTACAGTCTTCTATATTCCTTCAAAAACAAACAAACAAAACCTCCACATGGTCAGGATTGTTAAAACAATGGTCCCTAGTAACAACTTCTTAGTTACTTTTCTATTGCTGTGATAAGCACCAGACCAAAGAAACATATAAAAGAAAGTATTTAATTTGGGCTTACAGTTTCTGAGGATCAGAGTCCATTATGATGGAGCAAAGAAATAGGTGAGATAAAGTAAATGTAAAACATATACCCTAAGGGAGATATTCTCACTTAAACCACCACAAGAAAACAAATCCAAACCATGGCTGTGAGCTAGAAATTAAATTGAAGGGGGAACAGCCACCTTAAATGTGAGCATCATAATAGCATGAGCTAGGGTCCTAGAGCACTTAAAAGACTAATCAGCCCTTACCTCTGCATCCATACATGACTCCATGGATAGATTTGACTGGCATAGCAAGGGAATGAAGAAAAAACAAATATAAACAAACAGATGGACAGAAAACTGGGACCTGGTAGACTAGGCTCTGTGCTAGGCAAAGTTATTACATATAGATGAATAAGTAGGCTGGGTTATTGCAAACATAGATAATAAAGCAAGGTTTACAATATATAGCTGAACAGAGAAGCAAGTTTATTCCTGAAAATTCAATTAAACAAATACCTTTTAGAGACAAAGGAAAATAGACAAAAAATGGAAATTAATGCTGGAGGTAAAGATTATAAAACAAGAAGCTTAAAGAAAAGAGAAAAGAACAGGTGGGAGGAGTCACAAAATATCTCAGTCAAAGGTATCTGATGTCAAGCCTGATAACTTGAGTTCAAACCTTAAAACCAACAAGGAGGAAAGAAAGAACTGACTTCTATAAGAAGTCCTCTGACCTCCACATGAGTGCTGCAATACTCATGCACATGCACACAGGCACACACATACAAAATAAAATTTTAAAAACTAAGGGGATTGCATTTTCAAGTATAAGTAAATGTAAGACCTTGTTACATTGAACACTAATGCAGATAAAATCAATGTACACTCAAATGAATTGCATAAACACAATGACTGTAATTAGCATTTATCAAAGACATTTAGGGAAGCATTATATAATGAATGCTTAGAGGGACAGGTGAGTTCATGCAAAAGAATTTTATTGTGATATTTTATTTCAAACAGAATCTTTCCTGCTTATCCTTGTGTTTCTTTCTATATATTTTGTTTTGATGATACTATAAATGTTTGATTTCATTTTTTATTCACTAAATATCCTGGTTGGAAAAACATGAGCTTTGAGTATCTGGATTCCCATATATACCTTTACATTTCAGAAATGTTCCATTATTTATTTAAATAAATTTTCTACCCCTTTCTTTGTTCTCCTCCTGGAATTTCCACTGTGAAACATTTTTGCATTTAATCGCATCACCCCTGTCATAGAATTTATTGCATATCTTCATACATGCCCTCCTTTTACCTGGACAATTTCAAATGGCCGGTGTTCAAGTTCATAGATGCTTTCTTCCATCTGGATGAGACTTTTTTTAAATCCCATTAAATTCCATTCCTGTTTCCATTGGCTCTTGTTGGTTATGCTTGTTTCTTTCTTTCTTTCTTTCTTTCTTTCTTTCTTTCTTTCTTTCTTTCTTTCTTTCAATTTTCTCTTTTGAATTTCTAGCACCACAGAAACTACACAGAAAACTGTTTTCCTGGTAATGTTGAGTTTTCTGTATGCATTCTCTTGAAGACCACTAAACATCCTAAATACAGTCACTTTTAATTCTAGTTGTGGAGACATACAAATTTCTACTTCTTTTATTTATTCTTTTTGTTTTGTTTTGGTTTGTATTGTTTTTTTGATTTAGTTTGTTTTTCAAGACAGGGTTTCTATGTGTAGCATTTGGTTTGGATTGGTTTTTTGTTTTAGTTTGTTTTTCAAGACAGGGTTTCTCTGTGTAGCCCTGGCTGTCCTGGAACTAACTCTGTAGACCAGGCTGACCTACTCAGAAATCCACCTGTCTCTGCCTCCCAAGTGCTGGGATTAAAGACTTGTACCACCGGCTTTTATTTATTCTTTAAAATTTATTCTTTGTTAGTTTTATATACACAGATATTATATTTTGGTTATTTTTAACCCCATCCATGACCTCATCTCATCCCTTGAGTTTCCTCTGAACAGTCCCTTCCTGATGTTTCCTTTATACTTTGATGGTTTTTTTAAAGGTGAGACTCCATGAGTAAATCAATTTATAGGAAAAATATGATGGAAGGATAAAACAGACTCAAGTGTAAAATGAATTATTTTAGTATAAATGTAAACAGTGGCTGTATTTCTTTACCTTTGCTAGCCCCCAATAACAACACAGAGGAACCAAGATTTATTTCAAGCTTCATCTTAATACCTGGGCAGTTGGATGACCTATCTTAACCCCTTATGCTATTCTGGCTACCTCCCAGTCCCATTCCCATGATACTTACAGTTTAATATTGTTCCAGTTCCTCTGCTTCAGATGTTTCTTGCCATGGTGTCTTCTCAGACCCTCTCCCCCTTGTGGCTAATCTCAAACTCCCTTCCTTTGCCTTGTCTCTCCTTCCCCTGACTGACAGAAGTTTCCACTCTATTATTTCCTGTTAGTTTAATATTCTCATAAATCTTTATCCAAATTCTTTAAGTTGACCATTACTCCTTTAAAGCTAGAACACTTTAAATAATTATTTTACTTATAATCACATGTATGTGTGTGGGTTTGTAGATTTGAGTGAAGGTTCTTGTGGAGACCATAAAAGGACATTGAATTCCCTGTAGGTAGTTACAGGTGATGGTGAACCACCTGTCATGGATACTAAACTCCTGTCCTATTAAAAGGCTACATGAACTCCATTTTCCCAATTCTAGAAACCCCTTGTGAATTTCCTAAGATCTAAGCAGTTGCTCAAGACTGAATCTGTTTGTAACAATGTCGGGTCTTATTGCCTAGGAATATGATGCAACTCTCCTTTTATAAGGGCTTTAATTATTTTCAGCAATAATTTATAGTGCTTTGGTCTAAAAAAATCATGAATGTAATACACTGGCTTAAATCATAGATATTGAATGCTTGATGCTACTGAAAACTGCATTTCATTTCCAAGTTATACATTGGTAAAATGTAGAAGTAAAATTAAGTTTTGTGGTTTTGATCTTACACACTAATGATCTTGACAAACGCTTCCTACTCTTAGTAGGTCGTTCTGCAAAATCCGTGGTTGTCACAACATGAATAATGCTTTTAATGATACCAAATTTTAATTCTTGGAAGCTTCAGAAGGCATCTTATATGACAAAGGAAAACAAAACATTGTAGATGTGATTAAATTATTGTCTGGGTTATTACAATGATCTCTACATGCAATCAATTGTAGTCTTACAAAATGCAGGCTCAGGCCCAAAGAAGGCCATATAAAGACAGAGAGGAGACAGGGTTGAGGAAACTGGCTGTGAAGACTGGATCAGCAAGGCTCTAAGCCAAATAGTACTAAAGCCACCAGATCCTTGAAGCCAAGAAGCATATCCTCTCTCACACTTATAAAGGGAACATAGTCCTAATGACATGGACATTTGGGACCAGGAAAATACAATGCCAAACTTCAGTCCTATAGACTTGCATTAGGGGTGTAGCTCCAATGGTTGTGTACTTGTCTAGAATGTACAAAGCCCTGCATTTTACCCCCAGAAGTATATAACCCCATTAGCACCGCATGCAGGAAGTTGACTGAGAAGTATCAAATGTTCAAAGTTCTTCAGATACATAGAAAATTTAAGGCTAGTATATAGTAATGGAGTTACTTTTGTATCCTATTTCATAGTCACACTAAATATTAGTTGGGGTGATTTGAATGAGGAATGTCCCCCATGGACGGAAGGGTTTGAACACTTGGTCCCAGTTGGTGGTGCTATTTGCTGCCAGAAGCACTTTGTTCCCGGCAAGCTCAGAGAGTTTTGTAGCCTTAGCCCACCTCCAGGTCACTCTCTCTGCTTCATGTTTGTAGTTAAAGATGTGATCCCTTAGCTTCCTGCTCTTGCTGCCAAGCCTACTACCTGCTGCCCTGGCTGAGCCAGGCACTGGTGGCACACACCCTTAATCCCAGCACTTGGGAGGCAGAGGCAGGCAGATTTCTGAGTTCAGGGCCAGCCTGGGCTACAGAGTGAGTTCCCTGTCACAAAGGACTCTTATTCCTCTGGAACTGTAAGCCCGGATGAATTCTTTCCTTCATGAGTTGCTTTTGTCACAGTGCTTTATCACAAAAGATAAGAAACCACTGTGTGTGTGTGTGTGTGTGTGTGTGTGTGTGTGTGTGTGTGTGCGCGCGCGCACCAATGTGCAGGCCCACTCTGTCCTACTCTTTATATATACTTCATATAATCTGCAAACATAAATATTTTTACTTCTTCTTCCCCCAATTTTATACTTCTCTTATTCAATGTCTTATCATTCTAATGTAATGTTTAATTGAAGTTGTGAGAGCAATATCTTTTTCTTTTTCTTGGTATTTTGAGAAAGGAATTTCATATTATAGTAGTCATTGCCAATTGTTTTGTTTTGGTTGTTTCTCTTGGACATTTTCTTGTTAATATTTGTTAAGCTCTTATATTTTTAAAAATAAAATATAATTAATTTATTCTTTCCCATTTACTTTCCTCCCCTAACCCCTCTAGCCTGTTTGTAATTTCATAAATGTATATAGTTTTGCAAACCACTTCATCCTGTACTGAAACAGTTATCCTTTTTTTTCTTTGCTGGGTTAACCAGGTGATATGATCTGTCTGATTTTTGAACATGAAAGTAGCATTGATCTATGAAGATAAATTCTATTTGATCATCAAGTGTTCTATAGCATAAGTTCTAACTCACTAATATCTTATTAATTCTGTATGTGTGGGGCTAGAGCGATAGCTCAGCACTTAAGAACCATGGCTGAGCCAGGCAGTGGTGGCACATGCCTTTAATCTCAGCACTTGGGAGGCAGAGGCAGGCAGATTTCTGAGTTCAGGCCCAGCCTGGTCTACAGAGTGAGTTCCAGGACAGCCAAGACTAAAGAGAGAAACCCTGTCTCAAAAAAACAAACAAATGGCTGAGTCTGCAGAAAACTTAAGTTGTCTCATAGAATCCACACCGGGCAGCTTAAAACCACCTATAACTCCAACTCAAGGGAATCTGATGTCCATGGGCATCTGCACTCATGTGTCATACCACACACAGATACATAAATGCTCAATTAAAAATAAATCTTACCAAAAAATAACTTTTGTATGAATGCTTAAGAGGAGTGGTGGTCTAGTGCCAGCTGTCCCACTGCCTCAGAACTTGGAATGATGCCCATACTCACTCCTTGATGGACAATGGGGACTAGACAATTAATGAGCATGTACTCTGTGTCTTGGGATCCTGATAGCTCTAATTTATCTTATCAGCCTAAACATAACCATCCAAGGCTTGTTTAGAATCCCCCATGGCTTGCTCTCGCCCTCTCTTTATTAAAGCCCTATCATCCCCATTTTTCTGCAGAACTGAAATACATCTCTTCACTCTGGGGGACTTATCCCCAGTTATAGCTCATTAAAGTTTATCTCAGACATCAGCTCTCCGGTGGGTTTTCTACAGTTTTACTGCTTGTCTGTCTTGTCCTTCTTATTAGAAGTAATTGTACTTTTTTAGACGCTCATCAGAGAAAGAAGTCACTCTAATTAATGCTGATGTAAGTTCTCTGTGACCAACCCTTTTAGATGCTTTCCCTAGGTGTTCCAAATCCTGGACTAACTATTCTTTAATAGTTAGTCCCATCTAGGTGTAGGTTAAGACTTTAGCTTTTAAACTCCCAGCCCCCTTGCATATTCAGGGAACTTATGAGAGAGGGCTTCTTGCCTAGAATATTTTAACAAACGTATGCAGCACTTTAATTATAAAGTAAAATTAAATTTGAGGAAGTTTGTGCTGGGGACTTTAAATGCCAGACTTGAAAATAACTGCCTTACTGTGAAAATATTTATCACTCACTTTTTCTTTTTCTTTAGAATGACAATCTAGAGTTAGACACCCTCAACTCACCTTGGAGGTAATAAAAAACTTTCCATTTTATCCTATGCTGGAATGAACTTTATTCCAGATGGTAGGGCTTAAGCTAAGGAAACATTACTTTTAATGAATTTTAAAATTAAACCGGAGAGATGCCTTTGACAGTTGGAACAGGAGCGTAGGATTCCAGATATGTACCTTTCCACTCGGAGTTTTTATTACTTATTTATAACTAGGATTTACCACATGAAACTTCTTCTAGTCTTCAAAGGGGAAGGCAACTTCTTTCTCTACCTTTGTACATCTTCATTTTAGAACTGTGAAGGCTCACATGCCAATAACTTTGAAAGTAGCCCACTCCACCATTACTGCCACCCCTCATTCCTGTGCACACCCGAATTTCTTATCAGCACTAGGGGTAGCATTCAAGGCACTGATCATGCTAGGCAAATATTTCACCACAGAGCTATGTCCCCAGCCTCCAAAGCACCTTTAATTAGCAATCATCTTCCTATATCAAATCTACCACAAGTGACACTAGAGTCCATGACTACAAATTTCTGGCTCATGTCTTCCATTTAATATATCAGATTCCTTTTTTCCCCTCTGGATCATGTTCTAAATTCCACACAGATTGACTTGAGGTAGACTCTAGGTTAGGTCCCAGCAGTGTGGTTGCTGATGCTTAACTATAACATCATATTTAATTCTCTGGCTCTCTTTGTGTGTCTCTTTATGTCTCTCTGTCTTACTCTCTCTGTGTCTCTGTCTCTCTGTCTCCTGCTGTCTCTCTGTCTCTCCCCCCCCACCCTCCTACTCTTGTGTCCTCTCTCTCTCTCTCTCTCTTTCTCCCTTTCCTAAGTTTAAACAGGTTTCATCTATGCAACCAGGCTTCCTTACGTGGTATTTCTCCTACCTCAGTCTCCCAGGTGTCAATATTACAGGCACAAGCAAGCCCAGTTTGGTACAGATTTTTTTTTCAAAACACTGTGTGTAAGTTGCTAAGAATTAAATTAAAACCATACTGAATTCTACATGGCACATAGGGTGAAAGACTCACCTCAAACAGAATGGTCACTTTTGAACAACCCAACTAGGGTCCCACCTTCACCAGACTATCTTCAAAAGCTATAAACTCAGTCAAAACTCTTCTCTGTGATCCTGAAGGTTCAGGGACATGGGTGCACTGATTTCAGGAAGTTTTCCATGAGTGCTCTGGCAGGATCTAGTTTGCCACCGTCCATTGTCTGGATCTGTGCCTGTGTTTCAGGATCTCATCTTAGGTAAGCTGTATATTTGTGCTCTCAGAGTAGCTGCTAGGTGTTCCTGAAGCTGGCTTCGCTCCTGCCTGAACTAAGCAGACTAAGCAGAGAACACCTCTTTTATTAGATTTCATAGTGTGTGTGGTGGGGTGTGCCTAAAGAAGTGTCTTTAGATTTCATTGACTCTAAAGAACATGTCAATTGACCAATCACTGCCATTGGATCAGGGGAGGTTGGAATGTAGGGACACCCCAGGTTTTAGAACCACTTGAGATTTAGATTAGATCATGAAGAGATACAGAAACGACCTAACATATGGGGGGGGGGAGATTCCATGAGAAATCCAAACATATGGAGAGGAAGCAAGGAGCAAAACCCACTCTGATTCCCTTTAAACAATTCTTTCCTTAAATGATTTTTAAGAATTTCACCATTTTCAGAGTCATTTCCATGGAAAGCTGTCACAAAAACTATAAATGACACAGAACTCAAAAGAAAAGACCCATGCACATAAAACATCTCCCTACTCAACATCCAGGCTTGAAAAGGGCTGGGGCATCACTTCTGTGAGTCATACCAGCTTAGATTCCACCATGAAGATTTATATTATCATTTATTACAACCACAATGAAAGGCCAGAGCAGGGAGCGATAAAAGTGCACAAGTCATTACACTTAACTGGGGAGTTACTGCAGAATGCTCCATCTGCCCTTTTAAAAATGAATGATTTTTATATTTATTATTTTGAATATTTTTACTAGGTATTTTCCTCAATTACATTTCCAATGCTATCCCAAAAGTCCCCCATACCCTCCCCCCCCCACTCCCCTATCCACCCACTCGCACTTTTTGGTCCTGGCGTTCCCCTGTACTGGGGCATATAAAGTTTGCATGTCCAATGGGCCTCTCTTTCCAGTGATGGCCGATTAGGCCATCTTTTGATACATATGCAGCTAGAGTCAAGAGCTCCAGGGTACTGGTTAGTTCATAATGTTGTTGCACCTATAGGGATGCAGATCCCTTTAGCTCCTTGAGTACTTTCTCTAGCTCCTCCATTGGGGGCCCTGTGATCCATCCAATAGCTGACTGTGAGCATCCACTTCTGTGATTGCTAGGCCCTGGCATAGTCTCACAAGAGACAACTATATCAGGGTCCTTTCAGCAAAATCTTGCTAGTGTATGAAATGGTATCAGCATTTGGAGGCTGATTATGGGATGGATCCCTGGATATGGCAGTCTCTAGATGGTCCATCCTTTTGTCTCAGCTCCAAACTTTGTCTCTGTAACTCCTTCAATGGGTGTTTTGTTCCCAATTCTAAGAAGGGGCACAGTGTCCACACTTTGGTCTTCGTTCTTCTTGAGTTTCATATTTTTTGCAAATTGTAACTTATATCTTGGGAATTCTAAGTTTCTGGGCTAATATCCACTGATCAGTGAGTACATATCATGAGAGTTCTTTTGTGATTGGGTTACCTCACTCAGGATAATGCCCTCCAGATCCAACCACTTGCCTAGGAATTTCATAAATTCATTCTTTTTAATAGCTGAGTAGTACAACATTGTGTAAATGTACCACATTTTTTTAATCCATTCCTCTGTTGAGGGGCATCTGGGTTCTTTCCAACTTCTGGCTATTAAAAATGAGGCTGCTATAAACATAGTGGAGCATGTGTCCTTCTTACCAGTTGGGACATCTTCTGGATATATGCCCAGGAATGGTATTGCGGGATCCTCCGGTAGTACCATGTCCAATTTTCTGAGGAACCGCCAGACTGATTTCCAGGGTGGTTGTGCAAGCTTGCAATCCCACTAACAATGGAGGAGTGTTCCTCTTTCTCCACATCCTTGCCAGCATCTGCTGTCACCTGAATTTTTGATCTTAGCCATTCTGACTGGTGTGAGATGGAATCTCAGGGTTCTTTTGATTTGCATTTCCCTGATGATTAAGGATGCTGAACATTTTTTCAGGTGCTTCTCAGCCATTAGGTATTCCTCAGGTGAGAATTATTTGTTTAGCTCTGAGCCCCATTTTTTAATGGGGTTATTTGATTTCCTGGAGTCCACATCTTTTTTTTTTTTTTGGTTTTTCGAGACAGGGTTTCTCTGTATAGCCCTGGCTGATCCTGGAACTCACTCTGTAGACCAGGCTGGCCTCGAACTCAGAAATCCACCTGCCTCTGCCTCCCGAGTGCTGGGATTAAAGGCGTGCGCCACCACGCCCGGCTGGAGTCCACCTCTTGAGTTCTTTATATATATTTGATGTTAGTCCCCTATCTGATTTAGGATAGGTAAAGATCCTTTCCCAATCTGTTGGTGGCCTTTTTGTCTTATTGACGGTGTCTTTTGCCTTGCAGAAGCTTTGCAGTTTTATGAGGTCCCATTTGTCAATTCCCAATCTTACAGCACAATCCATTGCTGTTCTATTCAAGAATTTTCCCCTGTGCCCATATCTTCGAGGCTTTTCCCCACTTTCTCCTCTATAAGTTTCAGTGTCTCTGGTTTTATGTGGAGTTCCTTGATCCACTTAGATATCACCTTAGTACAAGGAGATAGGAATGGATCAATTCAAATTCTTCTACATGGTAACCAACAGTTGTGCCATGACCATTTGTTGAAAATGCTGTCTTTCTTCCACTGGATGGTTTTAGCTCCCTTGTCAAAGATCAAGTGACCATAGGTCTATGGGTTCATCTCTGGGTCTTCAATTCTATTCCATTGGTCTACTTGTCTGTCACTATACCAGTACCATGCAGTTTTTAATCACAATTGCTCTGTAGTAAAGCTTTAGGTCAGGCATGGTGATTCTACCAGAGGTTCTTTTATCCTTGAGAAGAGTTTTTGCTATCCTAGGTTTTTTGTTATTCTAGATGAATTTGAATATTGCTCTTTCTAATTCGTTGAAGAATTGAGTTGGAATTTTGATGGGGATTGCATTGAATCTGTAGATTGCAAGATAGCCATTTTTACAATGTTGATCCTGCCAATCCATGAGCATGGGAGGTCTTTCCATCCTCTGAGATCTTCTTTAATTTCTTTCTTCAGAGAATTGAAGTTCTTATCATACAGATCTTTCACTTCCTTAGTTACAGTCAAGCCAAGGTATTTTATATTATTTGTGAATATTGAGAAGGGTGATATTTCCCTAATTTCTTTCTCAGACTCTTTATTCTTTGTGTAGAGAAAGGCCATTGACTTGTTTGAATTAACTTTATATCCAGCTACTTCAATGAAGCTGTATATCAGGTTTAGGAGTTCTCTGGTGGAATTTTTAGGGTCACTTATATATACTATCATATCATCTTCAAAAAGTGATATTTTGACTTATACTTTTCCAATTTGTACCCCATTGATCTCCTTTTGTTGTCAAATTGCTCTGGCTAGGACTTCAAGTACAATGTTGAATAGGTAGAGAGAAAGTGGGCAGTCATGCCTAGTCCCTGATTTTAGTGAGATTGCTTCCAGCTTCTCACCATTTACTCTGATGTTGGCTACTGGTTTGCTGTAGATTGCTTTTATCATGTTTAGGTATGGGCCTTGAATTCCTGATCTTTCCAAGACTTTTATCATGAATGGGTGTTGGATCTTGTCGAATGCTTTCTCTGCATCTAACGAGATGATCATGTGGTTTTGGTCTTTGAGTTTGTTTATATAAAGGATTACTTTGATGGATTTCCATATATTAAACCATCCCTGCATCCCTGGAATGAAACTTACTTGGTCAGGATGGATGATTGTTTTAATGTGTTCTTGGATTCGGTTAGCAAGAATTTTATTGAGTATTTTTGCATCGATATTCATAAGGGAAATTGGTCTGAAGTTTTCTATCTTTGTTGGATCTTTCTGTGGTTTAGGTATCAGAGTAATTGTGGCTTCATAGAATGAGTTGGGTAGAGTGCCTTCTACTTCTATTTTGTGGAACAGTCTGTGCAGAACTGGAATTAGATCTTCTTTTGAAGGTGTGATAGAACTCTGCACTAAACTCATCTGGTCTGGGCTTTTTTTGGCTGGGAGACTATTAATGGCTGCTTGTATTTCTTTAGGGGATGTGGGACTGTTTAGATCATTAACTTGATCCTGATTTAACTTTGGTACCAGGTATATGTCTAGAAATTTGTCCATTTCCTCCAGGTTTTCCAGTTTTGTTGAGTATAGCCTTTTGTAGGATCTGATGATGTTTTGGATTTTTTCAGGATCTGTTGTTATGTCTCCCTTTTCATTTCTGATTTTGTTAATTAGGATGCTGTCCCTGAGCCCTCTAGTGAGTCTGGCTAAGGGTTTATCTATCTTGTTGATTTTTTCAAAGAACCAGCTCCTCCTTTGGTTGATTCTTTGAATAGTTCTTCTTGTTTCCACTTGGTTGATTTCGCGCCTGAGTTTGATTATTTCCTGCCGTCTACACCTCTTGGGTGAATTTGCTTCCTTTTTTTTATAGAGCTTTTAGGTTTGTTGTCAAGCTGCTAGTATGTGCTCTCTCTAGTTTCTTTTTTGGAGGCACTCAGAGCTATGAGTTTCCCTCTTAGAAGTGCTTTCATTGTGTCCCATAGGTTTGGGTATGTTGTGGCTTCATTTTCATTAAACTCTAAAAAGTCTTTAATTTCTTTCCTTATTCCTTCCTTGACCAAGTATCATTGAGTAGAGTGTTGTTCATTTTCCACGTGAATGTTGGCTTTCCATTCTTTATGTTGTAATTGAATATCAGCCTTAGTCCATGGTGGTATGATAGGATGCATGGGACAATTTCAATATTTTTGTATCTGTTGAGGCCTGTTTTGTGACCAATTATATGGTCAATTTTGGAAAAGGTCCAATGAGGTTCTGAGAAGAAGGTATGTCCTTTTGTTTTAGGATAAAATGTTCTGTAGATATCTGTTAAGTCCATTTGTTTCATCACTTCTGTTAGTTTCACTGTGTCCCTGTTTAGTTTCTGTTTCCACCATCTGTCCATTGATGAAAGTGGTGTGTTGATGTCTCCCACTATTATTGTGTGAGGTGCAATGTGTGCTTTGAGCTTTACTAAAGTTTCTTTAATGAATGTGGCTGCCCTTGCATGGGGAGCATAGAAATTCAGAATTGAGAGTTCTTCTTGGAGAATTTTACCTTTGATGAGTATGAAGTGTCCCTCCTTGTCTTTTTTGATAACTTTGGGTTGGAAGTCCATTTTATTCGATATTAGAATGGCTACTCCAGCTTGTTTCTTCAGACCATTTGCTTGGAAAATTGTTTTCCAGCCTTTCACTCTGAGGTAGTATCTGTCTTTTTCCTTGAGATGGGTTTTTCTGTAAGCTGCAGAATGTTGGGTCCTGTTAGTGTAGCCAGTCTGTTAGTCTATGTCTTCTTATTGGGGAATTGAGTCCATTGATATTAAGAGATATTAAGGAAAAGTAATTGTTGCTTCCTTTTTTTGTTGTTGTTGTTAGAGTTGGCATTCTATTCTTGTGGCTGTCTTCTTTTTGGTTTGTTGAAGGAATACTTTCTTGATTTTTCTAGGGCAAGGTTTCTGTCCTTGTATTGTTGTATTGTTTTTTTCTGTTATTATCCTTTGAAGGGCTGGATTCGTGGAAAGATAATGTGTGAATTTGGTTTTGTTGTGGAATACTTTGGTTTCTCCATCTATGGTAATTGAGAGTTTGACTGGGTATAGTAGCCTGGGCTGGCATTTGTGTTCTGTTAGTGTCTGTACAACATTTGTCCTGGATCTTCTGACTTTCATAGTCTCTGGTGAAAAGTCTGGTGTCATTCTGATAGGCCTGCCTTTATTTTGTACTTGACCTTTCTCCCTTACTGCTTTTAATATTCTATCTTTATTTAGTGCATTTGTTGTTCTGATTATTATGTGTCGGGAGGAATTTCTTTTCTGGTCCAGTCTATTTGGAGTTCTGTAGGCTTCTTGTATGTTCATGGGCATCTCTTTCTTTAGGTTTGGGAAGTTTTCTTCTATAATTTTGTTGAAGATATTTGCTGGCCCTTTATGTTGAAAATCTTCATTCTCATCTACTCCTATTATCTGTGGGTTTGGTCTTCTCATTGTGTCCTGGATTTCCTGGATGTTTTGAGTTAGGATCTTTTTGCATTTTGCATTTTCTTTGATTGTTGTGCCGATGTTCTCTATGGAATCTTCTGCACCTGAGATTCTCTCTTCCATCTCTTGTATTCTGTTGCTGATGCTCACATTTATGGTTCCAGATTTCTTTCCTAGGGTTTCTATCTCCAGCGTTGCCTCACTTTGGATTTTCTTTATTGTGTCTACTTCCCTTTTTAGGTCTTGGATGGTTTTATTCAAATCCATCACCTGTTTGGTTGTGTTTTCCTGCAATTCTTTAAGGGATTTTTGTGCTTCCTCTTTAAGGTCGTCTACCTGTTTAGCAGTGTTCTCCTGTATTTCTTTAAGTGAGTTATTAAAGTCCTTCCTGATGTCCTCTACCATCATCATGAGATAAGCTTTTAAATCCGGGTCTAGCTTTTCTGGTGTGTTGGGGTGCCTAAGACTGGCTGGGGTGGGAGTGCTGGGTTCTGATGATGGTGAGTGGTCCTGGTTTCTGTTAGTAAGATTCTTAAGTTTGCCTTTTGCCATCTGGTAGTCTCTGAAGTTAGTTGTTATTGTTGTCTCTGGTTAGAGCTCGTTCCTCACGTGATTATGTTAGCCTCTACCAGCAGACCTGGGAGACTAGCTCTCTCCTTAGTTTCAGTGGTCAGAGTACTCTCTGCAGGCAAGCTCTCTTCTTGCAGGGAAGGTGCCCAGATATTTGGTGTTCAAACCTGCCTCCTGGTAGAAGTTGTGTTCCACTCACCAGAGGTCTTAAGATCCCTTGGAGGGTCCTGTGGGGACCTTGCAGGTGTCCGCAGACTCTGAGCCCAAGGACCAGAAGGGACTTGTGACCCTGATCAGGCCGGGTTTTCTGCTTCTCTAATTAATGCAGTTTCAGGTCTCATGCGATTGGATTGGAGCAGATGCTGTGTTCCACTCACCAGAGGTCTTAAGATCCTGTGGAGGGTCCTGTGGGGACCTTGTGGGTGTCTGCAGACTCCATGCTGAAGGTACCCTGGTGCTGGCATGGACTGGAAGGGACTTGTGACTAATTTTTAAAAACTGCATTGTGTAAACTTCTGAAATAGTACTGTCAGCAAGACAATGCTCTGAAAACAAGACTTCTTCTTCTTCTTCTTCTTCTTCTTCTTCTTCTTCTTCTTCTTCTTCTTCTTCTTCTTCTTCTTCCTCTTCCTCTTCTTCCTCTTCTTCCTCTTCTTCCTCTTCTTCCTCTTCCTCTTCTTCCTCTTCTTCTTCCTCTTCTTCCTCTTCTTCTTCTTCTTCTTCTTCCTCCTCCTCCTCCTCCTCTTCCTCCTCCTCCTCTTCTTCTTCTTCTTCTTCTTCTTCTTCTTCTTCTTCTTCTTCTTCTTCTTCTTCTTCTTCTTCTTCTTCTTCTTCTTCTTCTTCTTCTTCTTCTCCTTCCTCTTCTTCTTCTTCTTCTTCTTCTTCTTCTTCTTCTTCTTCTTCTTCTTCTTCTTCTTCTTCTTCTTCTTCTTCTTCTTCTTTTTCTTCTTCTTCTTCTTTTTGAAGAATACTTTAAGGCATCCTGAATTTTTCAGGCAAGTGGAAATGACCTTTCTTACTCTTATTTTTGATGACTCTCTCTCTTTCTCTTTGTCTCTCTTCAGCCCTTTTTCTCTTTCATCCACCACCATTTTCTGTTTCTCTGTCTTTTAATATCTCCCTTTCTTATTCTCTCCCTTTTTCTCTCTCCTCTATTTTTCTCCTTCCCTCTCCCTCTCTCTCCCCATCTCTCTCACCATGACCACCTCCCTCTTATTTTCCTTCTCTCCTTTTTGTGATCATCCTGTGGGGAAGGCTGCCTCCACCTATTTCATGGTAGGGTAGAACTGCCTGTTGGAGCAAATTCAGTCGATTCAAAACTTGCAGTGTTGTGTTTGAATTAAATTTATTCGTGAGGATATAATACGTTTATTACCCAGCATGGGAATATTACATCTTGAGATTTCTCAAGAAGGGGATTTAGAACACCAAAAATGTGGAAAGGAACATAGAAATACCTGTGGTTTTCCTTAATTTTTAGAGGACAGTGAAGGTAAATGATGCTCCCATGGCCTCAGTTGATTTTTTTTTTTTTTTAAGAAAAGCAACATGTTTACTCTTCATAAAACCTTGGCCTGAAAATGAGGTTTTCTTGCAGCAAGGTAAACATGCAATTCTGTTTTCTAAGGATCTCTAACAATCCAAATCAGTCTTGGGATGTAATTTGCACATATGTGCTGGGTTGCCTTGAGTCCCTGTGTTTCTCATTCTGTTCTTCAGGAATTAATCAGGAAAGGCTATGAAGTCAACCTCTCACACTGCATTATGTTTAAACCCAGTGTCCCATCTCACAATGCTCAGAAGGCTCTTCATCCTCACAGTCATTTCTGATACTTTCCTCCTGCAACTGGGAAGCTCTATATATCAATAAGAAAGAGCAGCATACTGGTAGGGATCTATTCACTTTCAAAGGTGTTGGTCAGGCTCTGGATCAGTAACAACGGACAGTGGCCAGAATCAGCTCTGAAGATCCATCCCCAAAGGAAAGATTTATATTTAAAGAAAGCTCAGCAGTCCATTTACTTGAGACAGAAATGGTCCACAATCGTCATCTGAAAATAAGCATGAAAAGGGACACAGGAAAGGAGGAAATAAAGAAGGCAGAGAAACAGTATCTCATGAAATCATGAAACTCAACTACTTCAGTACTTCTTCTTTGTGAAGATTATATTTTATTAAATCATTCATCTTGAGGACAGGAACGAGGCTCAGCAAATAATGGTAATTGCAATCAAGCCTAAGGACCTAAGTTTGATGCTGGGACCCATGTGTGGTAGAAGGAGAAAACCAATGTATGAAAAGTGTCTTCTAGCCTCCAAACACATGTCTTGGCATATGCAGACTAATGTACATACCCTCACTAAGCAAACAAACAATTGTTTGCTTATTTTTTAAATCATTCACTTTTTATTTATCAGGTTTCTAGTCCTTTCTAATTAGAAGATAGGAGACAAGACAACTCTACCATGAAGAAGATGGTCCAAACTTGCTTTTGTCTCTCCTATTTGACCAGAACATTCCAGCAGCCTCTTAACATTCTAACTCATGTGCTGAGCAGTTATTTTATTTCTCCCTTTCCTCTTATCTAATTGCCTGACAGACAGCACACATGGACAAAGGACACCTACTGTGTTCACATGGAGGAAGTATACCTATTGGTTCTAACAGGTCTGTAGGCCTTCAGGCCAGGGGCAGGAGAGGAGGGGTAAGAAATGAGCCACACAAAAGAATTGACTACAGTTTCATAAGGCTATGGACCATAAGGAATGGGGGAAGGAAAATGGCCACCTCCTTTCCTGGCAGTGTCCATTTCTCTGTAGTATGTCACTTCCCTTTTCCTGAAGTAGAGTTCTCTTTGTTATACCACAAACACAAGGAGGGTTAGGGACACATCTGTCCCATTCATTTCCATACCCATGACCCAAGAGAGAAGATCTATTGCAGATGTTTCTGTGATCAATAACATTGGGAGGACCCAATCCCAATGCTAAGGGGCACAGGAACATCTTAAGATCAATGGAAGTGAAAAGGGAGGTCTCCTGGAGGGAGTTAGTCAAACCTAAGAAAAATATAGCCCCACTAAGATCCACTGATCTTCCAGTTCTGGATTCCCTTCTCATCAAACAAGTCTGCAAATCTTGCCAGTAAACTTTATCTTCACATTGCTCTGAGCTGTTTCCCAGTAATATTTAAGTTGTCAAAGTAAAAGAATCCATGATCCCAGCTGGGGTTGGGTTAATAACCAACCCCAGGTTATTAACTAAAATCTCAACACTAAATTAGCATGCACAAAACCATAAAATCTCAGAGATGGAAAACAAAGATAACGTAAATGTTAATCACATATACATACACATTTTTGACATATTAAACATAATATGTTTATTTATTAATATTTATACATAAATATAATATGTTAAATATGTATATTTAGCATATATAGTATGTTAAAGCCCATGGGTTTGTTCACTTTAGTGCAGCCGGTGGAAAAAGCTTTTTGACATCATACAAATGATAATTGTTCACAAGGTCTGGAAACTTGGATCTATCAAGAGCAACCTGGGAAAGGCCTCTATTTTTAAAATCCATCACATGTCAGTTGCATGAATGGCTTATGTGAGTATATATATATATATACCTTTGACAGGCTGCCTCGGAATACTAAAGAGCAAAGCAAAGAACTGTCAAGGGTCTGACCATGTAGCCTTGTCTCCTTGCATATAGGTAAAAATTGACCAGTGAACAGACCGAGGGTGAGTGTTACACAGTCTGCAATTAGAAAGTGTCAAGCTAGCAGAGAAGGGGAGGAAGAAATACGGTAACTGTAAACATGTCTGACAAGCAAGATTCGTGTGTGGAAATTGCCCAGATTTCACATATGAGACTGAAGATATGCTCTCTTTGAAGTGCTGTGAACTTGTTGACACACAGCTAGGGTGTTACTCCTTGTTATCTAGCTTTGTATGGATAAAGCACAAAGTGTAGCAGATCTGTGGCATGGCAGAGGAAGATAGGAGGATTGGGCTCAGTGGAGGCACTAGGGCCACAATGTAATATAATGTGGGTTCTTCATCTATATGTAGTCAAAGATCAGCATCTTAGTGATTAAGAAAACACTTGAAGTCTGCAAATGTGCCATAAGCTCTTCTGCATGCATTCCCTTGACCCAGCCAGGGTGATCATTTTCAAGGCTGACTATAGCTTCCTTGATGCTTCATTTCCCAAGAAAACCAGAGAGACTAAGTGAGAAGAAGGAGAGAGATAGGGCTGTAGTATTTTTTTTATTTCTCTGAATGATTAAGGCAAACAAAGCCAAACAACAAGATCAGTAGAGTAGAGAAGATGACTCAGCAGTCTAAGAGTGCAAACTACTCTTTAAAGGACTTCAGTTTAGTTACTATTACAAAGGTCGGGCATCTCATAGCCACCTGCACTGCAGCTTCTGCATCAGGGGATCTGAGACCTCTTCTGGCTTCTAAGAGCTCTACCCCCTCTCAATTTTTCCCCTCTCCTCCCTCCTTATTCTCCCTCCTCCCCTGTGTTCCTCTTCTCTCCTCATCTCCTCTCTACACACACACACACACACACAATCTTTCTTTAAAGTTGTTTTGTAACCTGTCTTGATCAGGGATCATTAAGACAGGAAATAAATAAAGCCCCAAGTTACCCAAAGTCTCCACAATTCTTATGATTCACAAGGTCTCTCCCCCAGGTTTTTTTCTTTGTTTGTTTTTGCTTTTGTTTTTTGATACAGGGTTTCTCTGTGTAGCCCTGGCTGTCCTGAAACTTACTCTGTAGACTAGGCTGGCCTCGAACTCAGAAATCTGCCTGCCTCTGCCTCCCAAGTTCTGGGATTAAAGACGTGTGCCACCACTGCCTGGCCTTTCCCCGGGTTTTTGAAGCATTAACATTTGCCTATGTGGCTGTATCTCAAATATATGTAAGTCACCGATAGAGCTCCCATAAAACTAATCTATGCCCCCTGACTTCTCTATGACAGAGTGACACATTCCATCTTGAGTCACTGAGCTATTGTCTGTGAACAGTTTATGAATCCTTCCAAAATCAAAATTTATCCTCTTACCTCACTTGTCACTGGAAACTGGCATCTGGGATACTGAACTAGCCTGGTGATAAGCATTGGGTTGCTGAACTACCCAGATAAACACTGAAAAATAGTACTTGAGTTAAACTCTGGCTATTTCATAATGAAGAAGTGGTACCTTGTCTATGAGGCAAAGCATTAATTAGATTAATGATGGCTCTAATGTTAAATTAGGGATTTTTATTGAAAACTCTTTGGAACAAATTATTAGGCAGTTTATTAATGACCTGCAACATTTGGAAAATCATTTCTAAGCAGAGAAAGCAACTTTTTGACTCACTGTACCATATCAACCCCTAACAGTTGCTGATAGGGTAGACTCTGGTGACATGAGATCTATCTAATACTTTACTGCATCACTCTGTCTGTGAAATGTGAGCTTCTGCCTTATGACTAGTTGTTTCCTCCTTGACCCCTACACTCTCAAAATTCCAGGTACTGCATACACAGAAAAGATATTCTCTTTGAATTTCACATTAAAAAAGATAAACTAAAGTGAGTTCTAGGAGGAAAGTAACATGAGAAAGTACAGACCTCTAAGAATTTCAGTGACAAGATTAAAATAAACAGGCATCATCAGGCAGCAGAGAACTATGAGTGAGGTTATGTAGCTCTAAAAAGATAACTTGTTTATAACTTGAGTCTAATCGTGATAAATATCAGAGCTACTGAGCCAGAGTGAAACTAAATAACTACAAAATAACTACAAAATAACTGACCAGTTCTTAGAACGTCCAAGGTCAGGAAAGACCAGAGGATGATGGGAAATTATCCCAGATTAGGAAGAGACTGAGGAGATTAGATAACTAGGTGACATGTGGTGTCTTGAACGGGATGCTGCCAGAGAAGCAAGACACCCATTAAGGAAAAAAACAACAACAACAACAAAACACTAAATAAAATTTGTCAATTGATAGTAAGTTCATAGATGATATTTGAGAACAGATTGAACTACCTGTGTAATTAGGTCTTCTGAAAACCCAATACTATGTCAACACACAAAAGTTAAGAAAACAATACAATGTTCATGTCTGGCTATACTTTGCTCACAACCAGAGAAGTGATTTTAGTTGCATTTGTACTTCTAATAGCTGTATGATTTAGGAACTTAAAATCACCACCATCCCACTTTAGTCTGACCAATTTACTTATCTACAATAGACTCCTTACAGACAAGTATTTTCTACGTCTCTTGAAGGGAACACTTCCTTTTCAACTGTGTCTCTTAAAAATCAGGGCTTATCCTGTAAGAATCATTTGAACTCAAACTGGGACTTCTGGCATGTATCATGGCATAAGGGACAATAGGTGAATTATATGATAAATGCTATCTCAAATTGTCACCTCTCAATTTGCTGGTGCTAGTCACCAGGAAGAACTACTGCCAAGATGCCTCCCAGATCAATCTAAAGTCTATTTTTTTTCCTCTAATGATCAGTTGAATATGTGGAATAAAGAACCTCTAGTACAGTAGTTCTCAACCTTCCCAATGCTGTGACCCTCTAGTAAATTTCCTCAAGTTGTGGTGACACCCAACCATAAAATTATTTTATTGATACTTCATAATGTAATTTTGCCAGTTATGCAGGATATCTGATATTCGACCCATGTGAAAAGATAGTTTGATCCCCCCATAGGATAAGAACTGCTGCCCTTGAAGAGCAAGAGGCCTTAATGCTAAGATAGAGGACAGCTATCTAAACTTACATGAAGCACCTCTGATGTAAGTGTTATTCCCAAAAGTAACAATGATACTAGGTTTGCTTAGCTGGTGCCTGCTGACTCTAGATACTCCTGATCCATGAGCAGCCTTCCAAACAAGAGTCACTTGACAAACCTGGTAGTATAGTTTTGCAGTCACAGCTACCCCTGTGGTTGAGACAGGAGAATCATAAACTCAGCATAGACTGAGCACCAGGTCACTCTGGGCAACCACTTTCTGAAAATAAAGAATCAAAGAGAGCTGAGGATATAGCTTGGTGGTAGAGCTCTTACTTAGTATGTGCAAGGCCCTAAATTTAATCCCAAGTATCCCCTAGACAAGTAATAAAATGGATAAAGAAAGACAGACACCTGGAAATCTCTGCCCCAGGCTTCACATCTCTAGTGTTGCCTACTTATAATTAATCACAAGAACCTGGTCCATTAAAGTCCAGAGGAGCCCGAACAAGCATGCTGCTTGCCTCTGAGGTAAACCACCAATCACTGCAGAAGAGGCCTCTGAGCCAATAAAGAGAAAACAAAAATTTGGCAGTCAGAGTTAATTAGTAGGAAAAAAAAATCAATTTAACTTGAATTCTCCGTAAACACAGCACTAATCTTCAAAATATAAGAAGCAAGTATGCAAGTGTAAAACCCCCTCTGTCCTTCTCCTCCCTCCCTTCTCTCTGACCATTCCTCTCATCTTCCTTCTCTCTCCTCTAGCTACTCTTGAATGCTCTTGAAATGCTAGATAACTAAACCAGTCTTTTTGAGACCTGCCCCCCCCCCACCACAACCACAAGCCCCTGCTAGGATTCCCATAGGAACAGAAGCTCTCTTTCACTCCTGTTTGACAGCCAGTGGTCAATCTTTTCTGAGGCTTCTCTTGCTCAATCTTTGGTTCTTGCTCTTCATTGAGAAACTTCTAAAACATCAATGAACACCTGTAGGTGTAAGACTTCTAAACTCTCAAGGACCATGAACCCTGGCTAAGTCAATACCAACTTATGGAGAGTTGAGTGCCAAATTTTTCTTCCAAATAACTATATGTAAAACACAGATGTAGACATAGTGTCACTGGTAAAGAAACAAGAGCCCAGTGCATCTCATCATAGGAGTGCTGGAATGGTAGATCCCTATTTATCATGTCAAGCCTTATATGCATTGTGAGGACCTGAACTCAGGTCACCATACTTATATGCCAAGTGCGTTATCCACTGAGTCATCTTCCTTGCCTAGATACTTTCATTTCTCCACAGTTCTAAGATAGATCAAAACTTTAATAGATATCATTTACCCAGCTAAGAGTCTAGGGCTGGAGAAGTGACTTGGAGGTTAAGAGCACTCGCAGAGGAACCCAAGTTTAGTTCACAGCACCCAGGTCAGATGACTCTCAACAACCTGTATTTCCAGCTTCAAGGGTGTCTATCACCCTCTTCTGTATTTGGATGGCATTGCACTCACAGGAGAGCAACCTATCACCCCTACCTCCCATGACTACACACACACACACACACACACACACACACACACATACACACACACACTATTAAAATAATAAAAATAAATCTTTTTAAAAATGATACTGGTAGTCTCTATTTTTAAACTTCTTGTAAATGCAGATATACACACTATGGTGCCATGTGTGGAAGTCAGAACACATCCCTAAATGTAGGTCCTTATCTCCTATTTTGTTTGAGACAGAATCTGTCATTGTTCACTGTTGCACATTGTAAGCTAACTAACCAAGGATCTTGCAGGGCATCCTCTGTCTCCACCCCCAACTCATTATAGGAGTGTTAGAATTATAGGTAGCCACTTATATCAAGCTTTATATGCATTGTGGGCATTGACCTTAGGTCCTCACACGTGGGTGGCAAGTGCTTTACCCACTGAGCCATCTCCCCAGGGCAAGCAGTTTACCTCCATAGTTCTAACAAGACTGGCCAAAGGGCTAATAGATATCTTCTTGCTCTCATTTGCATGAGACTTGACAGTATTGTTTCTATAGACACACTCTCTTCAACACTATTGAAGAACAGAGATCTATTTTATTTACTTTGTCTATATTTGTTCATGATTTAGAAAGCCACCAAAAGTAGGTTTGGGGATAGTAATATAGGTTTTCAAAGCCTACGCAAAAAAAAAAAAAAAAAGGCAAAGATTGAAAGTGTCAACCATTTGTTATGAAGAATTTGTTCATCCTTGACATTATAAACAAAAACAATATATAAAACCCGAAAGTAAAGTATAACTCAATAAAAAACATTTCAAATCCCATGACTGCTGACTGATATAATATACTCAGTCAATTACAGGGTCTATGCCCACCTCCGTGTATTTACCAAATTGGTTTGAAACCATGTCCAATTTCTTATGGTTTGACAGAAATGTCTACTTACAATATATCTTTATCATCTGGCACCTAGCACAGAAGTATAAATAAACTACTGGCACCTCATTTGTCATAAAAACTAATAAATATTTGTAGAACAGAACAAAAATAGAAAGGTAGAAAAAACTTGAGAAAGCAGAGGGTAACATAGAACATAATTTCAAATGACATGTAGCTTTTTCTCTGGCCCTGCCAATCTAGCATAGACACTTATTTCCTAGCTAGAAAGCCAAATCATGATGACAACTTCTATATATTACCACTTTTGCAAAGATTTAAAGAATAATATTAGGTAGCCCAGAATCAAATGAGATGGCATTATCATAAACCCAGTATTGTGGCCAGTGTCTTAGTTAGGGTTTTAATGCTGTGAACAGACACCATGACCAAGGCAACTCTTATAAGGACAACATTTCACTGGGGCTGGCTTACAGGTTCAGAGGTTCAGATCATTATTATCAAGGTGGGAACATGGCAATATCCAGGCAGGCATGGCACAGGAGCTGAGAGTTCTACATCTTCATCTGAAGGCTGCTAGCAGAATTCCGGTTTCCAAGAAGCTAGGATGAGGGTCTTAAGCCCACACCCACAGTGGCACACCAATTCCAACAATGCCACACCTACTATAACAAGGCCACACCTATTCCAACAGGGCCACACCTTCCAACAGTGCCACTCCCTGAGCAGAGCATATACAAACCATCACAGATGGCTTGGTGGATAGGAGTGATTGCTGCTCCTGCAGAAGACCAGAATTAATTTCCCAGAACTTACATTGGCTAGCTCACAATTGCCTGTAACTCCAGCTCCAAGGAACCTTTTCTGGACTTTACAGGCAACCATATATTAGAGTGCATAGTAACATGTAGACACATATACCCATGCTGAAGGAGAGAGAGAGAGACGGGGGGAGAGAGAGAGAGAGAGAGAGAGAATACAAACTTTTAAATTTATTATTCTGTAAGTTTTTCTCTAGCTAAAATGATGACTAAAGCCACAAACAAAGCCAGTGAAATGGGTCAGTGGCTAAAGATCCTCACTGCCAAGTCTCATGATTCGAGCTCAGTTTCTGGGGCTCACGTGGTAGAAGGAGAGAACTCGCAGCCCCAAGTTGTTCTCTGACCTCAGCATATGCAATGTAGCATTCACATTTACTCATATTCAAATAAGTAAGTAAGTAAACAAATAAATAAATAAATAAATGCCACAAAAATTTATTTCCAACAATAAATGATGAGAAAATGGATAAAGGCATCAAAATAAACACTTTTGACATTTGACAGGAAAAATGATAACATTTACCTAGGAGGATGAAACAAAGATCTGGGCCTTCGAGAATCAGTTTGAAATAAGCCCACATGTTACTTATTTTATATCTGAATGATGTGCACGCTTAAACAACTTTCTTTTATGTGTACAATTGGCATTCTAAGAAAAGGCCATCAAAATCAAGAAAAGTATTGAAAGTCCAGGATGAATGAGCCCTGACACCACAGCTCAGCTAGGCAAGAAGTCTCACCTGTCTTGAATTCAGCACCACATAACCATTATGGGACTGGAAGATAAAGATTTCATGGAAGGAGTTGAGATTTGATCTCCCCATAAAGACTACTACGCAGTCACTAAAAATCGCTATGCAACGAGAACCAAGTCCTTACTTCCCAAAATGACAAGAGACTTCTCTCTGGACTATCTAAATAGAAAAGTAACAAATTTAGAAAGTAAGTGAATAAAAATTATCTCCATAGATGTTAACTAAGATTTGTTTATAAATGAAGTCCTAACATATTTCAAATAATTAATATATAATAACCTATTTTGTCTAGTCAAAGGCATTTCATTTAGAAATCTGCATGAAGATGGAATAAAATCAACAACAAATGACGAAACTCAAAACCACTCAGCTCCATGTCAAAGAGATCAAAGAAGAGCTAAGAATGGCAATCAGAATGTAATTTTTTTTGTCACAGAAGTTGAATTTGCATATATAAAGCTTGAAAATTAACCTGCTAATTTTAGCCTTACTGATAATTTATTGTGTAAGGTCTTAAAGGGACCACATGAGAATATATCATAATATATTGACTCTTTTCAAATCTAGGAGTGGTGAGAACATGCTATAGTGTCCACGTTGAAGTCACAAAACAACCTAAGATATTGTCCCTTGCCTTCCACCTTCTTTGATGTGTTCTCTTGTTTGCCATGATGAGGTTCCAAGGATTCTCCAGTCTTTGTCCATCATACTGCAGAAGTGCTGAGATTATATATGCATGCTACTGTGTCTGGCTCTGTGAGGGTTCAGGGGATTTAGATTTAAGTTCTCACACTTTCATGGCAAGTGTCTTTATCTGCTGAGCCATCTCGCCAGCCCAATATTTTCTGCTTAAGTTTCAGTATTGTTTATAAGCAGGGCATCCATGAAAGTGAAAATAAATAAATCTAAAAGCTTATTTAGAAAACATAACATGAAAATGCATCATTCTATGTTCAAGGCATTCAATAACCACCAGGCACTCTGATTAAATGTGATGCAGTATCAGGGCAATCAGCAAAGTTTACAATTTGTAATGGCTATTCATGGTTGTCAAATTGACTGTATCAGGAATGAACTACAATCCAGAATTGGAAGGCTCATCTGTGATCCAGATTTTGAGGCTGGGAGACACAAGTTTCTGACATGGATCTTGGCATTGAGATCTTGGGACATAGAGGCTATGAATCCCAGGAGTCTGAGGCATGGAGATCTCTGAGTTCAAGGTCAGCCTCGGACATAACAAGTCCCAGGTCCAGGTGTGGTGGCACACATCCTTAATCTGGGTTATACCTTCTCCTGGAGACCTACATAAGGGCATTGGAAGAAGGAAGATTCGCTCTTCGTCGCCAGCTTGCATTTATTTGCCATCACATCTGTTAGAATCTACTAGCCTTGTGGGGCTGAGCAACGATTAGATCCTTGGACTTCCCATTCACAGCTGACCATTGTTGGGGAGCTGGACTACAGACTGTAAGTCATCATAACAAATTCCCTTACTGTATAGAGATTATCCATAAGTTCTGTGGCTCTAGAGAACCCTGACTAATACACAATTAATACTCTTTGTCCTTTTACCAATGATATTAGGTAGAATCCAGATTTGGCCACTGCAGTTCAGGAACCACCTTTGAGTTTTCATTTGACAAGTAGTGGACTTCTTTGTACAGGAAAAAAAGGCATGATGGTGCAGGCAACCCCATGAAAATAACACAGAGGGCCTCAGAGTGCTTCTGAGCTAGCTGTAACTCCTTCCAGGATCCAAAGGCAGAGCTAACTTGTAGCTCAGAGGGCTTCATCCCATCACAATGGAACAGTGTGGTGGTTCTGGGGAACATTAAGAATAACATTGCACATGATGTTGCAATTAAGGTTCTGTGCACACATCTGAGGAATCAGGGGCATATCTGTAAACCCACATGCATGATGCTGTTATTCAGGCAATGAAGTACCCCAAGGAGCCTTTAGCAGATGAATCGCTAAGCCAATGAGGTAGACCTGCAATGGGTTACTACTCACTGTTGAGAAGGAAAGAGATACCAGCATCTGGAAGGGCAGATCAAGCTTGAGAACATTTTGTAGCACACACTAAGCCAGTCCCTGAAGAAGACATGCTGTAGAACTACACTTACCAGAGCAACTAGAGCTGCCACATTTACAATTGTAGAAAACAGCCTGGTGGTCAATGAGGATGGAGTTGGGGAGGGAATAATCATGTTTTGGGTTCAGGTCAGTTTTGCAAGACTAAGAGTTTCAGAGATGAATGAGGGTGATGCTGATACAATGGATGTCCTCACAGCCACTGAGCTCTAACATTAAAGTGTCCTAACAGGGGCCAGCGAGACAGATCAGCAGATAAAGGTGCTTGCTGCCAAGTCTCATGACCTGAGTTTGGTTCCTAGAACCACATAGGAGGAGAGACTGACTCCTGGACTCTTGTAAGTTGTTCTCACAAGTCATTACACACACACACATATACACACACATATACATACATATATACATATATACACAATAATTGTTTTAAGAGGGGAATATTATGTGCTGCAGGAGTTTTAACAAGTAACTGTTACTTCTTCAAATCACATGATCTATAAATCCTCTGCCTGTTCAAACTAACCTTTTGCTCTAAGCTAAGAAAATGAGACTCTACTAAATTTAATGAAAATGATTTTTTTATTTCATTCCCCTTGTTTCACCTCCATTCTTTCAAGCAAATATGTCTTTTGTGAACATACAATGACTAGTGTAACCTGGCAAGGATAGTGACTAGAAAACCCCTAAATACTAAGCATACATGTATTCGTTCCTAAATATGACTCAAATATAGGCTCTCTCCAGCCCTAACAATAGCTAGCACTGGAGTATTAAATGTATTTACTCTACTAAACCAGGTGCTCCCTGCCCTGCCCTTACAAACAAGGCTTCCTTATGGTGAAAGCATGCCTAATGTCCTCAGAGTTCTTGAGTTCTTGCCAGAGGTTGTCCTTTGCATAGCCACAGGTCACTATGGATTCTAGAACTGAGCTGGCGATATTTTAAAGAAAGAGAACTTGCTTATGTACTATAAACACCCACAGGGCAGCATCCTAGTCTCAGGTAAAGGAAGGGAATTATTTATAAGTAGAATTGCCTTCTGAATGCCGATTTTGACTTTTATTTTTCACAAGACTTGAGAATAAGTGTAGAATGATGTCGAGACACTTTGAGCAACTCTAACTGGGAAATAACTATATTCCTGACTTAATGACACTAGATCACAAGTTTGATGTCCACTGATTAATCAATCAAAGACCTCAAATACACATGGAGCTCTTAGTATATACTATTGACATTGTTCCTCATGCTCGGGTCTGAAGTATGAGCAAAGCCAAGTCCTACTTGCCTGGAAATTACATTATAATAATCTTGTGCAAGGCACACATTCAATAACCTGGGAGAGATTTATGAAGCATAGCTTTAGTATGATGCTCTCCTTGTATTTCAGAAGTCTAGAACTTTCTTAAACACTTGAATTAGGGGATATTACCACATCTACAATGAATTTCCATTCCCACACTGCAAATATCTTTTTCTCATATCCTATATCTCTGTAAATCTGAGGTGACAAAAGTAAGTGCAGACCCTATGTTTCTACATACTTTTCCTCAGATAGCATCTCAAAAATATTAGTCACTCTTGATTGCCTAGTGAAGAGTAGCATTCACACACACACCCTGCTCTGACACAGGCTCTTGTTTATATGAAAACACAATCAACTCTGTCCTCCTCTCCTACTCAGCTCTAGGATCTAGCTGTCTGCTTGCTGGGATTGCCCAGCCTGTAGAAACCTTGCTTGGTGAAACATAATCAGTTCTTCAGGAAGTCTTGCTTACATTGTGCTATTTGTTCCACTCCATGCTTTGCCTATGAAGGGTTCAAAAAATGTATTCTCTATGAAGATAAATTCTTAGAATAAAGGCTAGGTTATAAATTGCCAAAGAACCACTTCTAGTATTACAGTATCTTACCTTACCAATAAAATTCATACATGTGGGTCTGAAGAAACAGATCAGTAGGTAGAGTACTTGTCCCTAGGATGCACAAGTCCCTAGGATCTAGCCTAGCACCTCACAAAAGAGAGATGATGAAACATGCCTGAAAACCACCATCCGTGAACTTACAGAATGCCATATCCACTGTCAGGATATTCCACACAGTATTGCTTCTGACCAAGGAACTCATTTCACAGCTAGAGAAGTGGGCTCATTCATGGAGTGCACTGGTCTTACCATGTTCCTCACCATCCTGCAGCAGCTGTCCCGATAGTGTGACCTCCACCCAGCCTGAAGCTGGCTGAACCAGACCTCAACTTTGCTGCCACTAAGGAGATCACCTAGGGTGGAGCCTGCCTCCCTAGATCACTCTATTGTTCAGCCACTGTTGCTGCTACCTGCTGGGAGTCCGCCTAGCTATTCTGGAGACTACTCCCTATACTGCACGTGATCACCTGCAGCTGGGCTCCAAGGATGAATTGATAGGCCTCCCCCCTCCTTTATAAAGTGTATCCACCATTAAACATTTGAACCTTGAGCAGACTAGCATGTCTTGGTTACATTATTTCTCGACCCACCTAGGTTCCTTCTCTTTCAGCTCCAGGCTGCCTCCCAGGCTCAAACCCAGACATGAGAGCTGCAGGCCAGCCCCAACATAATAGAAAGATGGAATGGCCCTTTGGAGACAACAAATAACAACAAAGTAACATCAGTTACAGTGCCATTTAGGTGGCAGCAGCATGGCGGGCTGGGGCATGGATCTTCAGAAGGCAGTATATGTTTTAAATCAGTGTCTAATATATGGTACAGTTTCTCTCATAGCAAGGATTTATGGGTCTAGGAATCAAGGAGTAGAAAAGGGAATCATTCCACTTACTATTTCTTCTAGTGACCTACTAGGAAGGTTTTGCTTCCTACTCCCACAATCAAAACCCTAAGTTCAGGGGGCCTAGAAGTTTGGGTTCCAGAGGGGGAAGTGCTCCAGTCAGAAGCCACAACAGACATTCCATTGAACTGGAAGCTCGGATTTCCCCCTGGTCACTTTGAGCTTCTAAATGCCCTTAAACCAACAGGCTAAAAAGAGAATAACAGTGTTAGGAGGAGTGATAGACCCAGATTGCCATGGGGAAATTGGATTGCCTCTTCACAATGGAGGTAAGAAGGATTATGTCTGGAGTGCAGGAGATCATTTAGGGCATCTCTTAGTACTACTATGTCCTGTGATAAAAGTCACTGGGAAACTACAACAGCCCAATCCAAGCAGGATGACAAAGGGCATAGATCCATCAGGAATGAAGGTATGGGTCATTCCTCCAGGAAAAGAACCAAACTGAGGTGCTTACAGAGTGGAAGAAATATTGACTAGGTAGGAGAGTTAGGTAGTTATAAATACCATCTAAGGACACATGACCAGTTGCTGAAACAAGGATTATAATTGACATGAGTGCTTCTGTTTTATTTTGTTAGGAATGCATTTGTACAGATATTTGTATTTTCTTTCAATTTCTTTAGCATCAATTAAAAGCATATCAATGGTTATCACATTTAAGTTTTAGATTCTAAAAGGATGTTTCCCAAGGAACATTTGCCTACTCTAAATTTACAATATGCTTATGGTTGTATAAGGGATAGATATATTATGTTGGGTATATTTATGACCTGGTTATTGTTTTCACTTGGGCATGAGGTATGATTTGTGTCAAGTTGACAAGGGGTGGATTGTGACAGATATTCTTGGTTTTCAACTTGGCTATGCCTGGAATGAACTACAATCAAGAAATTCAGGATACACGTATGACCCAATCTTGAGACTGGAAGTCACAAGCTTTTGATCCAGTTCTTGAGGTAGGATGATTCATGTTTTTAATCTAGATCTTTAAAAAAAAAAGGATTTATTTATTTATTATGGACATAACATGTATGCCTGAAGACCAAAAGAGGGCACCAGATCTCACTAAAGATGGTTATGAACCACCATGTGGTTACTAGGAATTGAACACAGGACCTCTGGAAGAGCAGCCTTAACCTCTGAGCCATCTCTCCAGCCCCAGTCTAGATGTTAATCCAGATCTTTAATTTAGACCTTTAATCCAGATCTTGAGGCATACCTTTAATCTGGGCCACACTTTCTGAAGGAGGCTTACATAAAGACAATGGAAGAAGGAAGTGTCCGTTCATTCTTTGCCTGCTTTTACTTAACTTGCCAGCACATCTGTTGAAGGATTCCAGCTTATACTGAAGACCAGCTAAGTAACCCAGCCTCATGGGACTGAGCAACTACTTGATTCTTAGACTTTCCATTCACAGCTGCACATTATTGGGCTAGTTGGACTGCAGCCTGTAAGTCATTCCAATAATTTCCCTTTCTATATATTCATGCTATAAGTCCTATGACTTTGGAGAACACTGAGTAATACTCACGTAATCTCAGTAGTCAGGAGGTGGGGGTAAGAGGAGGGCAGGAGACTAAATTGTGAATTTGAGGGCAGCCTGGGCTTCAAAAGAGAATCTTAAAACAACTCACATCCACACTGATTTGTATCCATTTAAGAAACATGGACTGTTTCTTAAAGTTATCTCTGTATGAGTTGCGTGACTGTGGCTTGTCTTTTAAAGGTTGGTGAGTTGGTAAGTCCATTCTGGAAGTGGTAGTGCTGAAGTACTGGCCCTTTAAGAGGAGGAGCTTGCTGTCATGTTAAGGCTGCTTACTAAAAATAGGTCTCTCCCAACAATTCTTTTTATTGTGCAAGGTGCAAAATCATCTTTCCCTCTGGTAGAGTGAAGAATCACTGTTTGGATATTAACATTAGAAGAGATTTAGAAGGCGCCTGTGCTTTTCAGTTCCATAGAATATAATTCCTTCTAAATGGGGCTTCAGTTTTTAGTGTCTCTCACTTCCAATATGAGTCTCCTATTTCTTAGGACTATTTAGTAAAATGAATAGAATCAGACCTCTCAAAACTCTGCTGACACCCCAACAACTTTTTTAAAAACAATTTTATTAGTTCTTTATGAATTTCATATCCTGAATCCCAATCCTGCTCATCTCTCCCTCCCCCTTGGACACACTCTTCACCTTTGCAACCTCTCCCCCAAAAGAGAAAAAATAAATCTCATAGTGGATGCTGTAGGGTGTCTCAGTGCATTCCACAGTATATCCTTTTGACCATACTTCTTTGATTCCAAATGTTAATTGCAATGATTCATTGGTATTGTAAGAGGCCTCTGGCTTTGCTTACTCTATCACTGGAACTCCTCTCAGATAACCCTTTGTTGTCCTGTGTCATGGAGATCCTGTAGCTTTGGTTCTGTAGGACGAGCCTCTTCATGCACTCCAGTATTTCACTAATGGAGTAGTTATTGGGGTGGGCCAATTCAAATTACTAGATCTTGTCCTGATAGGTATATGATCTGGCCAGACCACTGGCTCTCCTGCTCTCAAGCCCTCAGGCTTCCTCCCTTGCAACCCCTGTACTAGGTAGGGCCAGCTCTACCCTGCTGCCAAGATGAGGCAGAGGGTTCACTCCCCCTAGTGTTGCTGTCAGTTCAGGACATGGCCAATTCTCTAATTCTCATGACTGTGGGGCAAGCTCTTCTACCTACCATATGTGGCAAAAGATGAGAGAGGGGAGGAAAATGTTTCTCCTTGTCTGCACCACTGCACAGAAGACAAGAGGTGGGGCTGGCTCATACTCAAAACCCCTGCACACACACACCCAGGGCCATCTCTACTTGCTGCCAAGAGAAGATACCAGGCCTGCTTTCTGGAGTGCTATAGCTGGTGAGGGGCAGGGATAGCTCTCCTGTTCTTGTGACCTCGTGACCAGCTTTCCTGCCTGCCATAAATGGTGAGGGGCAAAGAAGAGAAGGGTATCTCTCCCTCATCTGCACTGCCACATCATGGAAAGACTAGTGGTAGGGTCAGCCCTCCCATGCTCATATCCTCAGGTTGGCTCACCAGCAACTTCCACAATGTGCAGACCCACTCTCTCCAGTATTTCGACTGGCAAAGGGTGGGGTCAGCTTTCTTGTTCTCACATTCCCAGGACCAGCTCTCCAACAATGCCCAGGTGAGGGATGGGCCAGTTCAGCACAGCTCTCAGACATCAATATGTTCCCAGGTGGCAGCCCAGACCAGGAACATCTTGTAGGAACAATGTTATTGTGTCCGGGGTAATGTTTATCCTTGTATTATTCAAATGCTGATTTCTGTGCCACCATATCTGGTTTTCATCCTTATTCTGAGAATCTGCTGTCTCAATGCTGTGTAAACATTGTTCCCTGGTTGGTCAATAAAGAACTGATCAACTGGGCTGGAGAGATGGCTCAGTGGTTAAGAGCACAGACTGCTCTCCAAATGTCCTGAGTTCAATTCCCAGCAACCACATGGTGGTTCACAACCATCTGTAAAGGGATCTGATGCCTTTTTCTGGTGTGTCTAGAAACAGCCACAATGTAGTCATATAAATAAAAAATAAAACCTTAAATGCTTGGGACAACATACAATGATAGGGACTGCCTGCAGTAGGCAGGGATGGAGACATCTCAGTAGTTCAAGGCAGTTCTTTGTAACAACAGTTGTTCCCATTTCTCCTAACCTTATCCCAGAACAATGGCTGTATAGTGTTCATTTGTGCATGACTGCTTTTTAGTTGGACTTGGTGTGCATAATTATTCTATTATATCTGAGTTTCTTACTACTTTCTCCTTCTGCTCTGGTGAATTCTGTGAAACTAGATGTTCCTTGATATAATGGTTCTCAAACAATTAAAAATCGAGGCATGGGGCACAGCACAGCACAGTTCTCATGGTCCAGGGGCATGCTGTGTGTTCTCATCTCGGAAACAATGTAATAACTGCACAATGGTAGTTCAAGATTAATGTTTGACTTGCAAAGAAAGTTTGGCAAAAATATTAAAAAATGAATTAGAGCCAACCCTGGGACCACAAGAAAGGAAAAAAACTATTAAAGTTATGAAATAAGTTTTGTACAACATTTGAGAGTGGTTCCTGGATAAGCAAGTATAGAATATGTAAAATCTTATTCTTGTAAAACTAAGTCAAAACACTGGGACTCTTAGGAGAGTCGTTGTGGCAATGTGCAGAAGCAGAAAGCTAGCGGAACTATTGAGTTAAGGGTTAACTTGATTCTTTCCGGCCACTGCCTTGTAGCTTTGCCCATGTCATTTGTCATTGGAGCTTCACAGGAAAATGCAAGTAGCTGGCCTCAGAGCTCTGAGCTCTGAAGTATAATAAGTCAAAAGTTAATGTTTAAATAATGACACGTTTACAATTATTATTATTTTGGCTACAGGCCTAGGAATATGGAAAGTTTGCAACTTTGGAGAACAATTGTAATTCTTGGTTCTCTGTGGGATGTAGGGCTGTGATAGACAGCCTGGTCCCTGGTCAAGCACAGGCTTGAAACCCCGTTGACCTGTAGTCGATAACCCTGCAAGGAACGGTAGGTATTTTGCCATGCTCCTGGACACCAGACTCCTGGCATGAGGTCACAGCTCTCCATAGGTTTGTGCCCACCAGTCATATAAGGGCAATGCCCCACACCGTTCCACAAGTAGAGGACATGACCACAGGTCATGTAGCTTCAAGACAGAGCTCCATTTTAATATGGTACTTAAAGGCCCGGGGGTTTAGCAAATAAACTTCCCTTCTCAAACACTCCTCCCTACAAAAGGTATTTAACCTCAGGCCCGCCCTGAGAAAGTGGGATTTGATTTTACTCATCGCCACTCTCCACCATGACAATAAATTCCTTAAAACTATGGACTGTCTCTTTTCATCTGGATGTGCCATGGGGAACAATAGATAAGGCTTTCACCTAAAGAGTTGGCCACCTAATCTCCTGTGGAAGGCCTCTTAGCACTTCCAGCCAAGGCCAACAAGCCAGCCACCCACAGAACTCTCATCCTATAGGACCCAGTCAGAGCTCTCACCTCTTTTCCCCTTTAGCCCTGGGCTAGATCCAGCCCAAGGACCCCCACTGGGTTCTCAGCTCTTCAACGGCATCCACTGGTGCCTGGAGTACCCAAGAGCATGAGAACCAGATGGCCCCGTCCTCCCTTCAGGCCTGTACTCCCCACCTCCACCCCATCCCCGGAGTGGCATCCTATAGCGGGCTTCCCATAGCCGGACACTTGCCAGGGTACCTGCGTGGGGTAAGTGCGGTCAAAACTCCCACATCCTGCCTCCCCAAGTGGCTGGAGCCCTGTGGCAGAGAGGACTCGGGACTCCTTTAGTCCGACAGTGGGAGGTGATTAGTTTTTTAAATTTGATTTGGCAATGATTATATAATGTCTTTTTTTTAAACCTGCTTTTGGAGTATCAGTAAAAGACTGGGGCAAGAGATAGGCAAGAGAGCAAGTAGTGAGCTTGTGAAGAGCAAATTGGGAGAGCATGAGAAGAACATGTGACGAATGAGTGAAGAGTGAATGTGAGGTGTGTATGGAGAGTGCATGTGGTATGTGTGAGATATATATATATATATATATATATGAAGAGTGTGTGAGTGAAAGAGGAATGCATAAAGGTGTGTAGGAGTGTGGGAGTTTGAGAAAAGAAAAGTGCACAGGAGAAAAACAGAGTGCACAGGAAAATACAGAGTATTTGCAGTTCAATCTGTGAGTAAAGCGAGCAAGAGAGAAAGAGAACAGAGAATGAAGGAGAAGAGAGAGAAACTTTAAGACTTGAAAAAATGCCTGCCAGTTTGTACCCAAAAAGTAGTCTGTGAATATTTATTATGTGCCTTCCAGATATCCCTGCTTCCAGTTGAGAACTCTGATTCTGTCTTGAGGCTGGAGCCCAACAGAAAATGGCGCCCAAAGTGGAGCTCAGAATTGAAAGATTTGGGTAAGCCCTCTTCCCTTCTCCTATTGTTGTCAATCTGGAAAGGACCTTACCTGGAGAGACAGGGTTCCCTTGGCCAAAGACAAGTGCTGATAAAGGATAGGTAGGAAGTGATAGTGTTATAGTTCTATAGGTTTATTATAGGTCAAGCTGAATCCAATGATAGATCTATATATTAAAAGATTCTTTGTAGTTATTGCTTAAAAGGGAATTCACTTTGACAAACAGCAGCTGTCTGATTTTCTCCACTTTGTTCTTCTGTGAGCCCTTGACTACCTGATAAAGGGACCTTGTATGAGGCAACATAGAAAAGGGAAGGAAAGGATATGAAAACCTGGATCCTGGAACATAAGGATGAGGAGGATGAAGGACAGATTCCAGAGAATGTAGTTATGTTCTGATTTGTAGTAAAACAAGCACTATCCCATGCTGAAATAACAGACCTGCCCAGTTTATCAGCAAGTTCGGTTTTGCCACTCACTCTGGTTGAGTCAGCTTGGCAGACTGTGTGGCCTAAAAGCCACTCACAAGGCAGAGAGTTTCAAGGAAGCTCACCTCCTGGAGTTTTGCATTCTCATTCAACCATATACTCATACCCAATTCCCGAGTTAGTCTGGTGTATGGATCCACGTGCTCTCTTTTAGTATTATCTTATTATAAGTGCCTTTTAAGATTGAATTCTGATATAGCTAAGCCTTCACCAGTGTTCCAATGTCCTAGAAAGTCCTTGAGCTGACCATGGGCTTGGAATTCAGTAAGAATGTTGCCTATTCAGTGACATTCAGAATTGCCTCTGGTATTTTGAATAAAAGCTAAGTCACTGCCCTACACAGGAATTTACCATCATCTAGGAAGAAGGGAGTTTGAGACCTAAGGAGGAACCAGAGTAGATACTTAGAACTATAGATAGCTGAGTTACACCCATACACACATATTTACAATGGCCTAGGGGGAAGGTGGACTATACAATAGACTAAAATAGGAACTATGGCAAGGGCACAAAGCCCTTGACCCTGGCTTCTAAGATTAAGTGGACCTTAGGTGGAGCTCTTTTTGATCCCAATTGTTAACAATGAATTCTATCCCAGGTGGTTCCTGTCAGACCTTCTGTGTTTGTATTCCTCTGTTTTGTGTAAGAATTCAGTAACCTCTTTGTACCTTGCTGGTGTGTCACCCAACTTCCCTATTTTCCTCTGTATAAAAAGTTTGATGCTCAATTTGACAAATTATATTCAGATTCTACACAACCTCTCCTGTGTGCATCTGTCTGTCATTTCATCCAACGCTTTGCCCATCTGTGACTAGAGACCCATTCCACGCAGACAAAGGGGCCCAGAGGAACTGCAGCACTGTTTATAGTATAGAAAATGTTAGGAAAGAAGATATTCCTCTGTTATCCAAACCAACTGCTAAAAAAACAAACTAATAAGAAACAAACTGCTAAAGAATCAAAAACACCTCCTTCCCAGGATACTTTAGATTCAGTAGAAACTTCCTCCACCTCTAATGATGAGGATGGAGAGCCTTTAGATAGTAGAGATGAATATGAATTAGAGTAGGAAGCAGCTAAATATCATAGTCCTGACTTGTCCCCTCTTATACAACCTCCTCCTAAGCCTAAGAAAGGGGAGAAGAAAATGAGACCCCCTCAGTGCCATATTCTTCAAGCAGTGCAGAAGGCAAGAGAAAAAGGGGAAATTTTGATGCTTTTTCCAATAGTAAGCATGGATAATGGAGATCCAGTATAGGAAACTATCTCCTTTAAAATTGTTAAGGAATTAAAAGAAAGTACTTCTAAGTATGACCCTACTTCACCTTATGTCCTTTCCCTTGTGGAAAATCTGGCAGGCACTTGACTCACTCCTTCACACTGGTTTATCCTCACCAAGTCCTGTTTCACAGGGGGACAATTTCTCTTATTTAAAGCTAATTATGAGGATGAGGTTAGGCTTCTTTGGGTGGAAAAATTATTTCTGTGGAAGAATTTGAAGACAAAGGGGTACTCTGCTTACATGGGCTCAGGGAAGTGGGTGACTCTGGAAAAACAAATCAAACTGCCCAAATAAATTTTAAAAGAAGTGATGAATTGTGCTTTGAAAGCCTGGTGACACCTTCCTCTTAATGAGGCTCATATAACAACTTGGGCTGAGATTTGTCATGGTTCTTAGACATTGGGGCTGATGACTCTTGTATATAAGGAAAATACTGGCCCTCTTTGTGGTCTACCACCAGTCAGGGGAGGAGAAGGGAAAGAGAGGAAATAGGAATTCAGCCATGAGGTCCAGGAGACATGACAAGAAAACAGCTGGAACAGAGAAAGCCATAAAATGCAAGTATGTCAGGGATTTTTTCTGGGAGGTAGCCAGATTAGTTTAGAGGATTAAAATAGATTCATAGTGTTCCATTGTTGTGCCTTAAAGCTGTTAAATGAATAAGTAAAATAATCCTGTCCCAATTATTTCAGAGCTATCCAGGTTAAGAGAAAACTGAAACATTTATAAAATAACCACTAACAACATCTGTCTGGCCTTTGGTGGTAACAGATTCCTGCTGCTGCAGAGTCATGGACTAAGATGTGGTCCCCAGTGGCAGCACTGGCCAGGACCCAGCCATAGCCCCAGGTGGCATCACTTGCTACTCACATCAGGCTGTTCATCATTACCCTCCACGTTCCAGTTGTGCCTCTCTTCACTATGTTTACATCCTATTTTACTCTTTCTCTTCCATTTCTTTACTACTTACCTATTCCTCTTAGTAGTACCCAGGGTCTCTGAGGGTATGGAGTGGTCTCAGGAGTGCTATGTCCCTCTCATGCATTGTGTATTATGGCGCCAGGCAAAAGTCATCTCGGACATGGTCTGTCCCTATCATTCCCAGGCCTGCGCTGCACAGGGCTGGTGGTCATCTCAGGCTAGCTCCCTGGCTGGGCCCCATGGTGCTGATGTGGTGGTAATCTTGGACTCACTCCTCCCCCAACCATCCTAAGTGACCCCTTACAAGAGTTGTCTGTCTCAGGCTCACTCCTGTGGGACTGAGGTAGAATCTCTGGCTTGCTTCTGTCCTGGAAGTACCTGACTGGTGCCATCCTGGTGGTTGTCTCAGGCTAGCTTGTTTCAGGTAATGTTAGGCTACTAATCATCCCGATATTCATAGATTAGAATACTGAGTCGAGGTACAGCCTCTCTTTTCTCTGCCACCTACTGACACACATGTGACACAGCAGCCATATCTGCACCACCTTAGGGGCAGGGTCCAACTACTTTTATGGCTACCATGAACCTCTCTATTGTAGCAGCCAACAATAGGTCTTTAAGCTCTTTTTTTATGAATCATCACCACAGAACAGTGTAGAATTACAAACTGAATTGGGAAACATGAAAGATAATTGCTACAGTTTGATGTAGTTTATCCTTGAAAGGCTCACAAGTTGAAAACTCCTTCCCTTATGTGGAGATAGTATCATAGTGTGGACCCTTTAAGAAGTAGGGCCTATTGGAAGATAATTACGTCATGGGGTTTGGACCTTATGAATGCTTTAACAGGATAACAAAGGAGAGGAAACAAAGTAGTCCCCCATACCCTCCCCCACCCACTCCCAATTCTTGGCCCTGGCATTCCCCTGTACTGAGGCATATAAAGTTTGCACGACCAATGGGCCTCTCTTTCCACTGATGGCCAGCTAGGCCATCTTCTGATACATATGCAGCTAGAGACATGAGCTCCAGGGGGTACTGGTTAGTTCATATTGTTGTTCCACCTATAGGGTTGCAGATCTCTTTAGGTCTTTGGGTACTTTCTCTAGCTCCTCCATTGGGGGCCCTGTGATCCATCCAATAGCTGACTGTGAGCATCCACTTTTGTGTTTGCTAGGCCCCAGAATAGCCTTGCAAGAGACAGCTATATCAGGGTCCTTTCAGCAGAATCTGGCTAGTGTGTGCAATGGTGTAAGTGTTTGGGGGCTGATTATGGGATGGATCCCTGGGTATGGAAATCTCTAGATGGTCCATCCTTTCATCTCAGCTAAAATCTTTGTCTCTGTAACTCCTTCCATGGGTGTTTTGTGCCCAATTCTAAGAATGAGCAAAGTGTCCACACTTTTGTCTTCGTTCTTCTTGAGTTTCATGTGTTTTGCAAATTGTATCTTGTACTTTGGGTATTCTAAGTTTCTGGGCTAATATCCACTTATCAGTGAGTACATATTGTGCGAGTTCTTTTGTGATTGGGTTACCTCACTCAAGATGATGCCCTCCAGGTCCATCCATTTGCCTAGGAATTTCATAAATTCATTCCTTTTAATAGCTGAGTAGTACTCCATTGTGTAAATGTACCACATTTTCTGTATCCATTCCTCTGTTGAGGGGCATCTGGGTTCTTTCCAGCTTCTGGCTATTACAAATAAGGCTGCTATGAACATGGTTGAGCATGTGTCCTTCTTACCAGTTGGAATATCTTCTGAATATATGCCCAGGAGAGGTATTGTGGGATCCTCCGGGAGTACTATGTCCAATTTTCTGAGGAACAGCCAGACTGATTTCCAGAGTGGTTGTACAAGCTTGCAATTCCACCAACAATGGAGGAGTATTCCTCTTTCTCCACATCCTTGCCAGCATCTGCTGTCACCTGAATTTTTGATCTTAGACATTCTGGCTGGCTTGAGGTGGAATCTCAGGGTTGTTTTGATTTGCATTTCCCTGATGATTAAGTATGCTGAACATTTTTTCAGGTGCTTCTCTGCCATTCGGTATTCCTCAAGGGAGAATTCTTTGTTTAGCTCTGAGCCCCATTTTTAATGGGGTTATTTGATTTCCTGGAGTCCACCTTCTTGAGTTCTTTATATATATTGGATATTAGTCCCCTATCTGATTTAGGATAGGTAAAGATCCTTTCCCAATCTGTTGGTTGCCTTTTTGTCTTATTGACGGTGTCTTTTGCCTTACAGAAGCTGTGCAATTATATGAGGTTCCATTTGTCAATCTTACATCTTGATCTTACAGCACAAGTCATTGCTGTTCTATTCAGAAATTTTCCCCTGTGCCCATATCTTCGAGGCTTTCCCCCACTTTCTCCTCTGTAAGTTTCACTGTCTCTGGATTAATGTGGAGTTCCTTGATCCATTTAGATTTGACCTTAGTACACGGAGATAGGAATGGATCAATACCCATTCTTCTCCATGATAACTGCCAGTTGTGCCAGCACCATTTGTTGAAAATGCTGTCTTTTTTTCCACTGGATGGCTTTAGCTCCCTTGTCGAAGATCAAGTGACCATAGGTGTGTGGGTTCATCTCTGGGTCTTCAATTCTGTTCCATTGGTCTACTGTCACTATACCAGTACCATGCCATTTTTATCACTATTGCTCTGTAGTACAGCTTTAGGTTAGGCATGGTGATTCCACTAGAGGTTCTTTTATCCTTGAGGAGAGTTTTTGCTATCCTAGTTTTTTTGTTATTCCAAATGAATTTGCAGATTGTTCTTTCTAATTCGTTGAAGAATTGAGTTGGAATTTTGATGGGGATTGCATTGAATCTGTAGATTGCTTTTGGCAAGATAGCCATTTTTACTATATTGATCTGGAGTTTGGTATTTTGTTTTAGCAACATGGAACAGACTAAGGCAGTAGTACTCACATTAAGAATTCTGTTTTTGCTTTTCCAGAGGTCCTGAGTTCAAACCCCAGGAATCACATGGTGGCTCACAACCATCTGTAACATGATCTGATGCCCTCTTCTGGATTGTCTGAAGACAGCTACAATGTAATTACATATAACAAATAAATAAATCTTTTTTTAAAAAAAGAATTCTCTTTTCTTTCAAATACTAAGAATGAAATTTGCAGGGTGACAAGACATTGCAGATGGTAAAGACACTTACTATCCAGCCAGATGGCCCAAGTTCAATTCTCAAAGCCCACATGGTGAAAGGGCAGAACCATCTCCCTCAGGAACACACATAGACTCATCTATGCTTGTGTGTGTGTGGTGATAGGGTGGGGTGGGTGTGTATGAATGTACACACAAATATAAACAACTTTTTTTTCAAAAAATACTATAACATTTTGAATTCTTTAAAGCAAGGTCCAGCATACCCAGATGAATATCTGTTGGGTATAAGCTGCTTGTATTCTTTCAGAGAGGTAAGAAATGGATGAACAGACTTGGTGGTAATCCTAGGCCTGCAATCCCAACTACTCAGGAGATTTAGGCAGGAGGATCACTTGGAGTAAATTCAAGACCAATTTAGACAACTTAGTGAGACTCTGTCTCTAAAGAGGACTGGAGAATGGCTTATTGGTAGAATATTGCCTAATCTGCACAAGGCTCTAGGTTCATTTCACATACTGAAAAGTGAATAAATGAATTAATGGATATTCAAATAAATTAATTAATTGAATGAGTGAAACAGTCTCTCAAAGGATGGACTGAGAATTGACCATACCCAAATTTACTGAGATAGTTTCTTTTTTTTTAATAGTGAGACTTTCCACTGGCCTCTGCATGCAGAGTGTGTGTGCACAGATGGATGCACACATAAATATTGCACATGAATGCATTCATCACACACATGCACACATATGTGCATATACCATACAAACACATAAACACATACATGCATGCACCACAGCACACAAAAAGGTCCACATATATAAGCATACATCAGAACACACACACACACAAACCAAAAACAGAATAAGGTAGATATGTTTCTAGTTGAGGCAAAAAAATGGGAAGCAATTGCAGGTTGCTATTACCAAGGTGGCCTTTAAGGAGGATCTAAAATTTGACAGAATTTTCACTACAAGTGGGATTTTCATAGGTGGAATAGACTGGCAGAGGCAATAGCTAGTGAGGTGGTTGGGTGCATAAATATTTTACTGACTGGCCTGTTGTTTACTGAAAGCAGTGTGCAAAGGTGTCAGCTGATCTCAAAAGTGCAAATAGACCAGGCTTCTTATTTCTTCCTAGATAACGAGGATGAAAGATTTCCTGTTGTGAGAAAAGAAAGAAAGAAAAAAAAACTATACACTATACATATGTACATATATACTCCCTCCTCCTCCTCTTCTCCTTTCTTCTGCTCTTAGTTACAGAATTGAAAAGGAATTCTAAGATAGAAACATGTACAGAGTCTTTGGGATATGATGCAGGAGAGAGAGAGATGAGCCCCTGCCTAGCACAGATTGCTGACTTGCAAACAGATGAATTAATCATAAGGCCTTGGCTTTGGCCAGATACACAGACACCCATCTTCAAGCGCAAAGCATATTACACATTCCTCCTTGAAGGCCAAGTTCACACTTCACCAACTTTGCAGAATACTTTGTCCCAGATCAGAATCAGCAGCTTCACCTTCATGCTTCCATAACATTCCCAGCACCCAACAGCTCCCATAGCACTCTATGCTCATTTTCCCATTGAACCCCAATGACTGTTAAAGGTATTTCCAAGGGAGACATAAACAGTGTTTACCCCCTCCTCAGCAGTGCCCAATGACAAATCAAAGGATGATTTCACTAACTAGTTCCTGGGGGAGCCAGTGAGTTTATTGAGGTTACTTACAGAGCAGGACTGAAGGATTTCAGGTCAGAGCACTGACAACCCTAAAGCCGACAAACTGAGAAGTGTTCACCCAGCATAGATTAGGGGGTTTCCTTAGAGACATGGATAGATCCTCCTTAGGTTAACCTTCCCCAGCCTGTATACTTTGGAACCTCCTGAGACCCCAACGACATGTATAATTATGACAGAAACACACACAAACAGCTGGAAGAAATGACTGGAGTCTAAGATTAAGGACCAATGAGCCCTGCCCCCACTTCCTGTCATGAGAGAACATCGACAAGTCTGGCAAGGAGGAACAGCTGATCTGTTAAAGATGGGGATTGTTTTGTTTGGAGGAGTGTGCTCTGCAACAGTATCTAAACTATAAATGTCTATGGAATTAGGAGTCACCTGTTCTTAACACCAGATATATGACAAGTTGTTAGGAAATGGTTGATGAATGAATGAATGAATGAATGAATGAATGAATGAATGAATTGATTCTGGGAAGACGACACTAGACACATGAGCATGGAAGAAAGGGAATTTCTTGACCCTACTGTCTATGGTCTCTTCCAAACATCTTTCCAATAATGTCTGTCTCTGTTTCTATCTCTAACTCTAGTCCTCTGCCTATAAGTAAAATGATTATGATGACCTTTCAAAGTTAAAAGCTTTGCGATTGGGAAATGTATCCCCCTCACACACATACATACATACATACATACATACATACATACATACATACATACTAGCCAGTATTCCCTGTGCACTATATCTCAGATTATGTTTTCTAAAAGCAGAACTTAAGATGGAAATGTGTGTATAGGGGATTTAGAGGAAGTGTTCTGAAGAGAACCTAGAAAAGAGACAATAACAAAGAATGGGCTGGAGAAAGGCTGAACGAAGACATGTCATCATAACTCTAATCTCAGGACTTGAGAGGTGGCTTAGTGGTTAAAAGCACTCACTGCTCCTTTTATCAATGATGTTATTTATATCTGGCAGCTCACAAGTACCTATAACTCCCAATCCAATGGATCTGACATTCTCTGACCTCTGAGGGCACACACATGTAGAGAAACAGACAGACAGGCATGTTTACATGTAAACATAAAACTAAAACATTAAGAAAAAGAAATCTAATTTCAGATACTTCACTCTTTTCATGGAATTAGTTATTAAGGTTCTTTTAAAAACTGAAACATGTCCTACCTGGTATCAAGGAAACTGAGTTCTCACATTCCTCCAACTAGTGAGCCACTGGGGAGAGCCTGGGAGGGAGCCATGGCTCCTGCACACATGCAAAGAGATTCATACATTCCACAAAGCAGCATCCACTTGTTTCCAGCCTGGAATCACTCGAGGAGCTTTACAAAGAAGTAGCTGCCAAAATCCCACCCTGAGACTGCATTCATGAATCTGGGTTTTGTCACAGGGGTTTTAAACTTTTCCTCAGTTCTTCTAATGTGTGTGTAGATTAGTTCAGTCACGGCTGAGCTTAGTACAATCAAGAAGCCTACAGCAAGGACTGTGTGTTTGCTGTAGCAGCACAGCTGGGAAAGGGGTTCCACTGGCCACAGTGGAGCCTCAGTAGCATCTGCTATGACAAGGAGATCACAAATCTACCCAAACCTTTGGAAAGGATCTCCACATAGCATCGCAGTTTGCTCACCCAGTTTCTTCTGTTCTGTTCCCGACCCCAGTAGAATGATTTAGTGTAACCCTCCCAGCAGGAAAAAAGGATACTCTAAACAGATTCGTGTGCGCATCCTTTTGGCTATCAGACTATTGAAACAATGCTCCTTAAGGAACTGAAATTCTTGAGGAGTTTCATGCTAAGCAAAGGAAAAGGCTGAAGCCTGATCCCAGCTACAGTGGTGCCTATTTCCCAGAAATACATTTTACATACTTAGGACAACCCATCAGACCACTGCACAGGAGACAGCAGAGCTGAACCAATATGAATGATGATGGGAGGGACCACATATTGAGCAGGATTGCTTAGCTATGAATGCCTCTTGCCTTCTATTGAAACTTAACTCCATGTAATGACCCCAAAGATGGCTGTCAACTCACTGGACCTAGTTACTCTCTTCCCAGTGTGACCATATTTAATGATTTTTGCTGTTTGCCAATACCTGTCTGGTTAATATGCCTATTTAGGACAAGTGACTGAGCCTAACTTGTTCGGGCTTCCAGAGCCCAGGCTCTGACCCTAAAACCTCCAGCATCTTCTCAACGTCACAAACCACTGTTGTGAAATCCAGCTACAAGCACTAGTTTCTACATCTTCATCCAGTTAAACTCCAAACTGTGTTATAGTTTGCTTCTCAAATATTTTAGAGACATCTCTAGCCTTCATTGCTACTTGTGGTTTTATGCATGGAGAGTTCTCTTTAGTGAGATCGTAGTAGATTCCATGTGTTGGATTGGGCCCCTTCCACTGACTGTGATGTTCTTCAGGTGCAGCTTGCACATCACAAGGAATGTATCAGGCATTAGTAGCACCCACACAAGGACAGCTAGGAAGGATGAAGAGGTGATCCAAGTTGAGAGAATGTGAATGGGATTGCTCCTGCTGGCTCCAGACGTTCAGAGGTAAATCTTTACGCACACATACATCCAAGGACAAATAGATGCATGCACTCAGGTGCACAGTTCTCTGAATATGGAAGCTGGTCAACCTGCTGAGATTTTAGAGCATGTCTGAAGCAGAGGAGTCAGGATCCTGCAGGTCCTAACCTAGATGAGTCCAGACTCCTCAGCAGAATGCATGCTGCCATGGCTACCATGCATGCATCATGCTGAGAACTGATATCTACTTGCTCAGCACTCATTGATTTCCTTCCTCACTCTGCTCTCAGGGTTCCAGCAGTGTTAACCTCATGCACCATGCCTCCTCATGATCTCATCATTGCCTTGTATATCCTCTCTTCTCCCTGTTCCTATTTTTGTTTGAACACTACCCACTTGTATTTGAAATGGAAACATAGGAGAGAACTCTTCCAGTAAACATCCTGTCATGTCTTAGTCAAAACTAAGTACATTCCACATCCACACTCCCATCCCTTCTCTCACCTCTGCTTTGGAACAGTCAGGTCACCTGGAAGGGGAGAAATGAAAGAAGTCAAGGATTCCCTGTTCTCTGTAAAATACTACCTGCTGCCTTCCTCCTTTGTGCAGATGCCAAAGCCAAAATGCACTCCACAGCATGGCCTACATAGCAATGTCCTCCACAGCCTTTGAGCTGCCCTATAAGGGCTCTGAGCTGAAAAGTTGCCAACCACTCAGTCACCAGACCTTCTATAACCAGACATCAGCAGTAACTTCACTCCTCTTCTGTGGTCTTTCCCTACCACTCTGTCTGCTGTATTAAAGTAGACATTTTAGTGCCTCTTTATATTTCCACCTCCTCTTTGTAGCACATGAAATCCCACCATAAGATTAGGAAATTCTTATCTGCCAAAGGAGCTGGGGTAGGGGAGAGGAACAGTTTCTAACCATGACAAGACTCAACAGTAGGAGCTCCAAAATTATATTAGTTATAAATGCAAGCTATGAAGCATATTTTTCAAGGTCTATGCCCAGATCTCACCTGGAAGGCACTACATGGAAAAGAAAGAACTATAGTAGGTTCAAGCAATGGTAAGTAAATTATTGGGATGCAGGTTACCTTATCATGGACAGGATGCTAAGAGAGGGCAGAGGAGGACAGGTGCTGAGCACAGTAGGCTAGATAAAACCTTGCCACAGAGCAGGAGGTGTGGAGGCATGTGACCCTCTCTTGGGGTGAGGAACAGCTTTGTGTCATGATGGTATAATTACCTCTTGATGGTATAAATATCTTTGCATGCTGATAGCAGGATACAGATGCAGTTCTGGCCAATATTTAATGGAACTCAGCTGTTCCTTGAAGTAGTGTGGAGACTCTCCAGGTTTTTAGTAATCTTAAGGAGAGAGGCAACAGAGCCACATGAAAAGCCATCTCTTAAGACCAATCCCAGTGAGGGACTGGAAGGGAAACAGCTGGAAGCCAAGGAGGCCCATTCAAGGGACCAGTCTGATATGGAAATAAAGGGTGATGACTCTCTTGGTGATGGAGAAGAGAGCAGATTCTTAGGACAGCACATTGGTATGATCATTGAGATAGGAACTGAGCAAGAGGGATTAAGGTCACCTGTTATGGACTGGCAAGATCAGTGAGCGGAGTTGTGGGTTCTAACAGAGACATGAACATTTTTGTGTTCTGAAGCACTCATACAACTTAACTCGGTTAAGACACAATACTGCAGCCTCAAGCCAGTGTTCTTATTACAAATACAAAATGGCCATGGCTGGAAATGGATTAGTGGTGAAGACCCTGTGCTCTTCCTGAGGACAAAGTTTGCTTCACTGCACCCCAGGGGACTCAGAGTTGCCTGTAACTTCAGCCTCAGGTTCTCCAGTGCCCTCTTCTGACCTCTGTTGGTAGTACACTCTCATGCCCATGATATGCAAAGACATATGCATAATTAAAAATAAATAAAATTTTATACATATATTTCAGGAATTTTATTTTTATCATCATCAACTAACATTTGCATTTTTGCTCTTGAGACAGGGTCTCATTAACTCTCTGTAAATTTACTCTGTAGAGTCATTGCTGATCTGCATTTTCTGAGTCTCCTGCATTCTTAGCCTGAGTGCTGAAATTATAGGCATGCACCACTGGATCTGGTTGATACCATACTAGAGATCCTAACCTAGAGCTTCCTGTATGCTAGGTAAGCACTGTGCCAACTGACCTGCATCCCCATCCTTATGCCAGTTAGGTTTCACAGTAAGAAACTAAACTAATACAAAGAAAGTATCTCTGATAATCCTTGGTAGTGATATGGCATTATTATTATTGTTGGTAGTAGTAGTAGTAATAGTATTGTCTAATAAATTCTATACTTTCCTTTACCCTTGGCTCACATTCCTTAATGTTTCAGACCAAGAAGTATTCATGCCTTTAAGGGAAGATGAGAGATTGAAATGGAAGTCACTCAATCTACATAAGCCAAAACCTTAAAGGGACCCAGAACACACAGTGTAGACCCACAAGAGTACTTGACAAGTCAGGGCAACAATTCCATACTCTAAGGATAGATACAGTTTCACAAGTTGAGGAAGCATTAGGAAGAAAATAACAAAAAACAAAGAGGGCTTAGATATGATTGTGATCTAAAAGGAGCTGTACATCTATTCTCAGAGAACAAGGTACCTTCAATTTTTCAGGAATTTCTGGACTTGGTTCCAAGCAGAGTCCTAAAACAAGGACTATGATGGTCAAGAATGGAGCACAGGCTCTGACCATCTATAGACACCTATGTGTTTAGATGACCTTGATGTCATACAAAGGTGGAAGAGCCTTGGGGTCACAAATAAAGGGTGACAGAGCTGAGACCAAGGAGCACAGCAGGTTTCTCACCAGACACCTAACAGATAAGCACAGAGACTCTGACAATTCAAAGATTTGTAACATTGCATTCAACTTCCCTAGACGAGTAAGATCTGTACTCTAGCAGCTGATGCTGTGGAAAGGCACAGTAAAATTAAATGATTAAAACAACATTATATTTTCTATGCAAATAAGATTATAGTTAAAAATATTTGCAATTCATCTTACTTGGGAATAGAGCTTGAACCAAGAAGAAATTGTTTTCAAGCAGGAACTTGAGGATGTGAATCCAGGGGCTGGGGCAGAGACTTGGGTCAACTGTGTTTGGAAAAAAGCCTGAAGATGAACATGCTGACTGTATTCTGCTTTTGTATATTCTAAAGAGTGTAGGTATCAGGTAAATGGGGACTTGGTCTTGTGCCTTGCAGACAACTTGTAAAGACAGGAAGGTGTCTAAACTAACTAAAATCAGAGCCCACCTTACAAGACTGGGTTATTCAATCCTTAAATGTAAAATTCTCTCCTCATCTCAAAGTTATACAAATCCAACACTTTAACCATAAACTAAATAGAGTTTGAAATGCAAGTAGATGAGAAACATTTGTCAGTGTGATTACCAATTATCTGTTGAGTCATTTTCATGGAGACATAGCATGTTAAAAAGGGTTTGAGATCTGTCTCTCAGGACTCCATACTAGAACCAGTCACCATCCCTTCAAGGATATTAGTGAGACTGGCTATGCCTCTAAGGGAACAGAAAGGCCCAACATTGTTCAAAGACAGAGAAATCAGTTTGATACAATCAGTGATTCTAGAGTGAGCCTGCCTGGGGTGCTGGCAAGTGAAATGTTTCCTTTATTATTAACTAATTGTCATCCCTTCTCTCACAGACTCACACCACCATAGGCAGTGACTTTACAGCAAGTTTGAGGCTAATTCATCTTTTCTGAGTGCACGTTCTCTGTAAAGATCCACTCATCCGAATGAGGGAAAACAATGCTCTGAAACAAAAGTGAGAAGGTTGGGTTTAATCTAGCTCATGTATTCCATGCACTGGGAAATTTATATTTATATTTATATTTATAAAGTTAATGTTCTATTGCTTCTTAGGGACACCATGATCATGGCAACTCTTATAAAAGAAAGCATTTAATCGAGGGCTTGCTTACAGTTTAAAAGGTTTAGTCCATTATCTTGGTAGGAACATGGTGGTACTCAGGCAAAAATGGTGCTGGCCAAGTAACTGAGAGCTTGAGAGCTTGAGAGCTACATCTACATCTGCTGACAGGGATAGGGAGAGAAGGGGGAGGGGGAGAAGGAGGGGGAACGAGGAGAGGGAGAAGGAGGAGGAGGGGGAGAGGGAGAGGGAGAGGGAACACAAATGAATCAGGGCTTGGCATGGGCTTTTGAAACCTCAAATCTTACTCTTAATTACACACTTCCTCAAACATGGCCACATCTCCTAACCAAATAGTGCCACTCTCTGGTGACCAAGTATTCATATCTTTAGAGGACCATTGTTATTCAAAACACCACAATTGTCAAGTTCTCACATCTGGGAAATAAAGAATTGATATTAGATAAAATCTTATGCCCCCTCAAAAAATCGCATATTGTAAGCTCAAGGTTAAGTAGTATCTGTTCTAAGACCAGGGAGTGCTTAGTGAGGGAAGTACCGCATGAGGGGGATCTCCGATTCCTCACAGGCAGACTGACTTCCTATAGCAGTCCTTGAATTTGCTCAAATATCAAATCTGAGCTACACAACAGAAAAGTAGTAACTTCCCCAGGCATCAGAAAATTGGTCCTAAGACAATATTCTCCTATTCAAAAAAGTCAAGCCGGCTTAATATCTACTTGAGCATTCACTTCCATCCACACACATCTCAAATACAATGGGAGTCAGGGTTATCCAGGAAACTCTGGGAACCAAGGAGTGGGAAGGCAGAGAAAGAAAAATCAAAATGCTCCTGCAGCATACCCTGGAGATCTGGGAAGAAGGTTATCTTTTCTCCAAAAAGAGTCTCTGGAGAAGACTGCCTAGCTACTGTTCCTAAGACAAGCAGGCAGAGTTGGGTTAATTTTATTTAGAAAATGGTATGCAGAAATATAAAAGGATGGAGTGTTCTCCTTGGAGGCTTTGGTGGCACCTTTCTTGGCTTTCTACTACTATTTCTTTCTATTTACTGTGGTAAAGAGAGGGGCAGTGGACGTGGGGGGATAAAGGGAGTGGGAGAAAACCCCAGTCCCTCCAGAGTTCTGGTGCTCTGGGCAGGTGGATGCAGGAGGACTGCCGCATGCTTTCCATGCCATCCTAGGTGGGTGTCTGGCTGTGGGAAGCTACAGACCCAGCCCGCAGAGGGTGCACAAGGGGTAGTCCCAGGTCTCTGGACGAGGCTACATATAACAGGTTCTCAATCTCGGGCATTCCAGACACTGCTAGACACAGCAGAAGACCTGAGAACAAAATGGAGGACCTGGGGGCAGCGTGGAGGGCTGAAGGGAGGAGAGGGCAAGGAGAGAGGTGGTGCTGGGTGATTCCCACACGGGTGAGAGTCCTTGGTCCAGTCAGTGGCTAGAGCGCAGGAAGGCCTTCAGACAGTAGGTTAGATGCAGCTCTTTAGGGGAAAGCCCATCCCATCATTCAAGCACTGCGGGCCTTGATGAGTAGAGACAGTCTATGGTTTTAGAGCTTTACTGTAGAAAGGCAGAGAGAAAGAGAGAAGATAGAAAGAGGGAGAGAGGCTGGCCATGGCCATGTGGAGAGAGGGGGTAAGGGAGAGTGAGAAGGAGGTCTAGAGATGAGAATAAGAAAGGTGAGATCTTAAAGAGAGAGAGGAGGAGCCAAGCAGCCCCTTTTATATGGGCTGGGCTATCTTGCTATTGCCAGGTAACTGTGGGGGTAGAGTCAATCCAAAATGCCAGGAGCTTGAGGCTTTATCTGTGTGACTTATATCACAGAATTATGGAGTTGGGGGGATCTGTGGTATCGGGCACCTGCCGTGGCTCACTGTTCTGTCCCTTGTAGAGTTTTCTACTGGATCACCGAAGCAAGCCTCATTCAACCAAAAATAGGCTGCCTTTCACGGCCCCACAGTAAAGATCATGAATAAAAGTGGCTTGGGGAGCAAAGGGTCATTTTCATATTATATTTACAAATGAAGGGAAGTCTGGGGAACAACTTAGGTACTTGGAGGTACTAAGTAAAGCGGAAGCCATGGAGCGACACTACTTAGTAGTTTGTTTCTCAGGGCTTGCTCAGTCTGCTATCTCATACCACCCAGGACGACCTACCCAAGGGTGGCATTGCCCTCTGGAAGCTGGGCCCCCACATAAGTTATTAATCAAAAAATGCACTTGTTCTTAGGCAATCTGATGGAGTAATTTTCTCAATTGAGGTTTCTTCAATTACCAAATAATTATAGCTTGTGTCATGTTAATAATAACAAAAATGGAAAAGATAGTAAATTCAACTCCTTACAAGGATGGTAAAATAGGTTTTGCCTGCCCTAACAGCAACCAAACATACAGTTTCTACTTAGATACATTCCACTACGTATGGGTATGAGGAATAGATATATTGATAGACCCCAGAATGATTTGGGGGTCCATGCACAATGAGACAAAATCATACCCCCAAGTAAACTCTTAAGGAGAATTTCCTGTTTACCATAGTCTATATGCATCACAGGGTGTGCACATGACTAAAATCAGATGCACTCTGAGAAGAAACATGAGTAGTGAACAAGGGCTTCAGTATTCAAGTTTTTCAATTAAAACAATCACCCAACTATACCCCTAGCAACTAAAATCCTCCTCTTGAACTCCAGAAAAGGACACCCTCACCCCTACAATAACCAAGGTTTCTATTCCTGCACAAAACATCAGGACCAAGAAGCAAGTTGGGGAGGAAAAGATTTATTCAGCTTACACTTCCACATTGCTGTTCATTACCAAAGGAAGGCAGGAAAGGAACTCACACAGGGCAGGAAGCAGGAGGCAGGAGCTGATGCAGAAGCCATGGAGGGATGTTACTTACTGGCTCAATTCCCCTGGCTTGCTCAGCTTGCTTTCTTGTAGAACCCAAGTGTACCAGCCCAGGAATGGCACCATCCACAATGGGCCCTCCCTTTTGATCACTAATTGACAAAATGCCTTACAGCTGGATCTCGGGGAGGCTCCTTTCTCTGTGAACGCTCCAGCTTGTGTCAAGGTGACACACAAACCCAGCCAGGACACCTGGCTCTTGATCAGTTTCTCTCGGGTATGACCCACTGATACCTAGCAGTATGTCACTTTCTAATATGCACTATCGCTTTGCTTTTGAATAAAGTCTACACTCTGCGGGAGCCTTTATTTCAATTCTTTAGGTGGGAGGCCAAGAACCAGAAAATACCCATCCCAGTCTCAGATTACAGATAACAGCTTCAGAAATGAAGGTAATCTCCATACTACAGCTACAAGATTAACAACCAGTCCCTCTGTGAGGCTCTCACTTGATGAAATAACAATTCCAAGATGAGAAAGAGTGATGGGGAGTACAACCCACTGACTTCGGAACATTTGCAGATCTATAATGGCTTTCACAGGAGTCGGGCTGGTCCCAGTTTTTCCCCATTTAGGAGATCATTCATTAAATGCAGTCTTCCATCTTAAGCAAGGAGGAAAACAGGTATCAGTAAGCATGTTTTTGCAAGAGTCAGATGCTTCTATTAACAGCAACATGTCAATAAAATGTATGAGAAATGACATCATTTCCTGAATTTCCTGTGGAATTATTGGTGAAGGCAGGAGTGATGGTAAAAGCAGCTGCAGCCATGGGATGAGAGCAAGTTCACCACTGGATTCTAAGAGGAGAGAAGGGGGAAAGGAATGGACAGAGGGCTTGAAGGAAGTCAGTATTGACTTGTACTGTTGACCGTAATGATAATCCAGTCAAGACAAGTCTATTAATGTAAGCTCAAATGAGAAACTGCAACCTTATCCCGAGTGCTTAGATCTTAATAATTGGTTCAGAATCTCTTCAAATAAATTAACACAAAATTCTCATCAGTAACTAGAATCCCAAAGAAAACTTTCCCTATATAGACTTGTTTTGGAGACATGATTTACGCTTTCCCCAATGGAAGCCTGAAAGTATAACTTTGTCTTTAATCTGCTTTGCTTTGATATCTGGTAGAAACTCAGTTCAGGGAAATGGTAGAAAAGACCTGTAATTTTTTAAGACAACAAACACTGATGTTTACAGCTACTCATTTGTAATAAACCCTATAAGGAATTGGCAGAAGCTGCAATGAACTGTGGCTGCACTCTAAGGACTTACTCAGAATAAATTACATCCATTTTGAAGAAAGATTTTACTTTTAACTCATTTCATTCTTTCTCTCTCTCTCTCTCTTTCTCTCTCTCTCTCTCTCTGTGTGTGTGTGTGTGTGTGTGTGTGTGTGTGTGTTGTCTATGTATGTGTGTGCTTTTGTGCTTTTGAATGTGTGTCTGTCTGTATATGTGTATGTATGTGTATGTGTGTGTTTTTGAATGTGTGTGTTTGTGTGTCCACAGAGCTCAGAAAAGAGTTTGGGATCTTTCAGAGCTGGAATTACAGATGATCATGAGCCATTTAATTCGGGTACTTGGAACCAAACTCTGGTCCTTTGTAAGACCAATACATACATGTTCTTAACTGCTGAGCCACCTCTCCTGTGCTAATTGCCTCCATATTTGTGTTATAGAATATACTAAGTTTTTTTTCACTTGATTTGGCACACAACTCTTAGAGTAAAAGACCCAAGTATAATCTCTTCTAGGCTAGAGCAATAATTTGCTAATGATCAATAAAAATAACTTATCTATTTATTTTGGTTTTAGAAAGTGTCTCACTATATAGCCCTTACTGGCCTTAAACTCACTATGTAGAACACGTTGGCCTAAATTCACAGAGATCTGCTTGCCTCTTCCTTTGCTCTAGGAATTCTGATATTAAAGGCATGTACCACTCGACCAGTCAGAATATTTTCTCAATCTGTCTTCCTTTCAGAAATGTTTATCCTTCCTTCCCTTTTCCTTGCAAATGCTACTTATAGTACAAGGCAGTATTATTTTTGTAATTGCCCACTAAACAACCTCTCCCACTAGGTGGATTGATGCTTCAAGATTATAACAAGGGTCCAATGCAAACAAAATAGAAAAGGAAGAAAAACTAAGAAAAAACTTTTCAAAATATCAATGCAGACTTGGGAAGAGGAGCTACATGCCTGTAGTTCCAGCCCATGGGAAGCAGAGATAGGAGCACCATCAGTACTTCAAGGCCAGCCTTAGCTACATAATTTGAGGCTAGCCTTGGCTGAGACCCTGTCTCTACAACTCAAAATAAACAACAAACAAAAAATATCAACCGAATGATAAGCTTTGCAATAACTGAATCCCAGAAGATTATAATCACTTAATGTCAAGATTGATTTAAAACAACCCTAAAACCACAATGTACGGAGTGGTATACAGATAGTTTAATAGATATATTAACACTTTAGCACTTTACATTTAACTTCTGTTGTCTCATCAGACTTAATTCCATGATATCACAATATTAATAGTAACATTATGTCATCTAGTGAGAGTTTTCAGAATATTCCCCCAGTGGTAAGATTAATGAATAGGTTTAAGGTTTTCTTATTATTCTCTCACAGTTAAGCTAATTGGAATGCCTTGATCCTTAGGAAAAGTTCAGAGTCACATGTCACGTGGTTCAGTGGATGATCCATTTCTCACAAATGCTGATCAGTAACATTATTGATGGGGAAAATTGTCTAGAGTTTTGGTAGAAGACAAACTTTCATGGATTCATTGTGTAGTTTCAGGGTTTGGGGGGCTTGGGTAATATCTCTCCTGTGGATCTATTCAAGCCTCAAGGGTCTGTGTTGTCTCCATCAAAATAATTCTGGTAAGATACAGAGAGCATTACAAAAAAGAGAGCTAACACAAAATACTCACAGGAGCACATATGGAGATAAAGTGTGGAGCAGAGACTGAAGGAAAGGCCACCCAGAGACTGTCCCACCTGGGAATTCATCCCATATACAGTTACCAAACCCAGACACTATTGTGGATGCCAAGAAGTGCATGCTGAAAAGAGCCTGATATGACTGTCTCCTGATAGGCCATTGGACAGAGCACAGGATGCCTAATAGAGGAGTTAGAGAAGGGACTGGAGGAGTTGAAGGGGTTTTCAACCCCACAGGAAGAACGACAATATCAACCAACCAGACCCCCCAGAACTCCCAGGACTAAAACATCAACAAAGGAGTACACATGGCTCCAGTTGCATATGTAGCAGAGGATGGCCTTGTCATACATCAATGGAAGGAGAGGTCCTTGGTCTTATGAAGGCTCAATAGATGCCCCAGTGTAGGGGAATCAAGGGTGGGGAGATGGGAGTGGGTGGGTGGATGAAGGAACTCCCTCATAGAAGCAGGGGGAAGGGGGATGTGATAGGGTGTTTCTGGGAGGGAGAGAAACCAGGAAAGGGGATAACATTTGAAATGTAAATAAAGAAAATACCCAATTAAAAGAAAAAGAAAAAAAAAGATTAACGTTGACATTCTAAAGGGGTGAGAGTGGATAATGTGTTGATTCACATTTAGACAGGTTTTATAGTTTCTAAATTTCTACAAGAGGAGGTCTGTAAAAACCCTAAGAAGAGAGTCTCCCCTTTGCTCCCATATTTTCTGACATTTTTCTCATGCCTCCCTACTTAATTCTCTTAAGTGCTGTTTAATGTGGAAATCACCACACCTCACTCTTTTCTGGGTCCTTTCTCATTTATTTTCAACAAAGATAATCATATAGTGTATGAAAAATAAAGAGACAAACCTACCACCAAAACGATGTTTCCCACCCCACTTCTCCTCACTCAAGGTTTACAGAATCTGCTACTAGCAGGGATAGCAAGCACTTCCTCCCTTCACCTAAGAGTTAGCAGCACAAATGTCTACAGAAACCAGGCAGGGGATATAAGTTTCCAATGGGCTACACATAAGCCAGACCCCTCTTAAAACAATAAAGTGCAGTAAACTGAAAGCCTGTTCTTGTCTATGTGAATTTAGAGAGACTGGATACACCAGAAATCTACCTGTCCAACAAAAGGAGCCCACAGAGAGCTAGCTTATAGCCTATCTGGAAGCTCTTTATCTGCATCACTTTATATGTAGTTATATGTAGGCTATAGCTGTCAGCTCACCACTTGAGAAATATTTTTCTAACACAAACATACTCCAGCCATCCCTCTTTTCAGATTTAAATAATTGTGTTCTTTTCTCCTTATTGATGATGATTCTAGCTTATGGACTATCAACTGCTGTTACTTTTCTTTCTTTCCTTTTCTTCTGGGTGTTGGAACAGAGTTTTACTGTATAGCCAAGGTTGGCCTGGAACTCACTATGTAGCCCATGTTGGCTCCCTTGAACTTATGGCCATTCTCCCACACTCACTTCCTCTTGCTACTCTTCCTTCCTTCCTTCCTTCCTTCCTTCCTTCCTTCCTTCCTTCCTTTCTTTCTTTCTTTCTTTCTTTCTTTCTTTCTTTCTTTCTTTCTTTCTTTCTTTCTTTTTTTTTGTAAGATTTATTTATTTATTATATGTGAGTACACTGTAGCTGTCTTCAGACACCCCAGAAGAGGGCATTGGATCTCATTACAGATGGTTATGAACCACCATGTGGTTGCTGGGATTTGAACTCAGGGCCTTTGGAAGAGCAGTCAGTGCTCTTAACCACTGAGACATCTCTCCAGCCCCCTTGCTACTCCTTCTTAGGACACCATTTGTCTTAGATACTATTGCTGTGATGGAATACCATGACCAAACATAAGATGAGAAGGAAAGGGTTTCTTTGGCTTACATTTCCACACCATAATCCACTCCTGAAGGGTGTCAGGATAGGAACTCAAACAGGGCAAGAGGCAGGAGCTGATGCAGAGGGTGTTGCCTACTGGCTTGTTCCTCATGGATTTCTCAGCCTGCTTCCTTATAAAATTCAGGACTACCAGCCTAGGGATGGTACCACCCACAATGGACTGGACCCACCTACATCAGTCATTCATTAAGAAAATACTCGACAGGCAACTGCATTTTTTTCCAATCAAGGTTCTCTCCTCTGACATGACTATAACTGTGTTAAGTTGACCTAAAACCAGAAAACACACCAGTCCCACCTCCTCTCCTGCATCCTGCCTTCTTCTGTTATGTGTCACTGGCCATCAGTTTTCACCTTGTTGAAGTTTAAGTTGATCCTATTGAGATTTGCTGAGCTTGTGTGATTGTTTACACACCAATTTGGCTGAGACACAGGACACAGATCATTTGGGCAAACTCCAAGCAAACAAAAGTATTTTCATTCTTGTTAACAGCTAAACAAGGACTCTTTGAATAAGGCAGGCTATGCTGCAAGAATGTGGGTGTGCTTTACTCTATCCTTTGATGGTCTTAGGCAAAAAGACTGAAGTGCATCGGAAAGAGAATCTCTAATTCCAGGCAGCTCCAGGGTCTTGCCTTTCTCTCTTCTACCTAGCCTGAAGATTGCCAGTGCCAGCTTGGTCTTCTTTACAATCATATAATCCAGTTCCTTAAATAAATCTCCATCTTCATCTTTTCATCTACACACACACACACACACACACATACACACACACACATATCATTGGTTATGTATTTTCTCTCATTGGAGAAAATGGCTATGATGACTCCTGTTGTTCCCATTCATGTAATTTCCAGAGTAAGGACTGAAAGTAGCATCTGCTGCTAAACCACACCATACATAGAGACCACAATCCTCACACACAAATCAAAACAAATTACTCCTGTGTTGTTTGAAAGACAGCATGCTTGCTGCCCCAGAATGCAAAGATTATATCTTCTAATTGCCTACCCATGATTTAATGCCTCATTTTAATATGATTAACAGCAATACATATGCTTTCCTGGAGCTTGTAAAATTGCCTTTCTTTTTAGTAAAAAAAAAAAAGACACATCTGTTTCTTCTCCTCACCAGGGATGTCCCTTAGAGCCTTGGTCATTCTTTGCTTAGAGTAAGCTTTTTACCAAAGTATGCACTTTGGAGCCAAATGTTGTCCACTTAGAAGGAAAATGAAATTTTTAAGAAAATGTTTCAGAATAAGTTGGATTTTTTCCCTTAACTATGATTGCTGATATTTGCAAGTTCATATATGCTATTGAAAATTTCATTTCAATTCAGTGGATTCAAAAAGATGGTTTCTGTGGCTGCCAATAGCTGCTCATCATCCTGAAGTTTGACCAGATACCTGCAGGTGCTTTGTAGGTTATCACAATGCCCTGGAAAGGAGATCACTTTTCTTTTTTCTTTCTTTCTTTTTTTTTTTAAAAGATATTTTCTTCATTTATATTTCCAGTGCTATCCCAAAAGTCCCCCATGCCCCCCCCCACTCCCCTACACAACCTCTCCCACTTCTTGGCCCTGGCATTCCCCTGTACTGAGGCATATAAAGTTTGCTAGACCAATGGGTCTCTCTTTCCACTGATGGCCGACTAGGCCATCTTCTGATACATATGCAGCTAGAGACACGAGCTCCAGGGGGTACTGGTTAGTTCATGTTGTTGTTCCACCTATAGGGTTGCAGACCCCTTTAGCTCCTTGGGTGCTTTCTCTAGCTCCTCTATTGGGGGTCCTGTGATCCATCCAATAGCTGACTGTGAGCATCCACTTCTGTGTTTGCTAAGCCCCGGCATAGTCTTACAAGAGACAGCTATATCAGGGTCCTTTCAGCAAAATCTTGCTAGTGTATGCAATGGTGTCAGCGTTTGGAGGCTAATTATGGGATGGATCCCCAGATATGGCAGTCTCTAGATGGTCCATCCTTTCATCTCAGCTCCAGACTTTGTCTCTGTAACTCCTTCCATGGGTGTTTTGTTCCCAATTCTAAGAAGGGGCAAAGGGTCCACACTTTGGTCTTCAATTTCTTGAGTTTCATGTGTTTCACAAATTATATCTTATATCTTGGGTATAATAAGTTTCTGGGCTGATATCCACTTATCAGTGAGTACATATAATGTGAGTTTTTTTGTAATTGGGTTACCTCACTCAGGATGATGCCCTCCAGGTTCATCCATTTGCCTAGGAATTTCATAAATTCATTCTTTTTAATAGCTGAGTAGTACTCCATTGTGTAAATGTACCACATTTTCTGTATCCATTCCTCTGTTGAGGGGCATCTGGGTTCTTTCCAGCTTCTGGCTATTATAAATAAGGCTGCTATGAACATAGTGGGGCAAGTGTTCTTATTACCAGTTGGAACTTCTTCTGGGTATATGCCCAGGAGAGGTATTGCTTGATCTTCCCGGTAGTAGTATGTCCAATTTTCTGAGGAACCTCCAGTGGTTGTACAAGCTTGCCAGTCTTGTATGAGGCTATGCCAGTGCCTGGCAAATACAGAAGTGGATGTTCACAGTCATCTATAAGATTGAACACAGGGCCCCCCAATGGAGAAGCTAGAAAAAGCACCCAAGGAGCTGAAGGGGTCTGCAACCCTATAGGTGGAACAACAATATGAACTAACCAGTACCCCCAGAGCTCGTATCTCTAGCTGCATATGTAGCAGATGACCTAGTCAGCCATCACTGAGAAGAGAGGCCCCTTGGTATTGCAAACTTTATATGCCCCAGTACAGGGGAATGCCAGGGTCAAGAAGCAGAAGTGGGCGGGTACGGGAGCAGGGCAGAGGAAGGGTAGAGGGAACTTTCCGGGTAGCATTTAAATGTAAATGAAGAAAATATCTAATAAAAACAAAAAACAACAAAAAAAGAATTATTTTTAGTATTTCAGCCCTTCTCTCTTGCTCAATCTCCTTCTAGTTTTGTCTTTTCTGAGAACATACCTAGCTGGAGACCTTAAAAGGGACACATAAAACTTAACATTCTTATATTACTTCTTGTCCTTATTGTGTGATTCTACTTTTTAAATTTTGTTTTGCATCAAATTCTAGGTCCTCGTGAATGTTCCCGGAGAATTCTGATATTATGTCTTAAATGTTCCTGTTAAAAATCTTTGAGAGGCCATTGTTTTTGTTTGTCTGCTGTTTTCTTGTTTGGAGATGGGGTTTTACTATGGATCTCTTAGTGACCTCTAGATTGAGATCCTTCGGCCTCCACCTCCTGTGTGCCTGCAGTGCAGGCGTCTGTTTGTGTGTCCTGCTGAGGTCACTGCTTTTCACTAAATTCCCACACAAAGCCCAGCAGACCAGGCACCCCACCCTCCAAAGAAGAAGAGCTCCTTGGATAAAATGCTACCTTACTAAACTGCACTTTGTAAGAAGCCAGTTTAAAGCAAACACAGCAACGAGGTTCTAGCCAACCTGTGCCAGAGTAGCCAAGGGGTCTCAGTAATAACTGAAGTGCTTGCTACATTTTTCAATCACTGTTTCGGCTTTCCTCAGCCTTATTTGTACTGCTCTTGGAAGGGGGGAGATCAAACTAAACTGTGAGCCCCTAAAGGACAGTAGGGAAATGTCTTTCCTTTTGTTCCCAGAAATATATTTCCATTTACCTCAAAAGTAGGCCATTTCCCTTAATCTGCAGTGAGTTTCCTTCCCCCCATATATCACACAGAAAAGACAGGTTGGGATCCATTCTGAGTCTAGCCTGACCACAACTGTTTCTTGCACCTGTCCACCAACACAAGACTCCCTGTGACAGCTTATTCTGAGCTTATGCACCAAGGTAAGGGTCTTACAGCCTTTCTTTCCAGCTCATGGACAGCAAAGGAGCCTCAATCCTTTCACCAAAAGAGACATCTAAACACTGTAGAAGCAAGCACGCAAACAAACAAACAAACAAAGGCATAAAAGAATAGAGATTTCTATGGAGGGCAACAAAAATCCAAATAAAATCCAGGTCCCCTAGAATTGATGGCACCCAACTCCAGTACCCGCTTCTCTGGCCAGGAAGTTTAACCTTACTTTCATTTTGTTCCAGGATGTGTCCCTGTCATAATTCTCTAAACCACAGAGACAGAAGACCCACCAAGCTTGCTGGGGTTGTTTGCCTGATTCTAGAATTAAAAGGCCATATTTACATTTCAAACTAAATTTGTTATACTTTTGTTCTAAGGCATCCTCAAAGTCCCATTTCTGATGCAGACACATCTAATACAATCCAAATTCTTCTTTTGTGGATTCCCTCAGACAACTTGTCCAGGCTAAAACAAGCAGCCTATTTTGTCTTTGGTGTCTAAATTTTTTTTTTCAGTTTTTGAATGTAAAGATTCTTCCCTCAGCTTAGGGGAAACTCCTTATATTCTTTCTTTGGTTCTCTCTTTATTTCTAGAATTGTTACTTTATATTTTGTCTATAAACAAATCCCTTAAGCTTTCTTTCTTCCAATGTTTTTCTGTTGTTTTTACTGCAGTCTTTGCATGCTGGATGTTCTGTAGGATCTCTTCCTATACTCTCTCGGTTTTTTTTGTTTTTGTTTTTGTTTGTCTTGTTTTTGTGAATTTCACAGTTTCTTGTGATTTTTCTAAAGATAGTGGTGATGATTGCTTATTTAATGGCTTTGAGACAAAGTACGACTATGTAGTCCATGCAGGCTTCATACATATAATCCTCCTGCCTCAGCTTCCTGAGTGTTGACATCACAGGTGTGTACAAAAGATCTTGGGAGTACTTACAATTTTTCAAACAGGGTATGTTCCTTAGATTTTAATTCTTTGTCTATCAATCTTATCTTGATATTTCCCTCTCGTGAAGACATTTTTCTTCATATGTCTGTTACTTCTTGATTCTCTGTACATCCTAACAGACAGGAGGGAGATGTGTTGTGGGGCAAGGGTTCTGTGTTTTTCTCCACTGTGACCTGTGTGGGACTGTCTTCCCCTTGAGATCCCTGTCTAATCAGGACATTGACAATAAGCATCTTCAAACAGAACACAGCCCTTCCCCATCCTTCTCACATTCCCCTTCTCTAACCTTACCAGTCTGCAAATCCTGTTTTCACTAACAAAGCTCTGTTGCTACCTCAGCTGTACTTCCTGAGGATTCTTGGCTGCTCTTTTGTTTTCATTCTTGTTTTCTGTTGTTAGACCTAACAACAAACTTCCATCACCCTCACCTGCAAGAAATTTCTCATTTACCATTCATTCTCTTCACTCCATGGGCTTATTCATTAAAAATAACAATAATAAAAAATAAAATCATCACCTGAATAAGGAGGGGCAGGTGGCAGAGCTATTCATATTTTAAGGTTATAGTCCATCACTGTAGGGAAGACATGATGGCAGGGCCATCTGGTTCACAATCCCAATCAGGAGGCAGAGAGAGATGAAGTCTGGCGTTCTGCTTTCTGTCCTCTTTATTCATTGCAGGGCTGTAATCTATGCAGGGGTGCTGCCTGCACTTAGAGCAACTTATTCCACTTCATCCTAGCTAACCTAGAAAACCCCTTACTGCTGCACCCAGAGAGATTGGTCTCCTAGGTAATCTTAGCTCCTTCCCCTCAAGTTGACAATCTATAGGGATGGTCTTAGTTAGGGTTTTACTGCTGCGAAGAGACACCATGACCAAGGCAACGCTTATAAAGACAACATTTAAATGGTGCTGGATTACAGGTTCAGAGGTTCAGTCTGTCATCATCAAGGTGGAAGCATGGCAACATCCAAGCAGGCTTGGTGCAGGAGAAGCTGAGAGTTCTACATCTTCATCTGAAGGCTGCTAACACACTTCCAGGCAGCTAAGATGAGGGTCTGATAGTTCACTCCAGTGACATGCCTACTCCAATGAGACCACACCTTCTAATAGTGCCACTCCCTGAAGGGAGCATATACAAACCATCACAGGGACCAGATCATTTTGTTAGTTTTCTTCTATTCTTGCCTTAGTGTGTACTTCAATTACTGTGCGGATAATACAGAAAAGTTGGCCAGTTCCCAGTGTCTCCCAGCCTCTTCATCTCTCCCCGTCCTCTCTGGTATTCTAATTTATTACAGCTGTCCAGTGACTTTTGATAGATATTCTAGAAAGAAAAACCTATTAACCACGAGGACAGTATTTATGACCTAGATCAAGCTCATTTAAGTCACAGTTTGTGGTAAAACTATATATCCAGAAGTAGCTATAAATACAAAGGTTTCAAGAACTTGTTAGTAATAAATAAAACAAATTTCTACAGTTCAAGTAAAGCATAGCTTGATATACCAGGTCAAAGTTATCATTGCTCCTTCATGTCACCAATTAGATGCTTCACCTGGCATCAAGGCTGTTCCTATACCCCCAGTATTCCACTCAACTAACCATGTTAGTAAGCAAAATAACCTTATTTGGTAATCATTTCATACACATTTTTTGTGTCTTATAAAGAGAAAACCAGCACACGTACATCTAAGTTCCTTTTTCGAGACTCAGTTTCACTATACAGCCAAGGCTGGCTTTGAACTTTGGAACCTTTTGCATCAGCCTCTCCTGGTCTGGAGTAACTGGTGTACCATCGTGCTTGGTTCAATTTTGAAGTCTTGGAGACTCATTCTTCTTCCACTGTTTCTGCTTACTATCATTAAGTGCTATTGAAAATAAACCATCTTTTATATCTATTTTAGTATGGTGAAGCACAATTTATAAACTTCATTAACATTTTATCATGGTTCCTTCAACATTATTTACTTTATAACTTGTATTACTAGAATAATTAATGAACAAGAACTAGAAGAAGAACTAGAAAGAGTTAAAGGAGACACTGAATCCCCGAGGACTGACACAGCAACTTATGTCATACACCAATTGCTAATTCTGAGCAGACAGGTGGTGCTATCAGGGGCTTTGTTCTTCAAAGGTCTGCTTCGGGGAGTACACAGCCAACCATGCCTTTAGCACAGGCAGCCTCTGTCAGTCTTTTTTCCCTACATTGTTTGCTGCGTCTGCGAGTTGTGTGGGCAGATCTATGGCACTCCGTAAGACACAGACTTGATTTTGTGGCCCACAGGAAGGGGATGGAAGAATGCTCCTGAAAATCTCCAGGCTCTCAGATGGAAAACCTGGAATGAATCCCTGTTTATGTATAGAGACTTAGCACAGACCTACTCTTAGCAGAGTGGAGTTGCAGCCAGATCCTCCACATGATCTCTATACTGCACATAATAACTTGGAGACAAACGTAGCAGACATCTGGGCTTCCAAGGCAAGTTGTACCAGGCCACTTTGGAGTTTGACTTACAACAGTTGGAACGCAGTGGCCTTCTCTTGCTTTGTTATGTACTATCAACACAGAAACAAGACTGTCACCTCAAAAGAGATAGATAGCTTACTCTGGAGCCAAATATGAGTGAGCACAACTGGGAACACAGTTTCAAGTTACCCCAAATTCCACATTTTAATGTGGAAACAGTGTCATTGTGTTCTTATAGTAATGGAACAAAAAAGTCACAAATTGGCCCTTTCCAAATACATTGTTAGGAACATGGAATAGGGAGTCATACCAAAGTTTGAGAAACCTCAGCTTTTGGCCTCAGATGCTTTTTGATGGCATTCTTCCTCTTTAGGTTGGTGGGAGCTTATTAGGTTAATACATTGGAAGAGGTTTTCATCTGTTAGTCACAGGATGTTAGGGCTAAAGATTACTCAAAATAAACTCAAATTAGGCTCCACCCTCTCCTCAACCATTGGCATTCCAATCAGTCAATCGGCTTTGCAGAATGTGTCAGCTTGAAGAGGCAGCCTCTTCTGGGAACTCTCCTACACAGAACCCATTGGAAGGCAGGAGTCAGCCATCGTCCCCATATCCTGGTAGCAAACATAACAGGCATTTCATAACACTGACCTTGCCTTGAACAGTCTATGAGCATAATTGGCCTAGAGCTTGCTGGAAGAAATGAGATTTTAGGATGGAAACCTAATGAAGCTTTTGTAAATGTACTGTTTGAGTTTCACATCTGCCCACACCAACAGACATCACATTTAATTCAGTGAGAGATTCGAGGTCTGAGTGAGAATGGAAGAGGATGTGCTTTGTAAATGGAAGTCCCCAGCCCTGGAAGGCATACAAAGTCTTGGCTTCCTTTCCTTCAGGGGTTTCTTTAAAGGCATTAAGAAATAGGCAATAGAGACATATGTACAAACAAGTGTTGATGGGGGTACAGTATAACACATGGAAAGGAGAACAAAGAAAAGTTATTTTTTGTGTGTAATGAAAAAGGACCAAAGATAAAAGACCCTTGAGTAAAGATAGAGAATATAAATCTAATGGTTTGTCTACTTTTAACTCTTTCATGAGATTTTGTTTTGTTTTGTTTTGGGTCGTGGGTATATGAATAAAAACATATTTGACAGTGAAAGTATAAAATCCAATGTGAAGTTCCAGCTTTGGAATGGGAGAGTCTAACTGCACACAGATATACAAGACACAGAGACTTTGGTCTGCTTAATTTGGGTGTGTACATTTTCTTTTCTTTTCTTTCTTTCTTTTTTTTTTTTTTTTTTTTTGGAATTTGCAAGTTCTTTGCAATAAGGTTTTAATTAAAAGTATCTCCCTAAGTATATCAAGCTCACCTCAACTGAGCACTACTTGTTTGCCTTCGTTGAGTTTAGAGGTGTGTGCTATTAAACCTGGTAAAGTTCAGGCTACAGTTTCTATTTTTTATATTTGCTTGTTTATTAGTGTGTGTGTGTGTGTGTGTGTGTGTGTGTGTGTATGCTGTGTGTATGCTGTGTGTGTGTGTGTGTGTGTGTGTGTGTGTGTACATATCCATGCACCAAGTCGCCCAGCTGTGACAGTCAGAAAACAACTTGGAGGAGTTACTTCTCTCCCTCCACTATGCAAATCCTGGAAACTGAAATCAGTACTGGGTTTGGCTTGACAGAGGATCTTTTTCCCACTGAGCCATCTGACTGGCCACAAGTTCTTCCTTTGAGATTACACTGCACTATCACCTCACCAGAACTGATCCAGGAACAATTCCTCTGCTATCTAGGCCAGTCCTCCCTGTGACCTTGACCCTCCTTACTTGCTGGACAGCCAGAACTAGAGCAAGACACCCTAGGGAAAGATAATTGCCTGGGAGATTGTCTGCTTTGGGGGATTTAACCTGTGAACAATGGTCAGGCCTCTGAACACTTTCATCCACACAAACCTGAAAAGATATGACTGACAGAGCTGAGCAGGCAGCTCCAGCCTGGATTCTGAGTGCGGAGACCTTGCCAGCAATTTATTTCTGCAATGAGCTTAAATAACAGAACTCGTCATGCGTGATGTATGTTCAGGAGTTCAGGATAAATAATGTAATCAGGTGATGTGCTTCGTCTTCACCAAGCATCTCAAATCAGTGATAAGGCAGTTGACGTAGAAACTATTTTGTAAACCTGAAATGAAGTCTTTCTTTCCCTGAATGGGCACCTGCTGGAATCTAAATAAAATCTCATTGTCAGACCAAACACCACCATCACCATGCAGTACACGTACCCTGCAGGACTTTGGTTAATTTCCTCCATTCCTCTACTACAAAGGAAGGCGATGCGAAATGGAAGGGATGCTATCCCATATCATTTTATTCTCCCCCCGCCCAAACCTCTTCATATGCTGTTCATCTATATTTTATCCTTAAATATTCTTATTTAGGACTAGAATCACTTGGAAGTAGAAGCTTTCAGTACAAACAGACTATGCCCCTCATAACCTGTTCCTGAAATTTTCTTCTGGCTTTCTTCATTCTCTTAGCCAGTTTTCAAGCACACTGTTTAGCCTCTTCACTGACTTCCATGGTGTGTACACTGATTTACATTTCTACCGGCAGTGAATACGGTTCCCTCTTTTTCTGTCTTCTTGCCACAATTTGTTGTTTGTTCTTTTCCTGGCAGTCATTCTGTCTGGGGTAAAGTTCAGCATTTTAGTTGTCACTGGTTTCCATGAGTTCTGAGCTATCAGTGATACTCAGTGGAATCAAGGCTCTAGAAGAGGGTAGAAATGTTCAACAGTATGAACGAAAACAATGAAGAAGATGAAAAGAAGAAAGGATGCCAGGACAGTCAAGTCCAAGCTAATCCTTTTGGATTAAAGAAAATGCAGACATTTCACGCTGGCCTCTGGATGCTCAGCCTGTTTGTAAAAGGGAGATATTGAGTTGGTGTCTTAGTTTGGGTTTACTGCTGTGAACAGACACCATGACCAAGGAAACTCTTATAAGGACAATCTTTCATTGGGACGCTTACAGAGTCAGAGGTTCAGTCTGTTATCATCAAGGTGGGAGCATGACAGCATTCAGGCAGACATGGTGCAGGAGGAGCTGAGAGTTCTACATCTTCATCTGAAGGCTGGTGGCAGAATTCAGACTTCTAGGCATCTAGGATGAGGGTCTTAAAGCCCACACCCACAGTGACATACGTACTCCAACAAAGCCACAGCTATTCTAACAGGGCTACCCCTTCTAACAGTGCCACTCCTTGGGCTGAGCATATATAAACCATCACGGTTGGGTTCTTGCTGGTGAAGAGCTGTGCCCGTGTACACCATGTACCCTGATGTACAACTACATGATGACTTACTTGCTAGTGAAGGGTTGAGCCCACATACTTATTAGCCCTGGCATTGGGTCCCTCATTAATGAATGTTGGTTTGCTCTCTGCCATTTTTCTTTCTTTTCTTCCCCTTCCTTTTATATCTTCTCTCCCCGACCATCTCCCCTCCCTATCTCTCCCCTCTCCATCCTCCCATCTCTTTCTCCTTTCCTCCCTCCCTCCTTCCCTTCCTCTCTTTAACCCTAACCCTCCTTCCATTATAGATTTACACTTTGACCCAGGAATGTCTCAAAAATCACTATGTAGCCAGGAATGACCTTGCCATGTGATCGTCCTGCCTCTAACTCCCAAATGCTGGGGTTGAACGTTCCACCACGATCAGTTTATAGGGTGCTAGAGATTCGAACCTACTGCCTTGTACATGCTATACAGGCACTTTATCAAGTAAGTCTGGTTGTATTTGGCCCATATTAACTGTTAAGCCTTTTTTTTTTTTCAGTTTCAGCTAATTTATATAACTTTATTCCATATTGTTTTAAATGCATTTTAGATTTTCAATTTTTAATGAATTTATTTTGTGAGTATGTGTAGGCATATATGTATGTGAGTACAAACAGGTACACCCCACACTGCACATAGGGAGATCACAGAACATCTCTCATGGCTTGGTTCTCTTTACAATTGAATGCAGGCCATTAGGCATACGTATAACTGCCTTTATCCACTGAGCCAACAGCTAGCCTGAATTTTATTAATTTTTTATTCATCAATATGTCATTTAACATATTTTCCAGAAAGTTATTTGTCATTACTAAAATAGTAACCCACAACAAACTTAGACACTCTGTCTTATCTACTTTTTATCTTAGTTTTATCTTAGTTTCATGGGAATGTAACATCAGATGGACTAACCTCCTATTATCTGAAGATGAACTTTTTCCTTTAAGGAATGCTACCTTCCCAGGAAGTTGTATTATGTCTCCCCTCCATTCCCTTTCTTGCACATCTAATAAAAAGATTTCAAATTGCAATCATGCCTTCCCTCTGTGCCTTTCATTTCTAACACAGGCGGGACAACATTGGGTGCTTACACTTCCCCAGGCCCCTTTCATGCTTCTAACTCACAGATTTTAAATTAAGATTGCTCTTAAAGTATGTTCTTTTCCTTTTTATCCAAAACTTTGAGTTTTAAAGCTGCCAAGCCCACAGGAGACGTGGAAGCCTTGCAGAAGGAGTATCTGCTCTGTCCATAGAGGATGGCAAGACAATTGCCTTCCTCTTCCTTTCTCTTCCTTCCTGACTAGGAGGGAAGCAGTTTCCCTGTGGGAAACACTCCTGCTGTGATGTGCTAATTTATTACAAGTGTGAGAGTAATTGGTTCAATCAATGGATAAAACTTCTATAACGTAGATCCAAAGTAAATCTTTTCCCTTTATAACTTGATTGCCTCTGTTGTTGTTGTTGTTGTTGTTGTTGTTTTACAATAATAGAAAACTGACTAATATATATGTTTTCTCTTATTTTCCATGTTTCTTTTTCTATGTGTAAAATGCATATATACCATATATTAATCTCTGTTGAATTACTTTTAAATAAGCTATACATCTAAATATTTAAGCATTTATTCCCTAAAGATATTCTTTTTTTATATCAAAAACATCAACACCATTCCCCAGCAATTCAAAATTTACTAAACAATAATATCAAATATAGTCTTTTTAATAAATCCTTAACTGGTCCTCAAATGATCTTACAGCTGGATGACTTTAATGCCAGGACAAGTGATGGCTGCTGTGATTGTTTGAATGAAAAATGTCCCAAATAATCTCTGGCTTTTGACTGTTTGGTCCCCTCATTAGTGGTACTATTAGGGAGGCTTGAAAGGCCTAGCATTGCTGAAGGAGGCACATCTCTGGGGATCTGCTCAGAAGTTTAAAATCCAATAGATGACTGTGAGCATCAACTTCTGTATTTGCCAGGCAATGGTATAACCTCACACAAGGGTCCTTTATATCAGGGTCCTTTCAGCAAAATCTTGCTGGCATATGCGATAGTGTCTGCATTTGGTGGCTGATATAGCTGTCTTGTGTGAGGCTAGGCCAGTGCCTGGCAAATACAGAAGTGGATGCTCACAGTCATCTATTGGATGGAACACAGGTCCCCCAAAGGAGGAGCTAGAGAAAGCACCCAAGGAGCTGAAGGGGTCTGCAACCCTATAGGTGGAACAACAATATGAACTAATCAGTACCCCTAGAGCTCGTGTCTCTAGCTGCATATGTAGCAGAAGATAACCTAGTCGGCCATCATTGGGAAGAGAGGCCCCTTGGTCTTGCAAACTTTATATGCCCCAGTACAGGGGAATGCCAGGGCCCAGAAGTTGGAGTGGGTGGGTACGGGAGCAGGGCGGAGGGAGGATATAGGGGACTTTCAGTATAGCATTTGAAATGTAAATGAAGAAAATATATAATAAAAAATTGAAAAAAAGGAAAAGTGAAAAGTAACAGAGAAATGACATTGAACATGGAAAAAAAGAAGAAGTTTAAAATCTTCCCAGAATTCTCGTTTGCTCTGTTTACTCCTTGGGTTTTGAGAGGTGATCTCTCAGACTGCTGCTCCAGCCACCATGCCTGTAGGCTCCCATGCTTCTTCCCAACAATAGTGATGGACTGCAACCCTCTGGAACTGTAAGTCCAAATAGACCCTTTCTTCTGCAAGTTGCCTACATCATAGTGTCTGATCACAGTACCAGAAAATAACCAACACAACCATACTGTAATTTGTCACTCTATTGCCTTAAGACAGCCTGCCTCTTAAGAAGCCCCCCACCCCAGGAGCTTACATTTTATTAATAAAAACATCCCGCAATGGAACAGAGATCTCTATGGTTTTCTTCTTGTGAATAAAGCCAAGTTGAACATTTTGACAAGGACATTGTATGGGTGATACTGTGTCTCTCTGCATTTAACAATTGGAAGCTCACTCTTTCAGAGTTGCCCATCACTGGTAATACAACTTTGATCACTCAATTAAAGTGATGCTTGCCATAAGTAACCACTACAGATATATTGTTTGTCCTTGGAAAGACATAGATACTCATTCTGGTAACAAATGAAATACAAATTCCACTGAGTGGTCATGCTTAGCACTTAAGCTTGTTGTACAAAGGCAGATAAACAGAGTTATACATAAATTTCTTTTCCTTGGCACCTCTTCTTGTCTTGATGTCTCCAATTTAGTTAGATGTTTTAATGAATTGTCTACTATGTGTCTTCTATGAGGTTTTCATATAATTGCCACCAGGAAAATTTGCGTAGACAAAGAAGGGGGTTGGAGGACTGGAAGAAATTGCTTATTACTTACAATTCTGCTTTTAAAGCTGCTCCTCAACAACAAAAACAATGAAAGAGAGTTCTGGAACAACAGTCTTATCTCATCAAAATAAACTTGCTTCCTGTCTTAGTCAGGGTTTCTAGTCCTGCACAAACATCATGACCAAGAAGCAAATTAGAGAAGAAAGGGTTTATTCAGCTTACACTTCCACATTGCTGTTCATCACCAAACTAAGTCAGGACTGGAACTCAAGGTCAGGAAGCAGGAGATGCTGCAGAGGCCATGGAGGGATGTTACTTACTGGCTTTCTTCTCCTGGCTTGCTCAGCTTGCTTTCTTAGAGAACCCAAGACTATCAGCCCAGAGATAGTACCACAATGGGCCTCCTGTCTTGATCACTAATTGAGCAAATGTCTTACAGCTGGATCTCATGGAGGCATTTCCTCAAGAGAGGCTCCTTTCTCTGTGATAACTCCAGCTGTGTCAAGTTCACATATGAAACCAGCCACTTCACTTTCTGAAGTTAAAGCGGTGGTCTTGGGGAAAGTACAATGTGCCTGTCAAGTACTCCTGTTGACATCTATCTGACAGTGACATGTAAGATCAGGTGATCTTGGGTGGCATTATGATGTCATCTCAATCTAGATTTATTTCCTTATGTGGAAACTGCCCTTTGTGTGACTATCAGAAGTTCCAAGTCTGATTCCCTGACTGTAGTTATTGGTTCCAGGGTACATGGATGACCCACAAGGAGCCCCTTTAAGTGCCTCAATTTTGTCAACATTATTGACTGGTCTAATACTGAACTACATGTCTAAGGGAATTATTGTAATCCTTTCCTCTGCCATGCCCCAAGCATCCCCCTTCCCTGTGGGACCTCAAGTCTCTCTCCAGGATTAAGCACATCTTCTCCCACTGAGGCCAGACCAGACAGTCCTCTGCTAGATATGTGCTATATATAGGCTGGGGAACCTTGGGCTAGCCCTTGTATGCTGCCTGGTTGATGGCTCAGTCTCTACCAGGGGTCCAGTTTAGTTGAAACTGTTGGTCTTCCTATGGGGTTGCCCTCCCCTTCAGCTTCTTCAATCATTGCTCTAATTTAACCATGTGGGTCCCCGACTGCAGTTGGGTATAAGTATCTGCATCTGTCTCAGTCAGCTGCTCGTAGAGCCTCAGAGGACAGCCATGTCAGGAAGCATCAGTAATTGTGTCAGGCCTTGGCTTCCCCTTCCACCACCATGAGATGGATCTCAAGTTGGGTCAGTTACTGGACCGCCTTTGCTTCAGTCTCTTTTCCATTTTTGTTCCTGCAGTTCTTATAGACAGGAACAATTCTGGGTCAGAAATTCTGACTGTGGGTTTATAACCCCATCCCTTCACTTGAGGTCCTATCTATCTATTGAAGGTGGACTCTATCCACTGTTGGGCATTTTGGCCAAGATCACCCACACTGAGTACTGAGAGTCTCTCACCTCCCAGGTCTCTGGTATTTTCTAGAGGGTCCTCCCACCCCCACCCCAGAGGCTGCTAATTTCTGTTCATTCTCCTGGCCTCTGGGCTTCTTTCCTGTTCTCCCCTCTCCATACCTGATCCTGTTCCCCTTTTCTTCTCCTGCTCCTCTCTCCCACCCAGGTTCCTCTCTCCCTCTGCCTCCTGTGATTATTTTGTCCCCACTTTTAAGTGGAATTCAAGCATCCTTACTTAGGACTTTCTGCTTGTTAAACTTCTTACAGGCTGTAGGTTGTATCTTAGGTATTCTGTACTTTTGGCTAATATTCATTTATCAGTGATGCCCTCTTCTGGTGTGTCTGATGAAAGTATACTCATATAAAATAATAAGTAAACATAAAACAAACAAAACAACAACAACAACAAAAATGAACTATCTCTTCTTGAACTAGGAACCTAGAATATGTGCACATCAGATTGTGGCCATATCTACTACCATCCATAGGAAGAAGATTTTTCTGATCAAAAATTAAGCAAACAGGGAGAAATCTAAGCAAGAAAGGGTAACAGAATATTCTAGAGGTATTCAGACCATTATTCTGGAGGTATTCAGACCTCTCACTTCATGTGATTTAAATCTAACCTACCTCCTTGCTAGATTCAATTCCTCACACAAATGCATAAACACCGAGCATCTGCAAAGGCTGAAAGTAAGCAGGTCCACCCCTGTGAACAGTTTTAAAGATTTTAAAAGAATTTATTTTCATTGATCTTTAAGTGTGTCTCTGTGTGTCTGTGCCTGTGTGTGTCTTTATGTGCACATGAGTAGCAGGTATTCTCAGAAACCAAAAGAGGACATCAGATTTTCTAGAGCCGGAGTTACACATAGTTTGAGCCACCCGACTTATGTGCTAAGAACCAAACTCAAGTCCTTTGGAAAATCAGGAAGCATTCTTAACCCGTATGACATCTCTTCAGCTCCTCTTCATTAAATTTTTACACTTGAAATTAGTACAAAATGTTCTTAACTGCTAAAGAAACATTAGGATTTTAAATGGTCTCCTTATAAACTATCTACTTTTTTTACATGCTTGTCTAGATATTCAGAAATAAGCAAACACAAAGTATAGATATAGTAAAAAAGTAAATACATAACTTCTGGAGGCTGGTGAGACATCTCAGTGGCTAAGAGCAATCACGAGGACCAGAGTTTAGATTTCATCACTCAGATAAGGAGCCATGCATCCAGAAAATGCCAGTAATCCCAGTTTCAAGAGATCCAACACCAAGCCGGGCAGTGGTGGTGCACGCCTTTAATCCCAGCACTTGTGAGGCAGAAGCAGGCAGATTTCTGAGTTAGAGGCCAACCTGGTCTACAAAATGAGTTCCAGGACAGCCAGGGCTATACAGAGAAACCCTGTCTTGAAAGCCAAAAAAAAAAAAAAAAAAAAAAAGATCCAACACCTTCTTTCTGGCTTCCATGAATGTATATTTACATACACACATACACTGAAACTTTCATGTGGATACATGAATAAATACATCTTTAAAAAATAATATCCCTTTATATAAAAGTAGACTATGTCATTCTATCTTCTTAAATAAATTCTATATATTAAAGCATAGTATTTTCACAAATATTACCATTACCCACGTGTAACTCTCACAAGGTTAGACATGGCGAATTCTCTCAAAACAGAATTTTCTGTGATTTACTTGCTTCTTATGTGTTTGCCTAGAATTTTTCTCTCACTTGTTATTACATGCTCATATTGTCTGAGTACATACAAAGTTCATGAACTTTTTCAGTGTCTGATTTACTTCAGAAGTACTTCAGGTCAGGGTGAGGTGGGGGGTGAGTTCTGATGCAGATGCAGCCTGTGTCAGACCTAGCCAGGTTTTGTCTGAGAAGTCTTGAGAGAGAGCTCATTTCCAAAGGTGAAAAGAACGCTGGTCCCAATAACTTGAGGTTACTTAAAATAACCCTGTGTGTGTCCATTAAGAGAAAGAAGGCCAGTAAAGCCTTCCCAGTTGCAGCCACACTTTCCTGGAAGCCCCAGAGGGATGGATGTTCAGAGATGCTAACACTAAGGGTTATGGATCTAGTCAAGGAATTAGTCCTGTCACGAAAAAATATGCTGTGTGATTTTTATAGTATGGCATCCATATCCTCTGACAGGCCATCTGCCCTACCCCATCTCCACTGGGTCCAGCATATGTTCTATGAGACCAGCTGCCTCTGCAGATTCAAGGAAGAGAAAAAGGTACCTGCGTTTATTTCCCCCCCCCCCTCTCTCACTCTCTCTCATTGTGAGGTCTCCTTGACTTTTATGCAGACAAAGAGCAAGGAATACTTCGGACTGCCAAAGGAGGAACCACTACGCTTAGTGGGCAGGATAGGACACTCTAGAAAGTCTCCCAATCTCTGGCTTCAGTGAGATCAATGTTTGGCTTAAAGTGAACCAGTCAGTACATCAATTAGGAGTTGACTTAGACAGACTATAGTTATTTACTTTGCTATGGACTATCACATTTTCTAACCCAACACAAGATTTTCAGGGTGGGGTAAGACAAGATAAATCAGTGGGCATCCATGTCAAAATGTGTTACCACAAAAGAATGTGTTTAGCTGTCGATTAAAAGATGAATGGCTAGATTAAAATGTGGTGCATATACACCGGGAGTTATATTCAGCTATAAAGAAAATGGTCTCAATTTTATGAAAAAAAAATGAGTGAAACTGGAAATCCTTGTGTAAATTAAACAAACCAGAATCACAATTAGCACAGCTGTCCTCTTAAGGGCAGATTCTTTTCCATGGGTATGTATCTCATTATTGAGCTTTAAACATTGACTGACAATTTTACACATGTATATAGTATATCTATGGTATGTCCAAGTATAGTATAGTATCTAGAGTATAGTACACTCACCCCTCTGCCCTCTTATCTTCCTCTCACCCCTACACCAAACACCCACCTTTTCTCCCACCAAATCCCACATAACAATCTAGCTCTTCATTAATTTAGTTTGCTAAATAACAAGAACATATTCTTGTTATTACTTGTTATCTTGTTAGGACTAGGGTCATGAACAGCTCAACAACATACTCCTTGAGGGTATTTGAAAGGATAAGTGATGGGCAGGGAAGATGGGTTGGGTTCTATATTCCAGGCACCAAGATGAAACTGAGTGATAAAACTGAAAAGGAGGCAGTCAATTCATTATATCAGAGACGCAGCTCCAGCCCTCTCTCTGCTCTGTAACCTGATGAAAGAAGAAACAATAAACAAGACTTTGATGACAAGAATGCTGCTGCCAGAGAGAACAGGACGGCAACCACAAGACGTGACAAAGAAGAGGAGCCAGGTCCCTGTTTAGTCTGCAAACAACCTTGAGGGGACATTGAACTCCTCTGTAGATCTCAGATTAGTCATCTGGGGTCCCTATGCCCTGGAAACACCATCATCAATCACCCTTAACCTGTGCAGCTCATTTTTCTCACAGCAGCAAGTGTAAATAAAAAATAAATCTTCCCTGAAGGCAAAGCTAATGGCTGGTCATTAAAATGAGCCTACTTGGCCTAAATATACAGTGAGAAGGTTGTATATAATTCTGCATGAAATGAAAACAATGTTTCTGAAACAGCCAGGGTGCTAGCAGGATCATTATTGGGTTGTATTTAATAATGGTAAATGAAAAATGTAGTTTAAGATTCCTGGAAGCCAATTTAAATTGGTATTAAAAAAAAGAAAGTCAGGGTTAGAGATGACTGATTTGTGCATGTTACAAAGAACTTCTGTTAGTTGTTAAATTTTAAAAATGTCCCAGGGTTGGAGTACTGGCAAAACATGAATAAGAGAAGGGGGAGCAGGGTGGCTGTAATGCAGTGGCCAGTGTACGTGGCACAACAGCCATCTGAGTTGTGTGCCCAAGCCTATGTGAGTTTTCCCACCACCCTGTTTCCACGAGTCCTATGAATTATTATGAGTCCATCTTCCCAGTGCCACACATTTGGTTGAGGTGATCAAATTCGGTTCCAAATAAAAGTCCGTATGAACTGAGTATGTGGAGACTCACAGGAAGAAATGACTGTTGTGTTTTATAAAAAAAGAAAAAAAAGTCAGTGATATATTTGTTGGAGTTGCAGTATGTGTGGGGGAAGAGGGTGCCTCTGTAGTCCCATGCTGAGGCATCCCATCCTCCCTGAGGTACAGGGCATGGGAATAGGAATTGAAGGGGTAGTAGAGAGAGAGAAAGGCAGAGAGAAAGAGAAAGAGAGACAGAGACAGAGACACAGAGACAGAAAGAAGCAGAAGGAGGAGGAGGAGAAGCCAGCCATGAGCTCATGGAGAGAGAAGGGAGAGGGGAACAGGGGGGGAGGGTAAGAGAGCAAGAGCAAGGGGACAAGAGAAGAGATTGAGGAGGGGGAAAGGAGCCCCTTTTATAGTCAGGCATACCTGACTGTTGCCAGGTAACTGGAGACTATAAGGAATGCTGACAAGGACAGCAGCCCAGCCTCCTGCCATCTTCCCATGCTTATAAGCTTTCTCTTTCTCCATAATCAACTATGCTTTCTACCTGAGCCTCTGGAGAACTGCCTCATTCTATCACATTGTGATGTTAAGCTCTATTGTCCATTTGCTGTGATTTAGGATTAAAACCTAGCTTCTCCTTGAGTCTGAGACAATATGGTCAGAGATCTTGAAGGATCTGTTTTAGCATAATAGCAGGTCTCCAACACCAGAGATCACTAGGTTTTCATTTTATGAGTTCAGCAGATTAAGCCCACAGACAGCCAGAGAGTGCAGAGGAGGGAAGTTTGTTAAGCATCAGGGGCATCAGGGGTAGCACAGCGTGATATTGAGATTGGTACCACAGCCTGATGGTCACCAGAGCTCCCGCTCAATAGAGCAGGTTCCAAAAGTGGATTGTTGTTGCCTGGCTTAGCCATGTGCCTAAAGGGGGATTTTGAATAGGGTGGAGGGACTGTAAAGACAGTGATCATGAGCTGCCAACCAGAATGCTGTCAGTACCTCTGTAGCCTTTTAAGGAACCAAGGATGTCTTTGGCTGCAGTCAGCAACAGAAACCTTTAGGTCAGAACTGCTTCCTAACTGCCTGGATGGTCAAATCCTGATGTCAAAATCACTATAAAACCAAACCTCTGGATATGTTTTAGCATGAAAGGGAGATTGTCAGTTGTGTTAACTGAGGTGCAAAAACCCACCCAAAACGTGGATGATTCCACACTATGGGCTAGAATCTGAAGAAAGAGCTAGGCACTTACATTCATCTCTGCTTCCTGGCTGCAGATGCAATGCATCCAGCTGCTTATGTTCATATCACCATGACTCCCCACCATGATGGATTGTACCTTCAACCTGGGCTCCGAAGATACTTCCTTCCTTTAGGTACTTTTGTTAGGTATTTTGCCAGAGTAATGAGAAAGTGACTAATACACATACATACTAACGAACACCATACACATAACCCTGATGGCATTCTGTCTAAATACAAAGACTCATTAAATATTTACAAGCAGCCATTGTTCCTTCATAAGGTATTTTCCTTTACCCCCTTCCATCTCATTCATATATTCATATTCACATATATGTAATGTATACATACATATTCTATTTGGGGAATAATTTAAAATTTCATTCACATTCTAAAATTTCTTCCCTTCACTGCTGTTGTTAGCAATAGCATGATTATTTTACCTGCTCAATATTTAACTAAACCTTTTTCTCCATGAAGCCTTTACAGGATTTAAAAACACTTTTCATAAAACCTTTTATTTGTTTCTCACAAGGGTCAGTCATCTCCATGTTCTAGAGAAGAACTCTGAGTTCTTCTCAGGCTATGTAACATAGTGTGGGTCACACCATAGCTCATGATGACCCAGGTGTGAAGGAAGGCAGAGTATTTGGATCCAGGGTCTTTCCTCTGGTCTGATCCATAGTCACTGCAGAGCCTCTGTAAATGCTTTAGTGTGTTTACCAACAAAACTTACTTGCCTTATCCAATAACAGAGGTGTTAAAGTAAGGTGGCCCATTTCCCAGTAGCTTCCGACAGCACTCACAGCAGATGGCACTGGGGCCAGCCATTCATTGATTCAGTTACCAAACTCAGTGTAAAATATATGTGTGTCTGAGAGAGACTATGCAAAGTGTTCAATTCAGAGAAAGGATGGAGACGGTGAAATGGTATACAAGCACAAGCAGCCTCACATGCCCATGATTACCACATCTCTCACTTATTGGTCCTGAGAGCACATGAAGTGATCAAACGATATCAACTGGGATTGTAGAGACACACTGTGTGATATGACCACAACACTCAAACTACCTAATGGCACCTTTTAGACTGTTTCATTATCAATAGGTGATGTATAAATATATAACATTCTCTAGAACATTCTAGAGATTACTGAGGTTTGTGAGGTTTTATAGAAATGATTTTGCTCTGTAAGTTGATAATGTCACCACATAATGAATTTTAAAGTAACCATTGTAGACAATGTAAGATAGTTTTGTGTGATTATTGACATTTGTGTCCTTGTGTTTAAAATTCCAAAGATACAGAAAAATAGCCAGACAGTAAAATGAACTTTTCCACACTCTTTAGCTAGACTCCCAATTTAGTTATTTACTATGGTGTATGTGTGTGTGTGTGTGTGTGTGTGTTTGTGTGTGTGTATGTCTTAATCTCCATATATATATAATATATATATATATTATATGTATATATATATATATATACATATAATGCATATGTACACGTATATATGTGTGTATATATATTTGCTGAACTGTTGAAATGAATGTAAAACCCTGGTTTGGGAAAAACTGCTAGTTGTTAGCAACTCCACCATGCCTCCCCCCTGTGAAGGATGAAATAAAGCCTTAGGCCAAAATGAGAATCTTCTTTCTTTAATCACTTCTGGCAATGTGTTGTCACAGTGAAGTCATTTATATACTTGTCCAAAAGTGTTGAACTAGGGTCGAAATTCTATACTTAGTTCAAAGAACACATCATTAATGCCAGTGCTTTGAACAGGTGTCTTCAGGTCACTGCAATGTAACATACACAACTATACACTGTGAGCAAATTACCATCCCTGCCCACAGAGCACACATTGGACAATCAGAGAAGCATTCAAAGGACACTAAAGAGGTGATTGCTCAAGCCAGAGTCAAGCCTGAAGATCCCATTGAGCTACTATAATGCTCGAATTCTAATGGAAAGCATCCACTTGGCCTCACTGGGGGCCATACCCACAGTAGTGTACCTAGCCTTCAGCCATGCAGAAGGGTGTCCATATTCCTTAGAAGACCAATGACATCTCTCTCCCTGGGAAGAGAGAAGGTATCAAATCAGGTCCATCCAAGTACTCCATCAAAGAGTATCATGTGAAATACAGTCCAGGAAGCTACCAAATTTGGGTATATAAAAGTGAGAAAATATAAGGAGAGGCCTAAAGTCAGACAATTTTAAAAGAAAAAGTAAATTAGAGGAAAAAGGATTTATGCACATAGAACAAACAGCAGTGAGAACACTGTAAAATACTGAGCAATGCTTATTGACCTGTAAGTGCTGAAAGTCAGGTTCATGATCAGTTCCACTGACACTGGATAGAGCAGCTACATGTGTCTTCTGAAGACGACATTATAGACATGTCCATGTGGGATGGAAAGCTAACATTCACCCTTTTCAGAATGGTGCTATCTTACTCACAAACTGTAGTCATAATAATGCTAACAACAGTGATAATCAAGACAGTTATGTTAGTAGCTAAACTCTTCAATACAGTCCTATAATGAGTGTATAAGACTCCCCCTGTGTGGAAAATGAACTAGTAATAGAAGCTGAACATGAACCCATCATGATGAGTTCTTGGGTATTAAATTGATGACAATTTTAAATCAGCTGGCCCGTGAGAGCTGTGTGGTTTGCACCGTCAGGTATTTCTGTTTGAATAGAATATACATTAATAAAAATCTTTCAGATCCACAGGAGTACTTGGGTTAGTTACTAGGAAACAGCCCTCTCCCCCACAGAGGCAAAAGTCATGGTCCCCAGCACAGCACTTCAAATATTTCTCTCTACATAGGTGTGAGAATTTTTGTTAAATAGGGAAGATGAATAGTAACCAGAATAGCTCTTGTTCAGCAGCAGCAGCAGCAGCAGACTTGATGGCTGGAGATCTGGCATGCTTAGTGGCACTGATGTATACATCACTCTGTTATCGGACTGGGAAAATTTCTAAAGAGACTTTAACAGGAACTCCACCAAACATTAATGAGAAAAGAATCCCAATACAGTGAATGCTACAGACTTTATCCTTAAGGGTAGTCAATGGAGAAAGACAAATAGGAGCCTGGCTTGACAGTTCCTGCCTCTGATGCTCCAACTCATGAGGCTGGGGAAGGAGAAAAGTTCCAAGTTTATGGCCAGCCTGGCCTACATAGTGAATTCCAACCCCCCAAAGCTACAGTGTGAGAACCTGTTTCATAATAATGGGGGCAGGGTGAAGAGAGAATGGATGAAGTAAGGGAGGAAGGGAGGGACTAAGAGAAGAAGCACAGACATGATTGATAAAGTTTCTGAATCACAAAGAGGTAAACATTTTCTAGGCTTCAAGAATAGTCACATATTCACCTGCTTCAATACATATGACATCAAGAAAATGATGGTATGTATGTTCCAGACAAGTTAGGCTCCTTGTGAACAGATTTCCCTAATAGTATATACTTCTTTCAGGACCAAATATTTTAGGAAGACAGGGTTGATTCTTAAAGTCTATTTCAGAGTCTCTTTAAGCTCCTGAAGGTCTCTGAGACTGAATCCAGGAACCTTTTCACCCACTTTTATTTCCTTTACTCTGTTGATAGCAGAGGTTTTCACATCATCACAATTAGAACCCCCACTACTTCTATTAATTTCCAGTGACATTGGAAACCTCACATTCTCTGTGAGTCTCAGAGATCCTGGTAATGCTCCTTATTTCAAATGCAAGTAATATTGACTCAGTATGCTAATCTTCGGAAAATGTTACTTATAAGCCCTTTTCCTTTTTAAAAAAAAAATGATATATATCTTATAGCACCTAAAGTCTTTTGAAAATCATATACTCTTCTCTCCCTAGAACATGTAAAATTGCTTTGAAGTTAGATGCCTGGGGAAACACAGGGAGACTAAAGGGAACCCCTGAAGTTTAAATTAATGTTCTTCCACTTGTAGCTAATTGCCTACCAGGAACCAATTTAGCAAAAAGCATTTATTTTAAACTGAAGGAAAAAAAAAACAACAGAAGCCACAAATAGTGTTTTTGTTGAGGACTTGGCATAGGTTTTCATTTTAAGGTGGTAAGTAGCCTTAAACAAAAGAACAATTAACACAAACTCAACTGGACCATTTATTTACCACTACATAGGGTAAGGCTAAACCAGTAATTTGACTTTATTGCTCATTGAGTGATCAGTTTATTTGCACGGATCTGATTGTGTAATGTTGTAATTGTCTTTCTGTTGCTGTGAAAAAATATTCTAACCAGAAGCAATTTGGGGAAGGGAATGTTTGCTTAGCTTACTCTTTCAGGTCATACTTTATCACTGAAAGAAGTCAGGCCAAGAACTCAAGCAGGAACCTGAAGAAAAAACCATGGAATGCTGTGGAGAGCCGTGCCGTGAGCAATCGCCATTACAAGATGGCACTGGCTTCCGCTGTGCCCAACTAGTAAACAAGCCTTGTGCGCAGGTGCGAGAGTGAATTCACGCCAAGTCACTGCCCATCTCGGGCGTAGTAATGGGGTGATGAGCGAGCAACAAATCAGATGCTGACACGCCACGCTGAGGGCTATATAAGCAGCACCATTTTCCGGGTTCTGGGTCTTCCCTCCTGAAGAAGCAATAAAGCTTCCTGCAGAAGAATCTGGTTGTCCGAGTGTGTTCTTGCCGGCGAGAACAATAGCTCGGGACAGAATGCTACTTGCTGGCTCACTCCTAGGCTGATGCTTAGCTAGGCTGATTATCCAACCCAGGACTTTCTGCTTAGGGAATGATCCTGCCCAGAGTAGGATAGACCCTCCTGAATCATAATGAAGACAACCCTCCATAGACATGTCTGTAGGCTAATCTGACATGAGAAACTCATTACTGAAGTTTCTCTCTTCAGATGGCTATAAGCTGGATGAAATCAACAATTAAGGCAAAACAGGACACCTGGAGATATCCAACCTGAGTGCCTTCTCCCTCTCTGAGAGCAATGAGTGGTGATATGAAACCTTCCTTTTCCTTTCCTTCCTAGACCTTTGCTCTAAAATGTGGGAAAGACCTTCCAAAAGGGAAAAGGATTAATGGAGAGGCCAAACTCTGGTCACTGAGAGAAAGATTGAATGCTGACTAGCAGAATTTATTATAAAGTATGTTTCCATGGTAGTTTTTACTTATATCTGCTCAGGATCTAATAAAGTGTAGTTATTCAAGGCGTGCTCATAGAAATGACAGAGAAAACAAATGAAGCAGAGAATGACCTAAGTTATCAGTCCCCCTCTCTTGGCAATTTTAAAGTTGCCTCAAACCTGAAAATATAAAATAGACTGGGGAGAAAATTTGTACAGCTCTAATTACATTGAGTAATAATTAGATGCTCATTCTTTTGTATTATTTAATAATTCTTCAAGAACCAAGTGAAGTAGGGAGTCAGAGTATTCTCTGATGGAATTGGAGGGATAGCTCAGTGTTTAAAAAGCACTTACTGCTCTTGCAGAGTACTGGGTACAGTTCACAGCACCAGCACCCATGTGGTAGTTAATACTATCCACAGCTCCAGTTCCAGGGGATTCAATGTCCTCTTTTTGGCTTCCACCGGCACCAAACAAACATAGGTCATACACATATATGTGCAGGCAAAGCATACAAGTAAGATAATATAAATCTAAAACTCTAGAGTATTATGTGGCTTTGACCAAGTCACATAGTTATGACACAACAGAATTAGGTTTGAAAACACATGCTGTCTGACTTCTATCAAGCCTGTAACCACTTTACACAATTTCCTCACATTGGTGCCTTCACAGTAAAATGCTACATTTTTAAGGATGGAAGTCCACCCTTCACAACATAGCATTTTACTTAAGTGAGGACGTGCAATGGGAGGAAGTGGCTCAGTTGAGAGAGACTGTTTTGTTATTTTTAGGCAATATAGAAGTTAACTCAGCATTTCCTCCCAGCTCCATGCTCCCAGAAATAAGGCTCGGACTCAAAATATATTTACAAATACTTGGCCATACAGCTAGACTCTTCTCTGACTAGAATCTTAGCCCATTTATTTTAACCTGCATTCTGCCACATGGTTGGTTACCTTTGTTCAGGTACCATGTGTCTGCCTCTTCACATCTTCCTAGGCAGATCTCCTGCTTGGCACTCTCTCAGAATTCTTTCTACCACCTGGATGTCCCACCTCCTCTTTCCTTCCAAAGCCATAGGCCGTCAGATTTATTATTGACAGGTGCCACATCCACACATATATAAGATATTCTCCCTACAAGGCAGCAATATGGTTCAGATTCCATGGGTATAGATTACTAAGTGGAACTGGGATAGAAGATATATAAGCAAAGATAATTAAAGGAAGGGTCATGAATCTGAGAGGGAGTGAATAGGTCCACAGGAGGAGTTGGACACTGGAGTGGTAGAGTACTGCCAGATATTTGGGAAAGAACAAGCAGTATTTCTGCCCGAGATCTGCCTTTCTGCCCAGCACCAGCAGCTTCCTCTGTGTGATGTCTACATTTTTCCTTCACTGCCAACTAACAATGATATCCCATACACACCACACACACACACACACACACACACACACACACACCACACTTCTCTCTCACTAAGTAGCCAGCAATTTTCCAATGCCCCTGTGATTAGAAAGGACCTTTCAGGTTTATCTAGAACAGTATATTCACAAGCCTCAACCTTTTACAATCCTTGTGAAAGAATTCATTCATTCATTTATTGGAATTCAAACCCAACCATCCAAACATGTTAAGCAAAAGCTCTACCATTAGGCCTTCAATTTTGTTCTTGAAGTCAAAGAAATAGAAAAACAAATATCAAGCACATCTCATGAAGGAAATGCAAGATTTAATTATGAACACATTCTTTGAATCGGGTGCACATGTTTTCTCATGTCACAAGATAAAATAAACACTTTTTAATTAAAAGCAATTCATCTAGAGCAAGAAGCCATTACAACATCAGGATTTTCAGCTTCCCCTATAATTCCTCTGCGTGTAGGAAAAAAAATGTGTGATGGATAAACTCATCATGCCAAGAATTCTTCCTGAGCCTCAGCGCTTGCAGTGGCCGGCTGCCACATCTGATGGAGGAAGCAAACCTTTGATAGACAGATTCCTAACTGCCTGCTGCTGGCTTCTCACGGGTATAAATGAACAGTAAGCAGCCTGGCTTGTTTTAACCATAAACCTGGGATTGTTTCAGGGATAATGAATCTTCTGATTGGAGACTGCAATTTTTGGCTGTGGGAAATAAAAAGATTTAGAATTGTAAGTGAAGAAACAGAATGAGGTGAAGCAGAGCTGGCCTAAAGGGCTGCTGAAAAACAGCCTGTGCTTCTACAAATCCTCTGAGAGAGATCATCAGAAGAAGTGACTTGCATTGGACGTACCCCCTCAGTCTTTGGGAAGCATCCATCAATTTCAGAGTGTGAAAAAGTGTGCCTCCTTTGACATTGGAATGTTGACAATTTCAATAAAGCAGACTTAATTACATCCAAAGTGGATTGTAAGATAGAATATTTATTCATTAATATGTCACAACTCAGAAGTGCAGTCCTCCATAGAAACTGCTGAGCTGACAGGCTGAAAAACTTACTTGGAGAAATAATTTGAAAGTCCTGAGCCAATGTCCTTCAAGGTGTTCTGTTTCTTGTGGATATCATGATTCATGGTTATCTATTTAAGTCAATAGTTGCACCGTTGATAAGGCCTTCTAGAACATTCTTTCTTTTCTCTTTTAGTAATTATATCTATACTTCAAACCACTTGAATATTTTAACACTGATCACATTTATGGGGTGGCATTTTTAAAAGAAAATTGCTTTTTTTATAGTAAGTAGAATCTTTTGTGTAACATTTTTCCCAGTTATCCCATACAATATTGAGTGTAGCCTGGTACTGCTCAAGAGCCAGCGAGTCCTGGCATTTACAGAATGAAAACTAATTGCTGGGCCCTTACACACACTGCCACCTGATGTCCACAGTCACACTGAGAAGAATGAATAAATGTGTGCTTTAAAACAATTTTAAAAAGTTCAGCCTTAACTCATCAGGTTAAGAGCCCCTTCCACCAATTCAGACCATCTGAATCTCATTCCTGGAACCCACATGGTAGAAGGAAAGAACCAACTCCTTGTAAGCTGACTTCTGACTTCCACACTAAATACTAATGTAAAAACATCAAACATGAAGAAGTTGAGATCAATAATGTTCAGCTGTGCACACAAGGTGAAACCTACATACCTAAAATGTGGCCTCAGCATCTTACTCAATGCGGTACCTGGAAGCTTCAGCCAACTGATCAGCACATGCTTCAATAAAGATAACAAGTGCAGTTGTCAAATTACCGTCGACAGCCCCCAAGGACTCCTGGACTGCATTGTCTGTATTCGCACGAATACCATTTTAACTAAGAGTTCCGTGATAATTTGCTCAAAAAGGCCAAGTACTGGTTTCTAAAATGAAGCCCCACACTCATGTTTGTTAGAAGAATCCAACTGCTAATGAGAGCCATAAACAAATGTCATCATGCCACATGAAGGAAAGTGGACAGAGCTAGAATTCATTGTGTTATCTAAATATGTACACTCAGAATGAGCATTTTGTGTTTCTCTTATAAGTGGAGTTCAAACCTAATTAAATAAACAGACCCAAGGGATGGGGGGGGTGGCTTTGCAGTTAAGAGCATTGGCTGCTCTTTCAGAGGACCTGGGTTTGAGTCCTATAACCTATCTGGGTTCATGTCTCTCGTTATTATATAATCCTTCCAAGGCTGTCATAAGTCCTGCAGATGAGAACTGCAAACAATAATGGCAATCACACCCAGGGATTAACATGCCCATGGTGAAGTCATAGAAGCAGAGGGAAAGAACAGAGTCAGCTTTTCTTCCTCCAGGTTCATAGTTAGAAAAATAAGAGATGTGCCTCCAACCACCGAAGCATAGGAAGAGCCAGAAAGATGGCTCAATGGGGACAGACTCATTCCTCTAAATCCCCAGAGATCACATAGTGGAAAGGGACTAAGGATTATTGCAGTTTTTCCTTAGACCTGCACATACATACACAGTGCTTACACGCACGCACGCACGCACGCACACACACACACACACACACACAATTCAAAAATATAAACACAAGAAAACGGCTCTGTGTAGTGAGACAAAAATTGCACTTAAACATCTACAAAACATCATAAAAGCACAAGTTTTTCCAGCACTTTCAAAATTTTAGGAAAGGAGAAGAAAAACTAGTTTGTAGTAGCATCCTGAGACCTCTCACTTCAGAAGACATCCCAGTTACAGCATCCACACCTACCCTCCAAAAGTGTAGTCTCACCAATGAATCCCAAGAGCAGAAAATCTTCTGCACTCTTTGCCTTTCTTTGTTTCCTTGAACATGTCAAACTGCTTCTTCCTCAGAGACTAAGACAGTTCTCACCAGCTGCCTCCTACCTTTCTCTACTGCTCACCACATTCCTCCCTGCTATGGTCACCAGGAGGCCTTCCTAGGCTCCACTCCTACATGCAGTTTCTGTAACCAATCATGGATCCTACATAGTAAGAAAGTTTACTAGACCTTTGATCCGCAGCCATTCTTCCTCAGCTACAGAGGTGTCTACATCAACTCAGGCTATAGCACAGATCAGGACAAGAGGAGAACCACACAAGGCAGCCAGAAGCTGCTCTTGACTCAAGGAACCATCAGCTCTTGCAATGAACAGTCAGAAGGACAATTCTGTCTTTAAATCCAAAGTGCCTCTTCCAAGGCTCATAGGCCAGTATAAGACTAGGTGAAGCATGTAGGATCCTTCAGATACTAAAGGTCCTGAACTGAATTTAAAATATAAAAATAAGAAAGTGAGCTAAGCACCAATCTCTCTCTATAGATAGGTAGGTAGGTAGGTAGGTAGGTAGGTAGGTAGGTAGGTAAGTAGATAGATAGATAGATAGATAGATAGATAGATAGATAGATAGATTGATAGATAGACAGACATAGATACATAAATGATTGAGAGACAAAGATAAAGATAGATAAAGAGATGGACACACACACACACATTCTGACTGACTTTAATTCTGAGGAGAGGCTTCATGTTCTTGCCACCATAACTGCTCAGCTATGAGGGGCTATTTCCATTCAAATATAAACTGAAATAAATCCTTTCTCCTTTAGGATGGTTCTTGTAAGATATTTTGAGACAATAAAGTTCAGCAAAGTACAAAATACAACATTCTGGTATAAAATCAAATATTGACTAGCTATGACCAAATTTGTCTAAATGATTGATTGAGAGCCAAAAGTCATGGTGGACTCATACCGTAAGCCAAATAAGCCATTTTTCTGTAGATTGGCCTGATCACGGTGCTTTATCGCAGCAATAGAAAAGTGACAGATACAGAATGTGACAAAGTAGTAAAGAATCTGGACTCAAAGCCACTCTAATCCCAGGCTTAGGAAGAGGAAAAGGAAGACTTTAACTTGATAACATAATGTGTCCTGCAGCTTTCAGCATCCTATTACATATAAAGTGTGGCATAAATAATAAATTTAAGATGAGGGATACTCAGGACAGTTAACAGTTTTTAACTTAAATGTTACATTATTCAGATAGATACAAGAATCAATTTGAAGTCCTGCTCTTGAATAACCAATTAGTTCCTTCATCATGGGTCTCTTTCCTGACTCCACAGAAATTAGTCCTTTGTGCATTCTAATAAAATTGTTTGCACAATTATAGTATTTACACAACTTGAATAATGTCAAGCAATTACCAGTTAACTTAATACCTACCATTTATAAAAGGCAATCTAAGAAAACATGGATTTTATGTTTAATCAGGAACTCAATGGAAAATCCTTTGCCTCAAATGAAGTAAAGACAAAAGAGAGTAAATTTATAAATGAATCTATAATCTTACCTCATGCCTTAGACTTTCACCATCTATTTGAAGTGCATATTTTGATAGCCAAAGTTCATTCTCTTCTGTTGGTTCATAGTCTGTGAGATGCCCCGTGCCTGTTTGTTCTTGGCCCCAACCAAATATCCTGTGGAAGAAAAATCAAATATTTGTTTGCACTATTTCTGACATTTAGAAAGCTTTTCATTTATTTTCAAAGCTGAGTATGCTACCATAAAGAAAAGGAACACAATGTGAATGTCTACACTAACACCAATAAAACTGTTTGATCACGGTGGCCTTTGGGTATCTCCACCCATAAGCTAAACCGCTACAATTTTAATGAAAAATGTAACCATTAATAATTTTACATGAATTTAGCCGATTCAAGATACCAAGTCAAAAACTTGCACCTCATGGCAAAGCGTGTGAGTCAGGATTAAGTGCAGTATTGATATTTCTATAAAACACTGACCTGGGTATATTTTCAGTATTTCTTCCTACTTCTACTTCATGGCAAGCAATTCATGGCAAATAAGATAATTTTAAATGTGTGTTTCTGGCAGGAAAAATCATTAATTTTTTTTTTTAAAAAAAGAATGATCAAGAGACTCTCTTAGTTTCAATTTTCATCTCAAGTAGTATTTTACTTCCTGGCTTCTGAATGAATATTCATACACCCAACTTGTTTATCAGCCTACAGGACAAGGACTCATGAGTCAGGACAGGCAGAGGAAGAAGAGAAGAAAACACTTGAGTAAAAGGAGACAGAGAATGAGGAACAAGAGGGAGGAAAGGAGGCAAAAGATGAGAAGAAAGACTTGGACTCGATAGCTCAATGTGCCCTGTAGCTTTCAATGGCTCATTTTATTTTAAGCATAACATGAATCACAGAAAATTTTAGGTACTATCCATTCTCAATGTTTTATTTTTCCCATTAATTTATTCACAGGACTCAGAGAAAGATTAAAAATGCATCCGAAATAGAGAACATCTTAAATCTCATCTCAAAGCTTTATTATTTTTCTATTTCTTAGTGAGAAGCAGAGACCAGAAATAAAGTCATTCTGAAAGTAGGAATATTTTGCCTTCTTGATCATAGGCTGCAACCTCATTCCAGAATTTGTACAAGCAAAGCCTTCTATATCTATGTTCCAGAGAGATTAGTGTGCTACACATATGGTCATCCAGAGGAGTATCACTGATGACTGGGACATAGTACTTGTTGAGTCATGAGGTAGTGTGGCATTCCCTTTGGGGAATCTTCTACCATGTGTGGGTGTCTGGTTACCCTGAAATTGGTATGGGCTTTCCTTGTGATTAGGCAATCAGTTGCAACAACTGTGTGGAACTATTCCAGGAAAGCAAACCCATATTTGGCATTCAATAATGTCACAGTAGATGTGAGGTGCTGGATTTTAGGTGTGAGAAAGAAGGTAAGACCTGAGTAAAGGAAAAACCCAGTCTCATAACTTGAGAAAAAATACTACCATGTTCCTTCAAACATGCTGACAGTATTCTGGCTGAATATTCAGAGTATTGGTAACACTATTGTTTGTGGTCTTAGTAAAACCACTTGCAGTGGTGAAACCACTCTCAACTGGCTGAAGCAATGAAGATCTCATTATGAGAAGAGAAAAACTTCACAGCCTAAGAAGTACAATGAAGGCCACTAGGTTCTGGAAAGCTGGAGAGGCCATGGGTAGCAAAGCTCTGTACTTCACACCTGCATTACTCTGGTGATAGTCTCCTCTCTCTTTTGGTAGACCAGATGTCCTCTGCTTTATCTGAGCTCCTGAGTGGTGTGGAGCAGTTCAATATCTGTGAAAAAGTCACTTGATACCTCTTAGACCTAATAGCATGTCTTTTTCATTTTGTCTAATTCTTAAAAATTCATATATATATATATATATATATATATATATATATATATATATATGTGTGTGTGTGTGTGTGTGTGTATACATATGTATGTATACATATACATATGCATGTATGTACACACATGCACATATGAACACATACTACCCTCTCACAATCCCAAACTCTTGAGAATCTAAAAGTACAATTGGGTTCAAGGGTTCCTCTAAGCCCATTAGTTGTACTCAATGAAGGCAGGTCAGGAAAGAGACATAGAGCAAGTGTGAGACGGGAAACATTCAATATCCATCTCAAATGTGTTCAGTGAGTCACCAACAAGACAAATATCCCAAATTTATACCCTCTACAGAGAACTTTGAAATTTGGAAGGTAAGTCACTACTCCAAGGTCATGAATGTTGATTAAGTTAAGGAACATTGCACTACCTAAATAAACGTCGATTACAAACGGACTTCACTTCATGTTCACTGGCTATATTAAATAAAAGTAATACAATATCATTTATTGTCCATATGCTTTTTAAAGAGGAAAAATCCACGGCAGAAGTCCAGTGTGAAGAGTTGGTTTTATTTTATAAAGCATCTTACACACACCGAACTCTGCTGTATTCCTTTTTAAAATTGTGACCATACTATTGCAAACTTTATGTGCCCCAGTACAGGGGAACGCCAGGGCCAAGAAGTGGGAGTGGGTGGGTAAGGGAGCAGGGCAGGGGAGGGCATAAGGAACTTTCGGGATAGCATTTGAAATGTAAATAAAGAAAATATCTAATAAAATTTTAAAAAAGTTGTGAACATGCATGTGTATAAATATGTGAAATTCAGAAAATAATGTGTGGCAGTGAGTTCTAGCTCTCTATTATATGCAGCCAAGGAATTAACTCAGGTCATATGGCTTGGTGGTAAACATCTATCCCTACTGAACAAAACATTTTCTATGCCATTTTCCCACCACATTCTTCAAGTTACCCTCTCTGATGAAGAGCCAAAGTCTATGAGCTCCTAGCAAGGATAATTCTGTTGTTATTATTAATAACATCATCGCTATGCTTTGGTGAGCATTAAGAAAAGACTAAGGGGAGGGTGGGAGCTACAATTGGGATATAAAGTAAATAAATTAATTAATAGAAAAAAGACTAAAATATGTAAAATCAAATTGACATCTCTGAATTGTTACAGAATTCAGTTCAATCTAAGGAAGTTCTTAAAATCTTCCAGCATTCCAAGGCAGCCATATTAAGGTGGTCTGTCTCAAGGAGTCAAGTATTGAGCAGATGTTCACTGGTGACATTGGTCCCTTCCATTGATATTGTTTGATTCTATTATTTATGCTGCATCTTTCCATGTATCTACACACCCAATATCTGATACCCAGCACATCTAAAGGCAGCAGTATCTTTCCACAATCTGCCTTTTACTATTAACATCTGAGTCAATTTTAGGATTCCTCTTAGGTCTTTAATTCAAAAGGTCATGATTCAAATCCTTCATGCTACCTAGGCCTGGTGACATAATTTTAGATACTTTGGAGTGCTAGGGTAGGATAATCACAAGTTAAAGGCTATCTTGGTCTAAAATGGGAGTGCAAGGCTAACCTGGCCAACTTAGTAAGATTCTGTACCAAAAAAAACAAAGTGGAAACAGGCCTGGAAAGGTAGTTTATGGATAGAGGGCTTACTTAACTCTGAAAGGCCATTGGTTGAACCCTCAATATTATATTCCTGATAACAATGAAAACTGTAATAGGCACTATAGAAAAAAAGGACAGACGATCCTCAAAGAACTAGATTAGACCAAGCTATATGACCTGGACATAACGTCATAACCTGAGCTTTCTCCTCAAAGACTCCAAGTCAATTTGCCACAGAGATAATTACACATCATTTTCTGCAGTACAATTCACAATGGCTAAGAACTGAACCAAACAAACTAGGTGTCCACTAACAAAAGACTAGATAAGAAAAATGTAACAAATGTACGAAATGGACTTTTAAAAACTAACAAAATTACACTGGTTTCAAGAATGTGGACATCACGTCTATGGTACTAATTAAATTAAGTCAGTCTCAGAAAAACAAATATTGTGTGACATCTAGTAGTCTTTATAGCTGCATTAAACTGTGTAGACAGATGACACAAATATGGAAGCAAAACTTCATAGGGAAATCCAGGGGACTAGTGGGAGGAGGAGCACCAAGGCATGATGGGAACACAGGAGACTAATGGGAGGAGAGAGAAAGGCAAGAACCCCAAGGCATGGAGAGATAGGCTCAAAATATATTATTATCTACTTGCATGGAAATGACCTCATGTCATCCCTTTTGGACAAGAAATGCTTCAAATATGGAAGAAATGAAGGTAGTAAAGTTGAAATCAGGAGATTCAGATCGTGCATTAAAATCTACTAAATACCCCTCCCATGGCTTCAGAGAAGCAAGAGCCCTAAGGAACTCCCTGGCATTGCTTGTGAGCACACATTATCTGCTCTGATCACAATTGCTTTTTTATAAAAGCACATCTTTTTTTTTTAATTTTTAATATTTTTATTACATATTTTCCTCAATTACATTTCCAATGCTATCCCAAAAGTCCCCCATAGCGCCCCCCACTTCCCTACCCACCCATTCCCACTCTTTTGGCCCTGGCATTCCCCTATATTGGGGCATATAAAGTTTGCAAGTCCAATGGGCCTCTCTTTCCATTGATGGCCGACTAGGCCATCTTTCGATACATATGCCGCTAGAGACAAGAGCTCCGGGGTTCTGGTTAGTACATCATGTTGTTCCAACAATAGGGTTGCAGATCCCTTTAGCTCCTTGGTTACTTTCTCTAGCTTCTCCATTGGGAGCCCTGTGATACATCCAATAGCTGACTGTGAACATCCACTCCTGTGTTTGCTAGGCCCCGGCATCGTCTCACAAGAGACAGCTATATTTGGGTCCTTTCAGCAAAATCTTGCTAGTGTATGCAATGGTGTCAGCGTTTAGAAGCTGATTATGGGATGGATCCCTGGATACAGCAGTCTCTAAATGGTCCATCCTTTCATCACAGCTACGAACTTTGTCTCTGTAACTCCTTCCCTGGGTGTTTTGTTCCCAATTCTAAGAAGGTGCACAGTGTCCACACTTTGGTCTTCATTCTTCTTGAGTTTCATGCGTTTAGCAAATTGTATCTTACCCGCCAGCTACCCACGACCCCCGCCACAGGATTTTGAGACTGCTGGTGAGTGGAATATAAAAGCACATCTTACTAGCTTAAATTGCCCACTTTAAAAAACAATTGAAGCCAGGCGTGGTGGCGCACACCTTTAATCCCAGCACTTGGGAGGCAGAGGCAGGCGGATTTCTGAGTTCGAGGCCAGCCTGCTCTACAAAGTGAGTTCCAGGACAGCCAGGGCTACAGATAAACCCTGTCTTGAAGAAAAAAAAAAAAAAAAAAAAAAAAAAAAAAAACAGAAAACAAAACAAAACAAAAAATTGAACTTAACTGTTCCCTCCTGAACACAGGCAGACAAGTTACTTAGGTGTTCAAGAAACATGGTTTAATGTACAAAAAAAAAAAAAAAATCACAATATCAGTGTTGTATTTTTCTCTGTTTGCATTGTAATGCTCTGAAAATATATTATTTTCTGGAATGAGACACCAGTGTTTTTAAAAAATCTCTTAAAAGCTTAAACCTTAGCTAGTTATTTTAATTGATATTAAAAATTACCCAGCAACTATGGACTCTAACCAGAGGACCAACATCAGTGATATTATTTTCCAAAGGCTCTGTCTGTGGTGAGTGTCACATGGATTAAAATAAAAATTACACAACCAGCTTGATATGTCTCTAGAGATGCCTGATAAAAGGAGCCACTCTCACAATCTGAATTCCCTGGACGGTTTGGAAATGTCACAACAAATAATGGAGAGCTTTGGAGGGATGGAGCAAGTTGATGAACCCTGTCAGAGCTGAGCCGTGTTTTTATCAGTTTCAAAGGATTTGCTGGGAGTATTCTCACAGCTCTAATCATTCTAAATAATAGATCTAGCCATTTCCTCCCTCATTAGACAAAATTAAAGCTCCCTGGAATTTTCAAAGAGTGTTGCGCTTGAGAAAGCTGATTTTAAAATCTTGAGTTTATAAGGAAGCCTCTAAGAAAGTTGGTGCTCTCTAGAATATCTGATGTTAACATCTGAATAACTTTTGGAAACATTGGACCACTCAGGAAGGAAGCTGAGACACCAGGCTTTGTTAAAATGCTGAGCTTTTCCATTAGCTCTTGCGAGAGGTTGGGCTTGACTCATTTCCTCTGAGTTTAATTTTATCTGCTAAGTGGGCGATACACAGCACAAGAGTGTCCTAAACTTGAAGAACTGTGCCTGGAAAGGCTCAGCATTGTATGTGATGCTTAGGGATGATTTCAGTTAATATGATGGCTACTTATACAGTGTGGAAGGTTTCCATGCTATTGTGCACCTAAAACATTAAAGTCAGGACACAGTTGGGCTTTGATGGCTGCTGTGCCTCAAGCAGGGCCTGGGATTTATAGATTCATATCTATCAGCTGGAGGACTGGCACTCCATTACTGCTCACAATGGAAGGGCCTCTTATTCTAAAATCTAATCCTTTATATTATAACACATCTTCTCTCATTATGTATTAGAACAATCCCATGATGTCCTGACATTTAATGAGTAATAGAAGAATATTAAGAACAACTCTGCACCTGAATTTTTGATCTTGGCCATTCTGACTGCTATGAGGTAGAATCTCAGGGTTGTTTTGATTTGCATTTCCCTGATGATTAAGGATGTTGAACATTTTTTCAAGTGCTTCTCAGCCCTTTGGTATTCCTCGGTTGAGAATTCTTTGTTTAGCTCTGTAACCCATTTTTAATGGGGTTATTTGAATTTCTGGAGTCCAGCTTCTTGAGCTCTTTGTATATATTGGATATTAGTCCCCTATCAGATTTAGGATTGGTAAAAGTTCTTTCCCAATCTGTTGGTGGCCTTTTTGTCTTATTGACAGTATCTTTTGCCCTATAGAAGCTTTGCAATTTTATGAGGTCCCATTTGTTAATTCTTGATCTTACAGCACTGGCCATTGCTGTTCTATTTAGGAATTTTTCCCCTGTGCCCATATCTTCGAGGGTTTTCCCCACTTTCTCCTCTATAAATTTCAGTGTCTCTGGTTTTATGTGGAGGTCTTTGATCCACTTATGCTGTGCCCACCTCGGCCAGCAAGGAAGTCACAACACGGTCAGATTCTTCTCAACAGCCTTTATTGTAGGAACGCCTCGATGCTGCTATGGGAACCCTGGAAACCCAGAGAGGTCTGCTTATATACTCTCAGCCCCCATCCACTCACAGCAGGCCACGTCACCTCACCAGGCACACAGCTTCAGCCAATCAGGGCAGCAGGGGCATGTCTCCATCAAATATGGACTTGTTTACACTGCCAGCATCATGGTGCACCTGCGCAGCTCTCACGATGGTTGTGGCTTATATTCAGGTGTATGAGGAAGTCAGGTGCAAGTCATAAGACTTAGCTGCAGTCCTGGGCGCCATCTTGGGACTGCTGCCACACCCACTCTTCACACACTTAGACTTGTGCTTTGTACAAGGAGATAAGAATGGATCAATTCGCATTCTTCTACATCATAACCGCCAATTGTGCCAGCACCATTTGTTGAAAGTGCTGTCTTTTTTCCACTGGATGGTTTTAGCTCCCTTGTCAAAGATCAGGTGGCCATAGGTGTGTGGATTCATTTCTGGGTCTTCAATTCTATTCCCTTGATCTACCCTGAGATTACACCTCACACCAGTCAGAATGACTAAGTTCAAAAACTCAGGTGACGGCAGATGCTGGCTAGGATGTGGAGAAAGAGGTACACTGCTCCATTGCTGGTGGGATTGCAAGCTTGTACAACCACTCTGGAAATCAGTCTGGTGGTTCCTCAGAAAATTGGATATAGTACAACCGGTAGATCCAGCAATACCTCTCCTGGGCATATACCCAGAAGATGTTCCAACTGGTTATAAGGACACATGCTCCACTATGTTCATAACAGCCCTATTTATAATAGTCAGGAGCTGGAAAGAACCCAGATGTCCCTCAACAGAGGAATGGATACAGAAAATGTGGTACATTTACACAATGGAGTACTACTCAGCTATTAAAAACAATGAACTTATGAAATTCTTAGGTAAATGGATGTATCTGGAGGATATCATCCTGAGAGAGGTAACCCAATCACAAAAGAAGTCACTTGATATGCACTCACTTATAAGTGGATATTAGCCCAGAAACCTAGAATACCCAAGATACAACTTCCAAAACACAAGAAAATAAAGAAGGAAGACCAACTCCTGGATACTTCATTCCTCCCTAGAACAGGGAATAAAATATCCATGGAAGGAGTTGCAGAGACAAAGTTTAGAGCTAAGACGAAAGATGGACCATCCAGAGACTGCCCCACCCAGGGGTCCATTCCATAATCAGCCACCAAACGCAGACACTATTGCATATGCCAGCAAGATTTTGCTGATATAGCTGTCTCCTGTGAGACTTTGCCAGTGCCTGGCAAATACAGAAGTGGATGCTCACAGTCATCTATAGGATGAAACACAGGGCCCCCAATGGAGGAGCTAGAGAAAGTACCCAAGAGCTGAAGGGGTCTACAACCCGATAAGTGGAACAACAATATGAACTAATCAGTACCCCCAGAACTTGTGTCTGTAGCTGCATATGTAGCAGAAGATGGCCTAATTGGCCATAGTTGGGAAAAGAGGACCCTTGGTCTAGCAAACTTTATATGCCCCAGTACAGGGGAAAGCCAGGGCCAAGAAGTGGGAGTGAGTGGGTAGGGGAGCAGGGCAGGGGAGAAGGTATAGGGGACTTTTGGGATAGCATTTGAAATCTAAATGAAGAAAATATCCAATAAAAAAAAGAAAAAGAAAAAAAATGAAATATGCTTAAAAAAAGGTGTGTGAAGGAATGCATAAAATATTTTAATTTCTGGAAATGTATACTACCTTGATTATGTCAGTACTAATATGAAGTATTTATTTTATGGTCCTTAAGTGCTCCACATTTACAGCTTTTATATAGCAACTATAATTAATATTTTGATTAAAAACCTATGTTGTAAGTTTAAGAAAATCAGGAAAACCCGTGTGCATACTGTTTCTGCTGCCATAATTCATGAGTAAATAAAACATTCTGATTGTAAAAAAAAAAAAAAAAAAAAAAAAAAAAAGAATAACTCTGTACCTACACATTTCAAAGGTGAAATTAATAAATTCTGAGAACAATACAACCTACCAAAATCCATGCAAAGATAAATATCTATTGTAAATCAGAATCAGCTATGGTATCTGAAAATGTTGAATAGGTATTGAACAACTGCCCCAACAGAAAGCAGAAGTTCTAGATGGGCTTCTGTAGTGGCTATTCCTGGTTGTCAACTTGACTATATTTGGAATGAACTACAATCCAGAATTGGAAGGCTCACCAGTGACCCTTATCTGGAGGCTTGGAGATCCTTATCTGGATCTTGGTATGGAGATCTTGAGCCATAGTGGCTATGGATTCCAGAAGATTAAATCTCCGAGTTTAAGGAGATTTAATCTGGGCTACACCTTTCATCTGGGATTAAAGGTGTGGTGGAACACACCTTTAATCTGGGCTACACCTTCTGCTGGAGACAATATAAGGACATTGGAAGAAGGGAGTCTAGCGCTTGCTCCTTCGCCTGCTTGCCGTGTGAGACTGAGTAACTGCTAGATCCTTGGACTTCCATTCACAGCTGTGACTGAACCATTGTTGGGAATTGGGCTGCTGACTGTAAGTCATCAATAAATTCTTTTACTATATAGAGACTATCCATAAGTTCTGTGACTCTAGAGAACCCTGACTAATACAGCTTCCTTTAGGGATAAATTACAGACTGTCTCCATTTTAATATCCTCCAGAAAATGGAAACAGAAGGAATACTTCCTAGTTCATCCTATATGATTATTATTACCCTAATGCAAAACCCCAAATACATTCCACAAAGGAAAACTGGAGCCTAAATCTCTCTTGAACATAAACACAAAGCTCAACAAAATATGATCAAATAATATAGTAATATATTAAAATAATTATGCAACATGACCAACTAGTAATAATTCCTCTCTCCATTCCTGTTCCACAGAGCTCTGAAAGTGCAGAGAACAGAATATGACAAGAAGAGCACAAAACTCCCCCTTTTTTTTTTCAGGTGAACTTGTCTATGTCAAAGGACCCCAAACTCAGTGACAATGAGAATAGAAAAGTCAACTGACTTTTTTTCTTTTTATAAATCAACAATAATTATATTTTGAAATCAGAAACACATAGGCCATCTATATTAAAATATATGAAAGAAATAACTATAAATGTATCAAAAATACTTGTAAGATATAGATGAAGAAAAATTTAAGAACTTCACTGAACTTAGAATCTAGCATTTGTCTAATTTCCTTATACCCCATTTTTAGCAGTCCATACGTATTGTATAAATTAGTAATTTGTAGATGTACCTCTGGGCTGAAGAGATGGTTTAGTGGTGAGAAGCACTTGCTACTATTTTGGAGACGGCACAGGTTCCACTCTCAGAACCCACATATTGGCTTACACCTACCAGTAACTTCAGTTCTAGGAGATTGGATGTCCTCTTCTGGCTTTTATGGCACCAGGCACACCCATACATGCACTTAAATATTCATTCATATAAGATTAAAATAAATAAATATTTTAAAGTATCTATGCTCTGATGACATTATAAAAGTATATTTACAAATAGATCTGTGACAACTGTTAAGATATCCCTATGGTTTTGTTCAATAAAAAATAGTAGAACTTTCCCAGTATGAAAGATCTTTTAGGTGGTATTGTATCTTCTGAGAAACACCCTCAAATTGTTTCTTGTCATTGCATTGGAGAAAATGAAAATGGAACTGAGAAAGTATTCAAGACTACTTCTAGTGGCTCAGTGTTTGAGAGAGACTGCTGCTCTTGCTGAGAACTGGAGTTTGGTTCCCAGCACCCACATCAGACATCTCACAGCTGCTTGTAACCCCAGCTCCAGGGGAGCCAACAACCTACACAGGTTTCAGTGGGCATGCTCATGCACACAAACACAACATTCAAAATTTAATTAAATAATTTCTAAAAATAAAAAATGAAAATATCCCATATCCACAGATAAAAAAATAAGTACTGTTACGATGACAATATCTAGAAGTAGAGTTATAGAATCATACAGTCCCCTCTTAAAAGCTCAGCTCACTACTTTCCATCAGTTTAAATCTTGTCCTAAAATGAAAATATAAAGTCTTATAAATATGTAAAGAAGTCTAATAGAACAAAAAGAAACATCCAATACACATCTTAAGTTAGAACCAAGTTTAATTTGATTTAATTTGATTCATTACCGTACAGCAATATAGCAGTAAAGATCTTGCTAAATTTACACAGGATAGGCAGATAGATACACAGACAAAAAGAACATGCTAGAAAGAATCCTCACACATGTGCTCAATTGATTTTCAACAAGTATGCTCGGTTAACAGTTCGGTTATATGGTAGAAAAGAAGTATCTAAAAGTCTGTTTTATCAAATGGAACTACAACACTCATAGGAAATTTAGATAGGTAGGTAGACAGACAGACAGGCAGACAGACAGACTGACTGACTGACTGACTGACTGACTGACTGACTGACTGACTGATATGGAACAACCATATATTTACAGGCCAAAAGAAAAAAATAAAGAAGGATGGTCAACTGGAACTACAACTGATACTGCATGTAAAAATTAAATGTATAGGCTTAGATATATGAGCTAAACCTACTAAAGCAGAAAGCAGGATACATGTTCATGATTATTGAGTGGGTAATGGTGTCTTAGAACAGACACCAAACAACATAACTGTTGCACAACAAAAAAATATATCAAAAGACATCATTTTTTTTCCAACCTGGTGTGACACTACAAAAAAAAAAAAAGCAAAACAGTACAGATGACACAGATAACAAAAGGCAATCATAGCTGCTGTGTATGTATAGCATACATGTGCATGTACTGCAAACTTAACAATTGAATGATAAAAAGACAAACAGAAATTGGAACATAGGCAAATGATATGAGACTACACTTCTCCAATGCCTATATATGGGTGACCAATCACACATGAGAAGATATTCAGTATCATTGATTACTATGCAAATTAAAAACACAAGAAATCATTTGATACACAGGAGGATAGCTACAGACAGAAAGACAAACAAGAACCAATATTGATGAAAATGAGGAGACATGAGAACCCTCCAGCTGTATTGATTCAAGTGTCACGTGGTTGAGACTTTGGACAGAGTTCAGTACTTATACAGAACATTAGTGGGGCATGATCCAGAAGCCAGCATTTGCCCTCTGTGGTGGGTGCTTTTGAAGTAAGAAGTCCAAGTCTTGGAGGGTAAGTCTAAATTCGAAAGAATAATAACTAATTTGGCATTAAAATGTCACAGGCTACTTCTATACCCGTGGAAACTGTCAGTTCTGTGGGGGGAGCAAAAGCTCATTGCATCTTTACTGACATCAGCACTGGCTTGGTTCAGTTTGTCATTGTTATTTTGCCTGCTCAGAAGACTGTGGTTTATATCCTATTGTGTAACCAAGGAAGACTTGTATATTTATATTTGACACTGCATCTTAGCCTTTTGATAAACACGGGGCTGTGGTTGAGTTTTCTTCCCTGAGAAAGTGCAGTGGTTCCATCACACAGTTGGATCTTTGGGTTAGAAAAACCTGTACACTTCACAGGTCTCTCTGTGCTCGGACTCAAACTCCCTGATGCGTATACCTCTTGTACCAAGTGGAAAAACATATTTTGATCCCAAGATATCTGTTGTTCCCCCAAGGAAATTCACCACCAGACTGTGTTGTTTGTACTTTCTGTGAATGCTTCTCAATCTATCTCTACCATCTCTGTTATCTATCTCTTCATCATCTACCATCTCTTATGTTTTCTCTGTTCTCTATCATCTCTATATCTAGTATTGTTCATCTTTTGTTCTCTAGCATCTTCATCTTCCTCTCTCTATCACCTCTAGCTCTGTCCACCATCTCTGTCTCTGTCATCTCTACATCTAGTCATCTTCATCTCTGCCATCAACTTCTCTGTTATCTCCATCTCTCCTGACAACACCATCTTTCTTCCTGTCTCCATCTCTGCCACCATCCCCATCTCTGCCACCATCTCCTTCTCTGACATTTTCTCCATCTCTGACATCATCTCCACCTCTTCCATCACCTCCATCTCTCATATCTGTCATTATGTCTGTCTTCCCAATCTCTTGTCATTTCTCTGTTGCCTCTATTACTATCATCCCTATTTCATTTCTTCTTTAGTATATCTTATTTTTTAATTCTTTATCATACTTTAGCAAAACAAAAAATCATACTTCATTGCATATAAATTTCCCAATAAAGAAAATAAGTTTTAAAATGGCAGCTAAGGCACATGGTCGTTCATTCTTATCTGTGGATTGGATCACAATGGTGTTAACTATGGTATAGGAAACTACAACCTGCTTTAGGATAAGATTTATTATTTGTCCTGAATTGTCTCATAACAGACAAATGATAAGGTAACTTCCTGGTGTTTCCCTGTCAAATGTTTTGGTATTTTCTCTGTGTTCTAGTGGGAAGGTAAATGGTAAATACATCATTCTGAGGGTCTTCTGCATAGCAAGTTGTCCACCTTACTGGATGCTCCTGATATCCCACACAATGAAATTTGATTGATCCAAATGTTGTATAGGAAGTGTTTGGAAAGTACATATCAGGTGGAACTAGAATGCACACACTGCCTCAGTGAGCCCCAAGCCTGCACCTAGATCCCAACTCAACCCTACTCAGGATTCTATTGCTTATATTGAAGCTACTGCTTCCTTGTCTAATCTGGTCATCACGAATCCTTGTGTTTTTTAGAAAGAACCAGGTTGGAGATCAAATTGTCCTGTTTTCTTTGTATCTTTTCAGCCCCTGTTGGGGTGGCTAGAGTACATTGTACTTGGTTGGATGCTGTGGGATTGTATCATTGCAGTGTGCATGTAGAGAATTTCAAGCAGCTTACAGATAAAATGTCAAACTTGTCCAGACATGTCTTGTAGCAGAAAGATTGGACATCAATGAATAGATTGTTTATTTACTCAGTACCAGCAACATTCTGCAGCATCACACTATTCCCCAGTACCCATGTGGACAGAGTAGGCTGTCAGAACACTGGATGAGAGCTTCACACAACCATTGAAACAACCAGGATCATGACAATGGCAAGTGTGTATTCACTTACGGCTCCATATGCAAAGCCAGACTGTGAAGGGAAACCAACATCCAGAAAAGCTGAGTAGTCTTCTAAAGACGCAGAACCAATAACAAGATTGAGCCCCAGCTCTCTGACCACAGAACTCAGGCACAGAAAAACTCCCAATCTGTCTGCTATGGCCTGGAACCCAGAGTCAGAACAGAGGCAGAAAGCTTCCAGCAGACCTCTCTTTCCAAGGACTTAGGAAAGTCCAGAGCATCCGCCCTGCAGACTCATCCAGAGAACTCCACAGACTGAGCCAGAGTACCACATATGGGTTAACTGATTTCATAGTCGGCATTTAATGTTGCAGTGAATGCTTTAGATTGAGGAGTAGACTCCTGAATTTAGGTGATTTGAGCTGTGCTGAATTGCACAGTCTCATACAAGCGAACTTCCTCTTTCTCTCCCTCTCTCCTATGGTCTGACAACGTATAGCTTTTAAACCGTGACAAGATTGTTCTGAGAGTAAGATAGATGGCCATAGTTTGCCTGTCTCCTTCTCCCTCCCCCACCTCTGTTCTTCTCTTGGTCTCCTCCCCACATCCCTTCCTCTTTCCCTCCTTCCCCTGACTTGGTTACACATTCAGAATACTTTAGATCCATTCTAAATTACTAAGACTATGTGTCAACACTTCCAACTAACTCATATGTAGTTAGGAAGTTTGTGGTAACTTGTTCTAGAATCTCCCACTAAAACTTGAAAACCACAATTATACTGATAGAAAGGATGTGTTGTTGTGGGGGGTGGTGGTAGTGTTGTTTGTTTGTTTGTTTGTTTGTTTTGTTTTGTTTGTTTGTTTGTTTTTTGTAAAGGAGAATATCTTATTGATACTTGTGCAAAATAATCCCAAGAATGAGCTTGTAGAGGGCAGATACTTAAATATTCTAGATTTGCAAGGAAAATCCATTGACCTTTCTATGAATTTGTTTAATAATCACTCTGGCATTTTCTTGCTTAATTGAATTGAAAAAGTAGTTATAAGGTTTGTCTAGGCCATATTAACTAATTATTATATAAAGTAGAAAGCCTTGTTTAAGCAACCTCTATTTTAACAAGGATGATTTTTTAAAGTAAGAATCGCTTCAGCCATGAAAACTCAGCTGTGGAGGTGATGACTCCATTCCTGTCTGTCTACTTCTCCTAGGATCTGCCAATGGGCATGATGGGCATTTCTGGCCCATTTCCCTGATAATGAGCACCCCGCTGTGGGAAGATAGACTTTGTTGGAGTTCAAGTACCCAATAAAGCCTCATTCCTGTCTCTAAGGATCCTCACCTCATCCCTAATGAGGAGAGGTAAGTAGTCAAGTAGATTGTGTTTGCTTCTTATGGCCTGGCCTTCTGTACTTTCAACACTCCACAGAAATGCCCCTAGCTAACAGGCAATAGAACTAAATAGACCATAAGTGTGCTAGAAAACCAAGGCATGATGATCACAAACAGCTGCTGTTCCATTTGTTCATAAACCTAGAAGTTTGGGGAAGGGTTGTTTACCTCCTGGACACAGCATGGTGTGTCTGGGCACAGCAAGTGCCTGGGTTAACTCTCTAAAGTCCCTGGTGTGAAGTGCCAGTCTGAGGCTCCCCAGCTTAGGGTCTAGGACTACATCCATCTGTGTACACCTTCCTCCAATGGCATTAATAGGTCTGATTTTGGCATCTATGTGGTTTCTTCAGGCAAATGCATAGCTTCTGTTGATTTCTCCTCCACTTGATGTCCCTCTGGAACATGTCTACATTAAGATTTCTGCCATAAGAAAACATGATGGCAGGTCATCAGACACAAGGATGACTTTGTAGGGATATATCCACACAAAACCATTCATAGGCTACTGATATCTGCAAAGTCCATGAAGACTATTCACTTCCTTCCCTCTATCCATCCCCTCCTGCCTCCTTCCTTTCCATAGCTCCTTCCCTTTTCCCTCCTCCCCTTTTCCTTCTTCTACTTCCTTCCTCCTCCCTCTTCTATTTCCCTCCTTCATCCCTTTAATTAAATGCCACAGTGCCAGGCATTTCTGTTACCTATGCTCACAGGGACCTAGCTCTCTCCCTTTACTTAATTTTCAGATTCCTTTGATACTCCCATCAAATATTTATTAATAAACTACTATTCCCTCAGCTGTTATGTATGCCCTGTGATTCAGACCATGCTGGTTAAATTACTACCTAGCTTTTCTCATGTTTCCACTTTCCCATTTTTTCTTTGGTATCAGAAAGACTAAGTTACAGCGACAATATGCACATTACTTTACATGTATAAATCCACTTATTCCTTACAAGAGCCCCTTGTGTGCTCCAGGGCTGTTCCTATATCTCTTTTGCAGATAAAGAAACTGAGTTTAAAGTCAGGCTCCAGACAACCTGAGTCTAGTCCCAGGAAACCATGTGGTAGAAGAGCAGACTCCTGCCAGGCCTCCACAGTTGCACACAAATAAATGTAATAAAAGTTTTTAATGGTTATTCAAAACAGAGTGTGCATAAAAAGAGCTTACTACAGTATCTGGAAAGTAAGTGGCCACAAGTAATGCCTATTGTTACTACCTGAGCTCTATTCAGAATGGCAGAACCATGTCAGTTTTCAATATAAAATAAATAGCCAGGACTACTTACTCATGTTGAATATCAGCACAATGAACACCATCCATAAGACACTCAGGCAGGTGCAACCTAAAACCACCATGCCATCTCAGAGTCTCACAGTAATCTAGATTTCAAAACAAGGTATCTACGAGACAAGCAGTGACATCAGTCATGAGTTGAGAAAACATGGGGAAAATCAGGCTCTCTGAAGAAAAGACTTGGAGATGAATGAAAGAGGCACAGTGGAGGCCTTTCTGAGGTTAGTGTGGACCGAAGATGGGGAGTAGATTCTTCAAACAACAAGTCAGGAGGAGCCTACATAAAGGAGGAATGGAGGTGTAATGGTGGGGAAAATGCAAATATGACAGAAAAAGAGGAGATGTCTACATGCCATAGTGAAGATCAGAAGCATGGGTTTCCTGAGCTTTCCTTATTGGATGCTTTGCTTCACTCACTGTTCAAAGTTTCGACTGTGTGCCTTCTTAAACTTCTTAAACTGTCTGCTTTTACAGGCCACCTATTGGCTATCCTACTTTTCTAGTCCAACTGAGTCCAGGAGGTGAATTTTCAATAAATACTTGACTCATCTTAGTGACCATAAATGTATGAATGCCTACATTCTCACCAAGTCCATGTACCTACAAATATATGAGAGTGAGGAGCTGTGAAGATGGCTCAGTGGGTAAAACATTTGTGTCAAGAACATGAGAACCTGAGTTCTAATCCCTGGAATATACATAAAAGTTTGGGTATGGTGGCACACACTAGTGATCTCAGCAATGAGGAAAGAGAGGCTGGTAGAACCCTGGGGATGGCAAGTCAGTGAGCCTGGGCTACATAAGGCCATCATCCTATCTCATGTGTTCCAGAGTACAAGGATACTTCCCCTGCTCCTGAAGAAAAAAAAAGCAAGCTTCTTCTAATAGCATGATTGATAAGAACAGATAGATACCTATGGATGGAAGCCCCTTATGGGAAAATGAGAGATGGCAGAAGGGCAAGAAAAGACTTGCCCTTCAGGTTCCAGCAAAGCAACTAAAAATTCATTACAGAATTGTTTTATCAATCAAGGAAAGTAATTCTGTACCCATATGAGATTGGACATGATTAACTATAGATCCCTCAGCCTCCAATTTAACTTTGGGACATTTTTATTAAGACAAACAAGCAATAAACTATTTGAAGTTTAAAATACAGATCTATTCTGCACGAATGGAAATTGTTAAATGAGAGGGAAAGAAAACACTTGGATGAAACTCTTGTTCCAGTTAATTCAAGTCCAAGAAAAGCTCATTTCTGAGTTATTTCATCTTTATTCAGTGAACCTCTGAATTTTAGTTGTTTTGGAGAAAAAAAATCAGTGATCCAAGCTGGCCTTGAGCCTGATATGCAGCCATGGTAGACCTTGAACTTCTGATCCTCCTGCCTGTACCTCCTTAGGCAGCTGGGGTTACCAGCACCAGTTTTGCTGAGTGCCAAGGAATGGTCTGAGGGCTTCATGAACAGTAGGCAGGCACTCTTTCAGCCGAGCTCCATCTATAGCCACATGAGCTTTTACTTGTCTTATGAATTCATAACAGTTGTATAAGGAAAATGAAATTTTTAAGAAAATGTTTCAGAATAAGTTGGATTTTTTTCCCTTAACTATGATTGCTGATATTCGTAAGTTCATATATGCTACTGAAAATTTCATTTCAATTCAGTGGATGCAAAAAGATGGTTTTTGTGGCCGCCAATAGCTGCTCATCATCCTGAAGATTGACCAGATACCTGCAGGTGCTGTGTAGGTTATCACAATGCCCTGGAAAGGAGATCACTTTTCTTTTCTTTCTTTTCTTTTTTTAAAATTAGATATTTTCTTCATTTATATTTCTAGTACTATCCCAAAAGTCCCCCATACCCCCCCCCAATCCCCTAACCAACCACTCCCACTTCTTGGCCCTGGCGTTCCCCTGAACTGAGGCATATAAAGTTGCTAGACCAATGGGCCTCTCTTTCCACTGATGGCCAACTAGGCCCTCTTCTGATACATATGCAGCTAGAGACATGAGATCCAGGGGGTACTGGCTAGTTCATATTGTTGTTCTACCTATAGGGTTGCAGACCCCTTTAGCTCCTTGGGTACTTTCTCTACCTCCTCCATTGTGGGCCCTGTGATCCATCCAATAGCTGACTGTGAGCATCCACTTCTATGTTTGCTAAGCCCCTGCATAGTCTCACAAGAGACAGCTATATCAGGGTCCTTACAGCAAAATCTTGCTAGTGTATGCAATGGTGCCAGCGTTTGGAGGCTGATTATGGGATGGATCCCCAGATATGACAGGCTCTAGATGGTCCATCCTTTCATCTCAGCTCCAGACTTTGTCTCTGTAACTCCTTCCATGGGTGTTTTGTGCTCAATTCTAAGAAGGGGCAAAGGGTTCACACTTTGGTCTTCCATTTCTTGAGATTCATGTGTTTCACAAATTGTATCTTATACCTTGGGTATAATAAGTTTCTGGGCTGATATCCACTTATCAGTGAGTACATATCATGTGATTTTTTTTGTAATTGGGTTACCTCACTCAGGATGATGCCCTCCAGGTCCAACCATTTGCCTAGGAATTTCATAAATTCATTCTTTTTAATAGCTGAGTAGTACTCCATTGTGTAAATGAACCACATTTTCTGTATCCATTCCTCTGTTGAGGGGCATCTGGGTTCTTTCCAGCTTCTGGCTATTATAAATAAGGCTGCTATGAACACAATGGAGCATGTGTCCTTCTTACCGGTTGGAACATCTTCTGGATATATGCCCAGGAGAGGTATTACAGGATCCTCCAATAGTACTATGTCCAATTTTCTGAGGAACTGCCAGACTGATTTCCAGAGTGGTTGTACAAGCTTGCAATCCCACCAGCAATGGAGGAGTGTTCCTCTTTCTCCACATCCTCGACAGCATCAGCTGTCACCTGAATTTTTTACCTTAGCCATTCTGACTGGTGTGAGGTGGAATCTCAGGGTTGTTTTGATGTGCATTTCCCTGATGATTAATGATGTTGAACATTTTTTCAGGTGCTTCTCAGCCATTCGGTATTCCTCAGGTGAGAATTCTTTGTTCAGCTCTGAGCCCCATTTTTTAATGGGGTTATTTGATTTTCTGGAGTCCACCTAATTGAGTTCTTTATATATATTGGATATTAGTCCCCTATCTGATTTAGGATAGGTAAAGATCCTTTCCCAATTGGTTGGTGGCCTTTTTGTCTTATTGACAGTGTCTTTTGCCTTGCAGAAGTTTGCAATTTTATGAGGTCCCATTTGTTGATACTCGATCTTAGAGCACAATCCATTTCTGTTCTATTCAGGAATTTTTCCCCTGTGCCCATATCTTTGAGGCTTTTCCTCACTTTCTCCTCTGTAAGTTTCACTGTCTCTGGTTTTATGTGGAGTTCCTTGATCCACTTAGATTTGACCTTACTACAAGAAGATAGGAATGGATCAATTCGCATTCTTCTACATGTTAACTGCCAGTTGTGGCAGCATCATTTGTTGAAAATGCTGTCTTTTTTCCACTGTATGGTTTTAGCTCCCTTGTCAAAGACCAAGTGACCATAGGTGTGTGGGTTCATTTCTGGGTCTTCAATTCTATTCCATTAGTCTACTTGTCTGTCGCCATGTACCAGTACCATGCAGTTTTTATCACAATTGCTATGTAGTACAGCATGTAGTACAGTCAGGCATGGTGAATCCACCAGAGGTTCTTTTATCCTTGAGAAGAGTTTTTGCTATCCTAGGTTTTTTTGTTATTCCAGATGAATTTTCAGATTGCTCTTTCTAATTCATTGAAGAATTAAGTTGGAATTTTGATGGGGATTGCATTGAATCTGTAGATTGCTTTTGGCAAGATAGCCATTTTTACAATGTTGATCCTGCCAATCCATGAGCATGGGAGATCTTTCCATCTTCTGAGATCTTCTTTAATGTCTTTCTTCAGAGATTTGAAGTTCTTATCATACAGATCTTTCACTTCCTTAGTTAGAGTCATGCCAAAATATTTTATATTATTTGTGACTCTTGAGAAGGGTGTTCTTTACCTAATTTCTTTCTCAGCCTGTTTATTCTTTGTGTAGAGAAAGGCCATTGACTTGTTTGAGTTAATTTTATATCATCTACTTCACCGAAGCTGTTTATCAGGTTTAGGAGTTCTCTGGTGGAATTTTTAGGGTCACTTATATATACTATCATGTCATCTGCAAAAAGTGATATTTTGACTTCATCTTTTCCAATTTGTATCCCTTTGATCTCCTTTTTTTGTCTAATTGCTCTGGCTAGGACTTCAAGTACAATGATGAATAGGTAGGGAGAAAGTGGGCAGCCTTGTCTAGTCCCTGATTTTAGTGGGATTGCTTCCAGCTTCTCACCATTTACTTTGATGTTGGATACTGGTTTGCTGTAGATTGCTTTTATCATGTTTAGGTATGGGCCTTGAATTCCTGATCTTTCCAAGACTTTTAGCATGAATGGGTGTTGGATCTTGTCGAATGCTTTTACCATGTCTAAGGAGATGATCATGTGGTTTTTGTCTTTGAGTTTGTTTATATAATGGATTACATTGATGGATTTCCGTATATTAAGCCATCCTTGCATCCCTGGGATGAAACCTACTTGGTCAGGATGGATGCTTGTTTTGATGTGTTCTTGGATTCGGTTATGGAGAATTTGATTGAGTATTTTTGCATCAATATTCATAAGGGAAATTGGTCTGAAGTTCTCTATCTTTGTTGGATCTTTCTGTGGTTTAAGTATCAGAGTAATTGTGGCTTCATAGAATGAATTGCGTAGAGTATCTTCTGCTTCTATTTTGTGGAATACTTTGTGTACAACTGGAATTAGAACTTCTTGAAGGTCTGATAGAACTTTGCAGTAAACCCATCTGGTCCTGGGCTTTTTTTGCCTGGGATATTATTAATGACTGCTTCTATTTCTTTAGGGGATATAGGACTATTTACATCATTAAGCTGATCCTGATTTAACTTTGGTACCTGGTATCTGTCTAGAAATTTGTCCATTTCATCCAGGTTATCCAGTTTTGTTGAGTATAGCCTTTTGTAGAAGGATCTGATGGTGTTTTGGATTTCTTCATGATCTGTTGTTATGTCTCCCTTTTCATTTCTGATTTTGTTAATTAGGATGTTGTCCCTGTGCCCTCTAGTGAGTCTGGCTAAGGGTTTATCTATCTTGTTGATTTTCTCAAAGAACCAGCTCTCCATTGGTTGATTCTTTGAATTGTTCTTCTTGTTTCCACTTGGTTGATATCGCCCCTGAGTTTGTTTATTTCCGGCCATCTACTCCTCTTGGGTGAATTTGCTCCCTTTTGTTCTAGAGCTTTTAGGTGTGTTGTCAAGCTGCTAGTGTGTGCTCTCTCTAGTTTCTTTTTGGAGGCACTCAGAGCTATGAGTTTTCCTCTCAGAAATGCTTTCATTGTGTCCCATAAGTTTGGGTATGTTGTGGTTTCATTTTCATTAAACTCTAAAAAGTCTTTAATTTCTTTCTTTATTCCTTCCTTGACCAAGGTAGCATTGAGAAGAGTGTTATTCAGTTTCCACATGAATGTTGGCCTTATATTATTTATGTTGTTATTGAAGATCAGCCTTAGTCCATGGTGATCTGATAGGATGCATGGTACAACTTCAATATTTTTGTATCTGCTGAGGCTTGTTTTGAGACCAATTATATGGTCAATTATGGAGAAGGTACCATGAGGTGCTGAGAAGAAAGTATATCCTTTAGTTTTAGGATAAAATGTCCTGTAGATATCTGTTAAATCCATTTGTTTCATAACTTCTGTTAGTTTCACTGTATCCCTGTTTAGTTTCTGTTTCCACGATCTGTCCATTGATGAAAGTGGTATGTTGAAGTCTTCCCCTATTATTGTGTAAGGTGCAATGTGTGCTTTGAGCTTTACTAAAGTTTCTTTAATGAATGTGGCTGCCCTTGCATTTGGAGCATAGATATTCAGCATTGATTGCCCTTTTGGATGATTTTACCTCTGATGAGTGTGAAGTGTCCCTCCTTTTCTTTTTTTGATAACTTTGGGTTGGAAGTCAATTTTATTCGATATTAGAATGGCTTCTCCAGCTTGTTTCTTCAGACCATTTGCTTGGAAAATTGTTTTCCAGCCTTTCATTCTGAGATAGTGTCTGTCTTTTTCCCTGAGATGGGTTTCCTGTAAGCAGCAGAATGTTGGGTCCTATTTGTGTTGCCAGTCTGTTTCTCTGTCTTTTTATTGGGGAATTGAGTCCATTGATATTAAGAGATATTGAGGAAAGGTAATTGTTGCTTCCTATTATTTTTGTTGTTAGAGTTGTCATTCTGTTCTTGTGGCTGTCTTCTTTTAGGTTTGTTGAAGGATTACTTTCTTGCTTTTTCTAGGACATGGTTTCCGTCCTTGTATTGGTTTTTTTCTGTTATTATCCTTTGAAGGGCTGGATTCGTAGAAAGATGATGTGTGAACTTGGTTTTGTTGTGGAATACTTTGATTTCTCCATCTATGGTAATTGAAAGTTTGGCTGGGTATAGTAGCCTGGGCTGGCATTTGTGTTCTCTTAGTGTCTGTTACAACATCTGCCCAGGATCTTCTGGCTTTCATAGTCTCTGGTGAAAAGTCTGGTGTAATTCTGACAGGCCTGCCTTTATATGTTACTTGACCTTTTTACCTTATTGCTTTTAATATTCTATCTTTATTTAGTGCATTTGTTGTTCTGATTATTATGTGTTGGAAGGAATTTCTTTTGGTCCAGTCTATTTGGAGTTCTGTAGGCTTCATGTATGTTCATGGGCACCTCTTTCTTTAGGTTTGGGAAGTTTTCTTCTATAATTTTGTTTAAGATATTTGCTGGTCCTTTGAGTTGAAAATCTTCATTCTCATCTACTCCTATTATCTGTAGGTTTGGTCTTCTCATTGTGTCCTGGATTTCCTGGATGTTTTGAGTTAGGATCTTTTTTCATTTTGCATTTTCTTTGATTGTTGTGCTGATGTTATCTATGGAATCTTCTGCACCTGAGATTTTCTCTTCCATCTCTTGTATTCTGTTGCTAATGCTCGCATCTATGGTTCCAGATTTCTATCCTAGAGTTTCTATCTCCAGCGTTGCCTCACTTTGGGTTTTCTTTATTGTGTCTACTTCCCTTTTTAGGTCTAGTATTGTTTTGTTCATTTCCATCACCTGTTTGGATGTGCTGTCCTGTTTTTCTTTAAGGACTTCTAGCTGTTTAGTTGTGTTTTCCTGTTTTTCTTTAAGGACTTGTAACTCTTTAGCAGTATTCTCCTGTAATTCTTTAAGTGAGTTATTAAAGTCCTTCTTGATGTCCTCTACCATCATCATGAGATATGCTTTTAAATCCGGGTCTAGGTTTTCAGGTGTGTTGGGGTGCCCAGGACTTGGTGACGTGGGAGTGCTGTGTTCTGGTGATGGTGAGTTGTCTTGGTTTCTGTTAGCAAGATTCTTACATTTGCCTTTCACCATCTGGTAATCTCTGGAGTTAGTTGTTATAGTTATCTCTGGTTAGAGCTTGTTCCTCAGGTGATTATTTTACCCTCTATGAGCAGACCTGGGAGACTAGCTCTCTCCTGAGTTTCAGTGGTCAGAGTACTCTCTGCAGGCAAGCTCTCCTCTTACAGAGAAGGTGCACAGATATCTGGCGTTCAGACCTGCCTCCTGGCAGAAGATGAAGGCCTGAAACAGGGCCTGTTCCAGAAGCTGTTAGCTTTTGTAGTCTACTCTCTCACCTGTGCAGACTATTCTCAGAGGGATCTGGGAACCAAGATGGCTTCCCCAGGTGCTCTGGCAAAGCCCTCCCAGGTGGGGAGGACACCTGTCCTCTGGCAGGGAAGGTGCCTGGTTGTCTGGAGCCCTAAACGTGGTCTGCCTCAGAAGCTGTCCTCTAGGCACCTTGGGCATGTCCTCTGTCTCCTTGACCAGGTGAGTGGGTGCTGGCGCCAACTGGAATGGACTTGTGACCCTGGTCAGGCCTGGTTTTCTGCTTCCCTAATCCTGGTCCTGCGTGATTAGAATGGAACAGAAGTTGTGTTCCACTCACCGGTGGTCCTAAGATTGCATGGAGAGTCCTCTAGGGACCTTGGGGGGTGTCCGCCAACTCTGCGCCCAAGGAGGAGATCACTTTTCAAGTATACTTTTTGAGCTGTATATTTATAATATATATTACATTTGAGGAGAATTCCAATATCTTTTTATGGGATCAGAGCATTGCTCACAGAAGTGTCAAAGGATAAGACGCTTTGAAGAGCCAAATGTAAACAGAGCCTATATCAGAAAGATTTTCAAAGTGGAGTTTCCATGGGGTCTCTTCTGACTACTTATTCATGCATCCACATACTTGGGTCAGAGAAGGTTCCCACTTACTCTTTTTCCTGGCTGGAAGTGGTAAATGGCAAAATTCACCAAGATTTCAGTAGATGAAGATTTCAGCTCCCATGTCTCAGGATAGTGGCTGTAAGAGCTCTGGATTTACTCATGCCAAATATCCATGTGGGCAGGACTACAGCACTCCATCTTTGTTGAAGCTTAATGTCTGTGCACCCCTTATTTTGATATAGATCTTCCTGCTAACTCAATCACTACAGTTTTTGATGCTGTAGAGACCTGCCACAACTTTTCCTCATTCACAGTATGACACTTCAGATATGGGATGTATCACCAGCAAACCTTAAATTCACAATGTGACACTAGGAACTGTAGGTTCATTAAATTCCTAGGGTCTTTTGTTCTCGGTAATTGAAACTTTGTACTCCTTGGCCAACATCAAGCCATTACTCTGCCCCACCCCTGATAATCAGGTTCCATTTCCTCTTACCCAGGGCTTTGCTCCCAGCCTCCTTTATCTGTTAGCACTTTTAGACTGATCCTTCCCCTTGGCTAATTCGTCTATCTTGGTAAAGGTGATTCTTCAGGAATCAAACATATACCCCACCTATTTCCAGCCTATACTCTTTGTTTAGTCAACCTCACAACATCAAACATCAAGTCTGTAGATTTAAATTTAAAGGTCATTGTGATGCCTCCACCTACATACAGAAATCTCTAAGGCCACATTAAATTGGAAAGATCAAATTACCAAAAGGAAGCTAATCCTCCCTGATATGACCTTCCTCAATACCACTATAGATCAGAGATTGGTACCACCAGCAGCATGTTATGCCCACCAGAAGCCAAAGAGCCAATTCTGACTTCCATTCCTCTTTACCAGTCAATGAAACATAACACCATGTCTGACCACTCACTTCAGACTTAACTCCATGTTACTTTGTCTTCTTGGCTCTTGTGCCTTCATCCTAGACCAAACTACCATCTTCTTTTAACCTAGAATACTATCCAAACTTTCTAATTGATCTTTTCTCTGATACTGACCTCTAATCCATTCTTCACTGTAAACTTTTTAACATATAAATCTGCTTCTATCACTCTCTAACTTAAAATCTTGTCATAGATGCATGGTGGTGACACACACTGATAATCCCAGCACCCTGGAGGCAGAGGTAGGCAGATCTCTAAGTTTGAAGCAACCCTGGTCTAAAGAGCAAATTCCTGGGCAGCCAAGGCTACACAGAAAAACCCTGTCTCAAAAAACAAAACAAACACCTTGTTATGATTCTCATAATAAAGAACAAATCCTTCCAAGGAACCTTTAAATGACTTGTGATCTTGTCCAGGCCTGCTGTTATCTAGACAGGATCTAGAATCCTCTAGGAAACAAAACTGTGGGCATATCTATGTGAGAGTTTCTATATTAGATTAGTTGAGGTCAAAAAACTTTCCCTAAATGTATATGGCTCTATTCTGTGGGCAACAGTCCTTGGAATGAGAGTAAACTGAACACCAGCATCCAGTGCTCTTGACTTCCTGACTGATTTTCCATGTTATCTAAATAAGCATCCTGTAAATATAGGATGTCCCATTGGCTCAAAGTTGCTCAGAGAACCACTTACTTTCCCATTAATGGTTCCAGCCCTGATATGTATCACTAGGAGGGGGTCTCATTATTATCATTCTGACAGGCATAAAGATATCTCAAAGAAACACTTATATTTATCCCATCTGCTGTCAGACAATTTAAAGAATGGAATTGAAATTTCCATCTTATGCTGGAAGAAGGAAAAGGCTAAAATCCTGGCACCAGCCTGAGGGTGATTTTGTGTTCTTGGAAGAGATTTCATACTTTAATAACTTGTCAGACTACCTCCCAAGGGAAACTTCAGCAGAGACAATGCTGGGTCAGTGATGTATGAACCACACCTTGACCAGGACTTGCTTCCTTAAACATGTGTCTTGCCCTCTATTTAAACCCAAACCTCATCTCAGAACCATGGACATGGGTTTGGAAGGATAACTTTTTCTTTGTCCCTCTTCCCAACATGGCCACATTGAATAAATCTCCTCTTTCTGCCTTTAACTATTATTCTATTGAGAATGAATGACCAATCCTAGTTTCTTCAGGATGCCAGAGCCCAGCCTCTGGTCCTACCATCTCTAGTAACACTACCTACTCCTTAAATACCTTTTTGCCCCCTGGATTGTTCAAGCACTTTGGTAGGCTAGGAAAAAAAAAAGAAGGTGAGGAGGCTAAGAGAGATAAATCCAAGCAAGGACAGACCTGGAGTCTCCTCACAGCCCCCTGTGTGCTTTGAAATACATGTTGGTACCCTTCATCATGAGGGGAACACATAGTTCTTTGAGCCACATGAATAATGCCTACTTATGCTTGTGTGGCAATACAAAACAGAAGCCATGTGTATTATTAGTGCTAACATAATCCAGTATCCCCCCCCAAAATGCATATAAATTAACATTCACATCCTTGTCTTGTTGGAGTAGTAATAAGTATGTATTAAGGTGGGAAAATCCTGGTCAAGAGAAGAAAATCTCTTGCCTGGGTACAGTTGGAACTTTAATCACCTGGCCAACAGTCCAACCTTAAGAATTTGAATTGACCTTAAGCCATTCTAGATATAGGCAAGTCATTTTCCTTTAATGAGCCACACTTTTCCCATTCCCAGAGTCCCACTCCTAGCACAATGACCACAGTGACCAGCACCATGCAGCTTGGAAGTCTGGCCACCTTTCTAATTATTCAGAAAAGTAAAATTCCTTATTTTCTTCCTTCTCTTTTTTCCCCTTAGCATGCTTTCCTTAACCCTGTGTTGTTCCCCATCATTTTGAACTTAATTACTCTCTGTCTCTAAAGTTTCCTTCCCTGACATGCAGCTGCTTGTACACCATGTGTCTGGCCTTCATGCCAGCATACGTGCCAGGGAATTTATCCTTCTGTCCTTCATTCTCCATCTGTGGAAAGCTGCTGAGATTTATGGGTTGCCTGCCCTGGGAGTTTTCCTTTTAAATGCTAATGAAACTGTCTTCAATCTCTCATTTGAGTTAATTCTTAAATTATACTACTAATGAGACAAGAACCCCAAGAGGTGTCATGGGTTTCACTTGTTTTAACTGACAGTCATAAGGGAACTTTCCAAAATTCTGGTAATTCACACACCCTCTGTGTATGCCTGTATGTGCAGTCAGAGAAAACCTTTTGATATCATTATTCAAGCAACAGCCACCTTTGCTCTGAGACAGAATCTCTCAATGGCCTGGATTTGATTAGGCTAAGCTGGTTAGCCAGTAAACTCTAGGGATCCTCTTGTCTCCAGCTCTCTGTGTTTGACTATTTGGTCTCCAATTTGTAGAAATTCTTGGGAAGGGTTAGATGATATGGCCTTTTTGAGGTGGTGTGTCCCTGGAGATGGACTTTGAGGTTCCAAAAGGCTTATATAATTCCTAGTGTCTCTCTGTGTCTTATGGCTATGGATCACATGAGCTATTCCTTTGCTCCACAATCATGATCTCTAACCCTCTGAAATCATAAGCCAAATCAAATACTTTATTTTATATGTTGCTTGGTCATGGTGTTTTATCACAGCAATTAAAAAGTAGTGAGAATATATGCTTTCGAGTAAATGGCACCATGACTCACTTTTTGCTTGTGATCTGGGCATTGAACTTAGGTCCTTGTGATTGTATTACAAAGACATTACTGAGCTGTCACACCAGCCCCTGGACATTCTCTTTCAAATATACAAAATATAAAAGGGTTTGAGTATACAGCTGCCCTTCCTATGAAGGGTTCCATGTAACAACAGGTCTGAGTACATAGCCATCCCTCTTTATCAGGGCTTCCATGTAAGAAAGCATGCAAGTACTCAGCAGCCATTTTTATGGATTTCATGTATCCAGTTCTGCTTTATGTGTCAAAACCATTTTAGTAATGATTTGTACATGCTAAACACATGCAAGTATTTTTCTTGTCACTAATTCCTAAGGGTGCATATCAACTATTTTAACTGTATTATATGTATAGGTAATCTAGAACTGATTTAGGGTACCTTTGAGATATGTAGGTTCTATACAAAGACTTCATGTGCCATTTTATTTGAGCCTTTGTTATTTGCTCATGGATACCAAGGTCAACTACCCTAGCTTTAGCTTTATCGGCAAACCTATTGCCCAACTCAACTCTTCTAAAAGAAGCTCTATCAGAGACCAAGTGCTTCTATTCTTCAGGGACTTCAGCCAGTACACCAACATCTATCCTTGGGGACTACCACTGAGTTCCCTTGGGAAGTGACAAGGCACTCATCTGGATCTTCTAGCAGAGACAATACAACAAATGTGATTTATAGAAATATACCCCAGGAAACATTCATAAAGGTAAACTGTCATACTGACCTGTATCTCAATATACATTAGCATGCCTGCTCTGAATTTCTTGAGCCCCATATGGGCAAAGTCTGTGTATCATTTTCTTCATCTTACCTTAGTACCTCATAATAGTAAAGCCACCTAGTAGGGCTAAATTTATTTTTTTAAATTAAACTGAAAATAAAACCAAACAGAGCACCAAGGTGATGAGCCATGTCTTAAACATGTAACCAAAACCAACTTAGTTTTAAGAAAATAGTATTTTAATTTTGGACCAGAGAAATGGCTCTATAGGTTTGGGTTCTTGTCACTAAGCCTGACACCTGAGTTTGGTCCCTAGTTGGAAGGAGAGAATGGTCTCATATAAATTGTCCTCTTATCTCCACATGTATTTAAAATATTTTATTTATTGGTATAGATACTGTCTATGCAAATATTCCATTAGTATTTACAGGTGAGTTTTATTTTTCTCATTAAAGTTGTCTTAGACTTTTTATCATGGGTAAAAGTCAGTGGGAATTTTTCTAATTCATCTTAATCCATAGATAGTATTTTTATCAGAATGAGGCAAATGATAATTAAATGAAATGAACTCCCCCAAGGCTTGTGTAATGGACTTTAGTAAAGTTTGAAGACATTCATGATGCTCAATAAAGATGCTCTTATTTGACAGCTTAGAAAGCTGAGCCCCACCGAGGCAAAGTCACATGACAAGCTCATCACTAATTAGCAACACATTAGCTGGGACTATGCTTTCACAGTGATTGAGGCTTGTTCCCCAAATAACAGTGTTGAGAAGTGGGGTGGCCTGAAAGACAGCCCTGGAGTCACAGAGGACTGACTCGCCAGCATGTGGTTTTCTCAGGGACAAGATAATTTATGTTAGTCTTGGGGGACTAGATCACATTTCTAGTGCCTGGATTGGGTGCGGATGGAGTGGGGATCATTTTGGAATTCAGCTTGCTAGGCCTATTATCTTTCTTCTCTCACCATGTTAAACCTTTGCTATCAGAACTTTGTTGGAAACCAACAACTTAGTTTGAAGAAAATAGTTTTTGGTTGTTTTTTTTGGTTTTTTTGTTTTGTTTTTGGACCAAGGAACTGGCTCTGAAGGTATGGGCTTTTGTCACCGAGCCTGACAACCTGAGTTTGATCCCTGGTTGGAAGGAGAGACTCATACAAATTGTCCTCTTACAATTTGTCATACATAACATGCACCTGTCCTCCAGAACTATGAACTAAATAAACCTCTTTTCTTTATGTATTAGCCAACCTTGGCATTTTATTATAGTAATTCAAAATGGACTAAGTCAGTTGACAACTTTTATATGCTAAGAGTGATGAGGTTAGGGAGACAAAGCATGAATAAATTATGTCCTCATGACTTCACAGGTTTTGTGGAAGCTGCACCCCCATGTTTCCTTAATCTCAAGACAAAGCTTTCTTTACCAAGCAGGAGACCTTTTAGAACGACCTCTGCTCTTTTGGGGGATGGAAGTGGAATGTTCTGTAGTACTTGGTGACACAAGCAAGCACCCCTCAACTCCACATGCTAAGAGTCACTTACACAGTAATATAGGAGCAACCTTTTACAAAAGTTTGGTAAATCAATCATTGCCAAAGCCATAGAGAGAACATTCAACCCAACAGTATTACCCAACCCCCACACGACTTTGAGTGCATTCTCCTTCATTTCCAGCCACTGCTGAATTATCTGTGCCTGAGAGCATGAAAATTCAGTGCATAAATCAAAAACAAGTTAGGCTTTTTTTTTTTAACCTCCATGCTGTTGCAGAAATATCAATTTACCACATCATTTAGCAGCAAAGGAGAAAGCTCCAGATGGATCAAGGAAGTCTGAGCAATGAGTTTGATGACTCGAGAATAATACTTGGAATTTCTGACCAAAAAAACTATGTTAACATGTGGAATGAGTCCATGGGAAGAGCACATACCACTGTCTATCTCTTATAGCCTTGATTTTAATTGCATTTAGTTTTTAAAATTTATTTGTTTACATTCCAAATGCTGCTCCCCTCCTGCTCCACCCCCACAGTTCTTCCTCTATTCCCCTCCCTCTTCTCCTCTGAAAGCACACATCCCCCCATCCTGGTACATCAAGTCTCTGCAGACATCCTCTTACACTGCAGCCAGACAAGGCAGCCCTGTTGGGGAACCAATTCCACTGTCAAGCTGCATGTTTAAGGACAGCCCTGCTCCAGTTGTTGGGGGACCCACATGGAGACTGAACTGCACATTTGTTACATATGTGCTGGGGACATCAATCCAGCCTCTGTGTGTGTGTGTGTGTGTGTTTACTTCTTTTTTTTTTATTACATATTTTCCTCAATTACATTTCCAATGCTATCCCAAAAGTCCCCCATACCGCCCCCCACTTCCCTACCCTCCCATTCCCATTCTTTTGACCCTGGCATTCCCCTATATTGGGGCATATAAAGTTTGCAAGTCCAATGGGCCTCTCTTTCCAGTGATGGCCGACTAGGCCATCTTTCGATACATATGCAGCTAGAGACAAGAGCTCCGGGGTACTGGTTAGTTCATCATGTTGTTCCAACTATAGGGTTGCAGATCCCTTTAGCTCCTAAGGTACTTTCTCTAGCTTCTCCATTGGGAGCCCTGTGATACATCCAATAGCTGACTGTGAGCATCCACTCCTGTGTTTACTAGGCCCCTGCATAGTCTCACAAGAGACAGCTATCTTTGGGTCCTTTCAGTAAAATCTTGCTAGTGTATGCAATGGTGTCAGCGTTTAGAAGCTGATTATGGGATGGATCCCTGGACACGGCAGTCTCTAGATGGTCCATGCTTTCATCACAGCTCCAAACTTTGTCTCTGTAACTCCTTCCCTGGGTGTTTTGTTCCCAATTCTAAGAAGGGGCACAGTGTCCACATTTTGGTCTTCATTCTTCTTGAGTTTCATGCGTTTAGCAAATTGTATCTTATATCTTGGGTATCCTAAGTTTTGGGCTAATATCCACTTATCAGTGAATACATATTGTGTGAGTTCCTTTGTGATTGTGTTACCTCACTCAAGATGATGCCCTCCAGGTCCATCCATTTGGCTAGGAATTTCATAAATTCATTCTTTTTAATAGCTGAGTAGTACTCCATTGTGTAAATGTACCATAATTTCTGTATCCATTAATCTGTTGAGGGACATCTGGGTTCTTTCCAGCTTCTGGCTATTATAAATAGGGCTGCTATGAACATAGTGGAGCATGTGTCCTTCTTACCGGTTGGGACAACTTCTGGATATATGCCCAGGAGAGGTATTGCTGGATCCTCCCGTAGTACTATGTCCAATTTTCTGAGGAACTGCCAGACTGATTTCCAGAGTGGTTGTACAAGCTTGCAATCCCACCAACAATGGAGGAGTGTTCCTCTTTCTCCACATCCCCGCCAGCATCTGCTGTCACCTGAATTTTTGATCTTAGCCATTCTGACTGGTGTGAGGTGGAATCTCAGGGTTGTTTTGATTTGCATTTCCCTGATGATTAAGGATGTTGAACATTTTTTCAGGTGCTTCTCTGCCATTTGGTATTCTTCAGGTGAGAATTCTTTGTTCAATTCTGAGCCCCATTTTTTAATGGGGTTATTTGACTTTCTAGAGTCCACCTTCTTGAGTTCCTTATATATATTGGATATTAGACCCTTATCTGACTTAGGATAGGTAAAGATCCTTTCCCAATCTGTTGGTGGTTTTTTTGTCTTATTGATGGTGTCTTTTGCCTTGCAGAAGCTTTGCAGTTTCATGAGGTCCCACTTGTCAATTCTCGATCTTACAGCACAAGCCATTGCTGTTCTATTCAAGAATTTTTCCCCTGTGCCCATATCTTCAAGGCTTTTCCCCACTTTCTCCTCTATAAGTTTCAGTGTCTCTGGTTTTATGTGAAGTTCCTTGATCCACTTAGACTTGACCTTAGTACAAGGAGATAGGAATGGATCGATTCGCATTCTTCTACATGATAACAACCAGTTGTGCCAGCACCATTTGTTGAAAATGCTGTCTTTCTTCCACTGGATGGTTTTAGCTCCCTTGTCGAAGATCAAGTGACCGTAGGTGTGTGGGTTCATTTCTGGGTCTTCAATTCTATTCCATTGGTCTATTTGTCTGTCACTATACCAGTACCACGCAGTTTTTATCACAATTGCTCTGTAGTAAAGCTTTAGGTCTGGCATGGTGATTCCACCAGAGGTTCTTTTATCCTTGAGAAGAGTTTTTGCTATCCTAGGTTTTTTGTTATTCCAGATGAATTTGCAGATTGCACTTTCTAATTCGTTGAAAAATTGAGTTGGAATTTTGATGGGGATTGCATTGAATCTGTAGATTGCTTTTGGCAAGATAGCCATTTTTAAAATGTTGATCCTGCCAATCCATGAGCATGGAAGATCTTTCCATCTTCTGAGATCTTCTAGAATTTCTTTCTTCAGAGACTTGAAGTTCTTATTATACAGATCTTTCACTTCCTTAGAGTCACGCCAAGATATTTTATATTATTTGTGACTATTGAGAAGGGTGTTGTTTCCCTAATTTCTTTCTCAGCCTGTTTATTCTTTGTGTAGAGAAAGGCCATTGATTTGTTTGAGTTAATTTTATATCCAGCTACTTCACCCAAGCTGTTTATCAGGTTTAGGAGTTCTCTGGTGGAATTTTTAGGGTCACTTATATATACTATCATATCATCTGCAAAAAGTGATACTTTGACTTCATCTTTTCCAATTTGTATCCCTTTGATCTCCTTTTGTTGTCGAATTGCTCTGGCTAGGACTTCAAGTACTATGTTGAATAGATATGGAGAAAGTGGACAGCCTTGTCTAGTCCCTGATTTTAGAGGGATTGCTTCAAGCTTCTCACCATTTACTTTGATGTTGGCTACTGGTTTGCTGTATATTGCTTTTATCATGTTTAGGTATGGGCCTTGAATTCCTGATCTTTCCAAGACTTTTATCATGAATGGGTGTTGGATTTTGTCAAATGCTTTTTCTGCATCTAACGAGATGACCATGTGGTTTTTGTCTTTGAGTTTGTTTATATACTGGATTACGTTGATGGATTTCCGTATATTGAACCATCCCTGCATCCCTGGGATGAAACCTACTTGGTCCGGATGGATGATTGTTTTGATGTGTTCTTGGATTCGGTTAGCAAGAACTTTATTGAGGATTTTTGCATCAATATTCATAAGGGATATTGGTCTGAAGTTTTCTATCTTTGTTGGGTCTTTTTGTGGTTTAGGTATCAGAGTAATTGTGGCTTCATAGAATGAGTTGGGTAGAGTACCTTCTGTTTCTATTTTGTGGAATAGTTTGTGAAGAACTGGGATTAGATCTTCTTTGAAGGTCTGATAGAACTCTGCACTAAACCCATCTGGTCCTGGGCTTTTTTTGGTTGGGAGACTATTAATGACTGCTTCTATTTCTTTGGGGGATATAGGGCTGTTTAGATCATTAACCTGATCTTGGTTCAACTTTGGTACCTGGTATCTGTCTAGGAACTTCTCCATTTCATCCAGGTTCTCCAGTTTTGTTGAGTATAGCCTTTGGTAGAAGGATCTGATGGTGTTTTGGATGTCTTCAGGATCTGTTGTTATGTCTCCTTTTTCATTTCTGATTTTGTTAATTAGAATGCTTTCCCTGTGCCCTCTAGTGAGTCTGGCTAAGGGTTTATCTATCTTGTTGATTTTCTCAAAGAACCAGCTCCTTGATTGGTTGATTCTTTGAATAGTTCTTCTTGTTTCCACTTGGTTGATTTCACCCCTGAGTTTGATTATTTCCTGCCGTCTACTCCTCTTGGGTGAATTTGCTTCCTTTTCTTCTAGTGCTTTTAGGTGTGTTGTCAAGCTGCTAATGTGTGCTCTTTCTAGTTTCTTTTTGGAGGCACTCAGAGCTATGAGTTTTCCTCTTAGAAATGCTTTCATTGCGTCCCATAAGTTTGGGTATGTTGTGGCTTCATTTTCATTGAACTCTAAAAAGTCCTTAATTTCTTTCTTTATTCCTTCCTTGACCAAGGTATCATTGAGAAGAGTGTTGTTCAGTTTCCACGTGAATGTTGGCTTTCTATTATTTATTTTGTTATTGAAGATCAGCCTTAGTCCATGGTGATCTGATAGGATGCATGGGACAATTTCAATATTTTTGTATCTGTTGAGTCCTGTTTTGTGCCAATTACGTGGTCAATTTTGTAGAAGGTACCATGAGGTGCTGAGAAGAAGGTGTATCCTTTTGTTTTAGGGTAAAATGTTCTGTAGATATCTGCCAGATCCATTTGATCCATAACTTCTGTTAGTTTCACTGTGTCCCTGTTTAGTTTCTGTTTCCATGATCTGTCCATTGGTGAAAGTGGTGTGTTGAAGTCTCCCACTATTATTGTATGAGGTGCAATGTGTGCTTTGAGATTTACTAAAGTTTCTTTAATGAATGAGGCTGCCTTTGTATTTGGAGCATAGATATTCAGGATTGATAGTTCCTCTTGGAGGATTTTACCTTTGATGAGTATGAAGTGCCCCTCCCTGTCTTTTTTGATGACTTTGGGTTGGAAGTCAATCTTATCAGATATTAGAATGGCTACTCCAGCTTGTTTCTTCATACCATTTGCTTGGAAAATTGTTTTCCAGCCTTTCATTCTGAGGTAGTGTCTATCTTTTTCTCTGAGATGAGTTTCCTGCAAGCAGCAAAATGTTGGGTCTTGTTTGTGTAGCCAGTTTGTTAGTCTATGTCTTTTTATCGGGGAGTTGAGTCCATTGATATTAAGAGATATTAAGGAAAAGTAATTGTTGTTTCCTGTTATTTTTGTTGTTAAAGTTGGCCTTCTGTTCTTGTGGCTGTCTTCTTTTAGGTTTGTTGAGGGATTACCTTCTTATTGTTTCAAGGGTGTGGTTCCTGTCCTTGTATTGGTTTTTTTCTGTTATTATCCTTTGAAGGGCTGGATTCGTGGAGAGATAATGTGTGAATTTGGTTTTGTCGTGGAATACTTTGGTTTCTCCATCTATGTTAATTGAGAGTTTGGCTGGGTATAGTAGCCTGGGCTGGAATTTGTGATCTTTTAGTGTCTGTATAACATCTGTCCAGGATCTTCTGGCTTTCATAGTCTCTGGTGAAAAATCTGGTGTAATTCTGATAGGCTTGCCTTTATATGTTACTTGGCCTTTTTCTCTTACTGCTTTTAGTATTCTATCTTTATTTAGTGCATTTGTTGTTCTGATTATTATGTGTCGGGAGGTATTTCTTTTCTGGTCCAGCCTATTTGGAGTTCTGTAGGCTTCTTGTATGTTCATGGGCATCTCTTTCTTTAGATTTGGGAAGTTTTCTTCTATAATTTTGTTGAAGATGTTTGCTGGTCCTTTGAGTTGAAAATCTTCATTCTCATCCACTCCTATTATCTGTAGGTTTGGTCTTCTCATTGTGTCCTGTATTTCCTGGATGTTTTGAGTTAGGATCTTTTTGCATTTTCCATTTTCCTTGATTGTTGTGCCGATGTTCTCTATGGAGTCTTCTGCACCTGAGATTCTCTCTTCCATCTCTTGTATTCTGTTGCTGATGCTTGCATCTATGGTTCCAGATTTCTTTCCTAGGGTTTCTATCTCCAGTGTTGCCTCATTTTGGGTTTTCTTTATTGTGTCTACTTCCCTTTTTAGGTCTAGTATGGTTTTGTTCATTTCCATCATCTGATTGGATGTGTTTTCCTGTTTCTCTTTAAGGACTTCTACCAGTTTGGTTGTGTTTTCCTGTTTTTCTTTAAGGACTTGTAACTCTTTAGCCAAGTTCTCCTGTAGTTCTTTAAAGTCCTTCTTGATGTCCTCTACCATCATCATGAGATATGCTTTTATATCCAGGTCTAGCTTTTCAGGTGTGTTGGGGTGCCCTGGACTGGGGGAAGTGGGAGTGCTGGGTCCTGATGATGGTGAGTGGTCTTGGTTTCTGTTAGTAGGATTCTTACGTTTACCTCTCGCCATCTGGTAATCTCTGGAGTTGTTATAGTTGTCTCTGTTCAGAGGTTGTTCTTCTGGTGATTCTGAGTATCGTCTGTCAGCAGACCTGGGAGACAGGCTCTCTCCTCTGAGTTTCAGTGGTTAGAGCACTCCCTGCTGACAAGCTTTCCTCTTAAAGGGAAGGTGTACAGATATCTGGCGTTTGGACCTCCTCCTGGCCGAAGAAGAAGGCGGAAAACAGGACCTTTCCCAGATGCTGTGTTGCTTTGGCAGGTCACAGAAGCTGTAGGCTTCTGTGGTGCACACTCTCAGCTGTGCAGACTAACTTCCTAAGTTCAGTGGAGTCCTGGATCCAAGGTGTGCTCCCTGCTCCTGAGGCAGAGGGCTCCTGTGCAGGGCAGATCACTGTCTTCCAGCTGGGAGGGTACCGGATGTCTGTGGCCCCAAAAGGGTGCTGCCTCAGCGGCTCTGTGGCTCCCGCCTGTCCCAGAAGCTGTCTGCCTCTGTGGTCCTCAGTCTCACCTGTACAGACTAAGTTCGGCGGAGTCCTGGAGCCAAGATGGCGCTCCCTGCAGGGCAGATCACTGTCCTCCAGCTGGGAGGGTGCCGGATATCTGCGGCCCCAAAAGGGTGCTGCCTCAGCGGCTCTGTGGCTCCCGCCTGTCCCAGAAGCTGTCTGCCTCTGTGGTCCTCACTCTAACCTGTACAGACTAAGTTCGGCGGAGTCCCGGAGCCGTGTGTGTTTACTTCTAATGCTTTCCTATAACTGATCCCTTTGGGCTACACCAACACCACCAAAATTTCTTGCCTTTTATTTATTTTTACAACTTACCAATGCCCCTCTACACTAGTACAAAATCCAGCTTTATATCTATCTTCTTTTTCTTTCTTTTTTTTTTTTTTATTGATCTCACCGAGTCACCTGGAAAGTCTTCAGTTGAAGAATTTATTCTATCAGATTAGCCTGTGGTTATATCTACAAGGCATTTTCTTGATTGCCAATTGATATAAAGGAGGGCCCAGCCCACTGTGGATGGTACTATCACTCAGAAAGTGGTTCTAGTCCATGTAAGAAAACCAGCTGAGAAAGACAGAGAGGGGGCCAGCAGCACTTCTCTTCCGTCCCTACCTCCAGGTTTGTGCATTAGTTCCTGCCCTCACTTCCCTCAATGGACCATGACCTGGAAGGAAAGGAAAGTAAACTCTTTCCTCCTCAAGTTACTTTTGGTCCAAGTGTTTTATGACAGCAACAAAAAGAAAACTAGAACCTGTGGCAAGCATCAACCTAAGGCTCTTAGCCACAGAAGGAAATTCCTATGCACATATCAGTAGAAGATACAGCTTCCAGGAACTACTCCAGAGAATGCCTTTGGAGAGAGATGGCTCCAGAGAGATGGCTCAGCTATTAGAACAAGTGTTCCTCTTGAAGACAGCCCAGGGGATCAAATGCTCTCTTCTGGCCTTACAGGCAACTGCACTCGTTTATACAAGAACACCACACACACACACACACACATTGAAAAAGGTAAAAAAATAAAATAAAATCCCTTAATGACTGAGATGTTTGTCTAAATGATGTAATCTAAAGGAATTGTAAGTCTAATAACCAAAACATGTATGTGTGTATGTATGTGTGTGATTTTATATAGATAGATAGATCACAACAGTGTTTATAAAAAGCAAATCTTGTTTTTAAAAAAGCCTATCTTCAAAGCCTAGAATTCTTAACCAAGAAGGAGCCATTCTAGAAGCTTGTATAATAGCTTAGTCAGTATGTTGCTTGTCTTGCAAGCAGAAGGCCCTGAGTTTGAGTCTAGAACTCATAAAAATGCTAGATGTTAACCCCAAACTAGAGAGATGGAAACAACAGGTCACAGGAACTCCTAGCTTACTTCGCAAAGCTCTGGTCAGTGAGAGATTATTTCAATAAAAACAAGATGGACAGTGTCTGAGAGACCACAGCGATGGTTAACCTCTGGCATTCACTTACATGCAAATACATATCATACAGGAGCAAGCACATACATGTGTGTGCAGGTGTGCACAAGCAACACACACACCTTTTTGTTCATGTTCAAAGGACAAAACTCTTCTGATTCCTTGAGTACAGAGAAATGCATGGCATGTCACAGGACAGCCCAACCCAATTTGAGATGAAATGATCCCCAGTGTCATGATGCAGTTTGGAGAGAGGGGGAGAGATCTGATCCTCCTATCCATTCCTTCATTTCTGCTTGCTGAAAGTGAAAGCAAAGGGAACTTTCCAGAACTCTCGTTTGCTACTGAAAGTGAGATGATTTCCTTGACCCTTCAAGTGTTTTGTATTATTAATTTTTCACTAATGACATTTTGAAAATGCTATGTTAAATCCCTGCCAGAGCCTTGCTCTCAGCAGTGACAGTGGGGGGGGGGGCACTCTAACAAGCATGACCCCAGTCTTTTACACAGATTGGACTCATTCATTACCCAGTGCTGTAGCCAATTCCCATCTCAGATCCACAAGAGAGTTTTCTGCAGCTGTTAGCTAAATTTGCCCTTGTAATAATTTCCATCATTTCTGGAAGTCTGCCCACAGTGGTTTAAGTATGCACGGAAGGCAAGAATCAGGTGTGGGTTGCCAGTCACCAAAGGAGCCCAGGAGAGGCCGCTAGTCAGTTCCCAAGAAAGACCCTTACTAGGAAAGCTCTGCAAGGCACTTTGAACTGGAATTCCCCCAGTCACGGGTGCAGGCGTAAGTGCTAACTGTGGGCATGCCTCTTCAGCATCTGTAAGCAAGCTACTTTACACTTTGTCCATGCTGAGTCATGTCGGCGGCCCTAGGGCTTCCAAAGAGTTTGGAGCTCAAAGGTCTTACTGAAATATTGTTAAAGGGCATATTTCAGGGAAAAAATGAGCCAAATCAAAGGACTGGGAGATGGGCCATCACGGAGAGAGTAATGGGAGAGAAAACCAACCCAAGATATAAACTAAATGTAATGATTAACACTATTCTGTTTATCAAGGCTTAATTCAATTTTAAATTAATAACAATATAAATGCAAGAAATTCCGAAAAAAATTAAGATGTGGGGAAGGTGTTTTACTTATTCTCATTTATATAGTAAATGTTTAGAGAGTTGATAAGGAAAAAAAGATAGTGCAGCTTGGATACCCAGAGCAGACCAGCACTGACTTACTTGAAAAAGCTCTCAAGTGCACACATGGTGTACTATGCAAAATAATGAAGTCAGGCTGCCCTGGATTCAGGTCATGGAATGGTTTGCGTCTGAAAGCAGCAGGATCCAGACTCCACAGGCCTCCTGCTCCAGGCCAGCTTTATTAGGTTCCTACAGAGAGACCAAACGCTTTGAAGAGACAGTCTCAAATGCAAAGTGATATGAACAAGACATAGCATGGTCCAGTGTCTGCTCAAGGTGTCCATGCCAGGATGAAGCATGCCATCTTTGTCAAGTGTGACATGCACAAGCTCCCTGTCAGCATCATTTGCTTTGTGTGCTTGTTTCCTGAGTTTTTGTTTTTAATCTTCTGTAGTCTCCTCCAGCCTCCAACACTTTATGTAGCCCAAGGTGAACTTTAACTTCTGATCCCCCTGCCTCCACCTCTGGTGTGATAGAAGGACAAGTGTGCACCCCTATAACTAGTGTATATAGTACTGGACATCAAACAAGGGACCTCAGGCATGCTAGCTAGGCAACCCACCTATCAACCAAACTACAATCCCAGCCCCAGAATGCTCTTTTGTGGCTGGATTGTTTTGTTTATAAAATTTTCTAATTGACTAAAAGTAAAAAACTTAGGGGAAAATCATTTACTTATTTAACCAATATTGTCTTAGTATATGAGGTTAGTGAAGGGCAAATACAAAGGGGAGTTTGATCCACCTTGAAACTCTTAGCCTCAAGGTGAAAACAGAGTCTCAAGTGGGGCAGAGATGCTGAGGAGAAAAGCTAACCCGGCAGGAGGCACCTCCTGTGTGAGTTGGGGGAGGGGGCTAGGGGAGTCCTCCTAGGTGAGGCCTGCAGAAAAGTTTCTGCCAACCCCCTGTCATCTGCAGCATTTCCTCCAGGTGGAGTAGGATCCAGATGACCTGGAAGCTCTGCAGTTATAGCACACAGCCCCAGCCCACTCCAGCCTCTACTTGAATCACCTGAAATAAGGGTCAAATTTTGGATTTTTCACAAGCCACCAGGCAGTCCTGGTGCTTTGATCTCAGGGATGGACCCTTTAAACCTGTGTCCCAAGGGAAAGAGAAAAACAGGGCAAATTAAGGTGAAGGCTACTAGAGGCCATAAAGAAAAGACTGAATATACAAAGGCTTGTGGCCAGACAACATGGTTAGAACAGGTGCATCTCGAGAATAAGATGGATCAATATTAGACCCAACCTACTCAGTCACCACTGGGTGCAAAACCGATCCCCTCCCTCAAAAAGAAAAGAAATTATAATCCCTTCAGTACAGTCAAGGCAAGGAAGGGAATTTTAACAAAGAAATAGCATTTTCTTTTTTTTCTTAATCTCTCTCTCAACATCTTGTCTAAAAGACTAGCTTGTCTGGTATATGTTGACAAGTCTTCAGGATGTCATAGTTTGTATAAATAGCTCCACCCTCCATGAAGATAGGTTGAATCCTAAGCCCAGAGTCTCAGAACATGGCTTTTATTATTTGGAAATAGGGTCTTTACACATATCCATACAAAAACTGAAGTCATTGTCATAGATCTTAATCCAGTAGGGTCAATGTCCACTTTTTTAAAGGTCATTTGGACCTAGAGAAAGACATGGATAGAGGGCTGAATGAAGACACAAAGGGCATATGGCATGTGGGACCAGAGATGAGAGTACCAGGCCTACAAGGACAGCTAAAGGTTGCTGGCAGCTAGGGGAAGCTGGAAGAGATTAAAGCAACCTCTCCTGGGTATTTCACTGTGGCCCTGTAGATACCACGAACTCATGCTCTGAGTGTCCTCTGATGCGTACCAACATACTGTTGTTCTGAATGCCCCAGGAGATGTACTTATTAGGGTAGCCTTAAAGCTACCACAGAGAGAAGTTACAAATCCCTGCTCTCTCCCACGCACACACCTTGGCATCTGACATATTAAACATCGTATCTCTACATTGTCCTCCAGCATTAAATAGCCTTTGTACTCAGGAAAGTGGAATGTCATTCTCAAAACTCAATGGCATGGAGAGATCTGTTTGATTTGGAAAAAATGGTAAAGAACACAAATCGAGTCTTTGATTGTCTGGGAAATACATAGAAAATCATCTATTACCACCCACAACCATATGAATAGCTTAGCCATGTTGTAGTCACAACTACCAATCAAAGGCCTACCCAGATGCCAATCATCTGGCCATCAAGCTTATTGTTTCTGTCCTCCTTGTCTTACACAGGAGAGTAAGAGTAGAGGAAGAATTCATCACAGCCTTTCAGAAGTAATAGTGCGCAGGAAATGCTCACCAGGAGCCATAATGTAAGTTGCTTAAACTCTCTAGAGTTAAGGGTCTTTCACTTCATGTGTGGGTTTTAAATGTCACATTTAGAAGTCATGATGGTTGACTACTTTTATGACAATAGAAGGGATGTTGAGAGAAAGGCCACTGGTTGACAGTGCTCAGACTTCCTGTCATCTGCAGTGTCAAGTCCACCCATGTGACTAGATGAGCTTACGAGATGAAAGAAGGCAAGCACCTAACCAGGCTATCCATAAATTCTTACCACAAAGTTTGAATTTCAGCTCCCACTTCCTTTATCATTTAATTTACTCATTTCTCTCTTAAATCTCTTTTTCTATTGACAGATAGAAAGACGGAGATAGAGATTGAGATTAATATATATATATATATATATATATATACACATTCCTGTGGAAGACAGGCTAACTAGTAGGCCTCCTGGTCCCAAGATGGCAAAGGATGGACTTGTACCCCTGGTAGTCATCACAACAAGGATGAGGGCAAACAGGAGAGCAGAGACAAAGGCAGAAAGGAACAGGGGGATACACCACAAGATAGCTCCTAACAGCACATCCTGTGAGCCCCACCCATCCCCACCCTGTGCAGAGAGAGGGGAAGGGAAGACAAGAAGAGCCCATTGACAGAGTCATCACCTCCAAGTAACTCTGGATGACCCTTCATTCTGCCTTGTTGAAAAGAAAGTCCAGAGGTGCTTCCAGCCTCTCTCAGAAAACTCCTCACTCTGTCACAAGGAAAACACATGGATTCCTGTTCATATTCCCTGCCTACTAACTGGCTCACATAATCCTCTAATTTTCCCTCCATAGTTTGTGGGTGGTTTTATTTTTGTTTATCTTTTTTAAGGTGGGCTTTTATATAGACCAAACAAGAACCCAACTTGATATGATATGTAGCCAAATATGACCTTGAATATTTTTGTTCCCCTGCTTCTATGTCCAGAGTACTGGGATGACAGATTATAAAAACATGATAGCATTCTCTCTGAATGCCAGGGCAAAGTTCTAAACCAACTTGACTCAGGAATCAGGTTTAAGTGATCTTGGGATTTTAAGACAACTGCAAAGTGACTTCCTATGAAAGCTTGGACCAAAGAAGGAAGATGCTAATCTCAACCCAAAGACATTGAGCTCTCCCTGTTTGGCCAAGCATGGTGCTGTGTATTTGATCTAAACCTCTCACAGCATCCGTAAGCACAGTAATGTCAGGACTATCCTCATTTTTTTTCCAGATAGAAAACCCAAAATGCAGAGAGGTAGAAACCTACTCAGTTCCCAGGTCCTGTCATTTATCACTTGCCTGCTCACTGCATCTAGGATCCTCACCCTAGAATGCAAAATTCTAGAAGGCAGTCATTCTCTGTCCTCTGAAGACCAGCTGGTAGAACAAGTTCTACATACGGCTAACTCGAGAAACCTGCCTTTGGCCAGAAGAAACATGTCAACCCAACTCTGGAGACCAGAAGATTATAATATTTAATGGGAAGCATCTGTAGACTGTGCTCCCAGAAGAAAGAAGTCACCCTGTCTAAAGTCCCTCCACCTGCAGACTGTAAAGATAAATTTGCCCCAAACCAAGCCTTCATATATACACAAAGCACTCTCGCCACAGATGCTAGGCTAGTGAAGGAGAAAGAATGGCTAAGCAGGCTCTAAGGAGCACTCTGTGGCTTCTGCCAAGCATCTTACTGTGTTTCCCATTCTGTCCTCCCTTGAGTGGCCAGCATGTGACTGAGTTGCCAGGTGTGCTCCACTGCGGGTTACAGAGCTTCCAGTTTATTGTGAACCTCAGCCTGGAGGCAGAGAGTCCCGTGCTAACAGCTTGGGGTAAGTCAGACTCATTGAGAAACCTACCCTTAAGCTTCCTGTCTCAACACTCCTCCTTTCAAGACCTCCACAGACCCTGTCTACAGAATGAATAGTCAAAACTGCCACTTCCAAACCTACTTTCTCTTGTATTGTTCTGAATGATGGAAGTCGCTTGGGGTCAAGTGGTGGGGCTGGTTGTCCACCGATGGATGATGTGACAGCTGATTAACCCCCGTGCTTTTCATGTTCCACCTGCCCTAGATAGCCAAGGGCTGCCCCACAGGCTTAAGAATGACTCTGACTGGTACATGGGTGATGGACAGAACTGATGGATTTTTGGTATTGGAAGCCACCTACAATGTCACTCTAGAAGTAAGTAGACTCCTGCCAGAAGAGGCTCCCTCTTACCCTCAGCCAAGCTGATATCTGTTGCTGTTGCTCATCTCTTCAGGGCTCCCATTATGTCATGATGGTCGGTGTGCAAGAGGTAGATGTAGCTGGAAATATGACAGGAACAAGAGAGAGACTGCTTAAGTGCCCTTTGGATCTTCACAGTAAGTGCAGAAAGCATTAGGGCTCGGGAGGGTCTTGCCTAGAAGGTGCTCTTGAGATACTGCTGCCTCCTCTGGGTAGCAGCAGCAACTGATGGCTAAGAAGACAATTTCTCAACTCTTCCCTCCCTCCATGCCAGACCTTAGGAAAACTGACTGTAAGGAGACTGTAGCTGAGGCTGGGCGTGGTTCCATCTTGGCACCTTACTTCCCAGCCCCCAAAGCTGCAGGTTTTGTCACTCCTCTCACCATGTGACTGTCAAGCAGCCTCACCTGCGATTTGCAAAGTTGGAATTCAAAGAGAGTTAACCCAACAGGACCCAGGAGCCTCCACCACTCTCTGAAAAGAGCAGAGAACTCAAGCTAGCAGTAGGAAATAGCCAGAGAAGCCATCTCAGCCTGCAGTCTCCCACCGCCAGCTGGGGATGCTTTATCATTTAACTAGGGAATTCTTCTCTGGTGGTCTGAGAACCCTTTAATCATGATTAGAACAGATTAAAAACTCAAATCCTCTCTTCCCACTACCTAGTTTCCTGAAACATAGCAGGATGGGGGATGAGATCCAAATGAGTCATGGGCTATACTCAAAACCTATTGGGAGTCCTATGATTTGAAAAGCTCCTGTGGTATCTCTAACCGACGGCATAGCTTGGTAAGTCCCTCTGAGGAGCCAGAAAGGTGGTCAGTGGAAGGCATGTGAAGAGCCCCGCTGCTCCTACAACATGCTAAGAGACTGCTCTCCTCAGAAGGGTTCCACTTTGAAAGTCTCCGACAAGGTGACTTAACCTTGACCTTCCTTTGGGATTTAATCTGCAGATGAACAGAGTCAATAGGCTTTTTGAGGCTGTCTGGATGTTCCAGAGTTCTAAGCCCAGGCTCTCTGACAGGACGGCACACTGACAGACCATCCTGCTGTCCAACCTGAGCTTTCCTTCCTTCTTAATATCCAGCTCGAGATGCACCAAGTGCTGAAGTGTGCAGTCCTGTGCTCCCTCGCCCATCTCCAGAGGAGACTGTGAAGAGGTGGTCTGCTGCTACAGCTCTGAAGAGGAAAAGGAAGGTTCCTGTTACTATGGAAACACAGGTGCATGCTTCCATCTCTGAAATCAGCTGAGAAAGGGGCTTAGTGACTTCTGATGAGACCAGAGCAGGGAAAGCTTTATGCAGAGTGTAAATTAAGAACTGGTTGCTAGTAGGTGAGCATTGCTGACTAGATCTAGAACTTTCAATAGCCTTTTGCTGTCTAACCTATAGTCTTTCACTGTCTAATCTCCTAGATATCAAACATAGAGGAAACCTGCAGGGACATTAGGAAATTAAGTCTTATGTGACAGGTACTTAACTAACTCGTTTTCCCAAGGAACAGCCACTGCAGTGTGTCATAGTCTAAGATTGTGTTTAGAGAGAATCATCCCTAAGTGATGATTTTTACACAGACCCCATATCAAGCTTGATACAAGTTTTCTAGTACATTAAGCACTGAGAGCCCAGTTCTAATCAGTAAAACAAGGCAGGTGCTCCCTCTCCTGCCCTGACAAGTCCCTAGAGTAGGGTCATTAGGAGCCTGTTCCCATTGGTGGGAATTCCAACTTTGCTATGGGGGCATCTGAAGCAACTGAGTCATTAGCCTGAGATCCACCTGGCTCTGTCTCGAGAATGACTTGATCTCACCCATCTCTGGTGTCCCAGTGACCTCCCGTTGTACCAGGGAGGGCTGCTTTTCCATTGCTGTGTTCAGGAATGCAACCTCGCCACCCCTGCACTTGGATTCCCTATCCTTGCTCTTCAGGAACAGCAGTGGGTGTGATCCTGTGATGATGACATCCACCTTTGTCCTGTTCCAATTTCCATTTACTTCCTGTGGGAACACACGGCAGGTAAGAGCATCTTGAGGTACTGGGCTGGAAGTGCAGTGCCCTAGTGATTGAGAGAAGAAAAGTTGAGATATTACAGTCATGAAGAACAGTCCTGACCACTGCCTGGTATCTAGAACAGTCTCTAGAACAAAAGGCCCTGCTTAGAGGGTGGACACTTCTGGGGGCATTCAGCAAATGACTCTGTTGTTGATCCTACCATCCTATAGGGAGTAAATATAAGGAGCAAGTTACACTTCTGGGATCTAGGGTACACAGGAGGATGCTGACTTGCATTCAGGTGGCCCACTTGCCTAGTCTCAGTACTTAAATCCTCTTATTCCTTGATTCTGCATCACCTATACACCATACTTTCCCAAGTTATTCACAGCCAGGACCTCCTGCCTCTCTGTAGGGCAACATGTATGTAGTAGTCAGCCAACAGACTGAAATAACAGGCATCTCTTTATCCAATATACTGGAGACCAGGCCGTGTACAAAAATGAGCTAGTGGCCATTTGGGATGTGCAAGCTTGGGGCAGAAGCTCTATTACCCGAGACAGCAACTTCAGGTAGAGTCAGTTTTGACCTGAGAGACCAGAAGTCCTCTTTCTCATGAGCCAAGAATCCTGGGGTAAACTGAACCCACAGGAGAACACTTCTCAATAGTAGGTGAGTCCACCTGCTACCGTGGTTGCTACTCACATATGCTACTGCTTAAGATCACCTGGGTTGCTGTTCCCAATTCATCTCTGCCTCATACAGTCTTCTGTTTTCTACCTCCTGGGGATAAGTTTCTCATCTGAGCCTCGTTTTCCCCTTGTCTAGACTGTAACCAAAACAGTGCCTTTCAGACCCTACTTTGCCAGGTCTCATAACTTGAGCTTCACTTCTGTAGGTTAAAGCAAAAAATACTACTACCATTATTGCCTTCCTGTGAAATGGCTCTCATGTTCCTTTCCTCTCTAAATGCTTAATGGTTTCTGTCTTTCCAGTCCTAGGCTCATCCTTGCATTGAGAGCCTCCATGGGCGCCTTTCACCTGGGTTTCTTGACACCATTTTCAGGCTTCATATCCCCTCACCTGGAAGAAGTTCACCTGCTTTGCACTAGTCACCCATCTTATGCAGCACACCTGTTTCTTATGTAGTGTTTCTCACCAACTCATACTGGAGCTATTTGTATAAAGATAATGGAAAAATAACTCTAAGGGCAGAAATTATCTCTGCTGTATATATGGACTTGGAAAACACCCATGGCTTGATCCTCAGGAGTGAAAATCGGCAGGTGTGGCCAGCACACTCTGGCTACTAAGATTTTGTTTTCCCCACTACAGTCTCTGAGTCAGCTGTACTTACTCTGCTCTCAGCAACACATCCCCAATTAACATGCAAGTGCTGGCTCTCCCACCACCCCTTTCTAAGACTGAGGCTGGGCCCCTCTCTCTGGAATTTCAGATTGCCAAGGGTAAGCTCTGCCTACTTGCTAATTCCAGCCTGAAGCCTAAGGTAGGAGATCCACCTCAGATAAACCTTGTTTCCTGAGGCAGGATTTCTCATTGGCTTAGTTTCTTGACTCTGCTTTGCCAGCTCTAGAGTTAGGAGCACAGAGCATCAAGCCTGTTCTTTTTACATGATTTCTGAAGGTCAAGTTCAGGTCCTCATATTTATACAGGCAGGAATTTTACTAAGTTATTCCCTAACCCTGCTTTGATTCTGGTTTTCTTTGTGCAGATAAAAGCTATGGTTCTTACTATGGTTCTGATGCCTACCTACTGGTAAAATTCCTCAAAGATCCTTTTTATGTGGAGGTCTCCATCATTCACAGAACAGGCCCCTCATTGGGTCTGCTGCTAGAGCAATGTTGGGCCACACCTGGCTCTAATCCTTTTCATCAACCACAATGGCCAATCCTGGTGAAGGGGTAAGTGGATCCCCCATGTATCTGTATGAGTGGGTCTCCCAAATAAGCACATCCCTACAACTGTGTCTCTTTGCTTAAATGCCCATATGCTGGAGACAACTATCGGACCAAAAGGATCCCTGTCCAGAAAGCATCAAGTCCCTTTCTGTCTCATCACCAGCACTTCAGCATAGCTACCTTCAGCTTCATAAGTGCTGTAATGGAGAAGCAGGTTTTAAGTGGACAGGTACAGCATCTCTTCTGTACCCGTAAAGTCCCACCACCTCTCTAAGGTGGCTCTTTGACCTTTGGCACTGGCTCATGGTGTTGAGGGCTGTTTTATGTACCAAGCACACAAGTCACATCTGTCAACTGGACTCTGGTTCTTCAGGACAATTGTGACATTAACTTAGGCACATTAAGATGCTTTTAATGCTTTCTCGGCTTCTTGGAGAGATGAGGTATGTGGTTGGAAAATGTCTGATATGAAAGATGTCTATAATGTGACATTTGTTTATCAACATCAGGTATACCTGCACTGCAGTGCATCAGTCTGCCAGCCTGCTGGGATGCCATCCTGTGCGATAGTCTGTCCTGCTTCCAGGAGTGAGTACCTAAGCTGTCTACATTTCAGACCTAGGTGAATCCTGAAATCCTACCATGTTAGCCTCAGCCATCAAACTAAGGGATCATTTTATTAATAAAGATTCCAGAGATGGCCAGAATGCCAGAATTTCTGGTTTTCAAAACACAAACAATTTGATTAAGTCAGAAGCCAACCAAGGACTAGCATATGGCTGAATCAAAAAGTACACAGCATCAGATCCAGACTTTTAAAATATGAGTTCTGGGGTCAAACTCAGGTCTTCGTGTTTGCGTTCACTTTACTGATCTATTTCCTCAGCCACATGTCAACTTTTTCTTTTTTAACATTTGGCCTGATCACAAAAGTAGAGGGTCTGGACCTACCTGACCAGGTTTTCAATATGTCTTGAAGGTTTACAGGTCCAAGAACCATAGACACACAATATAATCTGGAGTTGGCCAGACCCAGACCACATTATATATATACATGCTTCTACTTGATGCATTCCCACTTGACTAGTCTCTGAATCACTACAATTCTTGAATCCTTAAATGTTTTATATAAGAAAATTTAACTCCTAGTAACTCAAACCAATTTTAATCATGCTCATTATTCCCACTTGTAAAGATGATAGATTGACGTTTTCCAGATCATTTAGTTCCTAAATAGATATAGGATTACTACAGCTGTGGCCTCACTTCTGGTTTGGACATATGCTCTATGGAATATAAAAATAACTGAGTGCTGCTGCCTATGTCCCCTTTCTAGGAGAGGATGATAGTTGAGTGGGGGATTCAGAGGTGGTCACTGAATGTGATTATCAATGTCCAAATCTTTATGAAACCAAAAGAACACTTTTGTAGAGATAAATAGAAAATCTTAGACTTTGTTGGGTTTATATTAACACACAAACAGGTTTTTATACAGTGTGGGGCCTGAAATGTGTGGCTTACAGCACTTGGCTTTGTACCTTACCCCCTACCCTCACTCTTGGCTTGTGTATATGACTGATAATTTGCAATAAATTACAAGCTCTCGTACCAGCATATCTAGCAAAGGTCCCGTGATCCTCCTCCAAGCCTCTAAGGACTCTGAAGACATGCTTCCTAGACACTCGAGTGAGCTGAAGGACATCAAATTGATAGCTACTTTTTAGCTAGTTACAATCTCGAATGCTTTTAATCTCAGCACTTGGAAAGCTGAGGCAGGAGAATTGCTCAGTCAAGGGCAACCTGTGCTATATAGAAAGGCACTATTACTCCCCTTATCCTTAAAGATTGCTTTCTTGCCCTGTTCCTTACTGTTCAGTGTGTACGTTCCTGCAAAAGAAACCATCATTTCTGCAGATTACTTACTCTGTCAAGATCTAGAGTGTCTTGGGTCTTTCAGTTTATACTTACTCACCTTCCCATTCCACAGGCACCCCTGTGGATTCTACTGCTCTGTGAGTAATGGGGCTTTTCTGCAACCGTGATCATCATTGGAGTCTTGGTAGTATCCTACTTGGCCATCAGAAAATGGATATAAATATCCCAAGCCAAGAGTCTCAATAAAACTGACTGCATTGCCAGCTTGGAATGAATTTTTAATTTGAAAAAGATAGTCTGACTCTAGATGAACTCTTCAACTACCTTAGCGTCTCACCTTTCTCACTTAGGAGAAGGGCATCTCACTCAAGCATAGAGTAACATGTTGTCCTCTTATGTTAACTCTCCTACCTAAGCAAAACAATGTTTTTAAAGAATACAATTCAAGGTGTGGGGGATGGGGGAACTACACATACATAGCTAATATTGATTGATTGACCATGCTTTATAAACTTGAGAAAAGGCTCTGGCAAGAAAAAAAAAGTGTTAAGCAGAGAAACTAATCCTCAAGTAGCCACAACTCTGGAACCACTTTTTAAATTCATATTTTTAGAGGGCCAGTCATATCACAAGGGGTCTAGTTTAAACCAATAACTGGAAGTCACTGTACATACCTACAATCACAACACATGGGATTCGCAAGATAAATTACAAGTTAAAGACCAGTCTAGGCTATGTAAGAGACCCTGTCATTTAAAACAATAGAAAAATGTCATAAAGTATCTCTGGGTTGGAGCAGCTTTCTGGTCTGTGCAAAGCCTTAAAAAGCTACAGTCCTCACTTATAGAAGAGTGATTTAAAAGATCTGAACATAGGCCTATTGTTGGTTCAGATCTATTTAACTACTACAGCTTCTAGTACTAAGGGAAGACCAGGGGTATTTGTGGTGGGATAGAGGTCAGTTGTCTGAAGGAACTGACTGACCTTGGCCATCATCAGAAGGCAGAACAAAGTGAGTGAAAATGTTTTCATTTCAAGAATATTCACAACTGCGGCACCCTCCTCACCCCCACCATGTTAGCAAGTCTTGTGAACATTAGTAGAATAAACTTGTTTCAAACTCTTAATATAGCCAGACTTCACCATAAATCTTAATCTTCCTGTCTCCTATCTATCCCAAAGTTTTAGGATTACAGGCAACTGCCATTGTTCCATGTCTCAGATTGAACTCAGAACTTTGTAAATCCTGGGTGACCACTCTACCAACTCAATAGATTTCCCAACTCTCTTTCTACTCAACATAGATAACAGTTATAATTCCACTAAGGGATACCTATATCTAAGAATATTAACAGCAAGCAAATTTCATAACAAAACATTTACATCAGGCTAAGTGGGAAAAATGAATATAATGTATAGGTGAGCTTTAAGTTAAAATATACCCCAAATTTATTAAATACAACACACAAAACTCCAGAAAAATGTCACCCAAATGAAGTTCAGTATTCACTTTCATCCTGTACCAGTCATGTTCAATGTCCAACAACCTTTGACTCTCTGCTGACAACATGGTGCTACAGTTTGCTCAACTTGGACATGTTGCCTGATCTATGTGACAGGCATGGTGCTATAAGCACAGGAGTAAGAAACCAGAAAGCTACCCAGAAGCAGCAGCAAAATCATGAAAGGTAATGCAATAAAAATCAAGGAAAGAGGAAATTGGGAAAGATCAACTGAGTTATGTTCCCTCTTTTAGAGAAATAGACATGACCAGCGAGGTATTCTTAGCTTGCTACATAATCATAACAACTTAGTATAGGGTGCTCTAAATAACATTAACCAAGCAAGCAAGGAATCCAGGCTTCCACTAGAAAGGAAGCCTGCTCCAGCTCAGTCCTCATATGTAGTTACTCACTGAGGAGAAGCGTGCCCCTTCTAAGCTTACAATTTCATCCTACACCTCTCACACTCCATCACTGAAAGAAGTCAAGGTGGATAAATCAAGGCAAAATCCTTGGAAGTAGGAGCTGATACAGAGACCATGGAGGAGGTGTGCTTACTAGCTAGCCTGTTTCCTCATGGCTTGCTCAACCTGACTACCTATACAACCTAGGACCATCTTGTCCTTTTAATGGAAGTGAGGCAACTTATACTTAAGAGATGCCTACCAAAAGAAAACATTCTTGATGCTAAAGGCTCCATATGAAACCTTCCAGGCTATTAATGTCCTGTGGACCTCCAAAAAGGGAGGAACTCATTTTCTATACATTGTACCAAGAATCTCTCTTCTCATGATGTTTCAGAAGTACTATCTTGTAGAATGAATGTCTCTTTAGTCTATACTAACTCACCTTCCCAACCCACAGGCACAGGACTGAATTATTTGGGTTACCAGTTCATGCCTGCTGTGGGCTATAGTGTCTTCCAAAGGCCTCTGTGTTAAAGGGGGAGTTTTATGGTATGAGTGGAAAGTAGAGGGAGAATGAGAGAGATCGGGGTCTAGTGGGAAGAAGTTAGGAAATTGGGAGCATGTGCATTAGACATGTTTGGACCCACCTCTTTCTGTTTCTTTACTGTCGTGAGGTGAATATGCTGCCACCACCATGCACTTTATGATAACACTGTGGCACAATGAACCCAAAGCAACGGGTCAACCAGGGAAAATAAACCTTTACTCCTTTTATGTTGACTTGAGGAGCAGAGGCAATGGGAGAAACTCTGATTTGTAAGCTGACTCCATCTTGAGGCTGCATGGCCCCGGTTTGAACTCTGGTTAATAGAAATACCACAAACAATTTCAGGAAGAAACTGCCCTGGGCCTGAGCCAATCAGGGAATGGAGGAAAAGTGCCTAAAATTTCAGAGGTTATAGATAAATTGCTCAAGCTCTCTGAAGTCATCACTGGCCAATCCCAGTGCACCAAGATACCCCTTGCCAAATAAAGCAAATGCCAAGCTGGAGAACCCTGTCCTTGCTCCAACTAGTATAAAAACCCTGCCTAATTGAGGATCAAGGCTCTCAGCACAAATCCACCATGTGGGAGGAGTCTGTGGAGCTTAAGCTTCAATAAAGGATCTTTGCTTTGCATATGGATTCAGACTCCTGGTGGTCTTTGGGACCCTGAAATCTGGGCATAACAGACTATCTCATATAGTCACAGTCTTGGAACTCTCACTAAAACTTTATATATGTATATATACCTAGGAAGTCTCTCTGGTCTCTCTGATGATGATGATGCGGGGTTCCAGACCCCACCATATCCTGCAAGCATGACAAACTATAGGAGTTGTGCCCAGATTATAAAAACTCCAAAGAGACCTCCAGGAACCACAACTCCAATGTAAGCACATGAGGGTCTATATTCAAGCTCAAGCTTTGGCCACCAACCTTCTTAAAGGAACAAGAAGGAGAGTGATCCCTAGGTCTAGGTAAAGGGTGTTTATAAAGGAAAAAACTGCAAGCAGGGGTTTCTAAACCTTGGAATTACATGAGAGGATAAAGGAACGTTGGTCTTTAAGCTAACTGGTGTGGGAAGCCACATGTGCCGTTGCAGGGTGGTGCTGGCTTCCGCTGGCCACCATGCATACATAGGCAGTAAAGTTTTTTTTGCCAAGATGAGGTTTTGAGAATTAACCAAAATTAACCAATCAGATGAGAGACAAGTTAACCAATCAGATGAGAGAGAAGTTAACCAACCAGATGAGAGACAAGTTAACCAGTCATATGAGAGACAAGTTAACCAATCAGTTAAAAGACAAGTTAACCAATCAGATGTAGACATGCAAATGAAGTGGTAAGCATAACCCATGCATAACCAATCCGTGTGTGAGACACACCTCTCCTAGGCCTATATAAGCAGCATCAGTTCTGGGCTTGGGGTCTCTTCCCCTCTGCAATCAAACTCTCCCAATAAATGTGTGCCGAAGGATCCTATTGCAGCGTCATTCTTGCTGGCGAGTTGGGCACGCACAAGAAACTAGTTTACAGTACCTGGTTAAACCACAAGGAGGGAGCACACATCAAAAGGGAGCACCTTGACCTGGGAACGATTCATGTTTTCTTAGCCCACTCTGCTGTAATCAGCCAGCTGCAACTACTGTGTTTAATTTGCAACTACCAGGGACATTTTGTGATTTTTCTCAGACCTCAAGGAAGGGGGCCATGCCTCTCTAAGGGCAAGTTAACTTAGAATGGAGTCTTAAGAACAAAATGGAATATATTCTGCTACCTTAGTCCCTTCATAGGTTGGAGGATTTGTAGCTAGGCTGGAGTCCCAATCCCTCCATCTGCAAAAATTCTCAATAAAGCACTTGCAAACTAAGTCCACGTACACATCACAAAGGTCATCGGCCATGGCTAATCAGGGTTCATCCCAGAGATGGAGAGACGGTTCAAGTTAGGAAAATCGGTCAATGCAATCCACCATATAAACAAACTGAAAGAAAAACACACACACACATTACGCTGGTTTATCTTATTAGACACTGAAAAAGCCTGGGCTGCAAAGTGCAGAGTTTGGGGAAGGGGGAAGGTTGCCAGCCAGGCCCTTGTAACAGGTAGGGACTGGGGGGGTACAGGAAGAACCTGGCAGCCAGTGTCTGGTTTGACATGTCAAATAGGTACCTCAGCCTTTTGTCCAGGGTTTGAAACCTAACCTCTACATGCCATTGGAATATGTTTCCTGTCCAGAATTACCTTGGCTCACCAGAACAAGGTTACTTTGGCTAAAGATGCTGAGTAAAGCCTTTCAGAGCCCTGAGACCCTTTGTGTTTTCTCACAGGATTCAGGAAAGTGCTCTTGACCTCGGAGAAGCTACTTATGCAAGAGGACTTTGATTTGATTATCATGGGATGGAGTAGTGTATGATTGGGTTGCTTTTATTCAGCTCCCTCAAGGACATACAGGGATGTGCAGAGGTCTGAGCCCTGGGAAAAGAGAATTCTCTGTACCTGCTCCAAGGTCTGCCTTTGGCTCCAGGCTCTTGGTAACACTGCATCTCTCTCTCTCTCTCTCTCTCTCTCTCTCTCTCTCTCTCTCTCTCTCTCTCTCTCTCTCTCTCTCTCTCTTTCTCTTTCTCTCTCTCTCTCTCTTCCTCTCCCTCTCCCTCCTCTCTCTCTCTCTCTCTCTCTCTCTCTCTCTCTCTCTCTCTCTCTCTCTCTCTCTCTTCCTCTCTCTTCCTGTTTCCTTTAGTTTATGCCTGCAGGCATTTTGAGCCTGAAGCTTCAGGAAGGTGATGTGGAGTCTATAAACAAGGCCTTTTATAATGAAAGCCAGGGAGATAGCTCTCTCTCTCTCTCTCTCAAGGTGAATTCCACAAGTCAACTGGATTGGCAATTACCATGAGGAGGCTGTTTTCAAGCAGTCTCCTGGAGTCCCCTGTGTGAGATGACATTGAAGCCCTGAGTCACCTTTGGCATGACTCGGTGCCCCTGTTCTTGGGACAATCAGTTTGAGGCTCTGTATTTCCTGTGAAAAAGTCCTTCAGTTATTTCCTCTAATATCCTTTACCTCGTGCCTGTCCTTTGATTAGCATTCTACTCTTTAAAAAGTACTATCTGAAACTGTACATCACAAATTAATACTCATAAGATACAGAGAGAGAGAGAGAGAGAGAGAGAGAGAGAGAGAGAGAGCAGGAATGAAGTGTCCACAGTCTTACCTATAAAAATACTAAACATCATCACTTTGAGGATATAAGCATTAATTAATTATTTAGTTAATTAAAACACATTAGGAAAGTTTCTATTATGAAAAGTTTCTATTATGAAAAGTTTCTATTATGAAAAGTTTCTATTATGAAAGTTTCTATTATGATGAATGCAGAAGGAGCGTCCCAGCTCAGGTCAGATGGAAAAGTGTACCAGAATATATTCTTGGAAATGTAGAGTACAAAAGCAGGATAATTTCAATTATTCTAGTGACCAATATTTATGTCATGTTGACAATGGACTTGATATGCCATCTTTCCTCTGTCTTCCAAGATGGCTATAGATGCAGCAGGTGTCACTCAGAGCTTTGCTTGGTGGTGATGGGATGCCTTGAAGAGTGTGATCCTTACAGTGGTCCAGGTCCTGGTAGAGAGCCTACAGGTAAAGTTGTACTCACTTCAGCCATGGGTAAAACAGCCCTGCTTCAAATTCTCCATGGAGGGAATAGATGATGCTCTTCAGCAACCAGTTAATTCTGTTTTCCATGAGAAAAGCCTATTTACATAAACCTCCTTGCTCTTTAAAACAAAGGAACAATAAACCAAGCTACTAAAGAATACACAGGATTTGAAAAGCAAACCATCTTTAGCTTACCTAAGGCAGGGTCTGGTACAAATTGATAAGCAGTAAATCCTCCGCTCTGCCAGAGACACAGGAGACACAGGAATCTTTTACTTGATGTCCCATTTTAAGTAACTAGGCAGTGACTCCATGAGCTGAATCTGGTCCCACCAGAAACAGGGAAGACAGGGAAGACAGGAAGACAGGGAAGACAGGGAGAGAGAGAGAGAGAGAGAGAGAGAGAGAGAGAGAGAGAGAGAGAGAGAGAGAGAGAGAGAGAGAGAGAGATTAGGAAAATGTCTATTATGTGAAATATGAGAGAATGCAGAAGGAACTTCCCAGCTCAGGTCAGATAGAAAAGTACAAAGTACTTGTAGTATCAAAGGATTTAGATAGGATGAACCCCTCCCATGAGGGCAAAGACCAGTGTGTTCCTTTATTATCCTTAGTTTCTTGTGTTTCTCTGAGCAGAACTGGGTCATTGTGGGTACAGTCTGCAGTCTGTGGTCAAAGTTATAGTAACTGATTTCTTTCAACCTTCATCTAAACTTTAAGCATGCCTTTTCTCTCACCAGCAAGCAAGATCATAAGTGGTCTTCCTAAGGCCATATCACATCCAAAACCTGGCATAAGGGCTTCAAGAATCCTCTTGACTTATTGAGTATTATGGGCTTGAATGATGACTAAATGAGAAAGGATGGAAGGAATCACAAACACACACACAGACACGCAGAGAGAGAGAGAGAGAGAGAGAGAGAGAGAGAGAGAGAGAGAGAGAGAGAGAGAGAGAGAGAGAGAGTTACAGAAATCATGAAGAAAAGAGCACATCTAAAGAGATGAAACGTCTATTTATTTTAGACTCCTGAAGGTCATTTATTCAAGTATAATTCTATTTAACATCAGACTTTGGGTTGGTTCAAAAAACACATGGAAATGTGTTTGCTGAGTAGTCAACTCCTTCTAGGTTAAGGATATCAACATTCTAGGTTATTTTTTCCTACAAAACGCCAGTGTTTTAATAAAACAATGAATTCTGTTCTCCTAGTGATCTTCACTTTTTGTCTAGGGAATTTCTGTCAGGGATAAAGTAGTTTTTGACATGTTCACAGCTTAGAGAGAGAATGGTTAAGGCATTTGGTACGCGAATGTGAGGACCAGAGTTCTGACCCTCAGTGCTAAGGTGAAGTTGGGAGCTGTACTGTGCCCCTGAAAACCCCAGTGCTGCAGGGAAACAGGAAAGTTCTTGGAATCACACAGACCCAAGAGCCTGCTGTACTCTGTAGCAAACAACAAAAAGGTCCTGTTTCAAACAAGCTGGGAAGCAGGACTGAAACGGAGTGCTGTCTGCCTTCCAAGCATGCGCCATGGCATGCGTGCGCCCTCATTCAAACACAAATGCATGTGTGCTCACATGGGCACACACATAGCATCAAATAAAGTAACAGTAATTGACCCTCGTTTTAGATATTGAAAAGCAATTCAAAAAGACCAAAACCAAGGAAGTTATCAAAAGCTATGCAAATATTTTCCAGTTGCCAACTTAGTAGAGTCATTCCCTTCTTTCCTTTAGAATATTTATGGCAGCAAACTGGGGTTTTGTGGTTGTTGCTGTTGCTGTTTTTTAATGTATTCCTTTTACAAAACTGCATGGATAGAATTAAAGCTGTGAGATCCGTACCTGTTTAAGTGCATGTTTCACTGTCTTCTGCTTGGAGACCTCATCAAGGAGACTTGAAACAAAATGGTATGTACACCACAAGCATAGTAGACAATCTTAACCAAATACCAACAATAAGCAAATATGCCAGGCCCATCCATCAAACCATGACCTGGAGTACACACAGGCCATGGTAAGCAAGTGCCTCTCTAACTAGCTCACAGAGTGAAAGAAACTCTCACTCTGATGCCTGCTCCTTTGTCCTCAGGACTTCCTGTCGTTCCTGCTTCTTTACCAATTCTCCAGTCTCATGTTTCTTCAAGTAATCGCAAATGACCAGCTAATAAATTGATAAGCTCACAGTATACAGACCAGAGCATTTTTCATGGTTTGCAAGCCAAATTCATGGCTTATTTCTAGTTCTCTTTCCTTTGTTTATTATTGGTTCTCACGTAAGGCAAGCTAGCTTTGAAGGCAGGATCCTCCTGCCTCTACCTCTGAACTGCTGCTCTGTGGACATGAACCACCACATGGCTCTACTTCTATGTCTGCTCCTTACACCTTTGGCGATTCCATTTGGTTTGGTTTGGATTGGTCAGTAATTTGTCTCCCTCTCTTCTCCCTAAAGGGACTTTCCTTTTCATTTCTCCCTCTGCTGCCCCTGTCCTTCCCCCCTACCATGTGTGTATGCACATGTAGAGCTGGAAACGAAAGCACCCAATTCTCCTGACTGTAGACTAATTTAGGGTGGCCATTTAGAACCCCAGCCAGGAGGCCAGAGTTGCTTTGCTGTAAGATTTACAGGGAAAGAAGATCCTTTGAGAGCAAATGTGGAAATGCTCAAGACCATGATAACCTTGTCCTGCAGGTTATCACTGCAATGAATCTGGAGAGTTTGAGGATTCGACTAGGTCAGAGGACAGAGATATATAGGCAGGGAGAGAGGAAGAGAGAAAGGGAGGGTGGAAGACAAAAGAAAAAGAGCAAGGTGAAGAGAAAGACAGGATAGCAGCAGGGGAAGGAGGGGGAGGAAGGGAGAAAGAAGCAGAGAGAGAAGAAGAAAATGCAGAACATGTCTGCTCTGTGCACCCTTAGGTCCTCAGTTATATAACATGACCATTTCATTTTGCTTGACTGATTCTGACTCATGTTTACTTCATCTGCAGCCAAGGGAGTCTGTTTCCTCCACATCTTAAAGCCAACTTACGACAATTAAGATAATTAAGTAAAAATTTAATTTATACAACGTTGTGAGTTACTGGTGGCTGATGTCTGAGCCACACACTCCAAGGTTATTGCTGGATTTTTAAAGGACGCTGACAACATGATACTGACAACTCTCTCTCTCTCTCTCTCTCTCTCTCTCTCTCTCTCTCTCTCTCTCTCTCTCTCTCTCTCTGCTCATGACTGCAGGTGTGACCAACTGCTTCAAGCTCCTGCCACTGACTTCCCTGCTATGATAGACTGTAATATGGAATTTAAATTGAGCAAATGCTTGCTTTCTTTCTTCATTTGTTCATTGTCGGGGCATTTTTATAATGATAACAGGAAAGAAACAAGGTCAAACAGAAAGCATGGAGATCTCAGACATTCTCCCTCCTTGTTACAGTAGTCATTAGTCAAATAGACAAAAAATAGACGCATCAATACTCACAAATTATTGTTAACTGAAGTCAGTTCTTGCACTAGGGTTTAGTATCCACTATTACAATACCATAGAAGATCATTTCACTTCCCTAAAACATTCCCTATATCTCACCAGTTCATACTTCCCTGGCAGTCTTCTCAAACCCTCTACTATCTCTTCCTATACTTGCCTACAGTTTTACCTTTCAAGAGTACCCATGCAGTTGGAATTAGATAGTGTGTCAATTTGTCAGACTGGCTCCTTTCCCTTGAGGATATGCATTTTAAGTCCCTCCATATATGGTCGTGGCTGACATCCCATTTCCTCCCATCACCAATTGGTTATATTTTCATTTAGACTGTTTTTTGATGTCTTCTCTGCAGGAGGGTATCACAATCACTCCAGTAAGGGGCAATGGAGAGCAGAGCTGCTGTGGATTCAATGACTTTCTTTTATATCTAGCCTGTCCTGTTTCAAAAGCCCCTCCTATTTTTCAAGAACCTCTCAGATGTCACTACCTGAAGATGCCTTCCACACTCAGTCACAACCTGGCTCCTCACCTTCACACTCAGTCACCTTCCACCTCCTATGAGTACAATCACATCTCCAATGGTTTCTTTGTATCAATTTCTCTCCAGAGCAGAGAGATGACAGACCCTCCCAAGTGTTGGTTAGGTGGCTGCTGCTGATGATTCTAATGCTTCTGCATCTACATTTCTTCTTCTTCTTCTTCTTCTTCTTCTTCTTCTTCTTCTTCTTCTTCTTCTTCTTCTTCTTCTTCTTCTTCCCCTTCCCCTTCTTCATCTTCTTCCTATTCCTATTCCTCTTCCTCCTCCTCCCCTCATCTCTATTCTCACACTTCTCCCCCTTCCTCATCTCCTCCTCCTCTCCTTCTTTTGTCTTCTTCCTCCTCCTCCTCCTCCTCCCCTTTCTTCTTTGTCCTCATCTGTAAAATGAAGATGAGATAGTTACTGGGACAAGGACATCAAGGAATATATATGTAGTAGCCTGGAAAGATGATGCTTGTTGCACAATCATGAGGTTCTGATGTCAGATCCTGAGTAGCCACATAAAAATAAGGGTGTGGTCATAACCTAGTATTCAGTGAGGGGAGGGGCATGGAGACAGAAACACAACTGGGGCTTTATTGGCAGTCAGCCTAGGAAAAAACTCAAAGCAATCAACCAAAACAACCTCCCAAAACAAAAACCCCAACAAGGTTTCAGAGAGAAATGCTATCTCTAGGACTAGTGGTACAGCATACTGGATATCCCCTTCTGGCCTCTGCATGTGCAGATGTGGGCATACACACATGTGTGCTTATAAACATATACCATATACAAACACATAAAATACAAAGAAGAAGTATATGTGTAGTGCCTGGCATACCGCACACAGTGCGCTAATAAACAATTTCTCTTCTTGTTATTAACATTGATCTCCAAGCCCATAACAGATCCCACTGAGCTAATTCTTTACTTTGTTGTTGTTGTTAATATGACATTTCCATATATTCAGCTAACATAGCTTGCTCATATTCCTCTCTCCATTGATGTTCTTTAAGCTCCCCCTTTCCCCTTTTCTCTTAGTCTACATCCCTAATAGCCTTCCTGTTTGGCCACATCCCTCCCCTGTCCTAGGGGCCATGCATGAGGGAAAACACAGGTGGTGCTTGTCTTTCTGTTCGGCCTTTAATCAGTTATTTCTTCCTGACCTTGCTTAATAAGTGCAGTAAGTTCTATTTTACAATAGCAAACCACTTCAGAATATCAACTTCTATATTGTTGCCAGGGGTCACGAATTACTGCAACATCAGGGGTGCCCCAGGCCATTTCTGTGGCCAAATGTCACTGAGATGTTAAATGGAGAAGGCCTTTAAATCAGCTTGCAGAGAGCCTGCTGCCAGATCCACTCTCTTCTTCTCACAGCTCACTTGCCAGGGCAGGAAAGACCCCAGGGTGCAAACATGTTCTTCCAGCTGAGCACCCACCCTAAACCACCTGGGTTTCCAAATGCAGGACTGCATCACCCATAGCTAACTTGCCCAGGGCCTTTCACAAATGTTGAGTCAAAAATTTAAATAAAAAATTAATTCCTTTGAGTAGTATCAACACTTGGGATTTAATTACACTGTAAGTGAGCTTTGGTCTCACACTCAGAACAATCTTTGCACACACACACAGACACACACACACACACACACACACATACACAGAGAGAAAGTGTGTGTGTGTGTTTAGTGGATCTACCTAATTATATTATTTTGCTAAGTCATTAACTCTGCATTTGCTAAAGTCATTTCCTGCTACCTCCTGAGATTTTTATCCTAATGACAGTGTGCCTCCTATTATCAGGGAAGGTGTTTCCCTTATGCACCTTTTGTTTTGTGATCATATCAAGGAAGCTAGGTAGCCCCAAGTACCCATCTCACCACCTTTTATCTTTCCAAAAGCGGAAGTTGGCAAAAAGGCAGCTCCAAGCCATGTGTCTGTTCTAACTGAACAATGTCTGAACTGGTTAAACACCTGAAACTGGAGGCTGAGGGAGAGACTTACATACAGGTAGATCATGTGGGTAGTGATGTGACTGACAGGCAGGAGTGAGGGGTAGAGGGCAAGAGACAGAGGAGGAGGGAAAGCAATTCCAGGGTGTGTTGCTGAGCCAGCTGCAGCTCCAGTGGTCAGTCACTTGTCCTCTGGGCATTTAAATATCTCTCCATTTCATATCCTTACCTTTGTTGAGGTGTTACAACTCCACTCAAAGTGTGTGTGTGTGTGTGTGTGTGTGTGTGTGTTGAAGAAGTATGACATCATGGTTTTGTGTATAAAAGATTGTGAGATGACAACCATGAAGCAATTAAAACACAGAACATGCAAATAATGAGCAGCTAATCAAACTTCTAGTCTTGATGTGAAGATACATGGGATCAAATATCAGTAGATACATGGCATACAATATAGTCTCAGTCACTATAGTCATGCTGTTTTCTTATTTTCTGTCCCTGTGTTATTCATGTGTGCAGGCACATATGGATGTGTATAGACTCCTGTGGAGGCCAAGGAATGACTCCAGGTTTTATCCACTTCTTTTATTTTATTTTATTTTATTTTTTGAAACAAGATCTCTCCATGTCCTAGAGTTCACTAATTAGTCTAAGCAGGCTGGCCAATAAACTCAAGGGATCTGCCTGTCTCTGCCTCCCAGGTGCTAGAATTACTAATGTGGGGCACCCTTCCCTGTTTTCTCAGTTGGGTGCTAAGGCTCTACCACAGGTCTTTGTGTTTTCCTGGCAAGCTCTCGATAGATGGAGTTATCTTCTCCGCCTATATAATAATGCTAAACAAAACTAAATCCCAGGCTACATCTGGACTTTAGGTCCTTATATAACAGACAAGAACTTCAATTAGTATATGAAGTTGCTCCAAGACAATTTAAGAATATGTTTCTGTAATGAGTGGCTGAATCCTGGTTGGCCATGGCATCTAAGAATCCATCAGCCACAGAGGCCAACTCATCACACCATAAGCAAATGAGACAAATGCTGGCTTGTCACCTTAAGCTCCTACTGGATCTTCAGTCTTTTTTCTACACATGCTGCCTCCTCGTGTAGTAGAGCAGATCTTTCTGATGCTGTCCTGGCTAAGGCTGAAAGCAGGTTTCTTCTATCTTGGTACTGTCTTGTCTGTAGCATGTTGCATTTAGTTGATGAAAAACTTGAAAGTTTGAGGTCTTTGTGGAAACGTTTACCTGGTGCCTTTATTTGTGTGATGTGATTTCTCACTATTCTCCCAGAGGAATAAGGGGCAGCATTTATCCACCAATCCAGATGACAGGTGTATGAGCCCCAGAGAAGGAACAACTGACCTCACCACACAGCCACCTAAGCAGAGCTTAGGGCAGGACTCAGAGGTGCATGGCCTTGGACAGGAAAGACATCACTATGGAGTAGCTCTACAGTGACACACAAAGATCAGGATAAGGATGTGAAAAGGCTGCTGCGTGGATGCCATGTCATTTCAAAGATGGTAGCAACCTGCCATAAGTCCTCTCAGACCCCATATACTCATATCCAACTGAATCTGAGAATGAATATCAAAATCATTCCCAGTACCAATCAGTGGTTCTCTGGGTATTGTCAATTATCTCGCGGGAGACTATAGAATTCTCCAGAGCCATTTGAATCTGATTTCTGATTTCTGCAATGTGATAGAACGCAATTCCTTCTGTACTTGGAAAGATGAGGAAGCCTGTGAAGTCTCAGAGATAGGATGGATGTCTTGCTTATAAACACTGATTGCTGCCCCCTTGGAAGTTAGTGAGTGCCTGAGGTGTCCTGAACTGATGCCAGTCCATTTTCAGTAGCCAACTGGATCACTTACGACTGAGATGTTGGAGGTGGGGAAGGAATGCATCCTACAAGATGGAAAATAGTATCTTTCCTTGGAAGCCTTTGAAGTTGCTTAGATATGTTTTAAATGGAGCATTTTTACATCTTCTCAGTGTGGAAAAAAGCAATTTTAGATTCTGCATTTTGATATTCCAGCATGCTTGTCATGAAGAGCAAAGCATTACAAGACAGACACATATCTTCATAAAACCTTTATAAATCAAGACCTTGACTCTGGTTATAACCACTTCCACTGGAGTACTGAATAGAACAAAATTGATATGCAAGTCTGGAAAAAAAAAAGACCTTCACCACCCAAGCTAATGAAAGGCAGCTGCCTTTCTGAGGAAATCCAGCCAACGTGCAGTCAGGAAGCCATTCACCATGCATGTGCCATACAAATTTGGAGTTTTCTCTAAACCCCTAAGGTGATTTTAGAAAGAGTATAAAACATTAAAACAAACAAACAGAAGGATATCAACTTCCACAGACACTTCTTGGAACACACACATACTTACACACACACACACACACACACACACACACACACACACTTTCAAGGTTTTTAAGTGTTTAATTATGTGTTTGAGTGTATATGTATGTATGAGTGTGGGAATCTGCGGCTCCCAAAGGCCAGAAGAAGGCACTGGAGCTGGAGTTAGAGGTGGGGGTGAGTCATGCAATGTGGGTACTTGGGACAGAACTCTGGTCCTCTGAAAGCACTCATAGCCAAAGTGTAACCTCTCCATCTCTGAGACTCTCTTAAGTGTATTCTAATTTCTGGAGATGAACAATTCTTATGGTATTGAGATCTGGGCAAAGTTGATATCCCAGTTGTCTCCATGAGCTGTTGTCAGAACCCAAGAAGTAAAAAGACAGAAGCTGTATTCACAGGGCTCTTCTCTAGTGGAGCCTCAGGAGGAAGCAGGCTGATGACACAATGTCGGAGGTGGGACAAAAGTCAGGCAGGAACATTTGCAACAGCAGACATCTTTAGGCCAGACATGGAGAACATACTGTGTTGACAGAGTTTGAATAAGGTCGGGGCATTGAGAATGGGGTTGCCGGAGAGAAGTTATTTTAGGAGCTGTGAGCAATATAATGTCAAGGTTATACCACAAGCACATCTTTATGAATTGGAGATTTGACAGCAAGCTATGGATATATCTGCCTGTAACTCAATAAAAATTATGAAGGACAGGAAAGGAATGTTATGATTTTATTCTCTTGATCCAGTAGTGACTCAGAATGTTTTAACCTTTGCTGTGGGGGGAGTTGAAGATATGACAGAAAGTTTAGGTTGCACTTGACTAAGAGGGGGTGGAGGAGACACCAGAGGCACCCACAGAAAGTCAAGCTGCCAACATGATTACAAATGTGACCAACTTCCTTCTCAAGTTTCTCATGAAAGAATTTTAAAAGCAGTCAAGTAATATATAACTGATTTGGGTACATTGAGTGGAAGCCATGTGCAAATGAAACAAACAAGGAATTCCAGGGAAGGAACAAAAGGAAATCTTCTGCAGTTATCATGTGAATGGAAAACAACCTAAACCTTCTCTCCCATTCCAGAGGGAAGAGTCGTTTCCAGGCACAACATTTTACAGAATGGTATGTTGTAAAGACTTTAGTCGAGTAATTATACCCTGAGCACAATTAGACAATTAGAGCTGGTAGTATTTCAAACTATCTAAACAACAAAAATGCAAAGTAAAAAGACATTTGCTTTACTGTAGTCCTGAGACAATGATAGAAACCATTAACTAATGTAATAAAAGACCAGTATCTAGAGCATAGCAAGATGGCAGGTCAAGGTATTTGCTTTCCCAAGCTTGATGACCCAAGTTCGATCCTCAGAATCCACATGGTAGAAGTGAAAACCAAATCCCACAAGTTGTCTTCTGATCTCCCATTATGCACCATCATACATACATACATACAGACAGACACACACACACACACACACACACACACACACTCAATGTAAATGTAAATTGGATGTTATTCAAGTGCATAATAAATATTGGGCACTTTATGTGCCTGTCTTCATCTTCAAACAGAAAAGAAAGCTGAGCTTGAAATGGATTAGACATTTTATATTCTGTTTCATTTGCCTCTGTGTTGAAAAACACCTAGCCTAGTATCTGGCAGAAAAACATGTCTAATGAATGCATGAAAGAAATAATCTAGAACCACTGTTGGAATACTTAATTGTAGACATTTTCAATATCTTCTCTACTACTTGTGAGAAGTTCAACTGTCAAATAGGAATACGTAGGACCTAATGCTCAAAATTCTCAGCAGCTAATAGAGCAAGCTTTTCTTTCTCTTAGTCTGAGTGTGTTTGTTTTTTTGTCTCTGTTCCTCTGTCCTGTTGCTCTCTCCCTCACATCCATGTGTATATGTATGTGTGTTAACTTACTATATATCCCAGGATTTCTTGAACCTGGAATCTTCCTTCCTCGGCCTCTCAAAGGCTGAGATTACAGATCCATGGCTTTTTTCAGTGTTGATGGATAACTAGATATGATATCTGCCAAAATAATCTGAAAACCCATAAATACAGAAATCTTCAACTATACCTTCCTTTATTTTTCAAAACAAACAAACAAAAAAAGTAGACTTGAGTACAAGATAAACTTTAAGAAGTAAGCTAACAGAGGTAGTGCACATCAAGGGAGTAGCCACAAAATCCCAACTTTATAAATAATTCCAAAATGGTACTCATCTTCAGTGTTACTAAGGATATAGAAAAGAGAGATGGAGAGCAGGAAAGAGAAGAAAGGGGCAATAAAGAGAAAGAGAAAGAACTTGCAAGAGGCAAGAGTAGGGCATCTTCAGAAAAGAGTTAAATTGAAAGTGGAGAAAGGGTAAGGTCAGAATTGTGCAGCTTAGACAATGCCTGTTGTATAGTCCACAGCCAGAAAATGTCCTGCCCTGTGTGTCTTGATTTGTGTGTCTTGATCAACTAAGCAGTCAAACTGTCTCAAAATGTTGGATACAGGTAGCAGAATGTGCCACTCTGAGACACAGTAGAGGAGACAGCATCTGACAGGCATGGCTGTCCTGCTCAGGAATCACCAACTCCCAGGGACACATGTGCTCAAGACTTATGGCCAAAGCAAGTCAACTTCATTTTTTTCTCTCTGCACAGTTTCTTCACACTGGAGCTGGTTATGCCTCCTCCAGTAGTGTCCATTAGGTTTGTGAAGCAAGGGGAAGGCTTTCAGTACCACGGAGAGCTCTATGTAGTGTGCAAAGCCCGCAAGAGAAAGCAGGTAAACCCAGGACCAATCTAATTGGCAGCGCCTTTGTCTAATTGGCAAGACAGCTGAATGATTATAGTCAATCAGAATATGTTTTGGTCAGATACACCTTCAAAGAAATTCAAGCACATACAAAACAACTTAAAAATTCTTTGCCAGTTGACTGGGTTCTGTAGAATAACAGAACTTGTAACACACACACACACAGAGAGAGAGAGAGAGAGACTGAAAGAGGACTTAGTGGAATGGCTTACATGATAGGGTCCAAGAATGTGGTATTTACAAGTGCATGAAGAGGGAGCCCTCAGGAGGAGCAATGGAGTACTCCTGGGGTAGAAAGCTGGGGGATACCTGGAGAGTGGCTAATCTTCGGGCCACATAAGAAGACAGAATAACCTGGAACTCTATGTCAGTGAAAGCTAGGTGACCCCACCAGTAAGAAGCACAGGCAAGTCAGGCTGGCCACAAGGATTTTCTTGAACCTCTCTATGTGTGGGCCACACATCAGAAGATATCACCTACTTATGGGCAGGGTATTCCCTCCCAAATAACTACTCCCTGGAATCACAAGGATCTGGACAGAGGCATGACTATTAGTTGACACTGATCCTATCAATTTGACAAGATTAAATAACATTAATCAACAGAGCAAAAATGTAAGGGCTAGTCAGACAACCCAAGTCCTGTTTCCCCTTTATTCCTCCCTTCCTCTTTCTCCTGTCCTGATACATCCTAAAAATCGTCATGAGTGTCCAGTGCATAGATCTTTGTGGGAGTGCCCCAATGTGGAAATAGAAATCCAAGAGTACTAACAAGGGCCTCTTCACAGGAAATATGAGAAAGAATGTGTGGGAAGCCCCAGGGAGGCCACAGTTACTAGGCTAGAATGTGGTGCTGGCTGCATGAAGCATAGAAGCCCAGGGATGTAGCCGCCTGGAGAAAGAGATGGAGATGTCCAAGCAGAGGACAGGGTGGTTATGAGCTCTAGGTTACAAGATAAGGAATGTGGGATGAATTGGTAAATCTGTTGAAGGTAAACAGTTCCCAAAGGAATGGAGTTACAGATAAGGATTAAAACGGGACTAGACTCTACAGAGTTAGACTGGGGTTAGAGGAATCATGAAAAGGTCAATTAAAAAATATAGATGTATAAAAATGTAAATGTATACAGCTTAAACACATAACCATTGCTCTGCCTACTCTACATAGTTACATTTAGAGTGTGAATGTCTTCATTTGCTTTGCATCAGATCCTTGCCCAGGTTGTTGAGTATAAAGTGCAATAGGTTGCAGTAGACAGCTTTGGTGATAGTTTTGTCCCTACTTCTTCTGTGATTGTACTTTCCTCAGCATAGAGCATTTTCATAGTTTGCACCCTGTGTAGATGCTGTTTAAGACTGAGAAATTTCTTCACTTCTATCACAAGTGAGTATTTTTTTTCTTTTTTTTAATTAGGTATTTTCCTCATTTACATTTCCAATGTTATCCCAAAAGTCCCCCATACTTTCCCATGACCCCCCTACCCACCCACTCCCACTTTTTGGCCCTGGCATTCCCCTGTACTGGGGCATATAAAGTTTGCAAGTCCAATGGGCTTCTCTTTCCAGTGATGGCCGACTAGGCCATCTTTTGATACATATGCAGCTAGAGTCAAGAGCTCCAGGGTACTGGTTAGTTCATAATGTTGTTCCATCTATAGGGTTGCAGATCCCTTTAGCTCCTTGGGTATTTTCTCTAGCTCCTTTATTGGGGGCCCTGCGATCCATCCAATAGCTGACTGTGAGCATCCACTTATGTGTTTGCTAGGCCCCAGCATAGTCTCACTAGAGACAGCTATATCAGGGTCCTATGAGCACACTCTTGCTAATGTATGCAATGGTGTCAGCGTTTGGAGGCTGATTATGGGATGGATCCCTGGATATGGCAGTCTCTAGATGGTCCATCCTTTCATCTCAGCTCCAAACTTTGTCTCTGTAACTCCTTCCATGGGTGTTTTGTTCCCAATTCTAAGAAGGGGCAAAGTGTCCACACTTTGGTCTTCCTTCTTCTTGAGTTTCATGTGTTTTGGAAATTGTAACTTATATCTTGGGAATTCTAAGTTTCTGGGCTAATATCCACTTATCAGTGAGTATATATCATTTGAGTGCTTTTGTGATTGGGATACCTCACTCAGGATAATGCCCTCCAGGTCCAACCATTTGCCTAGGAATTTCATAAATTCATTCTTTTTAATAGCTGAGTAGTAGTACTCCATTGTGTAAATGTACCATATTTTCTGTATCCATTCGTCTGTTGAGGGGCATCTGGGTTCTTTCCAGCTTCTGGCTATTACAAATAAGGCTGCTATGAACATAGTGGAGCATGTGTCCTTCTTACCAGTTGGGACATCTTCTGGATATATGCCCAGGAGAGGTATTGCTGGATCCTCCAGTAGTACTATGACCAATTTTCTGAGGAACTGCCAGACTGATTTCCAGAGTGGTTGTACAAGCATGCAATCCCACCAAAAGTGGAGGAGTGTTCCTCTTTCTCCACATCCTCGCCAGCATTTGCTGTCACATGAATTTTTGATCTTAGCCATTCTGACTGGTGTGAGATGGAATCTCAGGGTTGTTTTGATTTGCATTTCCCTGATGATTAAGGATGCTGAACATTTTTCATGTGTTTCTTAGCCATTCAGTATTCCTCAGTTGAGAATTCTTTGTTCAGCTCTGAGCCCCATTTTTTAATGGGGTTATTTGATTTTCTGGAGTCCACCTTCTTGAGTTCTTTATATATATTGGATATTAGTCCTCTACCTGATTTAGGATAAGTAAAGACCCTTTCCCAATCTGTTGGTGGCCTTTTTGTCTTATTGATTGTGTCTTTTGCCTTACAGAAGCTTTGCAGTTTCGTGAGGTCCCATTTGTCAATTCTCGATCTTACAGCACAAGCCATTGCTGTTCTATTCAGGAATTTTTCCCCTGTGCCAATAACTTCGAGGCTTTTCCCCATTTTCTCCTCTATAAGTTTCAGTGTCTCTGGTTTTATGTGGAGCTCTTTGATTCACTTAAATATGACCTTGTGGAGATAGGAATGGATCAATTTGTATTCTTCTATATGATAACCACCAGTTGTGCCAGCACCATTTGTTGAAAATGCTGTCTTTTTTCCACTGGATAGTTTTAGCTCCCTTGTCGAAGATCAAGTGACCATAGGTGTGTGGGTTCATTTCTGGGTCTTCAATTCTATTCCAGTGGTCTACTTTTCTGTTGTTATAACAGTACCATGCCATTTTTATCACAATTGCTCTGTAGTACAGCTTTAGGTCAGGCATGGTGATTCCACCAGAGGTTCTTTTATCCTTGAGAAGAGTTTTTGCTATCCTAGGTGTTTTGTTATTCCAGATGAATTTGCAGATTGTTCTTTATAATTCGTTGAAGAATTGAGTTGGAATTTTGATGGGGATTGCATTGAATCTGTAGATTGCTTTTAGCAAGATCGCCATTTTTACAATATTGATCCTGCCAATCCATGAGCATGGGAGATCTTTCCATCTTCTGAGATCTTCTTTAATTTCTTTCTTCAGAGACTTGAAGTTCTTATACTATCAGATGTTTCACTTCCTTAGAGTCACGCCAAGGTATTTTATATCATTTGTGACTATTGAGAAGGGTGTTGTTTCTCTAATTTCTTTCTCAGCCTCTTTATTCTTTGTGTAGAGAAAGGCCATTGACTTGTTTGAGTTAATTTTTTATCCAGCTACCTCACCGAAGCTGTTTAACAGGTTTAGGAGTTCTCTGGTGGAATTTTTAGGGTCACTTATATATACTATCTTATCATCTGCAAAAAGTGATATTTTGACATCTTTTCCAATTTGCATCCCCTTGATCTCCTTTTGTTGTCGAATTGCTCTGGCTAGGACTTCAAGTACAATGTTGAATAGGTAGGGAGAGAATGGGCAGCCTTGTCTAGCCTGATTTTAGTGGGATTGCTTCCAGCTTCTCACCATTTACTTTGGTGTTGGCTACTGGTTTGCTGTAGATTGCTTTTATCATGGTTAGGTATGGGCCTTTAATTCCTGATCTTTCCAAGACTTTTATCATGAATGGGTGTTGGATTTTGTCAAATGCTTTCTCTGCATCTAACGAGATGATCATGTGGATTTTGTCTTTGAGTTTGTATATATAATGGACTACGTTAATGGATTTTCATATATTAAACCATCCCTGCATCCCTGCAATAAAACCTACTTGGTCAGGATGGATGATTGCTTTAATGTGTTCTTGGATTCCATTAGGGAGAATTTTATTGAGTATTTTTGCATCGATATTCATAGGGGAAATTGGTCTGAAGTTCTCTATCTTTGTTGGATCTTTCTGTGATTTAGGTATCAGAGTAAATGTGGCTTCATAGAATGAGTTGGGTAGAGTTCCTTTTACTTCTATTTTGTGGAATAGTTTGTGCAGAACTGGAATTAGATCTTCTTTGAAGGTCTGATAAAACTCTGCACTAAACCCATCTGGTCCTGGGCTTTTTTTTGTTGGGAGACCATTAATGACTGCTTCTATTTCTTTAGGGGATATGGGACTGTTTAGATTGTTAACTTGATCCTGGTTTAACTTTATACCTGGTATCTGTCTAGAAATTTGTCCATTTCATCCAGGTTATCCAGTTTTGTTGAGTATAGCCTTTTGTAGAAGGATCTGATGATGTTTTGGATTTCTTCAGGATCTGTTGTTATGTCTCCCTTTTCATTTCTGATTTTATTAATTAGGATGCTGTCCCTGTGCCCTCTAGTGAGTCTGGCTAAAGGTTTATCTATCTTGTTGATTTTCTCAAAGAACCAGTTCCTCGTTTGGTTGATTCTTTGAATAGTTCTTCTTGTTTCCACTTGGTTGATTTCACCCCTGAGTTTGATTATTTCCTGCTGTCTACTCCTCTTGGGTGAATTTGCTTCCTTTTTTTCTAGAACTTTTAGGTGTTTTGTCAAGCTGCTAGTGTGTGCTCTCTCTAGTTTCTTTTTGGAGGCACTCAGAGCTATGAGTTTCCCTCTTAGAAATGTTTTCATAGTGTCCCATAAGGTTGGGTGTGTTGTAGCTTCATTTTCATTAAACTCTAAAAAGTCTTTAATTTCTTTCTTTATTCCTTCCTTGACCAAGGTAACATTGAGAAGAGTGTTGTTTAGTTTCCATGTGAATGTTGGCTTTCCATTATTTATGTTGTTCTTGAAGATCAGTCTTTGTCCATGGTGGTCTGATAGGATGCATGGGACAATTTCAATATTTTTGTATATGTTGAGGCCTGTTTTGTGACCAATTATATGGCCAATTTTGGAGAAGGTCCCCTGAGGTGCTGAGAACAAGGTATATCCTTTTGTTTTAGGATAAAATGTCCTGTAGATATCTGTTAAGTCCATTTGTTTCATAACTTCTGTTAGTTTCACTGTGTCCCTGTTTAGTTTCTGTTTCCATGATCTGTCCATTGGTGAAAGTGGTGTGTTGAAGTCTCCCACTATTATTGTCTGAGGTTCAATATGTGCTTTGAGCTTTACTAAAGTTTCTTTAATGAATGTGGCTGCTCTTGCATTTGGAGCATAGATATTCAGAATTGAGAGTTCCTCTTGGAGGATTTTACCTTTGATGAGTATTAAGTGTCCCTCCTTGTCTTTTTTGATAACTTTGGGTTGGAAGTCAATTTTATTCGATATTAGAATGGCTACTCCAGCTTGTTTCTTTAGACCCGTTGCTTGGAAAATTGTTTTCCAGCCTTTCACTCTAAGGTAGTGTCTGTCTTTTTCCCTGAGATGGGTTTCCTGTAAGCAGCAGAATGTTGGGTCCTCTTTATGTAGCCAGTCTGTTAGTCTATGTCTTTTTATGGGGTAATTGAGTCCATTGATATTAAGAGATATTAAGGAAAACTAATTGTTGCTTCCTATCCTTTGAAGGGCTGGATTCATGGAAAGATAATGTGTGAACTTGGTTTTGTCATGGAATACTTTGGTTTCTCCATCTATGGTAATTGAGAGTTTGGCTGGGTATAGTAGCCTGGGCTGGCATTTGTGTTCTCTTAGGGTCTGTATAACATCTTTCCAGGATCTTCTGGCTTTCATAGTCTCTGGTGAAAAGTCTGGTGTAATTCTGATAGGCCTGTCTTTATATGTTACTTGACCTTTTTCCCTTACTGCTTTTAATATTCTGTCTTTATTTGGATTTCTATAGGCTTCTTGTATGTTCATTGGCATGTTTTGAGTTAGGATCTTTTTGCGTTTTGTATTTTCTTTGATTGTTGTGCCAATGTTCTTTATGTAATCTTCTGCACCTGAGATTCTCTCTTCCATCTCTTGTATTCTGTTGCTGATGCTTGCATCTATAGTTCCAGATTTCTTTCCTAGGTTTTCTATCTCCAGCGTTCCCTCACTTTGGGTTTTCTTTATTGTGTTTACTTCCCTTTTTAGGTCTTGGATGGTTTTATTCAATTCCATCACCTGTTTGGTCATGTTTTCTTGAAACACTTTAAGGGATTTTTGTGCTTCCTCTTTAAGGTCTTCTACCTGTTTAGCAGTTTTCTCCTGTATTTCTTTAAGTGAGTTATTAAAGTCCTTCTTGATGTCCTCTAACATCATCATGAGATATGCTTTTAAATCCAGGTCTAGTTTTTCGGGTGTGTTGGGGTGCCCAGGACTGGGGGGGGGGGGGTGCTGCGTTCTGATGATGGTGAGTGGTCTTGGTTTCTGTTAGTAAGATTCTTATGTTTACCTTTCACTATCTGGTAATCTCTGGAGTTAATTGTTGTAGTTGTCTCTGGTTAGATCTTGTTCCTCAGGTGTTTATGTTAGCCTCTATCAGCAGACCTGGGAGACTAGCTCTCTCCTGAGTTTCAGTGTTCAGAGTACTCTCTGCAGGTAGGCTCTCCCCTTGCAAGGAAGGTGCCCAGATATCTGGTGTTCGAACCTGCCTCCTGGCAGAAGTTGTGATCCACTCACAGAGGTCTTAAGATCCTGTGGAGTGTCCTGTGTATACCTTAAGGGTATCTGCAGACTCCATGCTCAAAGTACCCCTGTGCTGGCATGGACCGGAAGGGACTTGTGCCTCTGATCAGGCTGGGTTTTCTGTTTCCCTAATTAATGCAGTCTCAGGTCCCACGAGATTGGATTGGAGCAGATGCTGTGTTCCACTCACCAGAGGTCTTAAGATTCAGTGGTGGGTCTGTGGTTAGCTGGCGGGTGTCAGCCGACTCTGTGCCCTAGCTACCCTGATGCTCCACTAGTGAGTATTATCTATTTAATGTTTACTTCTGTGTCCATTCAGATTATTTTCTTATGCTTGTGTTTAAAAGAAATTCCCCATTTCATGAGATTATATTTTTCCCTGTGTTGTTGTTGTTGAGTTTTTTGTTTTGTTTTGTTTTTGTTTGTTTGTTTGTTTTGGTTTTTCGAGACAGGGTTTCTCTGTATAGCCCTGGCTGTCCTGGAACTCACTTTGTAGACCAGGCTGGCCTCTAAATCAGAAATCTGCCTGCCTCTGTCTCCCAAGTGCTGGGATTAAAGGCATGTGCCACCACCGCTCGGCTCTTCCTGTGTGTTTTAAGTAGTTCCTGCATATTTTCTGCAACCTAAACTTCCATTAGCTTTGTCTAGTGTGTATTTCACTCAGACCACACACTGCTAAATTATTCTCATTTTAGTTTTATGTTGTTAGTATAATAAAGTACTACAAATATGGCATCTTAATGGGATACTCATTTGTTATTTCATAGTTTGGGAGGGAAGGGACCCTCTACATCATCTACAGGTTGGATGGTGTAGGCTCAGCTTGTTCCTTTCTGGAGGCTCAGGGGTTAATCCACTTTCTGTTCATTCAGGTCACAGGCAGATTGGATCCCATGAGCTGTAAGTCAGAGGTTTCTGTATCCTTTCTTTCAGTGGAGGTCATTCACAAATCCCAGAATTAACTGAACATCCTATTTTGTGGTTCTCTTCTTCCATCTTCAAAGTCAGTAACAATGGCTCAAATGCTCTTCATACTGTAAATCTCTTTGCAGTCCCTTCCTGACCCATCTCTCTCCTGCTTTCATCCTGACAAAGTGGTTCCAGGTGCTTCAATGATGTCTAGCCACAAAGTATGTTTTCTTTTCTTTTTTTTTAATAACATAAAAATATTTATTGGGATTTTTCTTTATTAATTGGTTTATTTATTTACATTGCAAATGTTGTTTCTCTTCTCAGTCTCCCCTCTGCAACACTCCCATTTTATCCCCCTTCCTTTTGTAAGAGGGTGCTCCCCCGCCTACCCACCCACCCACTCCCACCTCACCCCTCTAGCATCCCCCTATGTTGCCACAACGAGCCTCCAGAGGACCAAGGGCCTCCCTTCTCATTGGTGCCAGATAAGGCACCCTCTGTTATATATGCATCTGGAGCCATGGGTCACTCCATGTGTACTCTTTGTTTGGTGGATTAGTTCCTGAGAGCTCTGTGGGGTCTGGTTGGTTGATATTATTGTTCTTCCTACAGGGTTTCGATCCCCTTCAGCCCCTTCAGTTCTTTTCCCTAACACTTCCATTGGGGTCCCCAGGCTCAGTCCAATGGTTGGCTGAGTATCTGCATCTGTCTTAGTGAAATGCTGGTGGAGCTTCTCAGACAAGTGTTGGGGTTTGGTGTCTGCAGATGGGATGGATCCCAAGGAGCAGAGACTGAAGGAAAGTCCATCCAGAGTATGTTTTCTCTTGTTCATTCTCTCTCTCATTCTCCTCTCCTCCTTAACCTCTGCAGGCTCCTAGAAATATATCTCCCTTCCTGTTTCAAGTAAGAAAAACTAATATACATGGACAATTCTGATTGATTATGAAACAAATTACTAAAATTTAATGCTTTCAGAAAACTTATGGGCATCTGAGATTTTTATCTCTGCAGCAGCAGTGACACACATTTTTCTGTGAACTATCAAGATCATAAGTGAATAAGAATATGCCTAGTAAAACTTATGATTTTTGTTGTTGTTTTTTTTTTTTCCAAGACAGAGTTTCTCTGTGTAGCCCTGGCAGTGCTGGGCAGTGGTGGCACATGCCTTTAATCCCAGCACTTGGAAGGCAGAGGAAAATTTATGATTTTCATGTAAACTTTTTTTTCAGTTTATGCTTATTTGTAGGTGCTGCATAGTTTTTAATATAAGCCATAACTGTAAAGGAAACTAGTTTTTATTGTGTTACCTCATTGACTCTTGTATTTAATCTTGATATCTTATTTAGCAAGACATATAGTCTTACTTAATACATTTTTTTCATTTTTTGCATTCCAATGTTTAAACCAATTATATTCTTTTTGTGTCTTATTACATTAGCAACATACACCTCTCACGGCTTGTGGAAGAGGCAAGTTAAAACGTGTAGTAGTAACTAAAGCTCAGTTTAATGTCCAGGCTTTGAAATACAGAACATAGCAGAGGGGAAGTGATTTCCCCTCCCTGACATGGGCAAGGAAGCCAAGTATTAGTTTACTCTTTGCTATCAAACACCTCTGTGATCTGATCTTAAATTATTTGACCTTATGAAATCTTCTTAGTAATGTGGTCCAAAAGTTTTGAGAAAATATGAACTAAAACTGTTGAGGTTTGGTCTGTTGCTATGTTTATAATGCTAAATTCTGTTCTAGACCTACAAGTGAATTCTCACATTTATCAGCTAATTTTGTGCAACCTTGTTCCTTAATTTAAAACTATTGGTTAAATTAAAATGTATATGGCCAGTTACTAGAGGGATTTGAGGTAGGTGGATTTTGGGTTACCTGCTTGTGGGCAGAGAAGAAAGGAGAAGAGAATGAGGAGAGAGTAGACGTGCTATGAGAGGAGAGGTACCATGAACACGTACGTGGCCAGGAGAAACGGCAAGTATTTGGGGGTACACTGCAGGGGAGGTAGCTAGGCCAGCAGTTAGAAAAGTAGATTAGGAGTGAGCACCCTAGTAATTGTCAAAGCCAAAGAAAATAACCATAGTCTGAGTCTCATTCATTTTTAAGCTAGTTGAGGATAAATTTTAATTGGTTCTACTATAAAAATCATGCTAGTTATGATAAATGGTATAACTACAACAGTAAAATAACTGATGGATAGTTTTGAAAACTAAATTTTCACTACAGAAATGGGCTCAACACCAAAGCAAACTGTCCAATGGGTATCCCTTATAGCACAGGGTTAGACTAGACTTTGTCTCTTCATTCATAAAGAGTGTGTTCAACTGTACATGCTGAAGCTGGTTATTCTGAATGCCCTGGGGATTCCCTTGTCAGAAAAGCAAGAGTGCCAGAGTGAGCATCAGTGGACATCATTGGTATTTACTCAAACCTTTCCTAACTCTGCTTTCCCATGGAAGTCTATAAGGTCAGAAGGAGCCTGTGATGGTTCATACTGTCCTGGTTGATAAAGGATAACAGGCTAATCACAAGGCTACATTTGGGCCTTTGATGAGATGGCTCTGTTTAGGAACTGGTTGTGAATGAAAACAAGCTGTATCTTGTCCTTGGAAAAACTGCCAGATGTACATCTAAGGAGGGCTATCACAGTTGGAAAGCTTTTGCTAAAACCATTAATCTGAATCCATTCTGTGAATCACAGAGAAAATTATTTTCAGAAAGAAAAAAATAGATGAGAATTGGTGACAATCTTAATGATTTCTGTATGTGTTGAAGCTTTGAAAGTACCCAGGGTGACCATGATAGTGTTCCTGATAATGTCTGAATGGGTGGGATAAAATATTTCTGAGAGGATGACTATCATGCTTTGAATTTAAATGGTTCCCCAAAGGCTTGAAAGCTTGGTCCACAGCTGGTCCTGTAGTTTTGAGAGTCTGTGGGACCTTTTGGACATGGATCCAGCTGGCAGATGTAAAGCCATAGCAGTCAGAGTTGATTTCCCTGCTTCCCAACCAGCTGAAATATAAACAAACCAGATAACAGCTTCCACTGCTATGGATCTATTGCCACCATGCCTTCTTATCCTGATAAACTGGACCCCTCAAGCCACACCAGAATAAATCCTTTCTTCCATTATTTGCTTCATGTCAAATAATCATAGGGATGAGAAAAATACCTCACAGGATCACAGCTCCTGAATTCGCCTCAGGCAGCCTAGAGAATCAGAGAGGTAGAGTCACACTGTGTTTGAGATTCCCTGAATATTTCCTAGGCAAATAAATAATATGGATAAGATTGAATTCCTTTTGTCTCTTTTAGACAGAGTCTCCCCCATCACAGGCTGACCTTGAACTCACTTGTGTAGCATAAGGCCAGCCCTGGGCTTCCACCGTGGTGTTGAAATTACAAGCATTACACCCCTATAGTGATTTTACCATCTTCTGTTGGATGGTCTCCCAGTGATGTCCTGGTGTGTTGGTCAATAGTGATTGGACAGGTATGACTTGCACAAGTAGCCCACCTGTGTTTTTACTTTTCTTCCAACACTGATGTGTTTGCAACACCCATTGGCTAACAGAACCCCCATTTCACCAATTCCAATGTCTCTTTCCCTAATATTTCTATCACCTCTGAGGAGCTGTCAGTTAGTAAAGTGCACAGATCTTGACAAATCTATGACTTTATTTCCTTTTTTCTTACCTTTACTGTTATTTTGTGTCTACCACAATGTGGACATTATAAATAGAAGATCTGAATCTAACTTCCAAATTTGTCTCAAATAAGAATGGTACAGGGATTCATGCTCTTTGATGTGTTAGAGAGCTGACCAGGTCTACTTGGCTCAGACTCTTTACGACATAAGGTTCCATTTCTGAGAAGGCTTGGAAGCAATATCTACAGTGTGCCAAGATTTATCTCTTCCCTCAAATAAAAGTGACTCCAAAAGAGAAACACAAAAGCCAGGTTCTGGAGCTCTGGTGATGTAGTAAGACGTAATGGAGCTTTGGTGATGTGATAAGACGTAATAGAACAGATGATAACTAATAGCCCTGATGATCTGTAGTGCATAACACGCGTCTCTGTGTTTAATGAGCTACTTATTTATGGTCTACTTCTCTTTCCTATTAAGATATTAAGTGGGTTGTAATTATTATGGAAAAGTTCACTTGCCTGAGCAAGGAAGAGTTCTTTAAAGTGAAAGATGTATGAAAATTTTAAAAGTGGGAAGAGAGTTAGTTGTCATTGGATTACCCCACAAGATAGAAAAGGGTCAAGGTGCCTGGTGAACCCAACTCTCCTGTTACAAATACTGCTATGTTTGTCTGACTGTGAAGTGTCTGGGTTTGTCCTACACACAATTAAACTGAATTAAAAGCATGGGATTCTATGATTTCCTGGTATATGTGAAATAGGAAGACATAGGAGACAAACAAGGAAGTTAGTTAAATAGTTTAATTAGAGCCGTTTTACAATTCTAAAATTAACAAGCAGACTTGTAATAAAAGATCTTCAATGTTCACAGAATGACCTCGCTTCCATTCTGAACCTGTCTTTTTTTAATTGTAAAGATTAGAATTACATTTAAAAGGACTCAAAATGAAAAAAAAAAGAAAAAAGAAAAACATAAAATGAATCAATGTACATGGTCACCCATGTCTTATGATGCAACCAATGAAATCTCTGAATGGATATTGCTTCAGCTTGGATATCAAAAGATGGCCTGTCAAGGCGTCCTTAACCAATGACTGATCACAGGTGGCCAAAAGAAAGAGGAAAACCCAAGACTACTGTCACATTGGCGATGGTTCCAACTGTCGGTGGATGACACTGACTCCAGAAATATGAATGAGCCCACAGCTTTGTTACTACGGATGTAATTATCACGAAAGTTCTCCTGTGTGGATCAACTTGTTTCTGAGGGCTTTCTTTGTTCATTTAAACTTGCATAATAAACATGCAATGAATTAGTTCTTTTGAAAGTTGTGTTTTTGCAGTCTTTTTTTTTCATACAAAGATTTCATAAGTTGCCATGTAGCATCAGAGTCTTTACCAAAGTGGGGAGGGTAAATGTGACGTAGCTGGATGACAAGAGCCTCCTTCTGTCCTGAGACACACCACCCTTCTTTTGAAAATAGCACAGATAGCTTTTCTTACCCTCCTCCACCAAAGAAAAGAATAAAAGGGGAGAAAAAAGAAAGAAACCAAAATCACAAAACCATTTTATCTAAGAAAACAAGGTTGATGTAAAGAAAATAAAGGTGTTTGTCATGCACATTATCTTCTGCATAGCTCAACCCACTTATAGTAAGGCACTATTTCCCTTTGCATGGCAACCTGTTAAGTGCTACAGTGCTCTATGACCCTCAGACACTTCCTTCTGGGATGGCAAAATAAAGAGCCTGGGTGAGTGTGACTGCCGTGCTTGGCTGCACAGGTCTGGCAGCTTGTGGAGACTCCATGACCCCTCAGGGGAAGCTGTCCATGGGTGGTATGGTAGAGTATCCATGATAAATTCCTTTCCAGAGTTCCTGGTTAGTCTGAATGCTTATTTGGATTGTTCTTCGGTCTTTGTTTCTCAATGAAGATAGATGAGGTGGGGGGAGAACAGTCAGGTCCTCTGAGACTGAGCATCCATGCATCAGCACAGGATGCTGGTTATTGGAAAATATGAGCAGGTGTTTCCAAGGGGGGGGGGAGGGAGGAAGGGAGAGAGAGAGAGAGAGAGAGAGAGAGAGAGAGAGAGAGAGAGAGAGAGAGATTGCTTTTGGTTTTCAGAGACAATCGAGGTATGATGTTAATTTAACTGATCTTCATACTGTTTCCGGAAACAATCTCCTGCTGGGAAAAATTCCCAACACCTCTCTTGGTACATCTTCCAGACATAAGATTCCTGTAAAACAGAATGTCTTTAGCTTGACCAATATATGCAATATATGATAACAACATATTTTTAAGTCTCTAAGGTTTACATTTATTATGATTTTTAATTTTATCCAAGTTCAAAGTATTATCCATTTGTAGTGAGTAAACTAGAAGGGGAATTTCAAATTTTCCTTAAAACCATAGACATTGAATGTTTTTTTCCCAATTATAATTTTGTAAGTGGAAGTTCATTTGAAAATATAAGCCACACAATAGCCATAATCTTTAAAGAAGAAAAAAGATTGAATTCACAAGGAAATTTAGTATTTTTAGTTAAAAGCTTAGTTTTAAATGTGAAATTAAAATTTTGCTATTTCTCTCCAGGTAGCATAATTAGTATCTAAAAGTAATGTTTTTTCTTTTTCAAATCAAATATGTATGTCTGTGTAGTTGTGCACTGGTGAGCACAGGGCTTATGGGGGCCAGAAAAGGAATTGGATCCCTGGAGCTGGTGTCACTGGTGGTTGTGAGCTACCACGTGAGTGCTGGGAAACACTAAGTCACCTCTCCAGCCCCTGAAAATAAATTCTTCCCCTTAGTGTTGAATATCTACATGTTGCTGTATTATCTACACTCTTTTCCTACACTTTCATCCTGATGATGGTGTATAACTGGCCTTCACCCACCTGTCCTGTGTGTTCTGTTTCATCCTTGTTTATGAGATACATCAGAAAAAACCTACAGAGACAGAGAAAGTGGTCAGCAGTGGACTACATGAAAATACTAGCATAAACAGAAAAGAGGCTGAAATCTGTCTTAATTGCAATGGATTATGAAAATGGAGAAAACACCACAAATTCAATTTCTGGAAACTAATTACAATATACCAGAAAGAAATAAGCATGTTCTCAGAGATGGCCTGTCTAATTTCACACACACTTTTATATCAAAGTTACTTAAAAAAAGAAACCACACACACTGAGTTTAATTATGTGGCTGGGGCTGGCTTGGAACTATGTAAAGTTCCATCCACCTCTGCCTCCCCAGTCCTGGGATTACAGGCAGACTGCCTGCCTCGTGGAGATTAAAGGCGCATACAACCCTGCCTGGCCCTTAGAGGTACATTGTTTTTGGTCAGGCTCAAATCAACACTGACAAATTTTAATTGAATACTGGCTTCATAAGTTCTATTTTCATCAGGTGAATTGAGTATAGTTCAACTACTTTCCTCTCAAACACTTTACTTGACATAACATTGTCCATCTGATATTAAAATTGGATCCAAAACTAAGGATGATATTTTGATAAAGTGTAGTTTGGGTTAGTTCCAAGGAAAGGCCATATTTTTATTTTATATGCATACATAATATACCTATATATATTTAGATACATATGCACATATATACATACATATATACATATGTGTAAAACCCAGTAAAAAACAAACAAAAATCTCGAACTATCCTAACTATTATCATAAACAACAAAACGTTTTAAACTAAATTTTCTGAGGTACCCAGAGAGACATAGTGGTCTTCCAAAAGGGGAGGGGAAATGAGAAAACAGGGATGTGGGATGAGGAAGGATCTGCATGATCTCAGGCTTGCATCAGGAGGGTTCCTACTTAAAATAGGAACATGGCTAGGTCTTTCTTCAAGGCTCTATAGCACCCTATTTCTAGTCTAGATCCTCCATTGCCATTTACATGAAATTAGACAGCTTAGTTATTTAAGTCTACCTACTACTCCAAGGGTTCGAGAGGACCAGTCTTTTCCTCTTGGAGTCCAACTACTGCCCTGCTTCTGGAGTTCATAGGAATGGGAGAGAATTGGCTCAGGGGGGCTGGGGGGAAGCCTATAGGGGCACTCACAGGTAGTTGGCCAGGTTGTGTTCCTGTAAAGTATGGGTTTCAAAGCCATGTGGCACTGTATCAAAATAATCGTTGCCAATCCCACAGATGAAACACTTGGTCTAGAAGACAAGGGGAGATAACAGGATGTCAGAGAAGGCAGAAGATATCATAGAGGGAAAACACAGTTCATTGGGTTGTGTAGCTGCCGCCTCTGAATATAGCCAGTTGCTTCTAGAGGAAGAAGAAATGTTCATACAACTCAGGAAGCTTGGGAAATCTACCAGGAACTTACTAGACACAGGCAACTTGCCAGGCACAGGAAGGTGAGAGTGGTACAGGTTGAGTAGCCTCCTCCCTTAGCTTAAATGAGCAGGAGGAGACTCTCAGGAGCAGTTGTCTATAAGGTGGGGGGTGGGAGCTCTCAGAATGTAGCTGTCCTGAGTCATCACCCAATCTGGTTGGTGGGTCTTTCAGTAATGCAACTGCTGTAGGTCACTCATGCTCTTATGAACAACCCCTCAACCATACTATCTATATCTATATACATTTATATAGATATATATGTGTGTGTGTCCCTCACTTATGCTACTCTAAGCATCCTCCATATCCACAAACCTGTAAATAACCCCTTCTCCATGGCCTTTGCCTATGCTTAGGCCTGAAGAGAATTACAGGACTGTATTCAGCTTCCGATGAATTCAGTAGCCACTGGGAATCCTGGGCATAACTCACAGCAGCCCACAGCCAAGCCACAAGGCATTCACTGGTCCAAGTTAGACTTGAGTGGAATCCCTTCTTTTGGCCTGACATAATTCCCTAACAGGGATAAACAGGCATTTGTTTACATCACCCCAGAAAATGCTAACCAGCACATTGTTGGAAAGAAGCTCAATATCTGACTCCTTCAATGTATGCCAAATATCAACTACTGAGGACTGTGATATGGTCCTTGAGTATAAACATGATATCATAAGTATATCTTGGGGTTTTCTTAAGTGATATGGGTTCTAGCAGGAGGATGGGTCTGTGGTGGCTAATTAGAAATGTCTTTGCTTTTTTTTCTCTCTCTCTCTACATGCACCTACCTAGACTTAGAGATGGATCTGTTCATGATAAACAGCTAAACAGGATTAGCTGCATCCTCAACTGACATTCTAAACTTTCCAGCTATCTAAACAAAGTCTACTACCCAAACAAAAGAGGTACACATTTAGACCAGTCATTAAGGGCTCCATCAGTGATTTGGAAAAGTCCTTCCATGGTCAGGTGCTGGTCTGGGCATGAAACAAACCAATGAGTGTGTCTAGGACTAGGCTAATTTGCATTACCCTCCTCTGGATTTGTCTTTATGCACACTGCCAAGTGGTCTATGCATAGGCCAGAAGGCCTGTACTGTGAGCTAAAGTGAAGGATGCCTTCCTTTGTATGAGGATTTTAGAATTACAGGACTATATTCAGCTTCAAATGAATTCAGTAACCACTGGAGAACCTGGGCATAACTCACAGCAGCCCACAGCCAAGTCACAAATGCCTTACCTCCATGTCTTCCTTGACTTGCTCTTGTTGGTCTCTGAGTTCTCCAAAAGCATCAATGATCAAACCTAGTATTGAAAAGAAAGACTATGTGATCGCCATCAACGATGAGCAATCAGTCATTCAGCTCATAACTCCCTGGATGGATAACTCTTCTCTGAAAAGTGAGAACGTGCAAATCACATGAGAAGACATTCTGAACATGGGAGAAGGCTGACGTCATTCTGGCTGCTTCCTACTAGGGAAGTAACACTCTCTGGGAGCCAAACATAATGTGATAGGGCCGAATGCTTACTGGAAAAGCATTTTAAAATGAAGTGACAGGGTAGGAAAAAAAGCAATCCTAATTAACTTGGCACATACACAAGCTATATTATTACTTACTGCAGGCCAAGAGGAGTAACTGAGATTAGTGGTTGTAAAATTAAAAAAGACACACACAAAAATAAAACATTACTATGTGGTCTGAGAAATATCTCCCAACCTCCTAAGCTGTCTATAATTTTATCAAATATGATGAATGTTTAATAAGTGCAATTGTTAGGGTTTTACCTCATTTCTGTTCTGTGACTTTCTAATTACTTCTTCCAAATGTTTTGACTTTTTTCTTCTTAAAATATTCTTTCTTTTACTTAAGTGTATGTCTAAGAGTACATACATCCGCATATGTGTGAGTACCCACAGAACCCAGAAAAGGATCTGCAGTTACAGAGAGTTGTGAGCTGCCCTATATGGCACCGAGAACTTCATCTTTTGGAAGAACAGTAAGTGCTCTTAATTGCTAAGTCATCTCTCCAGCCCAAACTTTGCCTACTTATAAAGCAATATTGTTTCCTTCCATAAAGACATTGCGGATGGATTATGAGTCCTTTATACTTATCTGTGTACCTTACCAGTATCATCTCATACCTGTGGAATATAAAGGATAATGTCGTGTTTACAGACAGTTAACTTAAGCTGGGATAAATGTGCTGAATAGGAAACAAAAAATGCAAACAGGAGTGACTTTCGGAGGAAAAAAAGATCTTACTGTAAGTGATTCCCTCTGCTCGAAGGCTGCAGCGGAAGATTCTGAATCCAATCTGCTCAGACTGGCCATGGATTTCAACCCCAGTCTGGGCTGCTGCACACTTTGGCCAAGTGACTGAGACTTGCCATAGCTTAGTGAGTTCTCGTGGAAATTGTAAGTGTTGACATAGTCCTTATGATGTCAGCGAAGGGTAACATGAGTTACCAGACATAACTAACACATAGTAGGTACTCACTAATGAAATGTTGCACAGCAACAATATGTTTGTACATGCGGAACTAATCAGGTACCAATGACTGGAGTGGGGATGTGAACTGATGCCCTTGTTTGAAACCTATCCATAACTGTGGAGCTTAGAGAATTGAATAGCCTCAGCCTGAATGGCTCACAGCTCCTCTAAGCTTTCAAAGCTGGTGGGGCTGCAGGACAAGGAGTCAAACCCTGCAGAGATCAAGCAGGCCAAGAAAGTGGCTCAATCTGTTAAGTGTATGCCATGCAAACGTGAGGGCATGAGTTTGATTCCTAGAATTTAAAAAGGTAGAGATGGTAGAGCGAGCCTGTAATCCCAGCACTTGGAGTTTTCTCACAAAAAGGTGGACACAGGTCTTTGTGGCTCAGTGATTAGCCTGCATAATAGAAGAGCCCTAGGCAACAGTGAAAGACCCTCCCCCACCCCCAAAAACCAGAGTAGATGACTCCTGAACTTCTGTCCTTCACATATGCAGGCGTGCATGCACCCCCCCCCATACACACACACAACACACAGCTAATTACCTTAGCTTGGGCTACTTTTAGACCCCTGAATAGCCCATACCTTGACTGCTTTTGAATAGCTAACATTCCATGATTAATAGATTAAAAACCTTTTTAGAACCCATTCACTTAGCAGAACCCTAGCTTTCACTAACCCCAAAGCTAAGAATGTTATCTGAAAACATCCGAGGCCTATAGGAAAGCCTTTTCCATCTTACTGTACCTGCATCTCTGATATCCTCACCAATTTTTTTTAACTTGCCTTGATCCATGACTCCGTTTTTTGTTCTGTAAAACTATAACGCTTTATAAAACGGCTCGAATTTTAGAACAGGAGATTGGGAGGGGCATAAATCTTTGTACCCAGGACGTGATTCCTCAAATTCAGTCCAAAAGGAAACTCTTATTCCCTGTATGGCGAAAGCTGCGAGGTGAGCTTGTTGACATCAGCACATACTTCTCTATTTTTCCTCTAGAGATTTCACAAGGAAGGAATACGAGAAGAAAAGGTTCCATTTGGCCTTGGCAGAAAACATGTCATACTGTTAGCCCACCTTGCATTGTTGGCTTCAGCAGCAGATGGCTCAAGGTACCCAAGAGCCACAGCTGGATGTGCCTTACCTTGTATGATAGCCAGAAGGATGACAATCACGAAGAAGAAGAATGTGATGTCAAAGATGATGCGGTAGATCTCATACTCGTCTCCTGCTGGGTCTTCAATTTCATCACCAATGCCCCCTCCAGCACGAACGCCCACATACATGTGGAACATGTAACACTGGAAGGTAGGAACAGAGACAATTCTAAGGCTTGCCACCCTCCCTGGCACTCCACTAACACGAGTCTTTCTCTCTAAATTCTCATTCTGAATGAGAAGTATCTGTGCTCTGTGTCATCTGTCTGTTTTAATCCTCCTTCGTGTGCTCTGACTGTGGCTCCTGCACTCTCTTAAGCAAAGCTCCACACTGTTCACTCTGTTTGGACCTTCTGTGCCGCTTGGGAAAGACAGAGAAGTGCTTCATTAGCACCTTAGCCCTGAAGCACATGAGGAGATATAGCATTACTATCACGTTATCGTAATATGAGCTATATAAAACTATATTGTCTGGTGATTCCCACAATGGCACAGACATGGAACAAGAAATTAAAAGCCCAGTGGAGTAAAAGATGGAATCTTAGAAACTGAGCTAGATGAAGGAGGACTTACTGACTTCTTCACTTAACGCTAATACAGTGGGATGCAGAAATCTTTCCTACTTAGTGTCTAAGCAAATGAAGAAAGATGGTGTGGAGAGATGAAGAGGAACGAGAAACTCATTCATTAAAACAAAAAGGCCACCCACAACTCCTACAGATGTGAGGCAGGATGCACCAAAAGAGTTTTGCTATCTTTGAAACAGAGCTTGGCTTCAGCAGCACAGGCATTTGAGCTTTTGAGAACTCTGTAATCCCTTATGATCAGGGCCATCCTGTACATTTTAGATTTTAGGAGACTTCCTTTTTTTCTATAATAATGTATAGTCATGTCACTCATAATTTACTTAAATATATTTTTTGTTTTTTTCGAGACAGGGTTTCTCTGTATAGCCCTGGCTGTCCTGGAACTCACTTTGTAGACCAGGCTGGCCTCGAACTCAGAAATCCACCTGTCTCTGCCCCCAAGTTGCTGGGATTAAAGGCGTGTGCCACCACGCCTGGCTAAATATATTTTTACTTAAAATTCAAACTCTATATACAATTAGAGATTTAAAATAAAATATACTTATCAATTAAGTGAAGAATATGCAGAATGAATTAAGGCCTAAAATATATAATGTTTTGGCAACTCGGCACTTGTGTAAACAAGAGCAGGAAGTGTATATATATATATATACACATATATATATACATATATATATATATATATATATACATACACATATATATATATACATATCTTATTTCTCCTTGAATTTTCTTCTCTTTTATTCTTTTCTCATATATTACATCCCCACTGGTTTGCTTTCCCCTCCCTCCCCTTCCCCCAACCTCTACCCTACTACCTCTCTCCTTTAATAAATCTCCCCGCACACCTCCCTCAGAAAAGAGCAGGCCTATCAGGGACATTAACCAAACACAGCATAGCAAGTTACAATAAGAATTCTTAACATCTACTGACTAGCTGCTAATAGTATCTTTATATATAGTATAATAATAATAATAATAATAATAATAATAATAATAATAAATGACTTCTACATTCATACCCTGGCACCTCCTGCAATCCTACCCCTCTATAAACCTCCCCATCTGTAAGTGTTTGCTGTACATCCTCTGAGCCAGGTGGTAGCCTTTCCCATCAAAACCACATCCTTCCAGGACAGAAGTCTGAAGGTCTTCCTTAGCCTGTTCTACACACCCTAACTTATTTAACACCTGCCCCTTACCCCTTCCAGACTGTTTAGCTGCTCCCTCTGCAGTGAAGGAGAAAAGCCTGGCACTTTGTCCACATCTCAGCACTTGGTTCATGTGCCCACAGTCCCATCCCCATGTGATCCTGCCAGGTTGATAATCAATCATGAAATACCATGCTCATAGAGGTACTTTCTCAGCCTAACATACAATAAGCCAAATGTCAAACCCATGATGACATCTGCCCTGAACCCCCCTACTATAAAAACCTATCTAGACCCACCAGCCCTATTCTGGACCCTAGAAAAGGCTCTTTGTGGTAGTGAGGCCAAGAGAGTCCTCTAGAAAGAGTTGGTTTAAGGCTGTAGCACCTAGACTGGTTTAGGTCTATCTGCACACGCTGTCTTCTGGAAGCTCTCGTGTCTAGATTGATAGTGCCATCTACTGAGTCTGTGTCTAGATGTTTTAGAGACAGTCACTTGAAAAAAATAGAACCAGATATCTACCTTTGGGACACTACATTGATTCCTTAAAACTTGGTGGCAAAAATTGTCCACAGTGCCTTTTTGAAGAAAGTATAATTTATTTTCAGTGTATACTTCTGTTTTCTGTCTAAACTCTTTATATACCACATATACTGTTTATTTTTACCAAGGAGAAAATGGTGTCCCATGCTCTGCTCTGAATGTGAGTCTTCATACATAGACCTGAGGCCACGGGGAACAACGATGATGGTCGCAGGTGTCCTGGCTGGTTAATGTTACTGTGACAGGGTATCTTTGGGAGGTCGGAGGGGCTCTCTTAGCCTCAGACTTCCAAGCAGAGCTCATGGTGGCCACACTGGTAAGGTGTGTGAACACCCACTGTTGTCTGGGGCTCAGCAGTCAAATTATCATCCTTTTCCTGAAAATCAGAACCCTTTTTCTCCACATTTCTTATCATAGATTGAGCCTAATTAGGACTAAAGTGGAAGAAGGTGGTTTGGAGACAGAAAACTACACTTCTTTCAGGGAATCTGAAAAAAAAAATGAGAGAAAAAAAAAACCTGGGGAAAGATCAGGAGACAGAGGTGGGGTATGAGAGGGCTTAAAGGAAGTGTGGCAGAGGGAGAGGTGGTACCAGGGAACCAGGAAGCAGGAGCTAGAGACCTTGCTGGAAAGGTGAAGTTGGATACTAATTAACTGAGGTGATGTCCAGTAAGTGCATAAGCAGCTAACCTCCCCCAAGCTGCCTCTTATCTTCATTATCTGAAAGGGGCTGGGGCTGAGGGTCCTCTGGTCCTGCTGAGCTTCCTAGGTCAGGCCTATGCACCCAGGCTCCTCAGCTACCACCATTTTGCCCCCAGCTATAGACTTTTTTTTCCTCACACTCTCTCCTCCTACATTCTCAAAGACGTAGTTCAAATCCTATGAGGACACGGCTAGTATAATTAGATTCTTAGAATGAGAAACATCATGATCTGGGAGGAAAGAAGAAAGACATCCCTGGGTGAGTCCTAGAGTTTGTAAAACTTTGGCTGCAGTGCCACCTGCTGGAAGTGACAGAACCCAAAGGTTGAAGTTCCTGCTGATAACTGTTCTCTGCCCACAGAGATAAGCCTGAGCAGCAAAGATTCAGTTTTCTCCTCCTGAAAGGAGGCACCAGACATCCTTCCTCACAGAACACCCAAGCTCTTCACAGTTAAAGACAAGATACAAACCTCATGGCTATATACAGAGAATGCCTACACCATCCAGAGCCACCAGTGGTCTTGCTCATGGCTCTCAGAAGTCCCTCAAACTGATGATGTACAGGCTCTAGCTAAGTCAAGAGCCCACTTACTTATCCTAAAATGAGACTGTGATGCTAAGCATGCTTGTCAACTTGATTTGATAAAGAAGCACCTAAGCGTTTAGTGAGTGCCCATGAGGATGCTTCTGGAGGCAAGTAGGCCATGAGAGCCCTGATAGAAGGAATGGATGGATCTCAGGAGTGAATCTAAACAGTGCTGAGATGTAGAGGGAGGAAGAGGTGGGGCCGTGATGGAGGAATCAGGTCCTGGTGACAGGTGCTCCAAGCCATCTTGCCCTTTAGAACCTACTCCTCTCTGCTTCCTGACCACCAAGAAGCAAACTGGTCTGCTCCACCATACATTCAGTCCACCACCACCACAGTCTAACCTCTGAAACTGTGAGCCATGACACACAATGCGTGCCTTAAAGTTGCCCTGAAGCACTTTGGCAATGGCAAGGCAAAAGTAAAATGGAGATGAATTTCTCTGCCTTCTGTATTCACATCCCATAGTGCTAGACAAGCCCAGCCAGGCAAGGCTGTGGTAGTCCTAAGAAAAATTAAGGAAAACACTAGAAATGCATATGGATATTGAGTGAAAACTGAGTCATCTCAGGAGCTGTGACTACAGATGATCAGTCACACGGTGCCTCATGATATGAGCAACTAACATAACAAACAGACTTTGATACATATGTACAATCTCTTTAAAATTGTAAAAATTCCAATTCCTAGTATGAGGAATGGGCTTATTTCTCCATAGATCCACTGACTGGACTTATTAAAAGCTTTAATATGTTTTAACAATTAAATTTGGGTTTTTTTTGCTCTTCTGGCCTAAATTTCTTTCTTTACAGAAATAGTCGGGCATCTTCTTAAACCTGTGAACTGAATGAATTAAAGTTACTATTCACTGTCTAGCCACACAGTTGACCCTTTGTCTACTGTCTTATTTTTATCATGTTTTAAGATTACTTTTTATTTGTTTATTGTGTGGGAGTGGGGTGCCATGGCATGGATTGGAAGCCAGAGGACACCTTTCAGGCATCTCACCTTCCAGCATGCAGGACCTGGTGACAGAATTCAGATTGGCTGTCAGGCTTGGAGGCAGGTGCCTTCCCCACTGAGCATACTGCAGGCCTTGGCTTATGTCTTTTTAAAGGTGTGATGAGAACTTTATCCATCAGGACAGCATCCCTTCCTTAGCATAGCTAATACATTTTGGCCAGCTTATTGTTTGCCTATAAGACTTGATATATTTTTGTTATTTTCAAAAATAATAATTTTTGATGTTCACAAGTTTCTATGTTTTATATACTATTCAGAAAGTCCTGTTTGCCATTAAAATTTATTATTTTAAGGACTCAAACCTGTCTTGTTACTGTCTTGAAGAGAAAGATTGGCATTCATTTTTACCACTTTGCTCTCAGAGACTTATACATGGTCAGTAAGACTTATTGGATGTGTTTTTTTTTTTTTTGTATTTTATGATCGTAAAAAGCAACATTATCATAGCTTAATTTCTTTAAGTATTTGTATGTACTTCAAGGTACTCTATTCTATTCCCAAGGAGGTGCAAAAATACCTAATTTACTATTCACCAGAGAATCATCCAGGAAATTCCTTTTTTTAGAGAAAATTCTAGAGAAATCTCATCCTATCAGTCCCCTTGACACTCACACACAACCCTGCCCTTGTAGGTATTCCAACATGTGAAGGGCTCACGAAAAGTTCTTGCTCTCTCCAGATAGCAATAGTTCCTTTGGCTTAATTTTCCCCTCCCAAACCTAAGTGCTCATGGAAAGTAATTTTTGTGATTTGCATATGAAGTATTCCCTGATAGAGTCATTGTCTGAACACCTAGTCTCCAGTGGGTAGCACAGTTGCAGACGTTATGGAACCTTCAGTAGGCAGCACCTTGCTGGAAGAAAGATGTCACTTGAGAGGGGTTGTGAAGTCATATTGTCTAACTCTGCTTGCTGCTTTGTTTCTTGAGTATGGATGAAGTGTGACCAGTTGGGCTCCTGCTCCTGCCTTCAGGACTTCTCTGCCTGCTGCATGACTTTGCTGACATGATGGACTCTCTCCCTCCAGAATTGTAAACCAGAATAAACCCGAATAAACCTGTCCTGCCCTGCATTGCTTTTGATGGGATATTTTATTCCAGAGACACCCATCAGAGAGGCAAGCTGTACAACAGTGACGACCAACGGTATGAAATCTGGAGCATCTGTTGACTGTCCGAGACCAAAAGGTGACCTCTAAGACAACATACTCAATATAAAAGCCAAGTATCAGCTCTGTTAAGATACATCTTTAGATCTGCGCCGTAACATCAGGGAAAGTCAGTGCGGCAAGCAGAGCAAAGGCCTCGGAACATTCACCTGCTACCCTGGAATGTGTGACTCACAGGCTAACATTTGCCCCAATTCTAACTACGTCTCTCAGGAAGTCTACTAATTACTAAGTCAAACAAACATGGGCGGGAAATCTACAAAAACAGTCCTTTCTGCTCTGCTGAAAGCCACTCAGCCTTCCATTGTGCCAGGCACCTCCTCCTCTCCTGCGCTGGGGATAAGGCAATGCACAGTGCCCATGGATGGTGGGCATGGGGTGGTTTCCTGCCAGCTCAGGAGCTTACCGTCAGCATGTCATCACATTTCATGTCCGGTGTGTCACCATCCTCACTTTTATTGTAGAATTTTCGGAAGAAATTGAATGCCACGACAGTGTACAGGTATACAACAACAGCCAATAAGCCAACAGTTAACACGAGCTGAAAGCAAGATGACATTTAGCAGATATTGGGGGATACAGGATGTATGACTGGTGTAACTGACAACTGGGTGGGAGGGGAGTACTCTATGGACACACCCGGACTTACTGACTATAAGCCAATATGATCCATGCTCTCATTATTCCTCACCTTCTTAGCTCACAAGCAAAGTTTATTTGCACATTGTCTTTATCAGTCTGACAAAGCATTTTATGCTAAGCCTGACGACTTAATTGGCTAACAAGCACACAACACAAACCAAGTAAAGATGAATTCCAATTTAGTTTCACACTCAAATCAAATTGATATGTATTAGAAAGCAGCTTTAATGTTCAGAAAATAGTATATGCTCTCCTGCATTATAAATCATTTTTTTAATTTATGGGGAAGTGTGTGTCTGCTTGTATGTATATGACACCAGGTGGTGTAGTGCCTGAAGTAGTCAGAAAAGAGTGTGGGATCCCATGGAACTGGAGTTAGTCAGTTGTGTACCTAATATGAGTGCCAGGAACTGAACCAGCTCCTACCTTCTGTGCCACCTCTCTAGTTAACTGTGCTAGGAGCTCTGTCATAATCCACTGAGGGGCAAATGAGCAGAGCACACAGGGGTTCTGGCTTTGTGCCTTTGAGTTGCCATGTGCATCACAGCTTTATTCAGACCTGTAGGTGACGTGTGTTGGTGCTTCATGCTGGACTTTTGAAAACAAGGGATTGTGGTAATAGTAAAGGTTGCTGTGAGTCCAGGTTGGAGGGGCACTGATTATTAAATGTACTGGACTAGAAAGACTGTGGATCTAGATAATTAGCACAGAATTGTTACCACCAATTGGACACATGAAGCAGCTGACAAATGAGTAAATATATACATCTGCATGGTCACGGTAACAGAGGTCCAGCCTGAGCAGTTGCTTCCATCAGAATGTCAGTGGGCTATCTGGACCCAGACCAGCTATCCCCTATGTCAGCATGCCCTTGTCAAGTATAAAGTATCATTTAAACCTAGTTCAATTAAAAAAAGTCATGAGGATGTCTTGTTAAATTAAAATGTATTAAAACTGCCAACACCTTCTTGTAAATGCAAGTAATGCACTTGGATTCTGCAACAATTTTTGGCACAGCATAGCATCAGGTGGAGCAAGCACTGTCGCATAAGCAAAACAAGAACGAATGTAGTGTTCAATGTCGATGGGTCTGAGCTGGCTGGTTGATTTGTTCTCAACCTTCACAAAAAAAATCTGACAAGCTATTGTTATTAGTTGTACTGTACCAGAAAAGAATTTGGTCCTGCAAATATTCACTCACCCAAGATCATGCAACTAAACCATCCAGACAACCCCTGAACCTGAGTTATAGGGTCCTGGAACTACTCATAGTTTATAAAAGACATAGACAATCCAGCATGACAATCTTTAAAGCCACACAGTGTCACTGAAGGGCTGCATTGTTTTCAGACGTCTTTCTCATCAGTTTTGCTTCTCTAAGGGAAATAGGATCTTTTACCTGTTTGCCATTATGGGTAACTGAGGACAGGATAGTTCTCAAGGTCTTGAATCCCATCGCGATGTCAAGGAGGTGAGCAGCAAAAAAAAAGTTGTTATAATGTCCAAGAACAGACATGGTCATGTACCAGGCTAGGTAGAGGAAGGACTGTTAGGAGCAAACAGGGAGAAGGCATGTCAGACAACAGAATACACAAAACCCAGCACGAGCCACTGTCATCTCGCTCCATACAACCCCCTGCATGCACCTCCTCTGTCTAAGCTGTAATCCTTTAGTTCTAACTGGCTGGATTCAACCTTTGCACATTTGCCCTTTATTTAGTTTGCTATGAAAGGCTCAGTGCAATTTTTTTCCTTGACACCAACTCTTCTAATTCATCCTTTCACAAACAATGGAAACGATCATCCTATATCCTGACAGCAAGGGCTCGGCTTCAGCTTGGCGCTTGCTATATTGTACCATATAAATTTTGGACTATGGAGGCTGTCCTGTGACCTGATGATCCATGATGAGAGAAGAAGGCATTGAATATCACTCAGGGACAAGACTGCCTCTGTTTGGAGAATCCATGTCTACAGTCAACCTAAGAACCCACAAACAGTGACTCCTTCCTTTTCTCTTTTCCTCTGGTCTTCATTTATCTATACATTGGCATTGTTAAGACCTATTAGTTAGAATCTATCGCAGGATAGTTCCCAAGTAGCTTTATTAAGGTAACATTGCACATTGCATGGACTGAAGTAAATCCCAAGAGCAACTGAGGTATTCTTTGATGTCACTGATACTTGTGAACTTAACTACATATTTGGTACTGCTTGGGGAAGTCTGAATCATAATTGAAGAAATGATTTTTAATTATCTGTGTGTGTGTGTGTGTGTGTGTGTATCTATGTGTAGATATGGGCAATGCAATGATCTTAGAGGTCAGAAGAGGGAATCAGCTACTCTGGCACTGGAGTTAGAGACAGCTGTGAGTGCTGGGAACTAAACCTGGTCTTCTGCAGGTATTCTAAACCGCTGCTGAGCCATCTCTCCAGTGTCCTGAATTATTTGTTTTCTTTACTGTGTATGTGCCCATCTTTGGTAGGGGCAATGAAGATGCAGGATAAAAGCCCGATGGTTGCTTTGCTTTATAGTTTCTTGTACAGATGCTGTTTCTGGATGGCGGTCACTCATAGGAGAGGATTAGTCCTGTTGTTCTGACTCTAATCTTAGAGGAAGAAAAAGGAGGAGGCTGGGGTCATGAAAGAGTTCCTGAGCAACAGGGGACTGAAGCTAGGAAAAGAAAAATGATATCTGTGAAAGCCAAGATTTAGCAGGAAGAGTTTAGAAGTGACACACTTGCCATAGGACAGTAAGGAGTCATCTCATTGTCTAGCAAGAGATGCAAATCCTGAGGGAAAAGGAGACACATGGGAAACACAAGAGGAAGGAGTTGTAAACTACTGATAAACTAGTCATGGCTGTGGTGTTGGTTGACATGGGAGAACCTTGTTAATCTTGAGTGACAGAGAGATGGGCAATGCGTAGCATAGGTGCTGTGAACATTTTGTTTGTTTGTTTGTTTCCTTAAAGTTTTTTTTATTAGATATTTTCTTCATTTACATTTCAAGTGCTACCCCCAAAGCCTCCCCACCCTGCTCCCCAAACCACCCACTCCTGCTTCCTGGACCTGGCAGTCCCCTGTACTGGGGCATATGATTTGCACAAGACCAAGGGGCTCTCTTCCCATTGATAGCCGACTAGGCCATCCTCTGCTACATATGCAACTAGAGACACAGCTCTGGGGGGATACTGGTTAGTTCATATCGTTGTTCCTCCTATAGGGTTGCAGACCCCTTTAGCTCCTTGGGTATTTTCTCTAGCTCCTTTATTAGGGGCCTTGTGTTCCATCCAATAGATAACTGTGAGCATCCACTTCTGTATTTGCCAGGCATTGGCATTGACTCACAGAGAGAACTATGTCAGGGTCCTGTAAGCAAAATCTTGCTGGCATATGCAATAGTGTCTGGGTTTGGTGGTTGTATATGGGATGGATCCCTGGGTGGGGCAGTCTCTGGATGGTCTTTCCTTCCGTCTTAGCTCTGAACTTTGTCTCTGTACTTCTTCCATGGGTATTTTGTTCCCCCATTCTAAGAAGGAACAAAGTATCCACACTTGGGTCTTACTTATTCTTGAGTTTCATATGGTTTGCAAATTGTGTCTTTGGTATTCTAAGTTTCTGGGCTAATTAACCACTTATCATTGAGTGCATATCATATGTGTTCTTTTGTGATTGGGTTACATCACTCAGGATGATATCCTCCAGATGCATCTATTTGCCTAAGAATTTCATGAATTCATTGTTTTAATAGCTGAGTAGTACTCCATTGTGTAAATGTACCACATTTTCTGTATCCGTTCCTCTGTTGAGGGGCATCTGGGTTCTTTCTAGCTTCTGGAGCATTTTTATACTAAAAGTTACTTTTTTGTATGATAAGAAATGCCCCTGGGGATCCCATATTTCATCTGATTACCCGTGTTGCTTTAGAGACTAATCAAACTGCGGAAGGCCCAGCAACATGTGAGAAGTGACTGGCCACCCAGCAACATGTGAGAAGTGACTGGCCGTACAGAAGCCATAAAGTTGCAGGGGACCGTGTGCCTAACAGGTCTCTAAAGATGCTTAAAGGGACTTCTCCAGGCTGCCTTCAGGATTCACTCACATCCAACTTCTCTGGATGACAATGAATTCCACAGAAATGGAAAGATGAAGGTCAGACTCAATTGGACAAAAGAGGATTATACAAGGACTGTGGTATGGAGAGAGACCCCCCACCCCAGCCCCCAGTCAGGATGGGCTGAGTGGGAGATGGCCCACTGAGGCAGGAGTTGGTGACTCCTACTCACTGAGAAGTTTTCCACCAGTCGGTGAACAGTCTATGGCTCTGAAAGCTACTTATGAAATAAGTTCGAAGATATAAAGAGTCCCTTGGATGGCTGGGCAGAAGGGTGGGGATGGAGGGAAAAGAGTTGGCTTGCTGTCACAGACTTAAAGACTGGGAAAATGAAACGTTCACTATAAGAGCCAATGTGAAAATTAAACAGTGAGGTACATAGACAACTTTTGGTAATGGTTGACTATATTCAATCACATTGAAGTATAGACCTGGGCCATATGTTTACTGTCTAAAGGCTTTTGATGAAGATAAATCAAGAAAAAGAACATAATGGTTTAATGCACTTAATTTGAGAGAAAAAGCAAGCACAACTATTTTAAAAAATGTATTAGTTTCTACCACATATATAAAGACATATATTTTATTATGACATTCCCAGAAATACCTTGTTTCTGTTGTTTCTCCAACTATCCCTCTCAGCTCTCCATTACCTGCTCCCTCCTTCCTTCTCCCACTCATCCTTTTCCTGGTAAAACTATTTTTTATATTTTTATTTAGGTGTGTTTTAAATATCTATAAACCTCTGAAGTCTATGGTCCCACTGAAACATAGATGGAAATCAATATAAACTTGTAAGATTTTCTTATATTAATGTATAAGATAGGGTGGTAAAAGTGTCTGTGCCTGGGTCTCTCTCACACACCATTGTCATTAACTACATTGTTATCTGCATAACTTCCTGAATTAACCTCCCTTTATCAGCAAGAACTCCACAGACTTGGGCAATGAGAGCGAAGGAGGCTTACATTGTCTGTGAACACGACTCCAAGTTTCCACATCTGGTACTTCACGTCAATAGAATTCAATCTGGAATGACAGGAGAGAGTGTGGGTATTCACATTAATAGAAGATGTGTGCTTGTGGAGCCTGTGGGCCCACACCTGATGCAGGCAAGGCTACATACCTGCTCACAAGGACAGTGCAGAGCTGAGACCTGCTGTGGAGACACACCCCAGCACTCTGTGGTGCTCTAGAAAGGTCATGGGAAAGAAAACAAAGTGGCACCATCTCTTCTTCAGTAATGTATCAATGAAATGATGAAACTATCATCATTAATTGTGATATGTAGATATGTTGTATATATATGTGGTATGTGGTATATGCATAAATGGTTCATTATCATGGTGTGTGTGTTTGGTATGTGTATAGTGTGTATGTATGTATGTGTATGGTGTGTGTGTGTGTGTATGGTTTATATGGGTATGTGGTGTGTGTGTGTATAGTGTGTATATGTGTGTGGTCTGTGTGTGTATGGTATGTGTATGTGGTATCTGTGTATGTGTGTAGTGTTTATATATGGTGTGTGTGTGTGTGTGTGTGTGTGTGTGGAAGTCAGAGAATATTCTTCCTAAGTTCTCTTCTTCCACTTCCTCAGGTAGTCAGATGCCTCACCCACTGAGCAATCTTAACATCCCATTTTGTTCTTTAAATACAGCCTTTTTTTTTTTCTGTACTATAACCTAAATTTACCTTATTGATGTCTCTTATTCCTGGGAACTTTACAAGGTTCACTAACATGTGTTATAAAAGTTGACTTAGTAAATTTTACTGTACATTTAAAATACAATTTAAAAAGATTTGCTTTGATTTTATGTGCATGGACATTTTGCCTGCGTATATGTCTGTGCACCATATACTGCAGTGCTCAGAGACGTGTGAAGAGGCTTCAGATTCCCTGGAACTGAAGTTAAAGGCAGACGTGGATCACCTCATGTGAGTGCTGGGAACCGATCTGTGTCCTCTACAAGAACCACAAGTACTCCTAACCACTGAACTGTTTTGCCAGCTGCTTATAAAACATTTTTCCTATGTGTTTGTGTAAAGAGAGGGAGGAAGATTGGGAGAGAGGGAGAGAGAGAAAACCAGAGGGGGGGCAGGGAACAGGGCTGAGGAGAGGTGGGAAGAGAGGGACAAGGGAAAGGGGAGGGGAAGGGGTAGGGGGAAGGGTGGACAAAGAGTAAGAGAATAAGAATGTGTGGTCATATGTATAAGTAAGTGTGTGTGTGTGCATGTGCTTTTGTATGTGTATAATATATGTGTGTGCTCACATGTGCATGGGGGTATTCTTTTCATGCCTGTTGGTATAGAGGCCAGAGACTGACTGGTGGTCTGCCTCTATTACTCCCCATCTTACTCTGAGACAGGGTATTTTAGTGAACCTTGCTATTGTGGCTAGACAGGTAAGCCAGCAAGCCCCTGGAACCCACATGTCTCACCTCCCAACACTGGGATTACAGATGTGCTCATCCATGCCTGGCTCTAGGTGTGTGCTTGAGATCTGGACACTGAACAGTGGTCCTCTTGCTTGTGCCTCAAGTGCTTTTACCAGGGAACCATCTCCCTAGCTCTGTGTCCACTCTTTATTGCATTTCAGTAGAAGGGTTTCTGATTCAAATAAAACCTTATGCATACATGCATTTATTTAACAGCTGAAAATTTATAAACAAGAGCACTGTTCCTCCTTTTCTTGATTTCTCTTTGGGCTCATCCCCAGGACCTTGCTGGCCCTGTGAATTCCCTCCCGCTGAGATGCAGGCCTGACCTTGCTTCCTTTGCCAGCTCTCTCCATTTTCCTTCAGACAGGATTCAGTCTTGTCCTGCTTCCCAAAGGACTCTAGATCCTCCTCCTAATCACTTTCAGAGTGTCTCTTAGCTGCTGCTAATGCTGCACCTGCCTTAGAACCTGTCTCTACCCCAGATGTGTGACCTCCCCTTCCCCAGGCACTTCCCCATAAATTAAATGTCTCTCAGCCAATCTGTGTCAAGTGAATCAATCTGAGCTTTGAAACTTTGGAGTTTTACAGATCTGCTCATCCATGTAGCTCTATGTGGGTACTTGAGATCCGAACTCCCATCCTCAGGCTTGTACCAGGAGCTTTTACTAGGGAGCCACCACCCTGGTAAACTTTAGCTTTGAACAGGCATGAGCTTTGAAATATTAGACGTGCACATGTTATAAAAGCCTCCTTCTCCCATTCGCTCCCCCCACCCCCAGAACTTGGCACTGATTTGGGGTTAGACATCACTTCGTCAACCTTAGACATAAGGCCCCAGCACCAGGTTAGCTGGCAGGTGAGGAGATGAGCAGGCACAATGTAGTGTTATAGGGAGCAGTTCTCAAAGGGGCCTCTCTAGATGTAAGATTTCGGTCTAATTACTTTTTTTTAATGATTGCCTTTAAATAGGCCAATCTGAAATTTGAGGTATGAGGACGAGCAGTTTGCTACACACAGCAGGTGAGGGAAGAGTCTGTTCTTGTTGCTCCTTTCTTTGTTTTGTTTTTCCTGGAAGGATGAAGCTTCCTCTCCTCTAGTGCAGGCTTTCCTGCTCTCTTGTCTTTCTCTCTTTCTGGGGTAGAATGTTGCTTTTCTGCCCACACTCGGCTAACCTCGCCTTTCTCTTTCTCTGGGGTAGAATGTTGCTTTTCTGCCCACACTCGGCTAACCTCGCTTCAGGTTCCCACATGCTAAGGCCAAGCACTGAGAGGCCAGGCTATAGTCTTTTCCTTCTTCAGGCAAAACTGTCTTTGTGCTGTTATTAGTTTTACTAACACATGACCCTTCCATAAGCGGACCATCAATATCTGCATAGGCTTCAACATTAATTTTTCCTAAGTAAGAAAGGCGTTAGAAACCAGAAGGAACTTGAAAATCTGCATGAGAGTGGCATTGACTTTCCATAGAAAATTATCTAAACCAAAACAAATTTTCAAAATTCAGGACGTCTGAATTTTACATTGTAGATTCTTGCTCGAAGCTTTTCATTTATGTTATTTCCCATCAACCATACACTTGAGTGTCAGCTTCATCACCACTGTCACTAATAAATAGTTCTTTTTGGAAGTGCCCAATACTTGTCTATAAACAGGTAGTATCCATGCTAGGTGGAGTGGACCCCACCCTCAGGGGTGGCCCTGGCTGACTAGGGCAGCTAATCAAGGCTCTGGCTCCCCTGGAAACAGGCCTTGAATCAAGAAAACCCTATTAATGAGAGAGAGAGAGAGGTGGGCAGTGGGTAGATGAGAGATTGCTTGAGGATTCTAAGATATAAGCTTGTCTACCCTACCCACCCCTAAAAATCCCACAAACATGGAAGCACTCAGCCTTTCTAACCACAGGGAGGAGATGAACCACTTATTTTAATGTGCACTTACCAAGTTGCATGGATGGATAAAGGCTGTAAATATTGGTGAACTATTTACAAATGGATCTTGCCACGATGAAACATTTATTGGCGAGTGAATCGCCGCTATGGTTTTGAGCCTGGGTGGGACAATCATGATGGCATGCACACAGACTCCTGCTAAGCTTTTAAGTCTCCACTTTTGAATGTCAAGACACAAAACATGGAAATCTTTTTCTTGATCTTGTATATTCCCTACTGGGTCTTCATTCAGATTTCATTATCCATACTTAACAATGATAATAACATAGACTTTTCGGCCCTTTGCTGACAGTCACTCTTGAAAATATTTATTATATAAAATGATGAGACATTTTGCCAAAAATTTGTTATACTTATGTGTGCACATGTATGTTGTGTATGTGTGTATGTGTGTATACACCAGAGAACAACTTGTGCAGGAAATTATCTCTTCTCATTGTGGAATTTGGAGATGGAACTCAGATCCTCAGGCTTGGCAGTAAATATCTGTACCTGCTGAGCCATCTCACTAGCTAATCACCAATTTTAAACAAGTACACAGGTCAGCCATGCTGGGCTGGGGATATAGCTCAGTGGGGGAGCATTTGCCTCACAAGTTAAACATGAGGCCCTGAGTTTGATTCCTGTTGCTGCAGTGCAAACAAGCAAAAACAAAACCAAGAAAAGCTAATTTCCCAAGAAAAAGTGACCACAGCACTTCTCTAAAACAAGGAAGTGCCTGGGAAGTAAAATATCATCTAGGTGAAGCAAGTGTGCTGGACTTGCTTGCAGAAATCTAGCTGGTCATGTCTGCTAAGTAGGCAGGAGCACATGCATACACTGGCTCTCCATATCATGGACACAGGTGCCTGAGATAGGACTGGGACGAACTGTCTCGGTCTCAAGGGACCTCAATCCAACTTGTTCATCTTAGTTAACAGCATTGTTTCACAAGAGTGCAATAAATCTTCAGATAAGAGGATAACATGGTGTTTTGGCACACTGATGCTCTTCCATTAAATATGGAACAGAACTCCCCTCCAAAAAAGGATTCCTGCAAAAACATGGTTCTATATTGTGCCTTTGTTTGTGTTCCACTTTAAGGAGGATTTGAGGTTAGAAAGGGCAATTTAAATAAGGAATAGTAGATTTTCTTACTGTTCTTCTCTTGCTGCATGTAAATAACAAGGAAGGAATCTTTAAATGTTGATAGGAGCTACACCTGGAGCGCTCCAGAAGCTAGAGTAGGAAGATAGTGAGATGAAGACCCAGGGAGCTACCAGTCAGTTCCAGGCCTTTCTTAGCTATTATATAATGAATTAAGTCAGCCTGGGTTACATGGCATGACTCTGTCTTAAGGAGAAGTTAATAACAACAACAATGACAATAATACATTAGGAAAATATCCCTCCATTCCAAAGCTCCAAACACCCAGGTCCTGGCTAGTTCTATGTCAACTTGACCCAAGTTAGAATCATCTGAAAGGAGGGAACCTCAAATGAGAAAATGCCTCCATAGTATCTGGCTGAAGGGTATTTTTATAATTAGGGATAGATGTAGTTGAGCCTAGTGCATGGTCGGTGGTACAATCCCTGGGCTGGTGGTCCTGATTTCTATAAGAAAGAAGGCTGAGTAAGTCATGAGGAGTAAACCAGTAAGAAGCATTCCTCCATGGCCTCTACATTAGCTTCTGCCTCCTGCCTCCAGGTTCCTATGCTGTTTTTGGTTCTGCTCCTGACTTCCTTTGATGATGGGCTATGATATGGAAGTGTAAGCCAAATAACCCTTTCCTTCTCAACTTGCCTTTTAGTCATGGTGTTTCATCACTGCAATAGAAACCCTAAAAAACCCAGAAGGATAAATGACAACTTATTTTGTTATTTGCTGTTTTCCTAAGGAAGGGAAGGCAAATTGATGAGATAGTCAGTCCAAAATGTGTTCCCTTGTCCCCATTCCATGTAAGGCAGAAGTGTCACTCACACAGCAGACAAGGAGCTGTCTTTCTTGGGCTTCTTCTTCTCTCTTGCATCGCTGAAATCTAGTGCAGCCTTATCCATGCCCAGTAACTCACTGATTCTGTCTCTCCCATAAAACTCTCCATATTTATCCATTACCTGTGATTGAGGAAGAAGTATGTCATTGATCTTAACTGTTAAGTAGTACCACCTATTCAAGTATGCAAGAGTAGTCTTCTTGCTATATACTTTCTAGATTTTACAGATAGCCCATCTTCTGGAATCATGCTGCTGAAGTTCTAAATAAATCTATAGCACTTTGAATAACTCATCTCTGAGGAGTGAGATGCCCCTCTTAGTAAGGGAGGCACAGGAAAGACTGCTGTGATGTACAAGAACAAGATGATCGGGGAGAGTGGTAGGAGGAAGTGACCACCATTCTTTTACCAGGAATTTTGTCAGAATTCTTGTGACTTTCATGGTCTCTCAGTTCTGTCCTCATATAAGGTGTCTGTCATGATGTACCAGTTGTGTGTTAATATTTTCATCCCATTGTACAGGTTAAGAAACGGAGGAGATAGGTCAGGTGATGAACAGCTATATACAAAGCTAAGTGTAGTAGCATGTGCTTATAATCTCATCACTAGGAAGACTGGAAGGAGTGGACCTATGAGACTCCCTGGCCAGTGAGCTGAGCCTAACTGCTGAGTCTCAGGACCATGGTGCACACCAGATTGGCTTAGTTCTGTGTTCTGTCTGTGTTCTTTGTCATTTTAACCACCATTTGTCTTTAATTAATGCTTTCTTTGATTTAACCAGTTTTGTGTATGTCGAGAGACCATGTCTCAAAATAGGATGCACTGTTCCTGAGAAACAATAGGCAAAGCTGACCTTAGCTTCTAAACCCATCCACACACCTGTGTACCCAAACACACACACACACACACACACAAACACACACACGCATGCACGCAGGTATAAATGAAAGATAAAAGAAAGCTTGATACGTGGGCATGGCTTGCAGCTCAGCATAAATCCCAGCATGTAAAACTCTGTGATGTGCTACTTCCAGGCCTAAATTCAAGTACTCATGTGTAATGGTACTAAAAAATTAGCCAAAGCAAGACTGTAATCTTTCAACAAACCCAAAAGAAGATACCCACAAAAACATAATTCCACCTCTAACAACAAAAAATAACAGGACTTAACAATCACGTTTCCTAATATCTCTTAATATCAATGGACTCAATTCCCCAATAAAAAGACATAGATTAACAGACTGGATACATAAACAGGACCCAGCATTTTACTGCATACAGGAAACACAGCTCAGTGTCAAAGACAAACACTTCCTCAGAGTAAAGGACTAGAAAATAATTTTCCAAGAAAATGGTCCCAAGAAATCAGGTGGAGTAGCCATTCTAATACTGAATAAAATCAACTTTCAACCAAAAGTTATCAAAAAGGATAAGGAAGGAAATTTCATACTGGTCAAAGGAAAAAAAAATCTACCAAGATGAACTCTCAATTCTGAATATCTATGCTCCAAGTACAAGGGCAACCACATTCATAAAAGAAACTACTGGAGCTCAAAGCATACATCGCACCCCACACAATAATAGTGGGACACTTCAATACCCCATTCTCATCAATGGACAGATCATGGAAAAGGAAACTAATCAGAGACACAATAAAACTAACAGAAGTTATGAACCAAATGGATCTAACAGATATTTATAGAACCTTTCACCCTAAAGCAAAAGACCATACCTTCTTCTCAGAACCTCATGATACCTTCTCAAAAATTGATCATATAATTGGTCACAAAACAGGCCTCAACAGATACAAGAAGATTGAAATAATCCCATGCACACTATCAGATCACCATGGACCATGGCTGGTCTTACATTTTAACAAAAACAAAGGAAAACACCCATACACATGGAAGCTGAACAATGCTCTGCTCAATGATAACTTGGTCAAGGAAGAAATAGAGAAAGAAATTAAAGACTTTTTAGAATTCAATGAAAAGGAAGACACATCATACCAAAACTTATGGGACACAATGAAAGCAGACCTAAGAGGAAAACTCATAGCTCTAAGTGCCTCTAAAATGAAACTGAAGAGAGCTTACACTAGCAGCTTGACAGCACACCTAAAAGCTCTAGAAAAAAAGAGAAGCAAATACACCCAAGAGGAGTAGACAGCAGGAAATAATCAAACTCAGCGCTGAAAGCAACCAAATAGAAACAAAAAGAACTATACAAAGAATCAGCCAAACCAGGAGGTGGTTCTTTGAGAAAATCAACAAGCTAGAGAAACCATTAGCCAGACTAACCAGAGGGCAAAGAGACAGTATCCAAATTAATAAAATAATAAATGAAAAGGAAGACATAACAATGGAAACTGTGGAAATTCAGAAAATCATCAGATCCTACTACAAAAACCTATACTCAACAAAATTGGAAAATCTGGATGAAATGGACAATTTTCTAGACACAAACTAGGTGCCAAAGGATCAGGATCAGGCAAACCTTCTAAACAGTCCCATAACCCCAAAAGAAATAGAAGCAGTCATTAATAGTCTCCCGACCAAAAAAAGCTCAGGACCAGATGGGTTTAGTCGAGAATTCTACAATACCATTAAGGAAGACCTAATATCAATACTCTTCAAACTATTCCACAAAATAGAAACAGAGGAACACTAACCAATTCATTCTATGAAGCCACAATTACTCTGATATCTAAACCACACAAAGACCCAACAAAGAAAGAAAACTTCAGACCAATCTCCTTTATGAACATTGATGCAAAAATACCCAATAAAATCTTGCCAAGTGAATCCAAGAATACATCAAAATGATCATTCACCACGATCAAGTAGGCTTCATGAAAGGGATTTAGGGATGATATTCAGAAATCCATCAACGTAATTACTACATAAACAAACTCAAAGAAAAACAACCATATGATTATTTTATTAGATGCTAAGAAAGCATTTCAGAAAATTCAACATCTCTTCATGATAAAAGTCTTGGAAAGATCAGGAATTCAAGACCCCAACCAAACATAGTAAAAGCAATATACAGCAAACCAGTAGCCAACATCAAACTAAATGGAGAGAAACTTGAAGCAATCCCACTAAAATCAGGGACTAGACAAGGCTGCCTACTCTCTCCCTATCTATTCAATATAGTACTAGAAGTTCTAACTAGAGAAATTAGACAACAAAAGGATCAAAGGGATCTCAAATGGGAAAGGAAGAAGTCAAAATATCACTATTTGCAGATGATATGATCATATACTTGTGACCCCAAAAATTACGCCAGAGAAGTTCTAAACCTGATAAACAACTTCAACAAAGTGACTGGATATAAAATTAACTCAAACAAATCAGTAGCCTTCCTATACTCAAAGGATAAACAGGCTGAGAAAGAAATTAGGGAAACTATACCCTTCATAATAGTCACAAATAATTTAAAATACCTTGGTGTGACTCTAACCAAGCAAGTGAAAGATCTGTATAAGAACTTCAAGTCTCTGAAGAAAGAAGTTGAAGAAGATCTCAGAAGATGGAAAGATCCCCCATGCTCATGGGTTGGCAGGGTTAATATATTAAAAATGGCCATCTTACAGAAAGCAATCTACAGATTCAATGCAATCCCCATCAAATTTCCAAATCAATTCTTCATAGAGTTAGAAAGAGCAATTTGAAAATTCATTTGGAATAACAAAAACCCAGGATAGCAAAAACTATTTTCAACAATAAAAGAACTTCTGGGGGAATTGCCATCCCTGACCTCAAGCTGTATTACAGAGCAATAGTGAAAAACAACAAAAACAAAAACAACAACAACAAAAAACAAAACAAAAAACCTGCATGGTATTGGTACAGAGACAGGCAGGAAAATCAATGGAATAGAATTGAAGACCCAGAAATGAACCCACATACATATGGTCCCTTGATCTTTGACAAAGGAGGTAAAACCATCCAATGGAAAAAAGACAGCATTTTTAACAAATGGTTCTGGTAGCCAGCATGTAGAAAAATTCAAAGCAACCCATTCTTATCTCCTTGTACAAAGCTCAAGTCCAAGTGGATCAAGGACCTCCACATAAAACCAGATACAGTGAAACTTATAGAGAAGAAATTGGGGAAGAGCTGCAAACACATGGGCACAGGGGGAATTTTCCTGAACAGAACATCAATGGCTTATGCTCTAGATCAAGAATCGACAAATGGGGACCTCATAAAATTGCAAAGCTTCTGTAAGGAAAAGGACACTGTCAGTAGGACACAAAGGCCAACAACAGATTGGGAAAAGATCTTTACCAATCCTACATTCGATAGAGAGCATATACAACATATACAAAAATCTCAAGAAGTTACACTCTCGAGAATCATATAACCCTATTAAAATGTGGTACAAAGCTAAATAAATAATTTTCAACTGAGGAATATCAAATGGCTGAGGAGCACCTAAAGAAATGTTCACCATCTTTAGTCATCAGGGAAATGCAAATCAAAACAACTCTGAGATCCACCTCAAACCAGTCATGAATGGCTAAGATAAAAAACTCAGGTGACAGCAGATGCTGGTGAGGTTGTAGAAAAAGAGTAACACTCCTCCGTTGCTGGTAGGATTGCAAGCTTGTACAACCACTCTGGAAATCAGTTTGGTGGTTTGTCAGAAAATTGGACATAGTACTACCTGAGGACCCAGAAATACCACTCCTGGGCATATACCCAGAAGATGCTCCAATATGTAATAAGGACACATGCTCATAGCAGCCTTATTTATAATAGCCAGAAGCTGGGAAGAACCCAGATGTCCCTAACAAATGAATACACAAAATATGGTACATTTATACAATGGAGTACTACTCAGCTATTAAAAATGATGAATTCATGAAATTCTTAGGCAAATGAATGGAATAGAAAAAAAAAATCATTCTGAGTGAGTTAACCCAATCACAAAAGAACACACATTGTATGCACTCACTGATAAGAGGATATTAGCCCAAAAGCTCCAAATAACTAAGACACAATTCACAGACCACATGAAGCTCAAAAAGAAGGAAAACCAAAGTGTGGGTGCTTCAGTCCTTCTTAGAAGGAGAACAAAATACTCATAGGAGCAAATATGGAGATAAAGTGTAGAGCAGAGACTAAAGGAAAGGCCATGCAGAGACTGTCCCACCTGGCAATTCATCCCATAAACATCAACAGTCACAATCTCAGACTCTATCCACCACAAAGTATAGACACACACACACACACACACACACACACACACACACACACACACTGTGCTTAATTATACTTCAGTTACATTTAAGCTTTTGGTATATGCACCATCTCTGTATCAGGTGGTAAGAATGGCTCTGTCTCCGTGGCAACCAAGTTTGAAGTATGCTGAACTGATAAAGACACAAAATATCTCTTCCCAGGACAGGTGCACCTGTGCCAGTACACACCAACCTGGCATTCACCAAAAGACATCATGTGAGCTAAGCAGTTCAAAGAATCAGCAGGCTGGTGGGGGGATGGGAGGGTAGTGGAGGGCGGGGTATGCCTGCAATCCCAGTATTCTCAGGAAGCTGAGGGAAGACTACAATGAGTTTAAAGTCAGCTTGGGCTGCCTGGTGAGTATCAGCCTAGTTTGGGCTACAGTTTGAGACCTCTCAAAGATCCATTTAAAAAAAAAAAAAAAGAAGAAGAAGGAACAAAAAAATACAAAAAAAGTGATTCCTGCACAGCAGCCCTCAGAACACAAACACTTTTACATGCAATATTTCATCTAAAATGTACGGGAGCCACATACAGACCCTGTGTGGTAGGGTGAACAGGGGCTGAGCAAAGGCTCTCAACAGCAGAGCTTAGCAGCAGCCAAGGTTGTGGCTAAAGCAAGGCTACCACTGTTCTCCCCACCACTCTCCAGTACGATTAGAATCAGATATATTTTTTAAGGTCTTTAAAGTTATAAGACAGAAAACAAAACAAACGAATGAACGAACAAACAAAGCCCACAACCTACAGCCAACACGGACAACCCAGTTGGTATCAAATTCTTACTGATTCTTGTCACTGTTCCCTAAGGCAGGACAGGACAGGGAAGGGAAGTAAAGTCTGTTGATTTGGGGGCAAAAGAGTGTGGATTTCTTGGATGCTCTTTTAAAAATCTCCATTTGATTCTTTCACTACCTGGAAATAACAACTGAGAGCAATCAGAACACACCTCACAAGCCACACTCTCCATCCAAAACACATCCCAGTAATGTCTGAAGCACCCTTAAAACAAAAAACAAAACCAAAAACACCCCCAAAAACGCTGGGAATGTATTCCCGCTTAGAAATATTACCTTTCTTTTCACAAATTTATCCCAGTAGTTATTGGGAAATGACCTAAAAGATTCAAAAGAAACAAAAGCAGAGAGGTAAGAATGGTATTACTTTTTAAATGATAAATAACATATAATTTGAAATGAACAAAATACTGAAAATGATACACATGCAGATATCCTAGTAGTACAATGACCACACAACTACTCTGTTCATATTTTTCTATACCATAAGTGCACTAAATATCATTTTAAATAATAGCATATAAACATGCAAATAGGAAAATCACATTAAGAGGATATGTGATGATATGTTTACATAGTCATTCTTAAAATTAGAATGTTTAGGAACTGTGGCTTGGGTGGTGGCTGATGTGCAGAGTGCTTGTCTAACATGCTCAAGGCCCTAGGTTCGAGCCCCCCACACCAAAAAAGAACAAATAGGCTAGAGACCTATCTCTGTTTTGCTATGAAGTTAAGAGTCTTATTCCCACTGGAAAACTCGGAGCCTACTAGAAATGGTAACTTTTAAGATTCAGCAACTCCAGGGCTGGGGACATAACAGCAGCAGAGTATTTACAGAGCATGGGCGAGGCCTTGGGATCAATCCTTAGTGTGATTAAAAAAAAGCAAAGAGTAAAAAGGAGTAAGCAAGCTCAGCATATCTGATTCTTATAAGCACTCAAAAATATACTGTCAGCAACTGCTTCCGTAGAAGTTATAAGTTAAGGTGGATTGATATGTGACACAGTGGCTGGTTTGTCTGTCCTTATCTTGACCCCCTACAGACTAAATGATTCCTGGGTTAGTGTATTGTAAAGGGTTTGCGTCTCCTCTTACAAGTGACATCGAATTGTAACATTTGCTAGGTTCATGTGAGGCTGGTTGACGGCGTCCTCTGGAAGTTCGGGCACATTAGCAGTGCAAATTCAGTGTTTGCCTTTGATGCTATACCCCTTTCCTTGATGGATAATTTCTATTTCCTCTGCATCTGGATGAGACTGTGGGTCATGAGCCTAGTGCCAGCACCCCTTGATGTAGTCCCATCAGCACTGTGGAAATGGCCTCCAAACACTTTTTGCTTAGGAGAGCCAGACCAGAGGACAGAAACTGCAGCATCCATTAGGCTTCTCAGAGTTCTTAGTCTTTTGATTTTCTTGGCTGAATATGTAACTGTTATTCACTTGGACTGAACTTTTAACAAACCTTCAGAAGCTCTAGCAGAGAATTTATTTAAACATCTTGAAATCCCTGAGCTCAGAAACGCTTCTCATAACCCCGCACTCACTGTGTGTTGATCACAAGTCTGTCCCACTGGCCTTTGATATCATCTTCTGATGGCTGCTCCGTTATATAAAGCCCGTCAAACTCCAACTTCCGTGCCACTTCCTTCTCTCGCTTAAAAATAACCAAGGGGACCTGCAAGGTGGAAGGAACTGGCATGTGACACTCAGTTAGCTGCAAGGAGGGAGGAATCTGCATGCGACACTCGGCCTGACAGGTCTCAGGACACCATCTTTACAAACATTTCTCCATAAACTTGCAGGCAGGCAAAAACTTGAATAAAAAAAAATCAATCAACTACACTCAGGCAGAAAGAAGCATCTAGACGGTTAGGGGGAAAGCAGCACACATACACATGCATGTTTTAAAGACATGAGGCTTAATGTATGATGAGATTAATGGCAGCATTCTAAATACTAAAAGAGATAGGCAATTACAAAATATTAAATGTATTTAAATATATTATGAACAGATGTGAAGAAAATCTTACATCTCTGAATGAATGTTTTTTAATCTCTTTAATAACAGCATGTATATATTATATGGAGGTAAATTAAAGTTTTAACATTGGTATACTGGCTGGATTTGTGTGTCAACTTGATATAAGCTGGAGTTATCAGAGAAAGAAGCCACCCTTGAGGAAATGCCTCCATGAGATTCAACCACAAGGCATTTTCTCAATTAGTGATCAAGGGTGGGAGGACCATTGTGGTCCCTGGGCTGGTAGTCCTGGGCTCTATAAGAAAGCAAGTTGACCCAGCTAGTAAGTAACATCCCTCCGTGGCCTCTGCATCAGCTCTGCCTCCTGCTTCCTGCCCTGTGTGAGTTCCTGTCCTGACTTCCTTTGGTGATGAACAGCAATGTGGAAGTGTAAGCTGAATAAACCCTTTCCTCCCCAACTTGCTTCTTGGTCACAGTGTTTTGTGCAGGAATAGAAACCCTGACTAAGACAATTGGCAAAATTCTTGGTGAATAAAACAAGATGTCTCTGTCATCTGCTGATGACTCTCTTTTCATGTGGACAGCACCTATGTGAGCACAGGATGTACTGACACCAAGGAAGTATCCAGGAATATTTACTCCATGAGAAGAGGGGGACAAGAGGTAGAAGTCCCTGTATTTCACATACTAGTCTTTTATTCCAAGTCCTGACTTTTCATCTATCTTATGAGACTTAATAGCCAGAGGCACAGGGCAGTGAAATAAAAAATAGATATATTTGTACAGGTGAGGACATCCTGAGCACTCAGAGAGACAATATTACTATCTCAAATTCTACTCACCAAGGCACACTATTACCTCCGATCTACTGGGCAGGGACAAGGGGATAAAAGCAACTTATTTTCTGGATGAAACAGCAGGAAGTGTGTATTTTCTGTCATGGATGTTGAGAGATCTGTACCTAGCAACAGAACACTTGTGCCTGACAAGTATTTAACTGTGAGAGTCTGTGGGTGGTGGGGAAGGTGGCTTACGTTTGTGTGGTCAAGTTGTACTTGAAAAAGTTGGCTGTATAAATAGTTATCAGTAGGCAAAAGCGTACCTGAAATCAATGACTGATCAGTAGAAACTCAGAGAGGTCAGGCTCTCTTGTCCTAGCTTCAGAAATGGAAGCCTATGACCACATTTTACTCTCCTGCCCTTAGCCCATTATTTCCCTTACTCCAACCTGCTTACACCTTCTACCCCAGAGGTGTGGATCCCTAGAGCATCCTAAATAAAATGCCACACTTGGAAATTCCCCCTGAGCACCAGAATCCCTAGAAGTCCACAGTACAGACAGGCACTCTAAACGCACAGATACCTGGGGACTTACTTTCAAGCAGTAGTATCCAATGATGCAAAAGAAGGAGATGATGGTGTGAAGGATGGCTAAGATGCGCAGGGTGGGTTCCATGTAGCCACTGCTCTCCTCCAGGACGTAGTGAACAGCAATGATCCTGTGGGGGCTGCTGTCTAGGCTGATGGTCACTTTAGCAGTATCGCTGTTGGTTCGGGTAGGCAGCTCCTTTCCTTCAACCACAGAAGAAGTGGAGACCTGATTCAAACCATTTAAAATACAGTCAGTTCTCTGCATGCCATGTCATCATAAACAGAAAGAAATGAAAACACGATATCTGCAGACAGTTGGGTATGAAGCCAGTACATAATGGTATCATGGAAAGACTATGAGGAAATTGTAAAGAGACAGCTTTTCCAACAGAAAATACATGTAATAAGTATGTGTCTAAAGTTTATGCTGGGGCTGGGGTTTGCTGAGTGAGAACTTAGTCAGAAAGAGCACTTGCTGTCACACACACAGTTAATCTTTTTTAAGTTCATGCTAATCTGACAAAAAGTTATAAGGATCCCAAATTGTACAGAAAGTACTAGATACTTGTATTCTCAGTTATCCATATAATGTTATGTGAGAAAAGGTCTGTCTCATCCAGGCATCATAAATCATAAATCAAGTAAGAAATTCAACTGAATCGTCCTAGGAACACTGGGGTGAACCCTCTGTAACACTCAACCTTCTCAGTCCTGGCCAGCTGATGTTCCTCCCCCTCACTTGCCAGGAGTGCATGTACCATCTTCTGGGGCATCTGTAGTAGGACTGGGCTTTGGTCTGTCTCTTTGGTTAAGATGCAGTTTAGAACTGGTGTAATAATATGAATCGCAGTTCATAGGGGAATCTATCCATTGGCATCAGTCACTTTTCACATTCAGAACAGTCTTTAACTCACCAAAACATACATACATACCTTGTAGAAGAGCAGGATGAAATTGATGGCGAAGGCAACAAACAAGGCCAGCATTCTCATGTTGTAAAAGTTGCGAGCAAAATAGTTCTGAAGAGAGAAAGAGTTAAGAACAGGTCACTACGTAAGAGATCGGAGATGGGCAAACGTTTTAAACAAAGCATTCATTCATTTACTCCAGACTATACAGATTGAGAGCCTATTGTGGTCTTGGTGCTAGAGACACACAGCAAAGGACAAAGTGAGAGCTAACAATAACCACACCTTTAGATACCACTCAAGAACTCTAAAAGGCATGTTGATTCATAGGTGAGGGTTTAGGGAGTGAGATGGTAATGTGGAATAGGTGGTTAGGAAAGGCTTATGTCAGGAGGTGAGCTGGAGCACAGGCCTGGGGATGGCAAGGGAGCTACCTGAGCCAACACAGGGGAAAGGTGTATTAAAGACATGGATAGTGCCAACGGGGCCCTGAAGTAAGAGTGGGGCTATAGAGAGGGTTAAGCGCATGCGCTGTTCTTGCAGAGGATCTGGGTTCAGTTTCCAGCACACACACAGAAGTTCACACCACCTGTAACTCTAACTTAGGGGGATCTGGTGCCCTCATGTAGCCTCCAGAAGTATTAATAAAGAAAAATGGTGTGTGTGTGTGTGTGTGTGTGTGTGTGTGTGTGTGTGCAGAAGCTGAGTTCTAAAGGCCCCTGATGAAGATTGAGTTGTCCATTACAGTAAACTGATTCAATGATCTCTAAATCCATTTACGGCCCCCAAGACTACACTTTACGGATGTGAAGTCTGTCCTAGCATTTCCTGGATTCAGAATGTGGATGAATGACCTAATCCTTCCTAGAACATATCTTGTCTCTTCTGTAGTGTGAACATAACAATAGAATCAGCCTCTTATACTTGCTACGAGAATTATTGAGAATATACGAGAAATCCATTATTCATTTTACTATGCTACTACTAGTAATATATGATACTTTGTATGCTGCCACTGTTATAATTGCCGTTTTACTCTAGAGTGGATAAGATGTTATTGAAGAAATAAAGAGAACAGGTTAGTAGGCATGGCTACAAAAAGAGGTGATGTTGTCAGCGGGTTGGCTTCCATTGTAGCTGTGGACATGGAACCAGGTAGACCTTTGAGGAACTCTGAAAAAAGAACTGAGGGTTGCTGTTTGTTTGTTTTCTGTTCTATGCTAGAAGTAAGAGAGAAAGGGCTCAAAGATCAGCACTAAGTGACTGGTTAGTATGGCACATTGAATCAGAAGAAGCAAAGTGAAGAGGCTACATTGGAAGCTACTGTTTGTTATAACATGAACTGAGCTTTAGCCTGATAATGCCTAAGCATAGCAATGCCTCTCGCTAATCTCTCTGTGGACTCACCCCCTCTTTGGGGCCTCTGCCCTACAGTGGATGCTGGCTTTACATCTAGATGTACTAGGACTGAATGACAAACTCAAATTGGGCCAATTATATTGGTATTATCTCCTAGAAAGTAACAAAATAGGTCACAGAGACAGAGTTACCTGACCATGGCTTTTGTATGGGACTGTCACAAAAACATGGAAAAGAGAGATCTATGGGCAGGGGGCAAGCATCATGGCCATGATTGGTCTGATGAATGCAAACTGGCAAGCCAATGCCAAAGCTACAAAAAGCTACAAAAAGATGGAGAGAGGTGGAAAAGTTACATAAAATTGGGAAACATAGGAACTGAGAGGCAGAAAAGAAAGGACAGCCTCAGTTGCTTTCCTTAAGCAACTACAGAGACAGGCTCCTCGGGAACCACAGAGCTGCTAGAGGTTACTGAAGAGCCTACCCAACCTCCAAAGCATCTACAAAGAGAGATGCCTGCTGCTATAGCAACCACGGATGCATATCAAATTAACAATTACACAGAGTTATCTCAGAAAACTTTATGTTCAATGGGCTCAAACAATATAGAGAAAACACAAGATTTGGAAATACTCCTATAAAACCTTATGAAGAACTATCTTCTTTTTCTCATTTCATTTTCTTTTACTTGTCTCTAAAGAAAAATTTTAATTATCATCACTGAAAAGCTGACTCATTAGGTTTATACTTGTAAAATATATTTATGTTTTGCTTCTATACATTTATACATATATCTTTTAAACAAAAGGTGAGATGATAGACTCATTTCGTTCTGGGCTGAACTATAAATTCCATGGACCAAGGAGGCTATACCTAGTTTATAGTCAACTATTACAGAGCCTTGAAAATATGCCTGATGGGTTCTAAAGTATTTGTTGGAAGACTATGGGTTCTAAGTATTTGTTGGAATAACTATGTGGTTATTCAGTTGAGGGATGTCAAGACAGTAACATATATAGAGGCCTTGGGGGTATCAGACCATGTGAAGGTGTGTAGAAGCCACAGAGTGTCAGGCAGTATAAATATTGTAGAAGGAGCAGTAGCTTGAGAAAAAGACATTTGCTTTAAAACACAAATACACTGGGTTGTAAAGATGGCTCAACAATTAAGAGCACTGGCTGCCAGTGCAGGGGACCTAGGTTTGGTTCCCAGCACCCACATGATAGTTCATAAATGTCTGTAACTTCAGATCCAGGGTATCAGATGCCCTTTTCTAGCCCCCTCAGGCACTTGCATACACATGGAATACATCAACACATGGAAACATTCACATGTACATATAAAATAAAGATCAACTGTTTCAAAAATCCAAATACACTAAAATGAGTAGATAAACATCTGCTTAGCTCTCAAAGGTCAAACCAGTTGCAAAGAGAAAATACTTAGAAAACATTTTGTCCTAAATGAATATAGACTTTTTTTCTCTTACCATTATTCTCTAAATGATTCATTATATTATACATTTCCACAACATTCATACTGCATTAGAGATTGTAAATAATCTAGACAGGTCAAAACACACAGAAGAATGTGTGCTATTAACACTCAGACATTCTACTCTTTATACATGAGGGGCTTGTGTACTCTCAGATGTGGGTGGTAGGAGGATTCTCTGGGATCAGCTGCTACCCATAGCCAGGGACAACCAATCAATACCAAAAGTCTCACCAGCAGCTTCTGTTGGTAGGCTATGATTTTCTTCCAGAATGCTGACTCAGGGACTTCCGGCTCCCCATAGCGATGTGTATGAAGCTGCCTCAACTTCTGTTTGCTCTTATCATCTTTGGCTTTTTCTTCTTTTTCTCCATCCTCCCCTCTATGAAAGCAAAGGAATCATAAACCATATAGAAGACCTAAAGAACCACACAGCTACTTTGCAAACTACAAAGTGAGCAAATAAATCCCAATAGCCATTTAGAAACTAAGTTCTATGTGTATGTACAGATATGTTCATGTGTAAGCATGTGTGTGCATATACATGTGGGAATCAGAAAACAACCCCGAGGATCCTTCTTCCTCAGGTACTACTCACCGTGATTTGTGAGATAGTCTAGGACTGTTTCACCTATTAGGCTAGGCTGTCTGGACAGCAACTCCTCAGGGTTTGCCCATCTCTACCTCCCCTGTACTGGGATTATAAGAGCAGGCCACCACGTCCAACCTTGTATGTGGGTTATACATTTATGTGGCAAACACTTTAGGAACTGAGCCATCCCTGTAGCTCTCAAACTAAGTTCAACCCCAACAAATCATTGTATTCTGGGGTTTAGATTGAGGAAAAGGATTTCCTGCCCTCACCACAGATGAATAATTCTGTGGAATTTGAATCAAAATGGCATTTTTTTTCAGGCCAGAAAGCTTTCTGTGCCCATATTTGAGCAGATTCTCTTTATTTATGTAGTAAGACATTTGATTCTCCTGTCTCCCCCACCCTCTTTCAACACATCTTGCTTTCTTCTTATTGTGGAAGAAAGGAAGGCCTCACGCATGCCAGGCAAGTGATCCGCCATGAGTTACATCTCAGCCCTTTTTTTTTTTTTTTTTTTAACCATTTAATTGGGACAGGGTTTCAGTAAGTTGCCCAAGTTGGCCTTGAACTTCCTCTGTATAAACCAAGCCATCCTTGAATGTGTAGTCTTCCTACCCCAGCCTCTCAAAGGCCCAGAGGTGATTGTTTTATGTGTGTTATTTGTGGGGGTGGGGTATGCCATTTGTTTGGAGGAAGGGGCAGGGACAAATGTCATTTGTGTGTGGGAGGTGACATGCCTTTATTGTGTATGTGTGGGGAGGCATGCCGTGTGTGGTAGGGTCAGATGTCATATGCGGGGTCAGATGCCATATTACACTAGTGAAGGGCAACATGCAGGAGTTGATTCTCACCTTCTAGGAATTGAACTCAGTGCCTCATGTTTGGTAGCAAGTCCTTTACTTGCTAAACCAGATTGCTGGCCCTTAATTCAAATTTTAACAGTCTCTAACCACTGAGACTTAAAAAATCAATCAAAACGTACTATACGTTTGGGTTTTTTTTTCTTTCACATATAAAGGACATTGATATGCTAATACACTGATACACAGTCACTTAATTTTATTAAGGAAAATACATTCATTTTAATATCAATATAATCTTACTGCTTTATTGATTTCAGATAAAAATGGAATTAGAAGTTTAGTAGTACATTTTTAAGGATTAGAGTTGCTTACTTCTGTTGTGTGTGCACTTGCACATGCGTGGGAGTCAGAGGACAAGCTGAGGTGAGAGTTGGCTATCTTCTTCTACCATGTAGGTCCTGGTACCTGTTCTGAGAACTGGGATAAGACAGGAACCTACACTTTTCAGTTTTTCTTGACCGTTTCTAGCTGGATAAATGAGATTACATATCTTTGGGGTGAGACAAGGGTTTTCTATTCCTGATATAAAGCCATGGTGGAAAAAGATTTGGGCATTTCCCTGGTTTCATGCTCTGCTCCTCATTGCCTACATCTGCATTTATAACCAGGCTCCACAACACCAGGTATGTCCAAGAAGATACACAACGGGGAACATACGCCCATGCACACGTGCATGTGTGTCCATGCATGCATGTGTGTGTGTGTGTTCACTCACACTAGCATTCACACAGTGTAATGGGGCTCAGGAATCTGCACTGTGTGTTTGTGCGTGGGTATGTGGGCACATGTGTGTATGCGCATATATGTTCTCATGTGGGTGATGAGGTAACCTTGGGTGTGGCTCCTTGGGCGTGGCTGCCAGTCTTTCCCTCCTCGGTACTGGGATTACAAATCTGCACCTCACTTCAAGGACTTGGTGTGGACCGTGGGGATCGAACCCGGGTCCTCAAGCTTATGGAGCAAATGCTGCAGTAGCTCACCCACCTCCCCAGCCTGCAATGTTCACTTTTAGCAATCTCTAAAAGACTTCTGTGCATGTGGCCGCAGATGACACTCAGAGAAAAGCCACTCCAGAACACACTAAGCTGAATTTGCCTCATTAGTTTCTTCCCATCTTCAAAAGGACAGACATTCATATATAAGATTTATACATCAGTCTTTTTATAGAGACACTGGGGTCTCTTCTGATAGCGAAAAATCACACATAGGAAATGCCCATGGAAAGAGGAGGAAGACCCTAGGTGAGGGTAATCCAGGTGGCCCTACAGGAGGTGGGGTCCTAGTTTTCACACAGATCTGAGATGGGGTCATGTGACACCTTTGCAAGGAAAGAGTCTCTATCCCAAAGAGCAGGGGCCAGGCCAGGAGGTTCCCAGACATGGAAGAAAGCCTGTGGTGCTACATACTCAGCTTTCTCTGGTTCAGGCTTGGTTTCTTCCTTTTCTCCCTTTTCCTCTTTCGCCTTCTGCTCCTTGAACATTTCAGTAGGAAACAAAAATAAACAAGAATATTTCATTATTATTGCAGGTGCTTGTATATGGTGCAAGTGTTCTTGTCTCTGCAGGAAGGTATGTGCATGCGTGGCCATGCATATGGAGATCAGAGGTCAACCTAAGTCATTGTTCTACAGAAGACTTACATCTTGGCTTTTTAAGACAGGCCTGAGATTTCTAAATTAGACTAGCCTTGCTAGCTAGTGAACTCAGGGGCCTTGCCTGCCTTTGCCTCCCCTGAGCTGAGATTATGAGCCCCTGTGCTATTACATTTGACTTTTTCTTTTGAAAATGTGGGCTCCTTGGATTGAACTCCAGTCCTCATGCTTGCAAAGGGTCATAAATAGATTTCTATTGTTGAGATAAAACCCCACAAGTGAAAGTATCTGTCGAGGAAAGGGTTCCTGTCATACCACAGTTTACAGTCCATCACTGGGGGAAGTCAGGACAGAAACCTGGAGGCAGGAACTGAAGCAGAAGCAGGTACAACATTGCTTCCCAGCTTCATCTTCATGGTTTTCTCGGCCTGCTTTCTTATATAAGCCAAGATTATCTGCCCAGATGAGGCACCACCCACAGTGGGTTGGACCCTCCCACATCAATCATTAATTTAGGGAATGCTTGACACACTTGTCCTCAGGCCAGCCTTATGGTGGACTTTTCTCTCAAATGAGAGTTTCTCTTCTCAAATGATTCCAGCTTGTGCTAATTGGACAAAAAATGGTAACCAGGACAGGAAGCAAGGACTTTAACAGCAGAGATCTTCTCAGCTCTCTAAGCAGGGTGACAAATCACCACTGAGTGCCTTTTGGGAGCTGTGTAGCCACCTGCCAATTCATATTCCAGAGCCCACATAGGAGCCCTTTTGGCTATACTGAGATAGAGGCTCCATGAACATGTGTCCTCCCGTCTCTCACCTTTTATGCACACCTTCCTCTCCAAAAGCAGTGGGTTAAGAACTCTCTAGGCTCCTGTCCATCAGCTTTTCTCATTTCACAAACTACCTTCTTTATCTTATCCACTGGGCCAAATCTTCTTCATCTTTTGAGGGCAATTTAAGTCTTATCTCTTGTTATCACCATCTAGCCACTGGTGTTTGCATGGTATCAGCACATAGACCTCCACCCACCCACGGACAAACCTTTTGGCTCTGACTATCTCATTCCCTCAGTGTTCTCAGACACTTGGAAAAACAAGCATGAGGTTGAGGGGAGAGAAAGATGATACATTTTCACATAACAATTCATATTCGTTCCTTAGGGATCTAGTTTTGCCTTCCAAAGGTATTTTTTTTTCAGAAATTCAAGAGAGAGAGAGAGAGAGAGAGAGAGAGAGAGAGAGAGAGAGAGAGAGAGATGTGTGGTGTGTATAAGAGTAAGAAAGAGGAGGCAGAGCACATGTGTCCAAGCACATGGGGTACTAACAGGGGGAGAGAGGGAGGGGGAGGGGGAGGGGAGGGAGAGGGGGTGAAGGAGGGGGGGGAGGGGGGAGGAGGGCGGAGCCTGATGGCATTACTAATGATGACTTAAAGTACCTGAAACTTTTCTTGTACCTCAGGGACAGGGACAGGGTTGGTCATGAGGTCACTGAGGCCGGCATTTGGGTTGTGAGGAATTAGTTTGTACTGCCCTCCTTCTCTCTTCAGATCCAAGCCGAATATGTCAGAAAGAAGGTCACTCTCCTCTGTCAGTTCCTTCAAGTCTGTCAGGTCTTCAGAGGGCAGGGCTGACTCTAAGGGCTTCCTCTCTCCCTCCTCCTCATCTCCTCGCACCTCATCCTGAGTGGGGTCTGGCATGTTAGCTAGAAGTTCTGCCACTTTGATTTTCTTAGCACCTTCCACTAGGCTGCCCCCCAGCAACAGGCTGGAGACAATGCGGAAGAAGCCCCTGCAGACACTGGCCACGAAGTGCAAGAGGGTGACAAACACACTCCAGTAGGATGAGAAGAAGGCCAAGACCATGTCCTTCACTGTCATCTTCTTCATCCTCTTCATCTGCTTCTTCAGACTCTTCAGGCTGAGCATCCTCACGAGGGTTAGGACATTGTACCTGAGAGCAAACAGGGCTGACTGGATGGTGAGGAGGGAGAAGAAGCCCATCCGTGGGGCCTGCTCCTCTGGCCTCTCCTTCTCACTCTCTTCTTTATTCGCCAACCTCTCATTGAGATCAGACTCTGAGATCTGAGCTGCCAACTGCATCTCAAAGATGGTGTCCTCACAAAAGTTCACAAAGAGCTCCATCTTCTCCTTCTCCCCACCCTCGTTGACCACATCGAATATGAACTGCCTCTTGGACTCCTTAACCTGGGGTTTTTCCCACTGGGTTCGGCTGGATTCACTGATCTCAAAATAGACCCTTTCAATGCGCTTGGCACTGCCCATGATCTCAATGCGACCCAGGAAAGGTTGGAAGTAGTTGAGGACACTCTCTGCCAACTCCAAGAAGGTCTGCAGCCTCGTGTCATTGGGCATGTGCTCTGAGAGGTTGGTCAGCAGAACAGCCACGTTGAAGCCAATGTCCTTGGCAGGCTCATGGAACCTCTTGACAAACTCTTCATAGTCAAGTGTCTCGTTTTCATCTGTCTCTGCACAGGACAGCAGGAACTCAGTCTCTGACTGGGTGTAGTGCTTGTGGCTCTCCATGGCTTTGTGGAAGTCTCTCTTGGAAATGACCCCTTTGCCATCAGGGTCATACTCTTTGAATGTGTCAGAGGATGTTAAGTCCTTCAGCTTCAGAAACATGTCAAAGAACTTGAGGATCATCTCTACATTGTTGGACGACTCCACAAGCATGTCCACCATCTGTTTGCCTATTGTTCCATTCACCACATTACCTGGAGGAAAAGCATTTGTAGATGTTTAAAAAATGAGCACTTTTGACAAAGCTGGTATCTACAATCAATCAATCAATCAATAATCCATCATGCAGAACTGGGATTAAACATGAACCCAAGTCACTGATTTAAATTTCCTTCCAGTCGATGAGGCCTCAAGAACATACGGATAATTATTTCTAATCTAACATCTCAAAAGGTGATTAAAGAAACACTGGAAGAGCCTTGATCACAAAGAATTAGGTTCCACACATAAAATCATATTTCTGGGCCTGTGAGATGGTTTATCAGATAAGGGTACTTCTTGCTGCAACTGACAGCTTGAGTACCCCTCTCATTTCTCCTTTTTTTTACTTCTCCCTTGCTCTCTTTCCCTCCCTCCCTCCATCACTGTTTTAGAACGGAAACCATGATCCTGTATCTCCTCATGGTCCAGAGTTTGGAGTTAGAAATGAAGAGATTATCAATAAGCTTCAGAAAAATGGGGTTATTTTATAAATAGAAATCCCACAGAAGATTGTCTTCCTAGAACATGGAGTTCTATGAACCCCCAAACAGGTAGATAATTGGCAAGATGCCACGGATGTTTCTGTAACATGTTTGTGTAGTAGACACATGTGGTGAAGAGCCTGAGGTAGGCTTTCAGGAACGCCTGAGAGAAATTATCTTAATTAAAATGACTGGTGTTAGAAGACCCATCTTACTTGTGGGTAGGACTATCCTCTGGGCAGAGGGTCCTGGAGAAAAGAGCTGAGCACTAGCAGGCATGTGTTCATTGCAATCTGCTCTCTTGTTGTGGAGGCAACCAACCAGCTACTTCAAGCCCCTTCCACCTTAATTCCTTCCCCAAGATACAATGTGCCACAGAAATAACCATTTCTCCACTAAGCTGCTTTTATCAGGAAATGATATCATAGCAAGAAGAAAAGAAACTAAGACACCCAGCAATGCATGGGAGCTGCTGGACACTGCTTGCTGGTGTGAGGTCTCGCTACATGATGATACCAAATAAGAGCACAAATTTCTCTGAAAAGGATAAAAGAGAACTTGAAAGTAAGTGCACATTTCAGGTCTTACCTTCTAGCATAGACAGCAGCATGACCACCATGTCCTTCTGGAGATCCATAAGTTCTTTTAAGAGCTCAATCTGGCTGGAATCCTAGAAACAATGGATTGCGTTTGAGAGAAGGGGAAGAGAATGTGGCCAGATCACGTCAGTCTCACAGAGAACTTTCTGGTTGAAGATACTAAGCCCCTTAAGGCACTGTAGAACTATAGAATGTCAAATATAAACACATGGCTTACTGAAAATAAATTGTTGATGAAGTAACGAACTTCACTGCTCACTTTGATGTGTGTTTGCTGAAGTACCTGCAAGAACATGTGCCCGACAGGTGTGTAGAAGAATCCAAGTCCTGGGAATCATGCTAAGGCCGGACAAGATTCAGCTGTGCAGATATTGGACACATTTTCACTTGAAAAGGAAACAATTTTTCTTCACTCTGACATTTCTTCTTACTCTTTTTTATATGTATATATTTATAAAGTGTGCACATGTGTGCATGTGGGCATGCTCATATCCCACTGTAAGCATGTAGAGGCCATAGGACAGTTTTCAGGTAGTGGCTCTCTCCTTCCACCATGTGTGTCCTGGGGACCAAAGTTGGTCCCCAGGCTTGGCAGCTAGTGCCTTCATCCTCTTAGACACCTCTCTTCTGACCCTAACACTTGCATTTGTTCTATCATGTGCTGGGCACCCCTTACCAAAGGTGTGTCAGACCATTAGATACCAGCAAGATGCCTTGCATCAGAGAGGGTGCCAGGATGAGATTATTTTTTTTCTATTCATGCATCTTTAATTTGAAATGGGAATTAAAGGTAAGGAAGCAAGAAGTTATTTCTAACAGACTTTGCAAATTTACATCAAAACATGTTCCCTTTTTTATCTTTATAACCACTGTCTTCTCTTTGACTTTCAGAAAGTTGCTTCCCTGGTAGCTTGAATGTCATCTTTGCTTCTGTGTGACCCTGTAAGAACTTCCCCTTTTTCACTTTTGCTTGTGTGTGACCCTGTAAAAACTTCCACTCCTTAACAAATTTATCACAAGTTTCAAATCCCTTTTCAGTATCCATAAGAGGGAAGAAAATCCCCAGTGAACAAAGAACAGAGAATGAGTCGGGAGCCAATGGCTTTCTTCTGCACCTTATGGGTACCTGGAGTTACACGCACATACCCAACACACACACACACACACACACACACACACACACATGTTTTTTTAAAGCATTTACCTTAATTAGCTATATGATATGTTATTTATGAGTTCAATAAAAATAAAGTGATTTTATTACAAAATAAATTAAAATTTTAAAATGAAGTAATTGATATAGATTAAAAGACCCTTAGGGGAGAGATATAAAGAGATAATATCAGATTTAAGGAAGCAAGTATAGTTGGTGGCTCTAGTCCATGTTGTACCTACTCAGTTAAAGGCATTGACTTACCTGAGACAGCTTCATCTGCATGTGTGCAAATACATGAAGGAAGCCCACAACAGCATCCCACAGCCTGCTGTGTGCCAGGCTCTGCTGATTTCCAGTACAAGGGCCCTGCAGCATGAACAGAGAGACAATGATCATTTAGGATCATTTATTGGCCCAAGGAAACTTTAGGGAATAAAGAAATCTTACTCTCTGTTCACACATCTCATTACCAGGTCCTTATCTATGAAGATAGAGGCATAAAATGCAAGAGATATGGTAGGGATAAGGTGCCCTCAACAGTTGGTGTCCAACCTGCAATTACCTAGTTAAGTGTACCTAAAAATGTCTCAGGGATTTTGTCAGTTTGTTTTTGTATGAATACTAACACACTGGGGATACTAATCATTTCTTCTATTTAGAGGAAAAGAGGAGGGTACTGATGGCTTGGTTGTTCAGTCAAATTGATAGTTACTACCTTGTGTAGAAAAAATACATTAAACTAGTGTGGCGGCAAAGACCTGTGGTACCAACAAGAGGGAGGAGTTCAAGGTCGTCTCTGGCTACTTAGTAGCTAGAGACCAGTCTGCAGTCTGCACTCCATGAGACCCTTCCAGAAAACAAAGACAACCACCAACAATAAACATGAAAATATGCTTAAGGAGGAAAAGAACATTTTTTTCTATTCCTAACTAAGTAATGTAGATACAATATTCACAAAGGAAACAACTCTCATGTTTTGTTGTTGAATTATTTCGCAAACAGTGTAGCCACTGACAGTTTTTAAGTTAATATTTATCATTAATCTCATAAATCCTAAATTCAAAGGAACTGAATCTGTTATAATATATACATATATATATATATATATATAATATATACATATATAGTTTTGGAAAGCTATTGGCTGAAAGAGCTCTAGGCTTCAGTCTCCCTTAGAACATAAACCAAGCTACATCATTATAACATGAGCTCAATAGTCAGGGACAAACAAGCAAAGCAACCGCTAATTAGAAGCCTTATTATTCAGCCAATATATATTAATATACATAAAAAGCAGTTCCTTAAATATATACTACATATTAGACACATTATTTAAAATACTCCCAGAAACACAGGATAAAAGTACTCCCACCCTGCCCCCTTGAGGGAGCACTGACTCAATTGCAGGCTGGTTTGGCCTGATTTATAAATAGGTAACTTGTTGAACTCTCAAGTAATTCTTATAAATAAAATTCAGTGATTGTTAAACTCAAATTTTAACTTGGGAGAGGGAAATGGTTCAATGGATAAAAAGGACTGCGTGAGACTGATGAGATTAATTAATCCCTGTGATCTACATTTAAAAGAAAAGCCAGATTCAGAGGGTACATGTGTAATCTTAGTCCTTTTATATGGAGGTAGAGGCAGGATTGTAAGGAGCTTTGCAGGCAAGCTAGACTGGAGTACTTTCCACAGAAATGAAAATAAGAGAGATTGCCTTGCGACAAGGTACAAGACTGTGGTAAAATCTGCCCTCAAAACAATAATCTGTGGCATTTTGTTGCTAGTGAAGTGCATCTGCAACACACTAACACCTGGTGCAGGTATCAGAGAGAAAAGATCCCAAGATTACAGGTGAACAGCAGAAAACCAGCTTGGCCTTTGTTTAGTGACAATTTCCTCTGGGACATATTTAAGGTTCTAAATTGGAGTAAGAGTTTTGCATCACACTGGGCTAACTAGGACTTGTGGAGCAGTCCTGAAAACGCAACAGTGGCAAGCCTAAGGCTGAACATGCACTATAACCTTACCAAATGAATAGTGTAGCAACCCATTATTTTGGACTAAAACCTGCTGGAAATCAAAATTGAGCCATTCGTGATAAGCTTCCAGGTTACAAAGTCAAAAGTGAAGCTGTTACCCTGACCTTCAAATCAGCTGAAAAGAAAATGGCTTTAATTCTGAGATCTTGTCCCCTTGGGAAGACCAGGAAAGTGCTTCCTCATCAGGATCCTGACACAAAAATCAAACCTAAGTCTGACCCTTTATCCTGATGCTGGTCGGTTACTCTTTGTAGATCATTTTGACTCCCTGGTCCTGAAGACAGGGAGAGTGACTAGCCTGCAATCTTCAGCTTCTTTGGTTCTTTCTTCCAGCTCATTGATGGACTTCTTTTATTTTACCAAATGAAGTGCTGTCCCATTCCAGAATTGGGAAATAATGCTAACTATGACAGGAAATGATATTATGTGATTTCACCCACGTAAATCCTTCAAAGCTAAAAGGATGTAGTGTACATTCAAGAACCTGCTCCCCCTTAGGCTGCTTATGTCTGGGAGCTGTTAGCAAATCTAAACACAGGCTCTTAGATGCTACCTTTTAATTATTCCTGTGCAACTTCAACCTCACTGTCTCTGAACTACTATAAACTACGTGTTAACAACCCAGTTTCTCATCTCTTTCCTTCCTTTCATAATTATTGAGTGTTCAACAGTTACTACAGGACCTAGAAATGTAGCATTACACAAACTACTCCTCTAGAGCCTCTCTAATGACCACAGTTTCACTGTGTCTAGTTGTATACACCAACCTCATATTTAGTGTAGATATTGGTAAAGAGAAGGCAAAGAATGAACTGAAGGGCTGGGGAGATAGGTGAGAGGCCCAGCATGCACAGGGCAGCTCACAACGGCCTGGAATTTTAGCTCCAGGATATCTGACACTCTCTTCTGACTTCTCTGGGCACCCACACATACAAAAAATAAATACATGAATAATATATATATATATATATATATATACACATATATACATATACACACACATATATACATACATATATATGTACATACATATATAATTAATTTTTAATTCAATAGGAATGTGGAGTATATTTTAGGTGCAATACATTTTCTATGAATTCAATAACTGATTAAATTCTATCTCTGTCTAGCTATCTATCTATCTATCTAGCTATCTATCTATCATCTATCTATCTATCAACTATCTACCTTACATCTATCTGTAAGTACTGGAGATTGAACCTAGAGCTAGGCATGTGCTTTCCTTCTGACCTATATCTGCCCTTTTTACTTTTTATTTTGCGACAGGATCTACTAACTTGGCCATGTTGCTGAGGTTAGAACTCACTCTGCAGCCTAGACAGGCATTGGATTTAAGAGTTTTCTACCTCACGTGGTGATTTGCAGGAATGACAAGTCTGTGCCCCCGGGCCCTGTTCAGAAGAGTCTCTTTAAAACGGTTGTCTCTGTCTCTCTTTACACAGCTGAAATGCTTGCTGCTTACCTGGATGTACTCCGTGAGCGTGTTGAACACCTGCTTCGCCACTTGAATGGCTTTGGAAAAGTTACGCTGCCCCTGCTCATCTATGATGTCCTTGCCAGAGTAGTACCAATAGAAATCACTAATGGACTCCTGGAAAACAGAGACCATGCTGTGGACGGGCATTAGCCAGTTCACACTGACCCAACCAAGCTTGGACGCCAGCATAGAGAGATCTTAAACACAGTGGCAAAAGGAAAGCTGTGAAATAAACACCTGTCACCAGCAACCTCCCCAAGGGCAAGGTGTGGGAAAACCCCATTACCTCCAACAACACCCCTACCGAAATAACAAGCAGAGAACTTAGCTTTGAAAATTGCTTTCTGATGACCATAGATTTGACAAGGGGAATAATTCAGGAAACTAATGTACTTGTCTGCTGAGTGAATTTAGATGTTTATAAAGTGATCCTGGTAAGTAGGCAGGCCATGGAACAACATTTTAGAGGTTACAGATGTCTGCCCTCCTTTTTCTCCAAAGAAACCATGAGTATTTCACCAAGGTGAGTCTATAGCTAGGAGCTATGGAGATCCTAACTTCGGTAGCTAAGGACAGTGGCTGGCCTGCTCATGATCATTGACAGCCTCAAGCAGGCTCCTATGACATCGATATTCACAGAAATGTTCCATGTCAACACATTTTCAAGAGCTCTTCATTGTCTAAACAAATGACATAATTTTGTTAAAGATATGAACTACATTTGACTTTGGTAACATAGTCTCAGAACTTGCAAATATTTTTTTTTTCAGAAGTGCCTTTAGATATATTTGCTTCATAGGGGACCTTTCTCCCATTAAGGAGAGGAAGGGTGAGAAGAGGGAAGAAATGAAGTTAGGGGAGAGAGAGTAAGGCAGGGTGGGAGGGAGGGAGAAAGAAAGGGGTGAGGCAAAAGAAGGGAGAAAGATGAAGAAAAGAAAAGAAAAGAGCAGAAGAGAGGCAAGGAAGAGAAAAGAGGGGAGGAGAGAAGAGGGGAGGAAAGGGGAAGGAAAGGGAAGGGAAGGGAGGGCAGGAGAGGGCAGGGCAAGGCAGGGGAGGGGAGGGGAGGACAGGACAGGGCAGGGAAATGGAGGGGAAGGGTGGGGAGGAGAGACTAAACTGGCCATACTTCTTCATTTTCAAAGGAAGATAGGCCTGGCCTGGTGATGTCATGTTATAATCCCAGCTGTTGATGGTAGAACAGCCTAAGACAAAGCTCGAAAGTTTAAAGGCTTCCTGGGATATAGAGGGAGTTCAAGGCTTTGAGTTAGAATCCTGATACCAGGGAGAATTTTTTTAAAAGATATTAAAGAAAAAGCTGGAAGCTTAAATTTCTACATCTGTCTGCCTGCCTGCCTTCCTTCCTTTCTCCCTTCCTTCCTTCCTTCCTTCCTTCCTTCCTTCCTTCCTTCCTTCCTTCCTTCATCTTCTTTCTTTCTTTCTTTCTTTCTTTCTTTCTTTCTTTCTTTCTTTTATAGGACACTGAGAGAAATAAAACCTTTATGGAGCCACTGTCATTGTACAGCCTCATCCCTTGGCTACAACGTGGCAAACTGGTTAAACATAATTAGAGTGTCCAAAGCATTTTTAAGCAACAAGGTTTTGGGTTAAATTTTATTTTATTTTATTTTTCTTTTGGTTTTTCGAGACAGGGTTTCTCTAAATCAGTGAAAATACTAAGACAACAGTAAAACTCAGTTTGGTGTGCCAGGAGGCAGTGGGGTGGACTTGCTTTTGTATCTTTGTATCTCTCTCCCTAGAGGTGACTCAACAGCAGGAACAGTGTGTCAAAGTGCTTCACAAAACAAACTAAAATACTATTGACCTCAGAAGGAGAGGTTACAAAAAGTAGAATTATAGGAAGATTGAAATCAAAGGTAAAGCTCACATTTTAGCCAGAAATCCACACACATTCAAACCCACTTAGCATTCCTGCGGTTGGCCAGCTGACCCTAGTGTCACGCATGGCTGGCAGATGCGACCACTTACCTGCACTCGAAGGAGGTAGTCCACGGTAGAGATGATGATATTAACTGTGGTGTTGTTGCCCGTCTGAGTTCTCAGGTAATTCTGAAAGTCTACACAAAACCAAATTTTTTTTATTAAAAGCCCCTCAGAAGTACAAGTAAGGTGACCCTACAAGTCAATGATGCCACAAAACCATAACATTAGTGTGGCCAGAGGCTTGTTTGTCTGATCTCTTAAACATGAAATCATTCACATTTCCTATAAACCTCCAGTTAACTCGTGGTAGAGAGTCTGCCTCATATGTGTAAGACCCCAGGTTCAATTTCCAGCCACATAAATGAAAAGCAAAATGAGTGATGATCTCCCCAAACCTACTTCACAGAAGGCCAGTGCTCAGCTCCAGACTAAGACATTGCTAGTATCAGCTCATCCCATGTTCTAGAGATCTGGATATATAAGTGACTGGGGATGTTTCCACCCTTGAGGACATAAAATGGAATTATCTATTCAGGAACCGTGTGCTCTCAAGTTCTACACAAAAATGTTTGGAAGACAAAGGTGACATTGAGTAAGGAGTATTTCCTCTCCGTTTGGAACTGCACACTGGCCCAGAGCTGGGTATAAAAACCAGGAAATAGAAATACATCAAGCAACATAGACAAATGTATGCCCAAGGTCAATAAAAATCAGGAAAAAAAAAGATAGCCATCCACATTACTGTGAAGCTATCTAAATTATTATCATCATCATTATTATCACCACCACCACCACATCCCTTGTTTTCACTAACATTAAAATAATAGGAAGATCAAGAAAGCCAGGAACATGGTACATTCTTGTAATCTCAGCATTTGGGAGGCAGGGGCTGGAGGAGGCTGGTGTACACAGCCAGTTTGGAGCTAGCAAGGCTAGTAAGACTTTGTCTCAAAAAACTAGGAGGGAGAGGGGAAAGAGAAGTAAAGAAAGCTGGGAAGGGAGTGAGAAAGAGTGGAAATGGGAGGGGGGAACAAGGGACTGAGGAGGGAGAGAGGGGTGGATTGGATGGATGGATGGATGGATGGATGGATGGATGGATGGATGGAAAGACAGATGGATGCATGGATGGATGCATGGAGGCAGTCAGGCATGGATAGAGGGAAGGAGGCAGGGAGGGAAGTGGAGAGAGAGGGAGGGAGGCAGGGAGGGAAGGAGGCAGGAAGGGAAGGAGAGAGAGGGAGGGAGGGAGGCAAGGAAGGAGGGAGGCAGAGAGCCAAGCAGGGAGGGAGGAAGGGAAGGAGAGAGAAAGGCAAGAAGGCACTCAGGGAGAGAGGGAGGGAGAGAGGCAGGGATGGAGGGAGGAAGGGGGCAGGAAGAAAAGCAGAAAGAGGGAGGGAGAGAGGCAGGGAAGGAGGGAGGCAGGAATAGGGGCAGAGAGACAAACAGGAAGGAAGGCAAGCAGGGAGAGAGGGAGGGAGGGGCAGAAGGAGGGAAGAAGGGAGGGAAGCAAAGACAGAAGGAAGTGAAGATGAAAAACTATTTAAAGATTTTAAAAGCATCAGTTCCACCTATCAACTGCCATGGTGCAGAGCTCAGTGCCTGCAAAACAATGCTCAGGTGTGTCCCACCAACTCAGAAGCCGAAGCCCAGTCAGAAGCCAAGGGTGTCTGCCTTCATAGCAGAGCACCTCACTTCCTGGCCACCATCTGCATGGATCACACATCACCCACCTGAGTTGTGCCCCTCACAAAGCAGCTGCAGGAATCGGAAGAGGTCACAGGTGAACTCGTCATCCTGCAGAACCTTCTCCCCTGTGGGAAGGACAGAGGATGAACAGTGACCATCCCCAGGAGTGCCCTCCCACTTGCCCCCACCTCCAACACTTGCACATCCAGCTAGCAGCTTTCTGCACCCAGAACAGAACCACGTCCCAGCCACCACCGGGCTTCTATCTGAAGCTCCTGGGATCATGCGCTTGGCAGATAGATGTGCTTTTTTCTTTATCAGAAAAGAACAGGTCAATCTTAAAATTCGGGGTTCTCTCTGTTAGAAGTAGCAGCATGGGTTGGCAACATTTTACAAATAACCCAAAGGTTGAGCCTTCCTTCCCTGATACCTTGTGTCGTGAATAGTAATGAACTCTACATCTTTTATAAATATTAGACTCTCTTTGCTCTTGGAGGCATGACCACATGGTTCATTGGCAAAGCCACTAACAAACAAAACAACACTCAGTATTTCTTTTAATAAATTATAATTAAAAGATCTTCGTGAATATTGTCAACTGCTAGAAATGGTCAACCCATGTTAACTTTTCATCAACCTGTCAACTAACTAAAAAAGGCAGTAGCTCGGGTGTCTCAAATAAAGATGCCTAGTGGGGCAGTGTTTTCAGAGGATGGGGAGGATTGTCCCTGTGAAACCCCATGAAAGACTTAGGAGCTCAGCTGAGAGCTGATCACTAACAGAGAAAGGTAGGAAGACAAGATGGCCGGCCCTTGGGCAGAAGCCATGTTGAATTATAAAAAGTATACATACATCATGATTAATACTGAAGACTTAGGAAAGGGCTTGATCCCTTACCTATTTTGCAATTCACAATCCCAGTTTCCTTCTAGACACAAAAGCACAAGGAAAGAAACAAACACGAAACAGCATCACACAAATGAAAACTGATTGTTAAAGCAAAATAATGTGCAACTGGGAAAAAAATGTCAACGTTATGAATGTCTTCTTAGGAATGTGTATTATTTAGAAAGAAAAATGACCAAAAAAAAAAAGCTGCTTTGCCAGTGAATGGATGTACTAATGTATTTAAATAAAATAATAGCTGTTCAGGCTGGGAAGAGTTGGGGTTGAGAAAGGACACTATGCAATCAATGCTCATGGGCTCAGCTAGATAGATGAATGATCATGGAGACACGAGAGCTGATGGACTTACCAGTCCGTAGTCTGTGACTTTCAAAGTGAGAGGCTTCATATAATGGTAGGGGTAGGAAGCAAAACCATTTTGGTAACTAATGTAAACATTAAAAATGTATATATAATCATTGCACCTGTTTCCCTACTCACTCCCAAGAAATGATAAAAATCACCAAGCACATCAATCTACTGATGCAGCAAATTCAGAGAGTAAGAGGAACCCCCACACATGGCTGATAAGTCCATTCCTCAACGCTTAGGTCCATGATAGGAGAACAGTTTAGGCTGATAGACAAGCTAAACTCTCCATTGATGATTCAAGGTATCATTTTCATGAGCCGTATAAATCAGAAGACTCTTCAAAATGATATTGAAATCAAACGATTATGAATTCATTCAGACATATTGATTCTTTCCCTGTGGGCCCATTAATATTTTTTTTATTTCAGAAAATGAAAAACCGCATAGTATGTATGTATGTATGTATGTATGTATGTATGTACGTATTTTTTTCAATGTTCAAAATGTCAATGGCCTTGTGGAAACTATTCAGAAAAAAATAACTCTAAAGTAACAACACTGAGGTAGTCCATTTGTGTGTCCAGCAGGCAATACATTACAATCAGACTTTCATTATTGTTGCCATAGTGACTATAAACTGAAACACATATAAGAAACTTCATTTATTTATAAGCACATCACACACATTAGAAGAATGGGGAAGATGGGAGGACAGGAGTGGATGGGCCAAGCCTCTGCTCACTATCAGTGATGCCAGGTATATCCTAGGACACTCTGCTTCATGAACTCACTACTATTCAACTAAAATGCTGCCATCACCCATGCTGCCAATATGTGATCTAGTAACAGAGACAGAAGATGGCTTTATGTCTGCAGATGGTGCACAATCAAAGGTCTGTTTGTGTTATATGCAAAAGAAAGTCCCCTGTCAGATGCAAACTAATAGCAATAATAAGTAATGAAATGGAGGAGTCATATGGAGTTGAAAGTGTTTTTACATTTGTAATGGTCCTATGGGGGATGATATGAATAATATGAAGCATATCCCTCTGCTTAGGATGTCCAATACACAGATGGAACTGTTTAGATGCTGTTGCTTGTGAGGACTTTGTTCTTTGCTTCTTAGTTATTTCTGTCTATAAGATGAGGCCACCATGTAGCCTGCCAACTGCTCTACATCCTCTACAGTGTGCTTATAAATTATAAAGATGGGAGCAACATGCCTGCCTGAGAGACTGTTATTTGCCCATATTTAACTGTATGTATAGCTTAGGAAAATCATCACCCTCATTGAAAGGTAGCTACGTATTCACAATATTTTAAAATTTCATTATGAAGAAACCACATAGACCTTCTTCATTTAAAGAAAGAATGAAACAGAGATGCCAATTTTATGTGACCTAATAAAATTAACACATGTTATTCCTACAGTTGATTTACCTGGGCTACGCAACAAAGAGTATCTGTTTAAGATCAATTAGACATATGTGCTGCAGTAGAGATGTGTGTATGTCTGTGTCTTTATGTAGAACTAGGGATTATTCAGAACGACCATGATACCATTTGAAGTTCTTAGCCTCTTTCCCAGATAAAACTTAGATTGATTGCTAATATTAATGGATAATTAATTGGCAATACTTATGAATAGATCCATAAATTTTAGTGTCATACATAAGAATTATATTTAGTATATACATAAAAATAATTGAAAAGGGATAGATCTCAAAGACTCATTGTTATAGGGTCCTGTTATATCCATATTTCTAATAATAAGTATCTGTACCAAGGAAGTTTCCGCATAATCTCTCATTTAAATAAATCTCAAAAATGCCCTCATGATAACAGAAAAAAATAATTTCAAACTGATTTTTAGAGGACTTAGATATCTGTTTTATGTGATATCAAACTGAAGAACTAATTCTGAAGACACTATTAAGTAGCTAGAAACTTGGGAATTTCATTGCCTGGGTTTAGTTCCAACATCACCTCTTAAGAAACATCATCATAATTTCTGTAGTTATTTTACAATACAGCTAGCAACTAACGTCTTAAAACAGGTTCTCAGCTCACATTTAGTGACCATGAGCTTGTGCTAGAAACAGGATTTCATTTAGACTTAAATAATATAAATTAAGTTGGTATAATCTATTTTACAATTCAAGAAATAACTTGGAATGTAGGGAACTCATAAAGTCATTTGCTGGTAAAAGATCTGAGTCCAGAGACTGTCAGTAAACATACAAATGTCTCCTCTAGGCCCAGTGTCTTTCTAGATGAACAATAACCTGAACATGAGTAACCCTGAAGTCTGATGGAGGAGGCAGGCAGAGAACAGTATATTTCTAGATTTCATGGTCTTTCTGCATCAAGTGTACCATCCCAGCTAGACTTTGTAAAGTTAGCATCAGGAACTACTGAAATCTTTGACTAACAACCATCATGTATACCATATGTTCTTCACATTATAGAACCCAAGGAAACCGTTTCTATGATGTGGTTTGTAGAAAATGTAATGATTAGCTTTAACTGTCAATCTGACAAAGTCTGGAAACACCTAGGATATGGACCTTTGGACATGCCTATGAGGGATTATCTTGATTATATTAAATGACATGAGAAGACCCATCTTGACTGTGAGGGATACTAGACTATATCCATAAAGTAGAGAGAGCGAGCTATGTATAACATTCCTTGTGTTCTGTTTCTTGACAAGGGCTTCAATGTAACCAGCAAGTCACACTCTTGCTACTTTGATTCCCCACCATGATGGACTGTGCTCTTGACCTGTGAACCAAAACTGAACCTTTTCTCCCTGAAGTTGCCCTGTCAGGATGTTTGATCCTGATAGGATCCAGAAAAGATACTAACACAAGCAGTCTTTCACCTTAAGTCTCCCACTTTGCTATGGAGAAAAACAAACTCTTTACCTACTCATTTTGTGTTTGGACAAGGGCTCAAACTCATTAAGGTGCTTGAAATTTGCAGTGTACTGATTGATTTATGTCAACTTGACATAGCTAGAGTCATTTTAGAAGAGGGAGCCTCGGTTGAAAAAAATTACTCTCACAAGACTGGCCTAGGGCAAGCCTGTGGGATGTTTCTTGACTGATGACTGATAAGGGTAGCTACAGACCACACTGTAGGAAGTACTACCCATGAGCAGATAGTGCTGGGGGCTAAAGCTGGATGAGAAAGTAGCTGAGGAACAATTCAGTAAGCAGCACTCCTCCATGGCCTCTGCTTCAGTGTCTACCTCTAGGTTCCTGGCTTTAGTTCCTGCCCTGACTTTCCTCAATGGTAGAGTATGACATGTGAGTTCTAAGTGTATATAAACTCTTTCCTCACCAAGTTGTTTTGGTCATGGTGTTTAATCACAGCAACAGAAACTGAACTAAGACAAGGAACAGATGCAAAGCCTCAAAGCCATGATGCTAGGTCATACAGCCTACACGTTTGAAACAGTGTATTTTGGTAGGCTGTATCTGTAACATTCTATATATGCCACAGAACACATCTACTAAACCTGAATTAGTGAGAGACTGTGTATACAAGATGTTCCTATTTCAGAGACCAAGACAAGTTTTAAAAAAATAATAGCAGAGTGACTCTTGTTACTCAAGTGAATTAAAGTAGCCACATGCAAATTGTCAAACTTGGGGAGATTGCTTCTCTTAAGCCAGAATGTGGGCAACTCGTTGGTCACTTTTCTCCCTGAAATTCCCACTGTTCTTTGTAGTTTCTATTCAGTATTCTGGCTGACCTCTCCCTCCCTTCAGACAGTAATTGCCTTCATCAACAATGTTGTCTCAAAATACAAATTCAGCAACTGAAGGAAAATGCTCTCCAGATAAAACCCATGATCTCCTGGCAGCTGCCTTTGGAGGACCCATGGTCTGTTTATTATAGTAATGGTCCTGAGAAATCTGTGTACATTAGTGTCAGGGCAGCCCTTTTGACATATTCTTCTACAAGTGATCTTAGGACCTTCATCCCAGGTGGGACATTTAACACTGCTCATAATGTCATTTATTTAAGATTCTTCTATGATGACAGGAAGAAACAGAAATTTCTTGGCGGAGTAGATAAGATCTTGCATAGTTTCCCACTGTAAATTGAAGCCCTCCCCCGTCCCCAATCAACAAAAGGGGGTAGATTACATGTTTAATGTTCTACGAGGCTAAATGACTGATCTAATCAGTATGTCTGTCATTTGTGGAGAGCTAGAATGTTTAAAGTCCAGAACCAAACTATCTTAGACTACTTCAGCCCCATAAATTGCTATTTAAGGTGACTTAACACCATTGTAATTATTAGGGGAATCCTTTGTGATGCACAAACAGACCACTGGTATCCAACAAAAATGGCACCGGATAACAGCTGAGGCCTGCAGCAGATATTTCTTCAACTTTCTGAAACCCACCTAATGGTGTTTCCAACAATGTACTTACAATATTTTTATTTATGGTGTTCTTTGTTTTGTAACAAAAACAAAACAAAACTTTGTAAAACTGTTACCACACTGGGGTATGATATTTATGATATTTGGAGTGACCTAAATCTGTGTTCCTAGATCTTAGTCTCTTAAGGTTGGATCAAGAATCAACTCTCTCCTATTCTTTTGGAGACACGGCTTGGGTTTTTAACACTGACACCATTAACTATCTACAGTCTACACTAATCAAATTATCTCTTCAACTAGTCTTCTGACTAGGTTATTCCCAATTCTTGCTTCCATTCTGTACACTAAACTTTCATATGTTACTCTCTACAGGGAGTCCCTGACTTCTCAGACTCCCACTTCAGGCAAGATTTCACCACTATTATGACAAGTCATGACCCCAGCTGGAGGAAATTCTAGTAACTCCACTCATAAGTCAAACACTCTGAAATCATTTGCTTGTAAATCTCTATATAATATGGAATTCTCAAAAATCTTCTCCTCCCATGGCCAGGACACCAGTCAGCACATTTCAGATTCCACTAAGTGCTTCAAAGGTTTAAAAGGAAAGGTGTTTGCTTCCATGAACCAACATCAAAGTCTTTCCTAACAGCAAGGGGAAGAATAAAATATATAGGACATCAAGATTCACTTGTGAATGGAATTTGAAAAGAGAGAAAACTAGCATATGATGAAGCAATAAAAATACTTTGTATAAAAATATAGGTAGCCAGCCCTTTGAGATTAATAGAATCTTTTCTGCTTAATTAGTTAAAAGTTAATCTTAGTTACTTCAACCTCAAGTGAATTTGGCAGTCTCAACAAATATTAAAACTTTGGCTGTGGGGAGCAGGTATGGCGGTAGTCCCAAAATGGCGCCCGGGACTGCAGCCAAGTCTTATGACTTGCACCTGACTTCCTCATACACCTGAAAATAAGCCACGTCCATCGTGAGAGCTGTGCAGGTGCACCATGATGCAAGATCAAGCCATTTGACAAAGGCCAATGAACTGAGATTGCTCAGACTGGGCTGATGAGGCATAGTTGAGGGGTTATATAAGGGATTGCAATTGGGGGCGAGAGAGAGATTCCTGCGTAGAGAGATTCCTGCTTGCATGTTGAAAGGTTCCTGAATAAACTGCTTTGAGAAGAATGCTGTGTCGTCGCTCTTTTCTGCTGGTTGGAGACAGAAGCGACAAGTGGTGGCCCGTACAGGGAACCTTCTCTTCGTTCAGAACTCATCACAGTCAGGGCAGCTAGCTGGTAAGGTTCCCGGTTTTGGGACGAGTTAAGTTCTCGGATTGAGACTATAAGGTTCCCGGTTTTGGGACAAGTTGCACCAAGCACCATGGGGACTTGAGGTTTGCAGAGGAACAGGGGGTTTTACCAAAAGGGGTTTTGCCGGTCTGGAAGTTAGTGAGAAATTGCATAGAAGGTAGAGAAAGATGTGGCACAGAACTCCAGAGAGGTAATGAGGCGCTGAATCAGGTAAGAGAGGAGCGCTCTCAATTGGTTTGGGCGAGAGGGTCTGTTTGTTTCCTCAGGATCATCAACAGCCGCTGTGGGTCCTGGAGTGGTTGACCAGAGCAGTCCAAAATGAGTGGAGTGGGGATGGTGTGGATGTTCCTGGCGTTGAGGATACTTCCCGTGGTGATGACTGAAGATCCACGTTGGGGAAGCTTATCTGTGTTTTCCAAACCCATGCCACTGACGCATTCAGCATGCTTCGCTGAAGTTACCCTTTTTACCATGGGATGGGGAAATAGCTCCTGTGCAGGAACTGATACAGTTTCAGTTGAGGGGATTGCTGTGCTTTCAAATGATTCAAAATATTTCTCAGAAATGTGTGGTTGGTGTGTGGTGTGAATGGTAGTTGCACAGATCTTTCTCCTCTGAGTATGCTAGTGGGAGGGGCCTGGGGTAATGCAAATTTTTATCAGAATGGGTCTAGTGTGTTTGAAACCTCTGTATCTCAACTTGCTGGAGGACACAATGCTTCCTTTAAGGCTACGCCTGTTTGTTTGTGGCCTCCTTTTGTGTTTATTGTTTATAATGGTAGTTATGAGAATAATGTTGTTAATTGTAGTAGTGATATTTGTTATTATAGTATGTGCTGGAATGCATCTGAATCATTTAGCTGTTGTGACTAGGATGCCTCGCTTTGTACCTTGGCCTGTTCAAGCTCCTTCTGCTATGACTTTGTTTAGACCTAAGAGGGATTTTTGGCATTACTGTGACCATTGTCACTGCTATAGCAATTTCTGCCACCACAGCCATGGCTGCGGCCATATCCCTTACCTCTGTGGTACAAACTGCCATGGCTATGAGTAATTTATCCTCAAGTGTTGCAGATATCTCAGTACCTTAAGGACTGACTGGCCAGCTGGATCTACAGCTGTCTCCCACTTGAAAGAGTGGGCCAGAATTGGTGGACTTGCCCTGTGTCTGATATTAATCAGCATCCTGGCCTTTTGGTGCATTTGCCGTATACAGTTTCATCAGCGCAGAACCCAAGACTTGATGATACAGGCTTTTGCAGCAGTGGAGACAGGACAGTCTCCTCAAGTGTTGCTTGGCATGCTAGAGAAGTAGTCAATGACAGATAAGACTCCCTGGGCATGTCACCAAACGAAGACAGGGATCAAACCAAAGCTGTTTGTCTCCCAATGATGAGTAAGGGGCATTGCTGCAAGGGGCAACCTAAGACAGGCATTATCTCTGCCAAAAAAGAAAAGAGGAGAGCGGGTGTGGCGGTAGTCCCAAAATGGCGCCCGGGACTGCAGCCAAGTCTTATGACTTGCACCTGACTTCCTCATACACCTGAAAATAAGCCACGTCCATCGTGAGAGCTGCGCAGGCCCACCATGATGCAAGATCAGGCCATTTGACAAAGGCCAATGAACTGAGATTGCTCAGACTGGGCTGATGGGGCATAGTTGAGGGGTTATATAAGGGATTGCGATTGGGGACGAGAGAGAGATTTCTGCTTAGAGAGATTCCTGCTTGCATGTTGAAAGGTTCCTGAATAAACTGCTTTGAGAAGAATGCTGTGTCATCACGCTTTTCTGCTGGTCAGAGACAAAAGCGACATTTGGCATGAATAATTTTAAATTGAGCTGAGATTGGAGAAGCTTGTTTGTAGTTTAATGTTAAGGGGATACTTATTTTTAATCAAGAAAATTCTATAGAATCAGATCAACTTCAAAGGTGTATCTTGCCTATGATATCCATACAATGAGCAGAACCAAAACACAATCTCTTCTGCTGTATTCCAGAAGAATCTTTGAAAGAATAAAAACAACATGTTCAGGCTCCTGATGATGAGGTTAAAAGCTTCTGAAAAATAACAAGCTAAAAGGGATGATGGGATGAAAATATTCACATAGGCATCGTTTGTTTGTATGCTTTTCCAAGACAGGGTCTCACTATGTAGTGCTGGCTGTCCTGGAACTCAGCAGGGTTGCCTCAAACTCACAGAGATCCACCTGCCTCTGCCTTCCAAGAGCTGGGATTAAAGGTGTGCACCACTATGTCCAGTTGGCAGAACGCCATTTGTAAGAACCTACATCAAAATAAAAACACATAGAGAGGCAGAACGGCCAATAATGAGGGCACCATACTGCCACCAAATAAAGCTGCTGAAGGCTTTCTGGGTTTTATTTTGGTTGACTTCTTGTCTGTTGTTTTGTTTTGTTTGGGGTTTTTTGTTTTGGTTTGTCTGTTTGATTGTTTTTAATTGGGAGGTGGAGGTCTTTGTCTGAGTGGGAGACATTTAGTAGAGAGCAGGAACAGCAGAGGAGGCGGGGCAGACATAGCAACAACTGCAGTAGGAAAACCAGAATGCAGAGCATTAGTCCAAAATCCTGATCTATAAACCTGAAACTAACCCATCTTTCCTAATGGCATTTTCCTCATTGGATTAGGAATAGCACCAATAACAGTAAAATTTCAAAAAAGAAAAAAAGAAAAATAAAAGAAAAAAAAAAGACAGGAAAATGAAAAGAAAAAAGAAGAAAGACTTTTTTTGAAGCTTCCATAAGAAGTGGGGGAAAAAAAAGAAAAATGAAAAAAAGTAAAAGATGGCTCAGCTCAGGGAATTCACAGACTCACTAAAATAAAGCAGCACGCCCACACTTCCACCTTGGCCTTGCCACACTGCTGGGTGATATCCACTAAGTCAGGTCACCTCCTGACTCTCCTCTCTCCTTACCTAGAGCACCCTGCCCATAGCTTCCCTTACTGGAGGAACTCTGGGCAGCAGAACCTTCACTCATGTGAGCCAGTGAATTCTGTAACTGTGGTCACCTGCTCTCCACCAGGGACAGGCGTCACTTCATGAAATCAGTGTGTTAGGCTGAGAAGCTGAGAGCTGACCATTGTTAGTCCAGGGTTGGGCCTGTGTGGTGTGAGCTTCAAATGGAGGGTGGAGCTTTTTCAGAAGGATGTCCAATATTTCCTTCTCTGGAGAGGTGTGAGCTTTTTTTTTTCCAATTTATAAAATATTAAACAAACTAATGGGCTGAGCACAGGAATAATAGACACACACCCAAATTGAGTAACTATTAGAGAAAATGTAGTGCTTTCAAAGATCAGGGATCAGTGGAATGTTCCAGTATGTTTCTTCGTTCAAAAAGCCTTGTTGACATACTAGGCTCCACTAAAAGTAAATAAATAATAAATACAGAAATGACCACACCCCCATTTTCTTCCACATTCCTGCACCGCCCTTCAGAGGTTGCAAACACTGTCTCTTTGAAGATGAAAATGGTAACACTGTTCTGTGTTGTTTTTTAAATCGAATCTCAAGGATGAAAATTAGCTTTGATGTGAAAGGACTTTTTAAATCTGTCATATTTTTAAAGGAAGAGAAAACAACCCTCCAGACCTTCTGTTGGAGGCCAGTGGCAGAGCACACTTGGCTGGTCACAGGTCACTACTCCTGATGTGTGCAGATTGCCCTGCACCTGATACAGTCATAAAGCCACAGTATGTTCATGATGGACACGCCACAGGGGGATGGGCGCATACATCCTAAGACCCCTTCATTCACACAGTTGCAAACACTGGGACCTTAAGGACCATTGTGTAAATGAAAGAAACACAAAGGAACAAATTAAAACAATGTTATTTCAATCCTGTGGCTCCTTCATATCTTGTATTTGAATAGTGTTCAACTTCACAGAAATAAGACAAAAAGAAACAAAGTTTGCAAATGTTAAACAGAGTAACAGGATGCAGGATAGACATGAAGTAATCTAGTGACCAAAACAGACAATAAAAAGGAAAACAAACAAACAAAACAGTCACTACCAAGTATATACACACAGGTAACCCCAGACAAAAAGCAAATAACCAAACAGCCGCCTGGTTTTGATAGTTACCACGCTCATGAGTGATGACTGAGGGGAGGAAGGAGGTACATATGACAGTGGAGGAATAAAAAGGAAATGGAGAAGAAAAAGAAGTTGAAAGTAGGCTTTTCGATTACTATTTGAAATGAAATAGAAGAGTGATTCATTAATCCAGGCAATTTTTGTGTGATATGAAAAATAATGCAGAGACAAAACCCACCTCTTAATGAAAGACATACATAACTAACGCACCCAGTGGTCACTGTCATGCCTCTATGATTGGGAACTAAAACCCTACTCTTCTAATTCACATCTGGCTGACCCAGGAGGAAGCTCCCTCCCTGTGTGTCTATCTTCCTTTGGTTGGAAATGATTGATTTTTTTCTAGTTCATGTTCTTTTTGTGTATGGTGTGTGTGTGTGTGTGTGTGTGTGTGTGTGTCTGTGTCTGTGTCTGTGTAAGTGAATGTTTTCATATGTGCATGAGTGCCATCGCTTGTAGAGGCCTGAGGTTGATGCTAAGAATCATCTTTACCACCACTTCCACTTTATTGATTGAAGCAAGGTCTTTCAGTTGAACCCAGTGATCACTCACATGGCTTGGCTTGCTAGTCTTGTTCCCTCTAGAGAGCCCCTGTCTCTCCCTTTTGAGGTTAGAATTCCAGGTGTGCCACCATGCTCACTCAGCACTTGGGTGGGTTCTGGGTGTCACACTCTGGTCCTGACATGTGGGAGATAAGCACTTTAACCCATGAGCCTTCGCCCAGATCCCTGAGGTAGGCAGAAACAAAGAATGAAGCAGATGAACTAGAATTTGTTCAGAGACTGAGACATTCTATAATAAGTGCAGGGGGAACTAAATTAACTTCAAATTCTGACCTGGGGAATGAAACTTTGGATAGAAAATTCATTTATGTTTTGGTATTGTACAGTTGAAAAATACCCAGGACTTGGAAATAATAGAGACAGGCAGGGAATTGCCTTTAGATTTCTAATATCCCTTTGTTTTTCCATGGGGCCCTAGGTAAAAAAAATATCAGAAGTTTTAGAATGGTGCTGATGATCCTTTTGACAGGATGAAACTAAATTATAAGACCAGATGGCTGGAAGGTGATGGCTGGACCTACTTATAAAACCAGCACAGATTAAATGTCATACAAGCCACATAGATCTTTCAGAAAAGGCAGGGGATAGTAAGGAGTGGCTATTTTTCTTACTGATGAGAAAAAAATACACAGACATAAAAATATTAGTTCACTCAGCAGTATTTCAGGATGGCCAGGGAAAGCTACAAATGACAGGTGGAGCAACTGTTTGTTTGTTTGTTTGTTTGTTTGTTTGTTTGTTTGAAATAATAAAATTAATCCAGGAAAGGATGCAATGTTCCAAAACTAACCCGCTGCCACTGGGCCGAGTCTAAGTGAGGTCAAGCAGACACAGCAGAAAGTAGTCAGGGCTCCATATACACTTAAATGGCTTAAAAAACAGATGTTAAAAAAAAAGCAATTGAAACAAAAATTGAAGATAGTTGTTCTTAATAAATATTCCTAAAATGAGTAAGGTACCACCAATGACTCCAGCATTCAGGGCATTGCGTGGCAATCTTTCTGTTGAAGAGAAATAAGCTTGTATTGGGGCATGTCTGAATAAAGCAACCAAAATTATTCAAATTTAAAAACAACTCTTTCCTTTCTTAATCAAACAAGATCTGGACTTGAAGAGATGACAGATGGGTAAATATGGGAAGGGAAAGATTGAAGGAGATGAACAGGTGCTTGTTCGAAGGAGGGAGAAAGTGAGCCTGCAGCATTTTAGACCAGAGAATGTCAAGTATTCGCTCTTCTCTTGGGCATTTTTATCCTGTTGATAATTCACCAACAAGGGTCTTTATCTTTCCTTACTCTTTTATCTCTTTGTGACTAACTAGGGGAAAGGGCATGGAGAGTAGTGTCGGCATTGATGTAGAATAGAGATTTAAGATGTGTGGCCCATGTGGACTCTCAAATGAGCTCCTAAGCATGATATCTATCTCCCTGCTTGAAAATGTACTTGCAAAAGAGTACGTCTGGGGGATAGCAGAGACAAGGGTGCTTTTCATTGAAGTGATCAATACCTGATCCTTCCTCAGTCACCATCCCAAGTCCTTCTGCTTTGTTTTGCCTCTCAAAGGCATTCAGGTCCAGGACACTACAATAAAAAGGAAGAAGACACGCACAGCGCAAATAAGTCATTTTCTTTGTTCAGGACAGCAAATGACTATACAACAAAATGTCCTCAGATGGGCACTCCATGTTAGCATATGCTGAGAGCATGTCCTAATCCTCTGAAGTCTATACCCATTCTCCTAGAGGAGACCAACCAGTCAGTCTCTCCCCAGAGCCCACAGTGAGTCATCTATGAGAAAGTCAGTACAAGGCTCATAGACTTCAGCTCAGAGAGAACATTAGTGTTAAGAGATGTGCAGAAATACAAAGGCTATGTTTCTGCAATTGGAACTGCTTGTATTAAGCTTGTATCAGATCTGTCAGTCAAATGTTCTCTGAACGTTTCTAAATAATGTAAAAAATAGAAAATGACAATTTCAGTAAGATAATGGAAGATTACCATGAAAAAACAAGAAATACCCTCATAGAAAATGGTCCTCAAAATCCCCCAATTATACTCAATAGAAGTTTTCTGTTTTCCCTCGTCTTAAAACAAACTAATGCTGTTAAGGCTTATGTTCAAGTATGGAGAATGTGCTTCATTCTCAAAGCCCTCTATTGAAGCCCACAGATTCAAAAACACTCGCTAACGTGGTCCTTAAGACATTAATAACCCTCTAAAATCCAGACAGGTAATAAAGCACCACCTGCCCATCTCTTAAAGTCTTTGTTCATCAACAATTCTGGTTTGTGTAATGACTGTCTGCAATGTCAAATACTTTGAATTGTAGCCACTGGGCAAAGCAGGAACAACCACACATCCTCACCTGCACGACTGCATGAGGCCTGCCAGACTCTGGAAGAAGCCTACATCCTTTTTTTCCTTCAGGTAATCCAGCATCTTCTACAGAAACAGAGAAGCCACATGGCTGCTAAGCACAAACGTGTTGTTAGCTTATTAAGTAATGAAACATGCAGAGACTTATAACTGGTCCATGTCCTGAGAATAGGTGACTTTTGGACACTCAGCCTTCAGTGGGACATCTCTGTCATCCCATCAGGGAACATCACAGATGAGGGCACAGAGACCAAAGGAGCTGTGGGAAAGGGTGGGATATTGTGGAGCAGCATCTCCGGGCTAGGTGGTGTTGTATGTACTCTAGCTCTCAGTGGCTGATTACTCAAACAAGCCCTGCCCTGCACAAAACTGGGACAGTCAACGCTGAATCATGGAGGAGGTTAGCCCATCCTTCCGTAAGGATCTTTAGGTACTTAATGATGGCTGGAGAGGAAGAATCATTTTCTTCAGGGGTACAGCTACTGGCATGTTGTCTCTGCTCCTTTGAGGAATTAAACTCTTTGAGTTCACTGGGCCACCAAAAGACAAAGAAATGCAGAGAGGTTGGAAAGAGGAAGAGGAACAAAGGGAATGGGGGGGGGGGATGAGAGAGGGTAACATGATCAAAATATATTGTATATACATATCTATGTGTCATAATGAAACCCACCATTTATGTATAAATAATATGCACTACTAAAGCACAAATAAACAATCAAATTATGCTTTCTATTCTCAAACAAAGGAAGTCCAGGCACACAAATATTTATGTGGCTATTTTCCCCCTGAAATGATGATAACAATTTAAAGTGAGACTGGTGCACACTGGCAGGTGCCTGTAACTGAACAAGGACAACCCTGAGCACTGTGTTGGGAGAATGGTACTGGGAATTCTTTCCTGCCTCTGCTTAAGTATTTAGACACATAAACTTTCATGTGGATATTTCACAGGTTTCCAGAAAAAGTTGGTTCTGTGAGAAGCATCAGCAATGGAGAGCTGGAGTGTCCCCCCCGCCCTGTGCTGATGTGGTAGAACCTCAGTTTTTACCACCTCTGTCTTCGAATCTGAAGCAGAGCAGGATCCATTGGCCAGGTTGGTGACGCTTCCTCATTCTCAGAGTAGTGTTCAGAGTCCAGGATCAAGATTTGGGTAAATCATGAATTCAAAACATGCTAAAGCAATGCCTAGGTCTGTCTTGTCATTGAATTGTTATAGAGCATCACAAAATTATGTCTGCAGGGTTTCAGGTAAAACGTATAGGTAGGAGTTTTCAACTTTATGATGTGCAGTATGGACACACATTCCATAGAATGCCTACCTTGGATTTGAGATTTTTATTCTTTTCTTGGGATGGCTATGTGCAGTGTGATGTTCTCACACAAAGCTAGGGGGCCACCTCTGGAACCAGAGGGCACATGTCTCAGCCTCTAACCACACACTGGGTTGTGGAGTCATGTCATCCCATAGGGCAAGGGTTGTAAATAATACCATTTCAATGTGTAATAAATTTATATTTAAAAAAACCCTCCCACTTGTAGGTGGGAACAACTGTACATACGAGATAACAGAGGCTCACTCAAGGGCTTACGAGAAGACACTTTTTGGCAAAATAAAAGTCAAGTGCTCTGTGTCAAGGAAAGGAAGACCATTAGAGGGAAGGGGAGAGGGAGAGGACAGGAGGGGCTGATGGGAAGGCAAACACTATCATATAACATGAAGTCTTTGAAACTTAGCGCTTCATACAGGAAATATGCGGTAATGAAGTTTTCAAGGCAAATCGAAAGTTGTATCGTGTGGCTTCCTCAACAATGCTAGTTACCTGCTGCACCGTGGAGTTGCCACCATTTAAAATAGCAATGCCCAGCTTCAAAGTAGCAGCCACCATTGGTCCAGTTTCACCTTCAAAACACAGAAACAGTGGAATTCCCATCATTGCTCTCGTAGTGCTAACTTATGTTACCTCAAAAGACAGACAACAAATCCCTGTGTTTTAAGTCCTTCTTGCCCCACATAAATCTCTGCCATGGAAAGGGGGCTGACTGGTGTGTATACCAGAAAGCATAAACACAGCCATACCACAGCAACCTCACGCTGCCCACATGTTGAGTATACTCTGTTTAATGTACCTGAGCTGCTGAGACCTGAAAGTGCTAACGTTTGAAGCTTACCATCTATTCTGAGGCCCCATTTGAGTGAGTGTGAGGTACTTAAAGCTCCCCTGAAGGAAAATGTTCTGCCCCCTTCCAAAAGTGTGATTTTTCATTTTTGGCATGTCATTCATCACTTTTAATATATGTGTGTAGTCGTATGCATGTTTTCAGTTTTAAGCTAGTAGGATAATGACAAGGCATAGTTGTCCCTCATTGGCTGTATTCCCTTTCTATATGTTTTACCTCTACTTGGGGCAACTTTTAATAATGTATATGTTAGTTTTTTTAAAAGTGCTACTTTTGCAGTTTTTTTTTCACTTTTTTTCCCATTTGAGTCTGAGTAACATTGAAAATATTGTTCTCATGTCCAAACTACATTCATTTTTTCATTATTTAACATTTAGCCTTTCTTGTTCTCTTTTCTACATGATTCACTGTGCTCACATGTACATTGGCTTGTAATATACAAACTATATTATATAATCTATAAAATTGGCTAGATGTGGTATATAAGGGGAGATGTGAGAATTTTTTTCAGAGATGGTGTGACCTCACTTAATGTTAAATATTCCAAGTCCACCCATGGATACAAGCTATGGAGGGTATGAAACTAACTCTTTTTCTAATTCTAATTCTGAAGTGTGTTTTTTTTTTTCATTTTGGTAGTAGTTAAATGCATAAAAATATATCTGATAGTGAAAGTTTAAAAGTATAAGCTCCACACTTCTGTTCCAAGTGTGCATTCTAACTATACAGAAGTTAACTCAGTTGTATATTCTTTGTGTCTGGTTAATTTTATCATGTGATTTAATTCTTTGCAACTTTAAAGCTATATTTAGAAATTAAAAATGTTTTAACAAAGATGTTACTAACATGAGAAAAATGTCTTTAAATGACTGGTTGATGAGGTAGACATTAATTTTTAATTTATTAGATGTTAAATAATTTATTAATTTATAGATGTTAAATAATTTATTGTTAAATGTCTAAACATTTCTATCAAAATTCAGCAAATTATGGTCTGAGGACCAAGAATGGCCTCTATCTGCACATGTAAATAAAGTTTTATTAAAACACAAACTCTGTGGTTGTTATAGTATCTAGAGAATGGTGCATGCTGAGTAGGTAGGGGGAGGGCAGGAGTGAACCTCACTCTTGTTCTAAGTAGCACTCCTTGTGGGACATGAATTAACCTCACCTTTCTCAGTGCAGAATGGCGCCCTCTGGGAGGCAGACACAAACCTTACCTTTGCTGGCACTGATAGTCTGCAGTACCATCTCTGCGGCCCCGCGGTCATGCAGTCTGGCTTGCTGGTACAGCAGTTTCTGCTTTTCCATTTCCTTTTCCTGAACACAAATCCCAACCATTTATGTAGTGGCCATCAGACATCACAGTGACTCTCTACAGACCACAATTCTAGTTATCTCTTCATGTATGGGCTCTATGACAACATTATGGACCATTTCAATACCAACAATGTTATCAAACAGATAGGCACATATTCAACTCATGGTTTTGTTTGGTTTGTTTTTCCCTTGATATTTTTTCCAGATATACTTTTAGTATTGATTTATCAGGATGCATTTTATTTTCTCAATTTTAATTGGCTGATCAGTCCAAAGCCTGTTTCACGCTTCATCTTTGAAACTTGCACGTTCCGATTAATACATCTGTGCATAGAGGTTGGTCATTTATTTTTGGCAATCTCCTAGGTCATGGCCATAACTTGATACTGCTCAGCAAATGGCTCGAGTTGCAAGTTACCAGTGAATCACAGAAAAACAAAAACAAAAAGAACGTTAACTTAGACGCCTTGGAGTTTAAGCAAAATTGAAAGCTGATATGGATAAAAAAGGTAGGCTTCAACTGAGTTGTGGATTTATGATACAGATCACCCCAACTGCCCCCCAAAGAATAAGAGAAGCAATGTGCCTTTATATTTTGTATTCTCAGGAGGTGACAAAAGAGACTGCATGATGCTACTAGAGCAATGGCTGGTGTTTGTTCTTTTCCACTTAAGCTACCGCTGTGAACATAAAGAAGGAAATCAGAAGGAAAATATAAAGGCACAGCAAGTTCAAGGCTGGTATGATCATTCACTTGAGCAATCCAGTTCGCTGGAGAATTGAGACGGAACTAAGCAGTATAAGTTGCAGAATGCAAGTTGCATAGAGCCCTGTGACAGCGCGTCCATCAAATGGCGTGGTAGAGAAGCTTAGTCAATGGGACATGAAACGCTCAATCAGCATCATGTCCGTTAACACAACGGCCAAAACATACGTGACCTAGGGCAGTAGGTGCCGCAGCAGTAGCCAAGATGACAACTGTGCTGCCGTCAACTTTCCATCCAAAGTACGGAAAATAGACATTGAAAGATGGAAGAGGTTTAAAAAATGAAGGCTTGCTCATTACAGAATATGAGAAATAAAGTGAACCGAAAGGAGGGGGCGGGGAGAAATGGGCTCAAACAAATGAAAAAAAAAGAAAAAAGAAAGAAAAAGAAAAGAAACCTTCAAACCAAAAGCAACCGACACAGACATTTATGCTGTTACCAGAGAGTTCTCGCCGAGGCTGGCAAATTTGTTTCTTAAATCTTTGATAATATCGTGCTGCAAAAACAAAATTGATCAGGTGTTTTTGTTGGTTTTTCCCCGTACTTTAGTTAAGAGCTCCTGTGATAATTTTTTTTTCTCTTAAATTATGTGATAGGCCTAAATGGAAGCAGAGAAAAAAGAAAAGAGGCCGCTGTGCTTCGTCTGTAGCCATGCTAACGCCTGAAAGGGATGCCTTCATGTTTAAACCTCTTCCTGAGAAATCAAAAACAGAACAGAAACAAAACCACACAGACACACAAAACCGTACTGTTATTACAACACAGGTTTGAAAAAACAGAAAGAAAAAAAAAAGAGACCCTTTTGTCTGCTCTTCAGTCATGGTTTAATGTTCACGATCAACATCTGATTCTTCCTTTCAGACCCAACAAACTTAAACTTCCCTCCTGTCGCCAGAGCTGAAAACGGAACCTGTATTTAATAAACCCTAACCAACTCCATCAGCAAACGAGACTTCGGGGAAGACCACATCAAGAAATGACCACTCTGGGGGACTGTCCCCTGCTGTTTTCACTAACTAAAAAGGCCAGGAACCTGGGAAGAACCATCCTTCTACCAAATTACAAAGACAACCCTCAGAAAGCCATGAACAGGAAAGATGGCAGCAGAGACAAGCCCTGAAGATATTGAACCAACCATTTGCTGTTTGAGCTCCCACCATGGTAGACTGGCTCAGAGTCCTCCTCACAGCTCATGAAACAAACCAAGCTGCAGTTATCTTTACCACTGAAATCACACTGAATACTTGAGCACAGGGAAACTAGAGAGTTGACAGGAGAGCACATCAACTTCTTTTAAAATCATACTCCCTAGACAAAGACCATTTCCCATTTCTCATAGCTGACAACTAAATTTCAATAGGAATAAATGTTTCTGGGGAAGAAAGACCCTGAGAATATTAAATAAATAATAAATAAATAAATATGGGAGAAATACTGACAATAGAAGCAAATCAAACAAACAAAACCAAACAACAACAAGATCAACAACAACACAAAAGCAACCCTGCTTCATGAAAAAAGATTGCAAATCTTCTTAGTTCCCTTGACCTGGGACTCTGTCTTCAGATCCATGTGGGGATGTGTTTGTTTTTCTGGTACATTTGTCTTTGAAAACCATTTCCAGCTGTATTACTTTCACTTTTCACAGAGATTTTATCATGCCATAAAAAAAAAAAATCTAGGTAACTAAGACAGGAAGATAGATTTCATGGAAAGAAATGATGCTTTTCCTTCAAACTGATTGCATGTGTCCTTCTTATGCAAAATACAAATTCAAAATATGCATTCTTCTTTCTTCCTTCCTTCCTTCCTTCCTTTCTCTTTCTTTCTTTCTTTCTTTCCTTCTTTCTCTTTCTTTCTTTCTTTCTTTCTTTCTTTCTTTCTTTCTTTCTTTCTTTCTTCCTTCCTTTCTTTCTTTCTCTCTTCCTCCCTTCCTTACTTTCTTTTTCTTTGTTCCTTCCTTCCTTCCTTCCTTCCTTCCTTCCTTCCTTCCTCTCTCTCTCTCTCTCTCTCTCTCTCTCTCTCTCTCTCTCTCTCTCTCTCTGAGTGTATTCACACACACACACACACACACACACACACACACACACACACACACACTACAATCTGCCCTGAAACTTGAGGTTCTCCTGCCTATGTTTACTAAAGATGTAGCTCCCAGCTCCATCATATCCAGCATTTGAAGTAGGCTTTTTAAAACTCTCTTACTCAGGGACATAGAATCTTAGGTTTCTTACCCCTTGCAGATTCCATTTACTCCTCTAAAGGTCTTACAGAAACAGCACTGCAGTTTGGTCTTTAGTTATTCCCAGGTTCCAAATGACTGGAAAACAAAACTGTCACCACAGCCTGAATGTTTCCTGAAGCAAAACACTCTGGCTGCCAAAAGCTTTCCCAAACCATCGGCTTCTGCCATTCTAACCAAACTGGCATCTTTTCAAGATTCACTGATGTCATAAACAAGACTCCTGATCAAACTGCCCGCCTTGAATGGAAATACCAGGTACTGGGACATTTCCTTCTTGTGTAACTGCAGGTCATGACAAAATGGCATCTTCTGCAGGAGACCCTCAAGCTTCCCCCTCTGGTGGGAAAAGAAAACCTTCTGAAGGGGAAATAAAGACACACAGTTTTTCAACAATTTCCCTTAGTTGAGAATTTAAATAATCGGGAACTTCAACTGTTGCTTGATACTTGAGAAAGAAAATAGTGCGTCCCCCAAAATGGAGATGAGGGGTTGTTTTAGCCTGATGACAGCAAAGGTCAGACTGCTTAAATTTCTTTTCTCAGTTGCCTGAACTTGGGGTAGCAGAGGCTTTGGCTGACCAATCTGCAGTCCGTGCATTGAAACAAAGAGCTCAGTTGTCTTGCCTTTTCTCTGTATTTCCAAGATTCCAATAAGGTCTTCATGTGTTTCTCCTCTTTAAAGAGCATGAGAAAGCTGCTATAACCTACGCCAAGAGAAATTTTCAGAAACCGAATTCTTCTTAAGAAGCCCTCTCATTTAGTAATATTCCAAATGCAAGTATACTTTGGTATCTTAAGGCAAAAGTATCACAATTATAGGCAACTGAAAGAAAAGATGAGATCTAGGAGATCATTTGGACAAATCAAGTGACAAAGACAACAGGGTTGAGAAGCAGAGGGATACACTGGTTTACAACTCAAACAAGCCAAATTAGTTTAAAGAAAACTAGTGCCCAAACTGAGAGTCTTATTCTATTTTGCAGCTAACCTTGTTGTTTTATAGCTTTAGATCGGCCTTCACAGAGAATTGATTTGGTTTCTTTAAAAAAAAAATTAGAAGATTATAACTTCACTTAAAGGTATATGCTTTTCAATTTCCTAAGGAAAAAACTTGTGTTTACCAATATAAGGGGCGTGTAAGGATGGAAACCTGTCATAACTATAAAACCAGCAAATAACCATCATATTGCACTTGATGCAGAGGAGTTTGGAAGTGTTCAAGAAAATCTGAATGAACGGCAGACAGAATAAGATAATATGGCACCATGGTTTCCTGTGGGTATGATCATAATTTGCAGTATTACAAGTGATATCTTCTTGTTTGAAAATCTAAATGACTGGTGCATTGTGAAAAGACATTTAGTTACTTTTAGCAACATTTCAATCAAACGGGACTTCAGAATTATATTAACGCAAGTAAATGCTAATTATTAGATGGTTGGTTCACTTTAGTTCATTTGATATTCTCTATGCATTTTCAAACATTGTAACAATTTCACAGAATCTTCTCTATGGGATAGGCATAATTTCTAAGGTTCTCTATTTAATAAAACCAGATAAAAAAACCCTATGTTTTTATTCAAAGCATGTTTTGCTGAAATAAAAGGTTAAATCAACTTCAATAACATAGTCAGACAAAAAAAAACACCAAGCCAGAACTGAATGTTCCAGCCAGTGTGTGGAAGGTTCAGGGGGCAAGATTTACTGCATGGAGTGTGTTTACAGTTCGCTCCGAATATGATGTGGACCTGGATTTTAGGATGAGTAATGTTCCTCCATGACTCAGCATTTTTAGAAACAATTTAGAACAAATGTGTCAAATAATACACCCAGCTCAGTTGAAACAGTTTCTAGCAAGTCTAGCCAGTAGAATGTATTCTCTATCACAAAAAGAGCTCCACTAATGGGCCACTAAATTCTACAAAGAGAGTAATTCTAATTCGAGACTTACGAAATTAACAAGATTAAGGCAACCTGGTTTATCCTGAGCACAAAATTAAAACTGCCTGTTTCCTACTTGCTTTTGTTTAAAAATGACTTAAATGGAGAAAAGAAATGCCACACAATCCTTCCTCAACTGACCAAGCCTGACAAAAAGGAGAATATGGTGACCACCATGGTTCGATTATGTGATGGTTCATCTCTATGTCAACTTAACAAGATTTAGAATTACCTAGATGACAAGACCAATGACTTCTGTGTCTATGGGAAGTTGTCAAAGGGTTTACCAGAGACAAGAAGACACACCCTGAATGTAGACAGTATCATTCATGGGGGGTTTACCAGAGACAAGAAGACACACCCTGAATGTAGACAGTATCATTCATGGGGGGTTTACCAGAGACAAGAAAACACACCCTGAATGTAGACAGTATCATTCATGGGGGGTTTACCAGAGACAAGAAGACACACCCTGAATGTAGACAGTATCATTCATGGGTAGGGATCTCAAGTTGAATAAAAAGAGGAAAGTAAGCGGAGCACTAGCATTTATCTCTTTTATGCCTCCTACTCGGAGATACAATGTGACTGGCCGCCTCATACGCACACCTCTATGGCTCCCCCCTTTATGATAGACTGTGCCTTTCAACTGTAAAATAAAACAAACCCTTCCTTCCACAAGGTACTTTCCTCAGAGCCATGAGAAAAGAATCTAATACAGATCATCAGGTATGGGATAATGTTATATTACCTTGTGGGGAATGGGAAGGTAAAATACCTTTCAGCATTGAATGTCTCTAACTCATCCTTTGATTATTATTATTTTTTTTTAGAGACCATAACTCTACACCTCCAGTGCCCATGGTTCTCAGTTCTCAAATACAGTTCTTATTTCTTATATCTATAGATCAGGATGCTCTTGAACTCACAGAGATCTATCTGCCTCTCTGCCTCCTGAATGCTGGGATTAAAAGCATGCACCCCCACATCTGGCCTTCTTAATTCTAACCTAGACTAATTCTGTACAGGTGGCTGCATCTTACTGGAGCTCCCATTCCTAACCGTGGGTATCCCTTTAGCTTAGAGAAGGAATTTTCTACAGAGTACCATAGAGGTGCACATGTTCCTTCCATTCTTGTATGTACTTAGTATCCATCCTAAGTTGGTATACACAGCCATAATAACCTTGATCGAATTGTTGAGGACGTATTCATTGCATCACAATTTGACCTCAAGGAATACATTTTACTGTGTTATTAAATTTTAAAATTTTGTTTCTCTCTAAAGACTTATTGTTTATTGATCTAATTAACAATTATTGCAAATCCAAGCTCCTAGAAAGCTTGGAATTAAATGTGCTGGTAGTCATGGCATAATGGCAAGATCTGGCATGGGCTTGTGAATTAATTGTTGAGATTCTTTCCTCTGTGGAATGCAATACTTTATCTCTTTGTCTTACTGCATTATATATAATTACATTAAATGTTAAGTATCAAATGAGAAAAGATGATGATACATATATATTCAAGTTAAATGTTATTTCCTATATAGTATTTTACTATGAAATATTTTTATTCAAACCAACAGAAACTTATCTCCTCTTCAACATTTCCCAAGTGCTCAGATAAAGAGTAATAAAAATTTGATGCCTTGACCAAATATTTAGGTGTAACTGTGAAATTGTCCTTAGAAATTAAAAAAAGAAGAAGAAACATGTATGTACAAACAGAAAACTCAGAAAAATTAAAAATAGGCATGACCTTCTGATTCCCAGGACAAATAGCTTCATTTTAAGCTGTTTATGGTGGCCGGCTGAAGGCCACCTAGCACATAGGTGACCACTCAGGTCTCTAGCACTGTACAGACAGTTCTGCATAGCGGGCTCACTCTGCTTTGAAAGCCCCTCTCCATGGACTTCTATGATTTTCTTTTCTTCCCACACTTTTTCAATTAGATATTTTCTTCATTTACATTTCAAATGCTATCCCAAAAGTCCCCTATACCTTCCCCCTACCCTGCTCTCCTACCCACTCACTCCCACCTCTTGGTCCTGGCGTTCCCCTGTACTGGGGCATATAAAGTTTGCTAGACCAAGGGGCCTCTCTTCCCAATGATGGCTGACTAGGCCATCTTCTGCTACATATGCAGCTAGAAACACAAGCTCGGCGGGGGGGGGGGGGTGTACTGGTTAGTTCATATTGTTGTTCCACCTATAGGGTTGCAGACCCCTTCAGCTCTTGGGTACTTTCTCTAGCTCCTATATTGGGGGCCCTGTGTTCCATCCAATAGATGACTGTGAGCATCCACTTCTGTATTTGCCAGGCACTGGAAAAGCCTCACATGAGACAACTATATCAGGGTCCCTTCAGCAAAATCTTGCTGGCATATGCAATAGTGTCTGCGTTTGGTGGCTGATTATGGGGTGGACCTCCGATAATACCATACTCTTAGAGAACTAGCCATATGATAGACAGTGTTCTGAGAGTTTTACAAGTGTTCACTAAGTTAACACTTAAAATTCCTGTGTACAATAATATCTGTAACTTGTCCCATTTTTTTAAAGACAAGGAACCTGAGGATACACAGGAAGGTGGTATAGCTGGGATTCAAACATAGGCATTTCATCCAAGGGTCTATACTCTCATTGACTCTGTTCTTTCTTATTCATTCTATATATAACTTGGTCAAGCAAAAGCTTCATCCGAGATTATTTTTTAAAAGCCTGAACAGGAAGTCCAATTATGGTATATGTAAAAAAAGAATAGGCCATTGTGATGTTAAGTACATGTCCTCTACCCAGTGTGGAAGGGGCATTATTCATATGCATGCATGACATGCATATGCAGTGTAAAGGATGGTCCTCCCTGGGAGCTTCCACATATGAGATTTAGCATCCCACATCTACCTAACAACTCTCTCTCTCAACACCTTAGACTTCATTCTGAGCCCTAAAGGCCCTATAAGGGACCATGACTATGAAATCCCAATGCAGCTACTTCAACCATCCACCAAGGAGACTCCATCCTGATGGAGAAGGGCAGGCTTCAGGGTTGGGCTCTGAATAAGCTGGAACTAAGATGGCTCTGGCTTCCTGGGAGTTGGTTGGAAAAATCAATGACTACCAGGGGGCATGGAGAGATGAACTTCTGTTACCAAAACAGCATTGAAGACACTCATCTTTCTTTTCCCCATCCTGCAGAAGCCACTGAGCTATTTGCACAAGGCTCTTTGGAGGTATCCCATCACTAAGCAGCCAAGGGTATCATCCGGTAGCTATGGTTACTTCTTATATTTCTTTATTTCCTTCTACCATGTCTCTTCTTCCATAAGTCTTACTTCCGTGGAACTGCGACACTCTCAACCCTAACGACATGTTAGCACACAAGCCTATGGCTTCTGTTTACCAGGAGACCTGAGCTGGCAGCTCATTGTATGAGATCAACAGGTTGATGAATATAAATAAATCTGGCAGACAGCATCAGCGTTCCACCCAACTCCTTAGCCCGTGGCCCTGTGAGACTCATCTGTGATGTGTTGGTCTGTATCCTAGATGGATACAGCTTCCATTGGTTAGAGTTAAAGATTTGCAATTTTCTTGATAAAGGAATTGCTAGATCAATACTTTCTATTCATAATTCTATATCTGACTCTTGGGCATATCAGGTACCTGTTGCTAAATAATCCCACTCAAAGAAATTATATAGTTCTCTGGGACAGAGCATCTTTATCCAATTCAGCTTTTCAAAACTACTTAAAAACTGAATTCTTCAAAATTAAATCTTCAGAGGGGCCCAGCCTATGCTATGTCATCACTGGGAAGTATAATTTATCAGCTCACTAAACATGTGGCTCTAAATAGATTCTTTAATATTTTGTGTCATATCTTGAGCCATAAGCTAGGGTACTGGTATGGGTACTGTGGCACACAAGATTCACCATTAGCTATGTCTGAGACACAACGAGAAGAGAACACGCAATGCTTTTTACCAGAATGCTAGCTCTGCCACAGGCAAATTAATACTTAAGACTCAAGAAGTTGTCCTGAATCCAAATTACAGCAGTAGTAGTAGCAACAGCAGCAGCAACAGCAGCAATACTACTACTACTACTAATAATAATACTAATAACAATAATAATGGGACCTCAGAGATACCTGAGACCATGTATATCTGAGTTGGAACTGAGAACTATCAAAGGGATCTGACTTACTTAGCATGTGAGAAAGACAGCCTGGAAGAGAAGTATGTCTGTCTTCTATCCTTTTCCCTTGCCAGGTCACCGTCACTAACTTAGATTTTCATTGGATTATAAAACTGTATTTTAGAACCTTAAATAAAACTGTATTTTGAATCTCAAAATGTGCTTACTAAATTATCTTTTCAAATGAATATTATATTTCTAATCATGGGCACATTGAGTACATCTGCCCACAAAGGCCAGGAGAGGGCATCCGATCTTCTGGAGTTGAAATTAGAGGTGGCCATGAACTGCCCGATGTGAATGCTGGGAACCTAACTTGGGTCCTCTGCAGTACAAGGAGCAGCATGCTTTCTTAACCAAGGAGCTGGCTCTCACGCCCAGATTATTTTGAATTCATATCCTCAAATTGCTTGACGAAAGCAGCCGAGCAGCCAGCATCTGAATAATGTGTCCATGGAGTCTGATAAATCTCGAAAGGTAAATAAAGCATTCGGCTAGAGAGGCTGACTTGTTGGCTGTATCTGAAAAGTACGCTGGCCTCTTTCTAAGATTTAATTGCCCTCTTATGATTTAAATATTGAAATAACCACGGATCTAAAAATAATACTGTTTGCTATTATGGATTTAAATGGGCAGCTGCAGAGCAGTTTTGTATTATATTGTAGAGAAAACAGGGAACTCGCTCTTACCCTTGGTATTTAAACCAGATGAACTTCAGCAGGATCGCACCAATAAAACACACAGGTGATGAGAGAGATGGAAAGGAGTTGGCATTTTGATCCCCATTTGCTATTTTCTGTGATTTTTGAATTTTCTTGTATTAGCCATTGGGAGAAATTTTCTTATAATAACACGTTTCTTAACATAGCTATTTCTGTACTCTCCTTGACATCTTTGCTAAATATGTCATAAAGAACTTGAGTAGAAACTATGGCCAGTCTTAACAACCCCACCAGTGGCTGAGATAAAATCCATGTCCTACATACTTTTGATTCTTTCCAAGCTTACGTAAAATAATTTGTTCTATGAGTTATTGAAACTCCCCAATAGTATTTTAGTCAGTATAATGTAAGGGGAAAATTCCACAATTAGATTACACAGAAATTATGTGAAACAACCAGACACTGGAGTATAAACGGTTTGATAGATCACTAAGCAGAGAAGGAAAATAAAGGATCAGTTGTCTGACTAAACCTTTTTCCTGTTTTTATTACCCTCAAGTGGTCAACCTCAAAGTAAATGGTTTTCATAGGTGATGGATTGCATACAACTTGTTTTTAAGCTAAGAATGTAATGACACTTCTCCATGTAGCATGTTACTTGAATTGGGCATGAACCTCCCAAATCACACTGAAATCAGAAAACTGCTGGTGTGTAAGTAGCATGGCTGACTGCTTTACTTCTGGATGAGTGACAGTTTCCAGGAGCTTTAAAATCCTGTCTTGGGCTGAGTTGGGCTGGCCACGATTTGCTGGCCAACTTCTATTTGGGGATTAACATTCAGGTCTCACTGTCAGATGAACTTGACCAATGATCTAAACCCAGAGGCAGCCTTTCTTTCTGTCTGCCCCAACTCTGTACCGTGCCTGACTCTTCTCCCCAGCATGACTCACATCACTTTTGTTCTGTCAGCCTTTACAAACATCTCCAAAGCCTCTCTACGTCTGGGCCTGTAAATCAATTCCATTGGCTTTCAGATCCCTGAGGCTCATTCAACCTTCCCAGTAATTTGTCTGGCTAGAAACTCCTCATCCTATTCCATCTTATCCATTCCTCCTGGTGCACCTACCAGGCACTCTTGATCACAAGCACCCATGCTAACCAGGTAGTCAAGTGTTTGATTAGTGTTAGAAGGCTCTTAATAATTCATATGAGTTCTAGCTAAGGTGAAAATCAAAATGTAAGGTATTATTATTGGAGCCACCATTATCTATTATAGAAGCTCACTCTGTTTTTCAGTGTGATGTCCATTATATGCCACTATATGGGCTGTGATATCCATCAGATTGGGGCTGAATCTGACATTGTCATTCACTTGGATTTTTAAGATTACAATGATCCAGATATGTAATAAGAACACCATATTCCAGTGAGCTAAAAACATTACAATTTGTTTCTTCTAAATAGATTCTTAATAGCCATCATTCCAAAAATAAAGCCATTGAGAGCATTGCCTCCCAGGAAGATGTATGATCAACTTTCCTGCTCAAAGTATCCTCATGAAAATAAAACTCAAACTTCATAGAAACCATACAAAGGAAAAACATCTTGTAATTCTAGGTCAACATGTCTTCTATTTGCAAAATTTCCAGATGAAATATTTAAAATGCCAAGAGTCCTTTTCATTTAATGAATTGCCAAAAGTCAATGTTAAAATTATGATACATACACCCCCAGGAACTAATTAAAGAACAAAAAAAGAGAGAAAGAAAAGGAAAAAAGAGAAGAAAAGAAAAGGCCATTTTACTGTGTCTGCTTTAAGTAAGAAGTCTGGTACAAGTTACATTCAAAGTGCGGAGGCCGGGGCCCTTTCTATGCAAGACAGTTTCTAGTTATACATTCATTCACTAAGTGACTGGACTCATCCAGCTCAGAGTTAGCACAGAGGACACAATTTCAAATCATGAGTCATTTAATGGGCAAGAAGAATAAATCAAAGAAGGGATGCTATGCACAACACACTGGCAAAGTGATTCTGAAGACCTTTTCTCACAAAAGAGTCCAAGACTTTGGGTCTAATACAGGTAAATGCCACAAGAAACTGAAACTCAGACCCAGACAGATACACACATACACATGTCTTTACCTTGCTGCGTTGGGATCCTGTGACCTTAAGGAAGGATGAGGACAAGAAGCAAAATAGCAATAAACAGCTGCTCCAGAGACAATGGATAACCCGCAAAGGAAAACAGTAATCATTTGTTGCTCATGGACTGTTCTAGGTTACCTGTCTCTTTATGGGGAGGATGGACTTAAGACTAGAACTCACGCACAATAGCAAAGATCGTATAGGAAATTAAACAGGGCATTTGGCTCAGCCAGCAATCGTCATGGGTAATTCTCAATTTAGGTTGTTCTTTTGTTTATTTGTTTGGTTTTTTTTTAATACACTGACTTTAATGTGCAGAGATGGTCACATTGATTATTTCTGGAAGTGACATCAGTTCATTTCTTAGTTCTCATGCTGTGTTTCCACCATAAGTTAAGGACTCATTGCTGGCTTCTCGTATTTCTCCAGACTTCTAGCTCAAAGTCCATATATAGGAACTAATAAGGATCTATTCTCCACTTCCTTCTACTTTGTTTCTCTTTCTAAAAAAAAGTATAGCAAATCAGAAAGTGATAGTTGACAACTGCTAGCAAACCAGAAAGTGATAGTTGACAACTGCTAGCTCGTCTCCTAAAGAAGCCAAGGACACTATAAGCAAAGTGGGGAACGAACTTAACTTTCTTTAAAGCTGATTAATGTTAAGCAGTAATTCAAATCATAGGCAGTATTTAAAGGCTGAAAATGCTTGAGAAAATAATCATGAAATGAAATCTACCCTAGAAAAGATGCGCCTCTACTCCATGCAAGCAAACTGCACCATGGCAACCACTTACATATGTGTACTGAATGAGTGACCTAATCGGGCAGATGTCAAGAGGCCAATTGATCCAGGAAAGAACAAATGAGCCTAACACCAATGGAGTCATTAGAAACTTGATGCTGTGCTGTTCTTCAACAGGCATTTTCTTCATGTCTATCAGCAATTACAGACCACGGCACCCCCGCCATGTGAGGAATTTGAGGTCGTGTCATCTCTGTGGGCTGCCAGGTACACTCATTCTGGACATATGGGCTTTACTGTACTACTCAGATGCTCTACACTCCTTGATTTTCTCTTAGCAAACGCTAGGACTCAGGTCTGTCCATTCAGCTTTGACATGCAATTCCCGGACACAATAAGCTGCAAAAAGCCATGAAGCAAGAAACACAAAAGTCAATCATAAGCTATGAAACACTGTCTCCAAGTGACATTCTGGAAAGATCCATCTTACTTCAAAGCTCTTCACTTCTTCTTCACCATCATCATCTTCTTCATCGTGACAACTCTGATTTGAGAGAATAACAAGAAAGGAGGATATGATGAGAGAGAAAATGCAAAATGTTTGTTTAAACTAAACTCAAAGTGATTTGTATTAATGTTTCATGAACGTTATTGAAGCCAAGTGGATGTAAAATTTACACAATACCATCAGTGAATTGGCCAGCTAAGATAAAACTGTGCTTTATTTACAGGGTTTGCCTTTGCAAAACTTAAAGACAAAATGGCCAATTTCATCCCCAACAGATGTGACAAAGAGACTCATATGAAGGTTCTCATGCTTAACAAAATAACTCCCTGTGCACTTGATTCATTCAACCCAATGTGTAAACCTTAAGCGCAGGAAACAATCCTCTCTTGTAACCTGCCATTACATGTATTAACTAACACAGATGCACACTGCTTGCTGTTATTTAAAATTAACACAGAGAATATGCATTGAGTATATGGATGCATCGCATTAGCAAGATTCTTCAAATCCTTTTAAGTCCATTTTTATCACATATCATCCAAGGAAGGAAGTAAATTTTTGTTAACAAAATTATTATTGACACATGAAACAGAGACACTTTGACTATTCTGTTCTCCTGAACCACAGGCATAATTCCTGTGGCTGAGACTACTGTAGGTTGAGGAGTCAGAGGGGGATGGTGGCCAGGAACAGAACTCAGAGAGGGGAAGGAAGGAAGGTGGAGGCATGACCTCAGCAGGCAGAGGCTTGGTTTCATGATGCTTCCTGCCATTGGCTAGTCTGGCTTGGCAAGTGACTTCTCTCCATGTCTCCTTTTTATATTGACTATGAGAAAAAGAATGTGCGTTCCTAAGGGAATAGCATGCTTTACTATTCGTAAAATATTTCAGCACCTGGAAAAACTATTTGAAAATGATCTTCATTTAATAAATCACAGTTAGGATTTTGGAATACAGTGGTGATCAAAAGAAGCTGGTCATTAACTACTGTGTATGGTGGGTAGAAACTCACCGCCCACTGACTACCGTGCCAACTGTTCTACACAATTTCTTACATTTGGCCAGTGTTCAGTAACTTGTGTGGTGCATGGAGGCAAATAAAGAGACATGAATCACAATCAGAAAAGCATTACAATTCAAGGAGAGACAGGGCTTTGGGCACAGAGACAGAAATGGATGGGAGGACACCAAATGAGATCCCATCTCTGACTCCAAATTAAATCCTAAAAGGCTTGTTACAGTCTCTTAAAACTCCAGTAAACATGAATGCGACTTTACTTTTTCTGTTTGGAACAGCAAACATGTCAATAAGGTTTGGGAGGGAAATGTGGGTCTGTGTACAGGCATGGCACTGTTGAGACAGTCTCACAGTTGGGATCTAGCTCAGAGGCCCAAGCACTTTGCTTGTAGATAGGAGGCTGTGAAGTCAACTCACAGTCATGAGAAAGGAATAAATTTTAAAAAGAAAAGAGAAAAGAAATGCCTCACTCCCTCTCGCTTTTGAGACTGCACTCATTTCCCGTACTCTGACACTTATTACTCCCCTGCTTCTTTGTGCTCCTGAGTGCTCCAAGTTTTCATCATGCCTACAGATGTTTTCAGTGCTCCCCTGGTCCAGACTCCCAGACCAATAGGGATTTGCTGACCATAGATTTACTTCTCTATAAGCTCATGGTAAGGCTCACTCCCTTTCCCCTAACCATCTCTTAGTGCCTCTGTTCTTTCAGATTTGATCATGAGTTTGTATCTGCTGCCTTCCTTTCTGAAGTGAGATCAATGAAGCCTACAACTTCAGCAGCAATTAGATTCTGATGGTTTGGGAGAGTGTACGTAGAAGGCACTGAGATACCAGACCCACATGCACAGTCATCCCTTTACCATTGCATGCTATTATTGCTGCTGTGACTGATTATATGAGAGAAGCAGCTTAAGAAAGAGAGGCTGTCAAGGGCATGGAGAGCATGGTGATGGGGCTGATCCTGTCCATTGCTATGAAGCTGCTGGATATAACATGGCAAAGATAGAAAGCAAGAAAACTCGGGCAGGAAATGGGCCAGCTGATAATCCTCCGAGAAAATCACTCAGTGATCCACATCTACCATCTACGCCGTCTACCCACAAAATTCCACAGCTTCATCGAAACGCAACATCCTCTGAGGTGTTAAACCACCTCTGTCTCTGGATTACCTTCCATGTTAAAATTCTGACAACACCACACAACAGTCTCACAGACATCTTTAACCTGGACCTGGAGTTACAGGCAGTTGTGACCACCTGCAGTGGGTGCTAAGAACTGGAGCTGCAGACTTCAGCAAGAGCAGTAAGTGTTCTTAATCACAGAGCCATCTCTTTAGCCTCTAATTAGCAGCTTTAATACAACTGTTTTAATTTTTCAAAGATTCACTTTTTAAGCGTGTGTGTGTGTGTGTGTGTAAATATATATGCATATGTGCGCACAGGTGCCCATAGAGGGCAGAAGTGGACACTGGATCCTCTACTGGGGACTGAACTCAGCACCCCTGGAAGAACAAGTAAGCTCAACCACCAAGCCGTCTCTCCAGCCCCTTATATTATTTCTTATTTCCAGTTATTTGCTATTATTTCCAGAAAATCCAGTAAATCTACAAGTAAATAATGCAACGGTATTTTTTCTTTCCTATCATCCCATCTGCAAGCCCCCGATGGCTGACGAATGAGGATCATAGAAAAGAATGTTGGGGAACTGGCGATTCCCCATTCATAAAGTGCTAAGCACGAGGTTTCTGAAATCCATGCAATGCTGAGACAAATGTACTTCATGTTTGCAAGATTAGCAGCATCTTTTTTGTAGATCCTTACCCTCTGGCAAATAAAAATAGCTTACTTCATTAAATATTAAAACCAAGAATGAGGTATACTTACCTTTGCCATAATGTCTGCATACGCCATGTATAGAAAATCTTCCTCCAGTTTGCTATGAAAGTAAGTGGGGAAAGATCAGTTCTTAAGTAGAAGGCAGGTTGTTGTATGTAAAGTAACTGCCATTTTAAAAAACATGTCCTTCTTTATAATTAAATGGCATATAACTTAGACAACAGTAAATGTTTGAAAACAAACTATTTTATAATCAGAAAGCAAAGACCTTAGAGGTCTTCAGCAAATGCCTCTCCTGACTTTATATCAGAGTTCTTCAAGTGTGAGAATAAAGATACATCATGTACATGCAAATAAATGGAACAACTAATTCTCTTCAAACCACAAAATTTAAAGTAAGCAAAAGCAAACTTAAGTGTCACAGAACTTTTGACAGCAGAGAAGTACTGGACATCTACTAGAGGGCTCAGCAAGGTGTAATGTCACAGTTAAAGATAGTAAGGTGGTCAGTATAATTAAATTTCTGTGAGGAATGTCTAACATTTGCTAAAATATTATAGCAGGTCCCAACTTCACTTATGAGAAATACCTCATTACCTCACCAGGACAGACAGACAGTTGTTCTATGCTTATCAGATGAGATGGTTTTGTTAGTGGGGAATAATACAAAAGAGAAAACGTGAGTGAAAGGATGGACAATGTTCATTGTTAGGAGGGAGAGACCCAGATTGCTGTGGTGCCCAGAGATCACATGGTGCTTCAGACCTATGTAGATTCATATTGATAATTAAGTGAATTCCGGGGGATGAAGGGAAAGGATAAGACCTGAACACTAAGGGCAGGATCTGATAAAGGTTCTGTAGACCCTACCATGTCCCCACCTATAGAGCCAACACCTTTTAGAACCCCAATAGGGAGAAGAAGCCAAGACATCTTCATTGCATCTTCCGAGGTTGAATTTGTCATGTAACTCCACAGGAGTTTGCTCCCTAAAGCTTTGGTGCAGTTGTAGGACCAGAAGTGAAAGCAAGAGAAGTGGGCAATATCCTAGAAATAGATCTGAGAGATGCTACCAAAAGCCACACCCAGCACCTAAGGGCTTCTTAAAGGTCATTTGAATGGGAGGTACCCTCTAAAGGGATGACAAGAGTCACTCGTTTCCACAAATTCTCTGCAATGGATTTTGATTCTTTTAAGTCATTTTTGTTTTGTTTGTAATGATAGCTTGTGATAAACCTTTTATAGAGATCAACAAAATCAGCCTAATACAGAGTTAAGAAGAACCAGAATTTCGTGATTGATTTGGGAGAAGGGGATTGGGGGGGGGGGCAATGATTGATGTGAGAGCACGTATGCATGTATGGGTGTGTGCAGAGGTCAGAAGTCAACCTCCAGTGCCTTCATTTCTTAGAGGCCACCCACTTTGACTTTTGAGACAGGGTCTCTCTCTCTCTCTCTCTCTGGAGCTCACTAATTAACCCAGGTTTTCTGGCCAACGAATCACAGGAATCAGCCTGTTTCTCCTCCCCTACTGCTGGGATTACAGGCACCAATTATCTATTGCATCTGGCTTTTTATGTGAGTTATGGGACAGAGCTCAGGTCCTCTTGTTTGAGAGGCAAGTACTTTATTGACTGAGTCATCTTCCCAGCTCCTCATGCTAGGGTTTAAAGAACAACAACAATAACAACAACAAAAGAATTGATGCTACTCTGTGGGTTTATGTCAGACAGATCACATGATGGGTGAATTACTCCTTCTCTTGACAAGAGCACGATGTAACTGAGACATCAGTAAACCGCAGATGAGAATTAGATGTGGGTTTCTTTATCAGTGTCCCTAGGTCTGGATTAACCTGCTCCACCATACCATTTCTCCGTTAGGGCTGTGCGACTGAACAGAAGAATAAGTTGATGGAGGGGATCAACTCTTTTCATGGCTTCATCTTCTTCTGGGAGCTCAGCCCCTGGTTTCTGAAAAAAAAAAAGAAAAGAAAAAGAAAAAGCAGACAACTACATAACATTTCTCATTTAAAACAAATGCTTAAGATCAGCGCTGTGGCTTATATCTGCAATTCCAGTTCGTAAGAGGTGGAGGCAGGAGGATCAGAGCAATTGCAAATTGAAAGCCTGAATGTGCTACATAGAAAGATTATGTCTCAATAACTGAAAACCCAAACCAGGAACCATACAATGAATGGCAGAGAGAACAAAATAAACATCTTTGTTTGCTTGCTGAGCTGTATGCGTGCATATGTGTGCTTTGCATAATATGTGACTTAGGGAGGCAGAGTTAAGAAAAACCAGAATTTCTTGATTGATTTGGGGGAAGGGGCTGGGGCGGGGGCGACAATGATTGATGTGAGAACACATATGCACATATGGGTGTGTGCAGAGGTCAACCTCAGGTGTCATCATTTCTTAGAAGTCATCCACTTTGGTTTTGGAGACAGCATCTTACATTGAACCTGCAATTCACTGATTAGATTAGGTTTGCTGATCAGCAAACCCAAGAAATCAGCATATGATATGTATATGTATATATATGCATATATATGTATGTGCTTTGTGTCTATATAATTTGCAATACAATACATATATAAATCTAACATATGTGCTGATTATACCACTGGTGTAAAACAGAAGAAGCATTTAATAGTTTGATTTTTAAAAAAGGTTGATGGATCACAGGGCCCCCAATGGAGGAGCTAGAGGAAGCACCCAAGGAGCTAAAGGGATCTGCAACCCTATAGGTGGAACAACATTATGAACTAACCAGAACCCCGGAGCTCATGTCTCTAGCTGCATACGTATCAGAAGATGGCCTAGTCGGCCATCAGTGGAAAGAGAGGCCCATTGGACTTGCAAACTTTATATGCCCCAGTACAGGGGAACGCCAGAGCCAAAAAGTGGGAGTGGGTGGGTAGGGGAGGGGGGGTTATGGGGGACCTTGGGGATAGCATTGGAAATGTAAATGCGGAAAATACCTAATAAAAAATATTTTTAAAAATATGCTTCTTTCCCAGATCTAAACAATTAAACCACAAGATAAGGATCTTGTTGAAGTGTATAGACAAACTCATTTTTGTGGGGTAAGGAGGAGGGTTTTCTTGCTAGACAGTAAAGGTACCCATCTTATTGTAAGAGGGACTTATTGTGAGTGTTCTGATTATCCCATGTCATTTTATATGGGAAAAACAAAAATGGGTGTAAATATACTCTTTAAATAAAGTTGGAGGGATGGCTCTATCAAAAAAAAAAAAGGTTGAACAAAGAAAACCCACATAATTTTAAAAGAAGAAAAAAATTTTTGAGACAGGGTTTCTCTGTGTAGCCCTGGCTGTCCTGGAACTCACTTTGTAGACCAGGCTGGCCTCGAACTCAGAAATCTGCCTGCCTCTGCCTCCCTAGTGCTGGGATCAAAGGCGTGCGCCACCATGCCTGGCGAAAATACTATTCTTATAAGGAGGGTTTAAAACTAACAAAAAGAGTATTCAAGACAGAGGAAAGTTCAGCTTTAGGAAGGACAAAACATAGTATTTAAGAATGAATTGTCACATGATATGTGACAAGTCCACACAGCAATATTTATCACATAAAATATTTTCTTGGCTTAAATAAAAAATTATAAAGAACACAGAATGAATTACTGACTGAAGTATGTGCACTTCTTTTCATTTTTAGTTACTTTTAAAACAAAAAAAAGTAACGGATAAAATTTCATCATTGAGTAAAATTATTAAGCATTTTTTTTTGCCTACAGAATTGTCTGATCCTGATATTACTGAATGATTTAATGAATTTTTTATGTCTCCAGAGAATTTTTTTCCATTTGGCTGATTTTCTTTCTACATGAAAGGAGATTCTTAGCACAACACAGTTGAGAATCTTGATGTCATTAGTAGTTAAAATTGTACAAAATATCTAAATAGTCTGTGGCTGTTTGATAGTGTAATGGGGCTGGGGTTGGGGCTCAATTGATAGAGTATTTGACTGGCACACACGAGGCCCGGGCCAGATCACCAGCACAGCATACAAGGGATCTGGTAGCCCATGGGAGTGGAGAGACAAGAATCAGGAGATCAAGGCTCTCCTCGTCTACATTGTGAGCTGGAAGCCAATTTGAGTAACATAAAAGCCTGTTTGAGAGAGGGGAGAAGGGCAATCAGGGTCAGGCTTCAGACACTGCATTCTATTTGTTTATTATAGTTCCTGACAATTTGTAAATTAAAAAGTGTCTACCAGGTAGGAGAGCTTTAACTTGGAAATCATGTCTCTGGCAATGCCACAGACTTCTGTGGGACTTGAGCTCATAAATTCATTTGGAAAGGTAGTTTAAAACAGTAGCTTAGCTGATAAAAGACAGTGATGTTGCCCTGTCCTTCAGGGTGTAGCCCACACCTGTACACAGCCTCCCTTCCTACCCTGTCAGGTGAGGTGAAAGCTCTGCCTGCTGAGCACCATCTTCCTGCTCCTCTGTGCCCACTCCACTCATAAGAAACAAAAGAAAACAAAGAACCAACACCAAACAAACAAAACACAAAACAAACAAACAAACAAATAAATAAATAAATAAATAACACCTTATAACCTGACCAGGCCAGAGAGACAGTTGTACTATGCTTATGGAACGAGATAGTTTTGTTAGACAGAATAATAAGGGAAAGAAATATGAGTGGAAGATAGACCACATTCAATGTCAGAGAAATCAAGAATACTGTGGCATGCAGAGACCACAAGGTGGGTAAGATCTGTGAGAAGACACTATGCATGTGCATCTTCTGACTATCTACTTTAGAAGACCAGCTATCATTCGTTAGTCTTCAAATTACTTGGTGTGAATGGTTTCTTTGAGATTTAATCTTGACTTGAACTTGGAAAGGGCTTAGAGAGAGACTTTAAGAGACTAACTTATTTAGTTAATCAGGCAACTTATACGTTTCATTTTCTTTTCTTTTCTTGGATATTTTCTTCATTTACATTTCAAATGCTATCCCAAAAGTTCCCTATACCCTCCCCCTACCCTGCTCCCTTACCCACCCACTCCCACTTCTTGGCCCTGGCATTCCCCTGTACTGGGGCACACAAAGTTTGCAAGACCTAGGGGCCTCTCTTCCCAACAATGGCCGACTAGGCCATCTTCTGCTACATATGCAGCTAGAGACACGAGATCTGGGGGTACTGGTTAGTTCATATTGTTGTTCCACCTATAGAGTTGCAGACCCCTTCAGCTCCTTGGGTGTTTTCTCTAGCTCCTCCATTGGAGGCCCTGTGTTCCATCCTAGATGATTGTGAGCATCCACTTCTGTGTTTGCCAGGCACTGGCATAGACTCATACATGACAGCTATATCAGGGTCCCTTCAGCAAAATCTTGCTGGCAAATGCAATAGTGTCTGCCTTTGGTGGCTGATTATGGGATGGATCCCCGGGTGAGGTAGTCTCTGAATAGTTCATCCTTTTGTCTTAGCTCCAAACTTTGTCTCTGTAACTCCTTTGATGGGTGTTTTGTTCCCTATTCTAAGGAGGAATGAAGTTAATCAGCAGGGAAATGCAAATCAAAACAACCCTGAGATTCCACCTCACACCAGTCAGAATGGCTAAGATCAAAAATTCAGGTGACAGCAGATGCTGGCGAGGATGTGGAGAAAGAGGAACACTCCTCCATTGTGGTGGGATTGCAAGCTTGTACAACCACTCTGGAAATCAGTCTGGCTGTTCCTCAGAAAATTGGACATAGTACTACCAGAAGATCCAGTAATACCTCTCCTGGGCATATATCCAGAAGATGTTCCAACTGGTAATAAGGACACATGCTCCACTATGTTCATAGCAGCCTTATTTATAATAGCCAGAAGCTGGAAAGAACCCAGATGCCCCTCAACAGAGGAATGGATACAGAAAATGTGGTACATTTACACAATGGAGTACTACTCAGCTATTAAAAAGAATGAATTTATGAAATTCTTGGGCAAATGTATGCATCTGGACGATATCATCCTGAGTGAGGTAACCCAATCACAAAAGAAGTCACTAGATATGCACTCACTGATAAGTGGATATTAGCCCAGAAACTTGGAATACCCAAGATACAATTTGCAAAACACATGAAACTTAAGAAGAAGGAATAGTTTTAATTTTCTATTCTGAGTCATTTGATATTGATAGCTATATATTTTCAAAAATAAAACAGGTATTTTTGTCATAACCAGTAAATGTGGCAACAGTGAGAATTAAAGTTTTCTAAAACCAACATGCAGTGTAATGATTTTCTTTCATTTTATAATCTCATTGAAAAGCTTACCGCTAAATCTTCAATCAATTTATCCTCAAAGTAATGTTCTTCTGTTTCAATCCAAGACTTTTCATATCCCTGAAGAAAAAGATTGACTGCCCGATGCCTAAAAGATAAACACAATGTCAAACAAAGGGATTTTAAATATATGAACAAGAATTCAATAGTGCTTATTACCAGATGATCTGTGTACTAAAGTAAAAAATAAAAATAAACTTCCTATTATTGATTCCTCTCTTCACAGACAACTCCTTGCATCCAATGAAAGCAGTTTTCTCACATCACATACTGACTTTGGGTTTAGTCCCAGCTCAGACTTTTCTAAGCTCCGCAACATCAGTTAAGATCTCAATTTTCACAATTCTCATACTTGCAACAAAAATAATCGTTGCATTACAAGATATCTCAATCTTCCAAGAATTAAAGTGAGATAAATGGTGGAAAATGTATTAGATAGACATTAGTTAAATAGTGGTTATTGTTTCCTGGTGTGATTATTGCTAAATAACATAAATGCCAACAGAAGACTTAGCCTATATTCAAGTTAACCTCAAATGCAGGCTCTGGCTATTCTAGAGTAGAATATATTAAGTGGACTTTTTACAATTGCATCAATGAAGATAAAGTCTTGGAACACTGACTTTAAATTTTTTTCTATCTGAGATTCAAGAGGTAGCTCTGTGGTTGAGAGCATGAACTGCTCTTCAAAAGGACCGAAGCTCAGACCCCAGCAACCATGGCAGTTGGCTCATGACCATCTGCAGCTCCAGCTCCAGGAAGTCTAATACATTCTCTGGCCTCTCTGGTTACTGCATACATGTGCAACCCCACCCCTATCCCTGTACAGCCCCCCCCACACACACACACAATTAAAAATAAAATGCATCTGAAAATGATGTTTGCCTATGAAGTAAAAAAAAAAATCAAAAAACAAAACAATGAAGACTAGAAGAGTCAATGAAACTCATCATGATGCTGAGAGAAATTAGTAAGATTTAAGTGAGAAAGGCCAAGAGACTAGTACGTGGATTATTAGACGTAGTAGTACAATAGTATTGTAAGAAGGAAGCCTGCACTTAACAGTAAGAGAAGTGTGTTAAGAAGGCATGAGGTATAATGGCTAGATAGGTTTAAGGAGAACCTTATAAATAGGAGAGGAACTAGCAACACACTTGGAAACACTAGAAATCACTGTAAATTTCAGCACACAAGAAAGCAGGCCAAAAGATGTGCTCAGCTGCTTTTAGAACCTCAGAATCATGGACACAGCATTTAGACGTCTAAGCAGACGGCATATTCAACCCTTAGGGAAATTCAGATTTGTGGAACTCAGCTCAGATGTTCCTGAAATGGTTTAAATGATGTCTTCGTAAAGCAAACCCTTTCTCCAGTTAGAAAGGTACTGAAGTCCAAGAAACTGCTTCCTGTCCATGGTTAGGAAAACAGAAACTTAAAATTATGTTGGATGGAAATCAGAGAGGCAAGCAACCTGAATACTGGACACAATGTAACAACCACAAATTGTAATCTTGCTGTAAAGACATACAGAAGGAAGGAGCTGCCTTACAAGGAGATCACAGATGTTCCAAAAGGAGATACAGTTGAACTGAGCCCTGTTTACAAGACATATTGTGATGGTTTGAATGAAAAATGTCCCCCAGAGTCTCAGGCATTTGATTAGTGGTCCCCAGTTGGTAGAACTGTTGGGGGGGGGGGGGTGGCACGGGTAGGCTTGCCAGAGGAATTGTATGATTGGAGTTGGGCTTTAAGAGTTTAAAGACTCACACCATTTCTAATTTTCTCTCTGCCTGTGCTTGCAGTTCAGGATGTGAGCTCTTAGCTTGTTACTTCATCTGTTTTGTCTATCACTTCCCCTTCATGATGACTTTTATAGGTCTGAAGCCTTAAGCCCACAAACTCTTTTGTCTATAAGTTACAAGGTCCTGGTGTTTTATCACAATAATAGAAAAGTAACCAACACAGTAGGTCTATGGTTGCTTGCAGAAAGTTAAGAGTAGCCAAGAGCCCAGTGTCATGGCAGAATACCCAGGAAGCCATAGTAGGTCATCAAGCCAGACCTGAACACACCAAGTTACATCTCTAATGACAAGTATATTGATGTACTACTAAGAGAACAGTGATGAGTCTGTTGGGTTTGTTTCTGTCATTGCTGTGAGTCAGGAGAATGTTTTTTTTTTTCTTTTCTCTATATGAGGATAATTATACAAATAACATCCATGGGTAGCATCTACTGTGATCAGCATACTGACAAGCACTCTGAATGTATTTATTTGTTCACCAATCTGTCTTGGTACTCTATGGAGTTAGTCCTACCACAGTCCAGAGGGGGAAACCAAAGTGAAGTGAGGTAATCAACTTGACCAGTGCCATGTAACACAGAAATGGAAGTTGAAATCTAAACAATTAGACTTCAAAGAATGTTTCCAATCACACTAACTGTCCTTCCCTATACAAACAGATATTCTCCAACATAAACCATTTTAAAATGAAAGGACAAACCATCGTTCCCTAAATAAATAAACAAAGACATTCAACAGAGGAAAGCAAACAGATGAGTTTCAGGAACCAATACGTTTCTCCTATTCTTCTCTTGGAGAGATTGACATTGCCCCTCGTTACCTCAAGAAGATAATTAATTTCTTTTAAACATTGAAAAAATTCTGACCTTGGCAGATTGTACAAGGGCGCCATCCGGAAGCAGGCCACAACAGCTCTTTTTCTCTGCTTAGAGAGTAGTTTGTGCCACACAGCTTTCTTTGATCTCTGAGGATGTTCCACCTGAGGAAGAATGATAAACATCCATTTACAACCCCGATCTACCATCAGTGGTAAAGTATCAATCAGCCGCATCCTTTACATGTATTTCAAACTACGTAACAATTAGTTTGGTGAGACTATATCCTCAACATTATCCAAAGCTAAATCTGAGATGCTTTCAAATGGTACTTAGCAAAATTTACCTATTTTCCTAAGCCTTGTTATCTTTCAAAATCAAAGAGACAGAAAAAAAAGCATTCTATGTAAATCCTTTTGCACCATTCTCAAAATGTTAAGTACTTTAAATTTTTTTTTATGTGTGCATAGGTACATGTGCACACATGTTAGCAGACACATGGAAGCTAGAGAACAGCGTTGGGTGTCACTCCTCAATTGACATCCTCCTTGTTTTGGGGTTTGTTTCTTGTTTGTTTGTTTGTTTGTTTGTTTGTTTATTTTTTGAGACATTTCTTATTGGCCTGGTATTCAGCAGTTAGAACAGGTTGACTAGCCAGTGTGTCGCAGAGCCCCAGCTGTTTCTGTCTCCCAGTGCTGGACTTAGAAGCACATACATATTAGGCCCAACTTTTGAAACCTAGGTTCTAGTGATTAAACTCGGATACTGTTTCCTTTCTCAGTCCCTTTTCTGAGGGGACTTGGTTTTGGTTTGATTTTCCTTGGTTTGATTTGTTTTGTCTGGTTTTGTTTTCCTATACAGATATGCGCTCACATATCCATAGAAACTACTCTTGTGCTAAGTATGATAACTATAAATACAAATAGCATTAATGAAAAGCCTACTGCTCTTTAATAAAAGAAGATAACAAGGCTCTGTGAACTGAGTACTAGGAGTAAATAGAAGGATTTAATTTTATAAAAGTATTAAAGTATATAGCTATTTTTGTTAGGTAAGATAAATGAGAACTTGAAAGTTACAAGAAATGATGCAAACAGGCTATTTATTTGAATAATGGTGCTTGAAATTCTAAGAGAAAAAAAGGAGATTAATAGTAAGTATTAGAAAGAAGATAAATTTACAGTATGATTTGGTCAATCAATTAGTATTCTCTAGGTAATGGAGCACTGTACTTCCCAGGCTGAAATATCCCCGGCCAGTATACTTAGATTTCTGGAAAAAATGAAAATGTTATGTTAGCCCAAAGTAAAGCCAGATATATTATGCCTTGCAGTAAATGCTCAGAATATGAAGACAATAATTCTTGAGGAAAATGTTAAGCCTGACTAGCCACGGCAGCCATGTGAACAGGGCAATCTATCTAATTGACAAGCACTCACTTCTCTGACCCTCAGTTCTCCATAAGATCAGTATAACTAGCAAGTGTCCACCTCAGTTGGTATCTTGATGGGTATATTAGGTGGAATAAACTCTTATTGAAGATAGTGTAGATTAAAACAGGATGAAGAGCCAAGTTGGCCAGTGAGATCCAATGTATCCCAATATAAAATTCCACTTTGTGGTCTGAGACTTCAAAGGCAAGCAATTTTGATGAGTACAGGGCATTGTGCTGAATATGCTGACAACCCATAGATATAGACAAAGCTTTTAGCTTCTGAGATACATTTGTGGAATGAACAGAAAAGGATATAACTGCCATCTAACTTCAACATTTGGCAAAGAATTATATAAGGAAAAATTCAGGTACTCAAAGAAGCTACTTTAAACCATCTATGTGTGTTATTTTACCAGTCACAGCAGGATTATATGTCCAAACAATATCTAGTTTAAATCAAAGCAACATGTTTATTAATGTTATCGTTATATATGCAGATGTAGATAAAGGGGCTAGAAAAACAAAACGTATTTCTTATAACACAGGCAGAAAGGTTCCTGGAATGGCACAGGGGATTTTATTATTTTAGATTCAGTATTAATAAAGCATATTACACAGGTATTGTCAAACACCTACTGGCAGACGACTCTTGCCTCTCATGCTGATATAATCTTGTTTTGTTTTGTTTTTTAAATATTTTGATTTCACATGTGTTGGGGTGGATGCTCATGTCAGTGTGATTGTGAGCAGAGGGCAGAAGGCAGGGTAGAGTGTTGTGAACCCTCTGCATCTCAGCATTGGAGGCCCAGGGCAAGATCTCTCACTGGACTTGTGGCTCAATGAACCTCAGTAGGCTGCCTACCCAGCAAGTCCTCAGGGCCCCAGTGTTGAAGTTACAGATATGTGCCGCCATATTCAGCCTTTACCAGAGTGCTGGGGATTTGAACTCAGGTCCTCCCGCTTGCACAGTGAACACTTTACTTACTGATCCCTCTCTCCATCCCTCTAACACTGCCTGTTGACTAGATGTCATGTTAAAAAGGAACATGTTTCTGTATATTTAAAATAGTTTCATTTAATCTACTTAAACCTTATACAAGCAACTTCAGATACATGTATGCAAACCAGACAATTGCCTGGATATATGTAGTTTTATAAAGAATTGCTTTTAATATAATATAAATACACAATATAACTTTCTAACAAAGTGTCTCAAGAATTAATGCTTTGCAAATTCTTGAACTGAGGGGACAAAATAGAGAATAAAACACACCAGAACTTGGTAGTGAAGACAGGAGATGACTGGAAAATGACATAAAAACATCTTCCTCATTTAGGGTTTTATTGTTAGTGTATTGCTCTTCTATAAATGTAATTTGCTCTTTAGCTCAGAGAAAAATTGCTGGAAAAAATCTCTCATAAAACCAAATGTTAAGCAGGTAAAAGAGAAAATACTTCAGATATTAAACCAGTGAAAGACAAAATATCTCAGACATATTCTATGTGAAGCCTTAGAAATGGTATAAAACAATCTTGTTCAACTCTGAGATAGTTTGTGAGAAATGTTTAGAATAAAGTCTACTACTAACAATCTATAGGATTTTAGAAAAGCTTGAAAAATATGATAAAATGAAGGCCTTGATCTCTTGAAGCATAGTATCTATGAACGTTTCTGAAAAATATAATCTTGGAAACAACAAATTACATGCTCATTCCAGTGAACACATATATGGGGTTTAGGGGACCCACAGTTAAAAATTAATGCACATTTAAAATAATTTATGTGTCTAAAGCGATTATGATTGAATTAACACAAAAATCTAACCTGCTCAAGGTGAAAAAGCACATTTGCTATATCCAGGACACGCTCCACTGTCCTCTCTGGGTCTGAGGTGCCTTCTGTCCTGTTTGGCAAGTCTTTGTAGAGAGCCATCTGCCACCTGATTGCAGGGTCTTCCAGCTGTGGGAAAGCAAACACAAGGTGGCAACTGAAGAGTGAGAGAATCCCACATGGCCAATGACTGGGTATACCTGGGTAACTAAGCAAGCCCAGGACAGTACTAAAACATCTACAGAACTCTACCTAAGGAGGGGAAGTCTAGGGAGCCACTGGACTGTGTGATAACTCAGTTAATAAGATGGTACTACATTACAAAAACTTGCTGAGTAGAGTTCAAACCTATATACAAATACACAAATGGGCAACTATGTGCGCAAATGGAAAGGTCTCTTTTGCCTGACTGTTATAATCATTTCACTGTCTCTGTATATCTACATTTTATGATGCACATATTAAATTTATCACTGAAAAAAGCAAGCAAATGCTATGCAGAGGTCAGAAAAATAAAACCATATTCACATTCAGAAGTGAAACAGTGAGAATGACTGTGTCCAGTAAAGAATCATAAAGACTGTCCCCAGAAGAATCATAAAGGACACTTGTCTGTGCACCCAAAAATCTTCTTAGATGAATGAGCTCAAATACTGAAGCAAAGGACAGAGTTAAAATTTCAAGATTTGGCTAGAAGACCAGGTAGACTGCCTGCAGACATTCTTTGTTCTTTCTGTTCCCCAGCAGACCCAATCCCCCAGGCTCATCCTTAGCACTCCAGCACAACACCAGCTACAGTCTTTCTTCCCCCATTTCCATGTCTCATGTGGATCCTCCAAACCATCCCTTCCTAACTTTCCTTCCCTGCTAGTCACAGCATCTCGGCCTTCAACACCAACAGACATTCCCTATGAACATACCAGCCAGGAGGACAATACAACATGTGACAAACAGACACCATGCTCTCTGAAAATCCAGAGAGGAAACAGAAACCAAGGAACAAAACACTCACCCAACAAGGGCAAACCCAGAAATCAGCCTCTAGACCTATAACTGCCACAAACCAGATGTTAGGCAACAGCTTAAGAATATAATTAGTAATGATGTCTCCACTCAAGTACAGATCTCCTACCCCAGCAGGCCCAGAATATTCCACATAGCTGAAGCATAAGAAAATGGCCTTAAAACCAACTATATAAAAATGATAGAGATCCTTAAAGAGGAAATGAATAAATCCCTTATGAAAGACAGAAAAAATACAAACAATTGGAAGAAATGTATAAATTCTTTAAAGAAAGCAAGAAAAAAAACCAAACAGTTGAAGGAAATGAATAAAACTGTTAAGAACCCAAAAAATGGAAATAAAGCAATAAAGAAAACAAAAATGGAGGGAATCCTGGAAATGAAAAATTTAGGAAATCGAATAGGAACTAGAGGGGAAAGCTTCACTAACAGAATATAAGAGATGTAAAGGAGAATCTCAGGCCTTGACAATATGATAGAAGAAATGAATACATCAGTCAAAGAAAATATTTAATCTAAAAAATTCCTGCAGGAAATCTGGGGCACTATGAAAAGAATAAACCTAAGAATAATAGGAATAGAAGAAGGAGAAGAATCCCAGCTCAAAGGCCCAGAAAATTTTTTTCAACAAAATCACAGAAAAAAAAATTATCCTAACCTAAAGAAGGAGATGCCTCTAATGATACAAGAAGCTTACAGAACACCAAATAGATTGAACCAAAAAAGAAAGTTCCCTCACCTCAAAATAATCAAAAAACTAAACATAGAGAATAACAACAATAACAAAAGAATATCAAAAACTACAAGGGAAAAAGACAAAGTAACATAAAACAGTAGATCTACTAGAATTATACCTGAATTCTTAATGGAGACTCTAAATGCCAAATGGCCTGGACAGATGTGTTGCTGACTCTAAAATACCACAGATGCCAGTCCAGACTATGATACCCAGCTAAACTTTTAATCACCATAGGTGGAGAGAGGGAGAGGGAGAGGGAGAGGGAGAGGGAGAGGGAGAGGGAGAGGGAGAGGGAGAGGGAGAGGGAGAGGGAGAGGGAGAGGGAGAGGGAGAGGGAGAGGGAGAGGGAGAGGGAGAGGGAGAGGGAGAGGGAGAGGGAGAGGGAGAGGGAGAGGGAGAGGGAGAGGGAGAGGGAGAGAGGGAGAAAGAAGAAGAAGAACGTAAGAAGAAGAAGAAGAGGAAGAGGAAGAGGAGGGGGAGGAGGAAGAGGAAGGGGAAGAGGAGGAGGAGGAAGAGGAGGAGGAGGAAGAGGAGGAGGAGGAAGAGGAGGAGGAGGAGGAAGAGGAGGAGGAGGAAGAGGAGGAAGAGGAGGAGAGAGCAGATGCTGGAGAGGATGTGGAGAAAGAGGAACACTCCTTCATTGTTGGGATTGCAAGCTGGTACAACCACTCTGGAAATCAGTCTGGTGGTTCCTCAGAAAATTGGACATAGTACTACCAGAGGATCCCGCAATACCTCTTCTGGGCATATATCCAGAAGATGTTCTAACCAGTAAGAAGGACACATACTCCACTATGTTCATAGCAGCCTTATTTATAATAGCCAGAAGCTGGAAAGAACCCAGATGCCCCTCAACAGAGGAATGGATACAGAAAATGTGGTACATTTACACAAAGGAGTACTACTCAGCTATTAAAAGGAATGAATTTATGAAATTCCTAGGCAAATGGATGGACCTGGAGGGCATCATCCTGAGTGAGGTAACACAATCACAAAGGAACTCACACAATATGTACTCACTGATAAGTGGATATTAGCCCAAAAACTTAGGATACCCAAGATATAAGATACAAGTTGTTAAACGCATGAAACTCAAGAAGAAAGAAGACCAAAGTGTGGACACTGTGCCCCTTCTTAGAATTGGGAACAAAACACCCATGGAAAGAGTTACAGAGATAAAGTTTGGAGCTGTGACGAAAGGATGGACCATCTAAAGACTGCCATATCCAGGGATCCATCCCATAATCAGCTTCCAAACGCTGACACCATTGCATACACTAGCAAGATTTTGCTGAAAGGACCCAGATATAGCTGTCTCTTGCGAGACAATGCCGGGGCCTAGCAAACACAGAAGTGGATGCTCACAGTCAGCTATTGAATGGATCACAGGGCCCCCAATGGAGGAGCTAGAGAAAGTACCCAAGGAGCTAAAGGGAACTGCAACCCTATAGGTGGAACAACGTTATGAACTAACCAGTACCCCAGAGCTCTTGACTCTAGCTGCATATGTATCAAAAGATGGCCTAGTATGTCATCACTGGAAAGAGAGGCCCATAGGATGTGCAAACTTTATATGCCCCAGTACAGGGGAATGCCAGGGTCAAGGTGTGGGAGTGGGTGGGTAGGGGAGTGGGGGGGGAGTGTATTGGGGACTTTTTGGATAGCATTGGAAATGTAAATGAGGAAAATACCTAATAAAAAAGATTAATTAAAAACAAAAAAAACTAAAAAGATACAATAAGGTTTAAGGTTGAAGTGGAGACAGGAAGGAATAAGATAAGAAGACAGCCTTGTATTGGTTTCTTGCCTGCTCACACACTGACTGTTGAAAGATTCATTTGTGTATTTTTATAAATATTGAAATAGGTCCACAATTGATTATAAACTTAGTAAGTTTACAACACAGCAAATTCTCACTGGAATGAAGATTATTGAATAATATGGAATATAAATTTTATATGCACCAAAAAGAAATCTTGATACTGTCATATTTTAAGAATGAAAATTTAAAATAAGCTCTTGTATTTAATTTTTATTCTTTCACTGTTTTTGAATGTGTGTCTGTGTGTAGATATGTGCACATGAGTGCATGTGCCCATGTGGTCCAAAAGAGGGCATCAGATACCCTGGAGCTACCTGGTGTGGGTGGTAGGAACCAAACTCTCTCAAAAGGACCATAAGTGTTCTTAATGGCTGAGCCAGCTCTCCTGCTGCAAAACTGTTTTTTTTAATGAATCTTTATTTTTTTTCCTCATGTTTTAAAGAAAGACTACAAAATTCATAAATCTGAACAGATAGAAGCATCTTAGTGAGAGAAAAGCCTTCGTTTCAAAGAAATAAAACATAAGAGTCATGGCATTAAAAATAGACAATACAAATTCCATTTCCTTCTCCTCTTTAGAATTTCCATTTTTTTAAAAAAAAACTGCATGTTATGAAATAGAAATGAACAGGGATCATCTGAAACTTCCAACCTCTTAAAAAGGCATAGCTCCACATGACAGAACTAGCTTTGAAGTGGAGATATCTCAGGGACAGAACTTTGTATACAGATGACTTCTAAACAGTTTGTCCTTTGCTTAAAATAGAATTCTTTCCTCTATGTCCTTTTCATCAAAGGACTATGTAGTTCATTTTTGTCTCTAAATTCAATAAACATATATTTTTGATAAAGCAAAATGTCTATGTTCTCTCTCATACAATGACTCCACAAGGCTTCTTCCTCTATCTAGTGTTCTCAGAATGTGAACATGGGGCTAGAACGTGGCTGCTTCATTGTTGGGCCCAGGTGTCCATCTGGGCTGTAAGAAGAGGGGCTACTAGTGTAGAGACAGGTGAGTGATAGGCCCTACACAGGCAGTCCTCACCTTATATGGGGCAACAGCACTCATCTTCAGAGCCCCTGTGGGTGAAGATTTTGTTGCAGTAAGGAATGGACAGAGCAATGAGCCTTGTGAGAGTGTGGAGAGTGTTAGCGTAGCTATGTGGCTAGTCTCCTTGAACAAGGATTTGATGGGGAGCCACACTGTCAAGGTGGCTCCTATAAGCTCCCAGGGGAGGATCCAGAATCTCAAAGACTGGGGGCTATATGATCACTTCGTGCCATGAACACAGACCCTGAAGTCGTTCAACAGGGGTTGTCTAAGTTGGGAGATCCCAGGAGCCCTTTCAGGGGTTCATAATGCCATCTAACACCTGTGTCTATAAAAACGTTCATGTCTCTCACTGCATAAGAGCTTACAGTATAAGCACTTGGCCTGAGTTCAGCTGGAGGTTTTATGATGATTAACAAAAGATATGCACAATTTTCTTTTCTCTCTGAAAAAGAAACTCTACTGGGAATCAATCTCCTTCTCTGAGGATTACTAAGATATGTGTGAGTTCACATGGGAGTTCATAGAAAATGTGCTTTAAAGACAACTGTGTGCACTGATAATAGAGCAGAAGTGGGTTTTAGCTGAATCACATCTCCCAGAAATGCAGGTCTATGGGAAGGGATATTTTAATACACTGAAGGACTACTTGGTGATTTTTTTAAAATATCTTTTATACCTTCATCTCATTTTTATGAATTAGACAGAAACCTCAGAAGGTCACTGACTACAGTAGAAGCCTAAATATGGGTTACATAATGGTTAGATCTCTTTTGTTTGCTGGATTTTGCTTTTGGAGACAGGGTCTTTCTAGTTCTAGGTAGCCTAGGCTAGCTACAAATCCACAATCTTCCCATCTCAGAGTCTTCAGTGTTAGGGTTACAGGCATGTACCACCTATCATGTCCAGCAGCGATAAGACTTCTGACATGATATACCTTTTACATGAATGAGTGATATATCTCGAAGTAAGAGCAAATACTTACTGGACTACCAAACAAATAAACAAAAACCACAAAAAATAAAAAAAAAAACAGTTTTAACAATTCTTTCAACTTATTGCTAGAAAACAGTTTTTACTTCAAATTGCTTTTCCTGTCCTTAGATCAGCTCATTTATTCTTACCTTAGAAATTCTCAATACCTCATATATACAAATTCTTATCTGAACACTAAAGGAAATTTTTCAACTAGTTATAGATATCTGTTTCCAGGTCACCCAAACCATGAAAAGTAATTATAAAGTATATATTCAGTATCTATTCAATCTGTGGTCATACTGTTTTCTAATATTATAATTTATGATCCTCTGCTTTTAAGTTCATGCCACTTATTACCACTTTTATTGTTAATTTAAAGTCTTTTCAAGTAAAATAATGGCAATCAAGATAATCTTATTTGCTAGTGTGAGACTACTAGTAATATTCTGAAAATGTTAAATATGATTTGGAATAAAAGCTGACTTACCTTGTCTTGTAAGTGTATATTACTGCGGATTATATCACGTACTTCCTCCTCGGTGTCTTTCTGTCAAGAAATATATGTTACTAAAAGAAGTCCCATAATAAATGCGTCAACTGTCACAGTCAAAGAACAAATCAAATACTCCTTTAAATAGTGTGTCTCTGGCAAGTATGTTTATCAAAATGCATACTACAAATTTGAAGCATTCTCAGATCCTTTTTAATCCTGTAAGTGTGTGTGTGTGTGTGTGTCACACACACACACACACACACACACACACACACACTTGTCCCTGGAGACCAGAATAAGGTGTCAGATCCTCCAGAGAAGGAGTTGCAGGTGATTATGCGTTGGTAAAGTAGGGAGCCGAACTCAGTCCTTTCCAAGAGTTGTATATACTCTTAACTCCTGAGCCATATTTCTATCCCTCAGAAAATATTTTATATACTGAAATCACTTCAAACCAGAATACCATTTACTTGAACTACTCAGTAAAAATGTCAAGGGTCAACAGAATGAGTATCAAATTTGTAAAACTAAAGAAGACAGAAACATATTCCCTTGGGTTCACATAAAAATAAATTATGCCTTTCAGACCTCCATAATGAGACATTTGCATGTTACAGCATACTCCATAACAGAGCTGTAACAAGAAATGTGGGTGAGAAAACCAGATGTCCAAAACCTCTGCCTAAGCTTTCTTCCACTTGTTCCAGGGCACAAAACAAGAGCCACACAGGTGAATCACTGTTAGTCTCTGGGGAGAGGGGTATGAAAATACATTCTCTGATTTGCATAAGTATAAACTAGCAATCCCCAGGCACAGTTTTGAAAGATTACATGGTCACCTGAAATTATGCAAATACAATCAAGGAAATAACTCGAGCAAAGTTAAACCCCAATGCCTGTAAAGGAGCAAAGCTCTAGAAAGCTAACCCCTCATCGAGCCACCACTGGCACAATACAGTTTGCTTTTAATGTTGAAAAATCACCTTTCAAATTTTGACAATAGCTCTCATAGCAGATTTTATGAAGGAGTACATACGCTACCCATCTCCCACCACGCTCTATGGCCTATTACTCACATTATTCTCTTTGCTACCAGAACATGCCTGGGAGATGATTACCATCACTTAGGATAAAAACGCCCTAAATATAATAAGCAGTCATTGATTTAAGGCCTAGGGTCTACAGAAAAACTACTTTCTAAAATTGTAACTATAAATGAACTATTGACAGTTACTCAAAGGATACAATGCCATGTCTGGAGGTCTGATAACTACCACCCCTGGGTGGCCAACAGACTTACCAAGCTAAATCTATTTTTGGCCAAAGCAATGAGCTCTTGGTCACCAGGGGCACAGATGTTCAGCCCAATGGGTAGTAATCTCTTCAGAGCTGCCACAATCAAAGATGTCTGCATAGAATACCGGTCCCCTTTGCGCTTCATTTTCTTCCTTTCTTGATCAGAAATGGCTGCCTGTGGAACAAAGATAAACACTGGAATACCACCCACACTTCTTTCATTCAGATTTACCATCTTCTTTGACATAATCATGGTCCCACTGTCCTTATTTTCTCTGATCCCTATTTTCAGAAATCCTAACCATTCTGAAAAAGGTTATCTTTCCTTCCCAACATTTCTTTTTACTTTTACTTTTTATTCTTCCTACACCTTCACCATTAACGAATGATATTCTATTCCCATGTAGTTGTTCTATAGAAAGACCCATCATAATATTAGGGGGCAATTCCATATAGTAATTTCATATATAATATGCTTTCTAATTTTCATTTCTTAAAAGAGTTTACATATAGAACCCTTATTTTTGCTTAGTATTATTTAAAAGAAGGTGAAATAGCCTACACTTTTAATCCTAGCACTTGAGAGGCAAAGATAGGTAGGTCTCTGTGAGTTTGAGGCCAGCCTGGAATAGTCAGTTCGACAGCCAGACCTATAAGGTGGAGCACTGTCTCTAAAACAAACAACCAAAACAAAGCAAAAGAAAGAGAAGGCAGAATAAGTCCAAGTCTGGTGCTGAAAACTTCTCAGCACAGAGAGAAGTGACACTGTGGTTGACTTGTTTATTTACAGATATTTTTTTTAATGTGTGTAGAGTTGGTGCCTGTATGTGCATGTGTCTTGCTCATGTGTGTTTCAGTACCGAGAGACCAGAAGAAGGCATTGAATCACCAAGAACTGTAGTTACATATAGTCGTGAGCCACCATGTGGATGCTGGGAGTTGAACCTAGGGTCTTCACAAGAGCAGCCAGTGTGCTTAACTGCTGAGCCATCTCTCCAGCCCCAGCAATCGACTCATTATGAAGGACTTGTATACTAAGTCATAATATTGCAGTATATATAGTTGTGTTCCATCAAATCCATAAATTTCTGAACATAAAAAGCAAGAATTTTATACTCCAAAGATAAACACTTATTGTATAGATCACATTTTTATATGTACCACCTTTTAAGAAATTATTTTTAGTAAATTTAGTAACTACAAATTTGTAAGAACTTTATCCTTCATAGGTCATTTTTATGTCTCAGCATTTACTGCACCTGATTCAAACTAATCCTAGAAACTATCTGAACAGCACAAATGTTTTTACATCAGTAAGCAATACATCAAACCAACCCAATAACCATTATGAACTCAAAAAATTAAAAAAAAAAAACTTCAACTCATAAAGGAAACTTGAAACAGATGGAAAGACTTGATACCTTGGACATCTTGGACTTTGTGTCAGTGATGAGAAAGGACATGTTGTTGATTTCATTCTGCACCACAAAGTTCTGTTCTTCTCTTTTGAAATTCTAAGAGGTTGTAAAGGAAATTTCAGTTAAAACCACTTGGAGAAAAGAATATAATCAGAGATACACAGGTGTCCAGAGTCTCGTCAGGGGCAGATGCTAGGTTAGTATATGGCTTACGCAGAGACAGCCAGGTTAGAGACAACTGCTTCAAGAACAATATGTGAACATGATTGACTCTTCCCAGTCTTTCCAATGGATGGAACTTAGAGCTTTGTCCATATAAGGCAAGTGCTCCGCCTCTGAGTATATCCCAGCCTTCTTACTTCTTATGAGAAGATAAGTTTTCACTAAATTGCCAACATTGGCCTTGAATTTACTCTGTAGCTCAAGCAACCCATCAGCTTGTAAGCCTCCTTCCTTTACTTTCTTGGGAGATGGGATGACAGACCCATGTCACCAGGCCCATCCTGAATAGATTTGCTTTAAAGATGAAGCTTGAAATGCTTATGTCATAAAAATGCACATTACCAAATGATAGTCTGAACGCTCCAGCCCCAGGTTAGCTGGGGAGGGGTATATGTTGTTTCCAGGGATAAACAGTCTTTCCAGAGCACACACAACTTCGAATAAATTTCTGCTTCCTATCCTGGTAGGTACTCCATCTAATTCTAAAAATGCCATAACATTATTTTAAGTACTTTTAATTTAGAAAGAATGGTAAAATCAATCCATCTGAAACATTTGGAGAAAATATCAATACATATAAATAAATTTGATTTTAAAATATATATCAGGGCTGGAGAGATGGATCAAGCCATTAAAGGCTAGGATCATAACCAAAAAGAAATATACCAATATTCCTACTATCAAAAGAACCATTACATGAGCCTAATGATTATATAATAGAGTCCTAATTCCAAAATATTCTTTAAGACAAAAGTTTAAAGATACTTCATTGATGTTTAAATGATTGCTTAGTGGAATACATATGCCAATTTTCTAGCAATTTTCAACATGTTTAAACATCTAATCCTAGTCTCCTCCCATTTGTCTCCTTGTCAGGTAAAATTTTATATATGAAAGAGAGAGAAAGGTAAAAGACTGTCAATCCATCTCTGGTTTTGGCAGGTGAAAATAGATTGACTTATCCTAGAATATACATTTCCCTCAAAATACCCCCCAAATAAGCTAATGTCTCCATTAAAATGTGCTGCATAAAATAAGGAATCATTCATCAGGCATGGTGGCACTTGCCAATGGTCTCACAGAAGTGAGAAAATTACAAGTTTGAGGTCAGGCTAACTCCAACGCCAGCTTAAGCTACAAGTGAAGACTTGTCTCAATACTCCAAGGGCTGAGGTCCACATCAGGACATATCTCTATTCCAGCATGCTCAAACAACAAAACAAACAAACAAAATACCTCATTTGATTTAGAGAAACAACCTAAAACATTTTCCTAGAGAGCCACAGATAACAGACATCAATATAAATATGCAAATGTACATAATTTAAAAATCATTTTAAATCAGGCATATCCTAAAGGATCCCAGCATATGGAGGTGAAGCAGGCATGTAATACCAGCCTGGGCTATATAACACACTGTCTAAAAGAGGGGGGAGGGTTATAAATTAACATCTTAATGTTTGTACAATACTCTCAAAATTTTGTTATCTTTTAAAGATAAATTACAGAGTTTAAAACAGACTCCATTTCCCTAAAGTCCCCAGAGTCAACTTCCTTCTGTCCTAAACTATCAAGTGAATTCTAGGAGACAAACTCAAGAAATACTATTTAGACAGTGACTGCAGGAATCAGACAACTGGTCTACCTTTGCAAAGTCCTCATCACACATAAAACAGTAGATAGATAATTTGCATTCTCATACTTACATGAGATTTGGACCAGTAGATGAAGACTTCAGCCACCATTCGAAATAGCTCCTCTGCTTCTGGGTTGGGCTCCTTCAGCCACTTTGCCCTGGAACATGTGACAGTATCTCAGTTAAAGCTAATTAAGCAAAACAACACCTTACCACCACTCCCCCCAAAAAAGTCTTTCTGCCAAAGTCTTTTTAAAATTTTCTTCCTTCCTTCCTTCGTTCCTTCCTTCCTTTCTTCTTTCTTTCTTTCTTTCTCTCTCTCTTTCTTTCTCTCTCTTTTTTTCTCTTTTGAGACAGGGTCTCTGGCTAGCCTGGAATTTGCTATGTAGGCAGAACTTGAACTCACAGAGATTTTCTGACTTTTGCCTCTCCCAAGTGCTGGGATTAAAAATGTGTGGTTGGTTTGCTGACCAAAGAATTCATAGGTTTCACGGTATGGCTGGAACATTAAAGAACTTGTAAACATTGTAACTGTCCAACAGCTTTTCAATAGAAGAACTTAAAAATAAAAGAGTTTAAGTTTTATTTTGAAAAATATATGCTTTATAATTCACATCCACATTTTTTATATATGATGTATATGTTTTGTATGTGTACACATATTATTTATATAGTATATATTTGTACATATATATGTATATCTATACACATATATGTATGTGTATATATGTATATATGTATGTGTGTGTGTATATATATATATGTATATATATATATGACACCTTTAAATGCATTTCTTTCTGTATTATCTGGAGAATATACTCTAGTCTCCTGTAGAAACTGGAACAATATAAGAATAAATATGTTACTTGCAAAGCATAGAAGGCTTCAGCAAACAACGTCCAGTTGTAAGCTGAAGATGCCCAATGAGAATCAATGAATGCATTAATATTTTAAAATTTTCTCATGTTATAACCATGAGAAAGCTCATAGCTCACGAGTCAAAGAACTATGTGGTCTATATGAGCAGATGAGCCAAGCAGATCTTGAAGGAATTAGGGGAGTGAGCCGCTTCTGCACAGTGTACCTGTTATAGTCCACAAATCGGATCAGGAGTGGGTAGAAGGCATAGAGATCCCTGGCCAGTGTGGTGAACTCATCTAGAATGAGCAGCTCGGCCTCAGACATGTCCCCTCGGGCTTCGGCTTTCAGGTGGTCTTCCTCAGACACTACCATGGCAGCCTTTTTCTTTAGCTTCTCCATCAAGGGTAAGAAATGAGTTTTCAAGAGCTGAGGTTTCACTTTGTTGATGATAGGCTGTGAAAACACTGGAAACAGACATTAATTAATATTAATGCTGAATTAATTTAATTTGTCCATTAAAATTAAGATGAATTGCTGGAATGGTAGTGGGAGTGATATTCCTACCTTTTCTCTTTCATAGTTTCCTTATGGACAAAGCACACATCTCTGCCATTTTCCTAGCCACAAACCTAATTGCATAATTGATGCTTAAACATGATTACTGAACTCAATTCAATGTGCTCATTTTTTAACAAAAGATTAATTGATGATTTAGAATAAAATTTTTAAAAAAACTTGGAATCATATCAGATTAGTTTAAAATCAGCGTTATTATACAGAGCCCTAAAGTGGGAATGAATCTTCAATTTCTTTCATTTTTAGAACACTCTCTGCAATATTATTATGTGAGGCCTGCAGTCCCCTCAGTGTATCCCATCATCATTTTCTTCAAGGTTTAGATTATACATAACACTGTTGTCCTGGACAGCATTCAGTAGTAGGTATATAGACTTGCACAAGCAATTTTTAAAATGGATTTTTACATTATATTTATATAATATGTATATATTTATAAATATATACAAATACATACATTGGGTAATATATATGTGAGAAAAGTTAAAAATCCACCTATTCAATCATTAAGACACTGGTATTATGTTTTTAATTTTCATCAAAAGATAAACTCATTAATTCATACGTGTATAGTATGAACTAATTCTGCATTCCTTTAAAATTTTTGCTTTTGTTTTCTATATTTAACATGAGTATTTCCCAAGACATAAAACGTGACATGCTGTTTTGTGAATGCTTGGAGAAAATGTAGTATTTTTGTAAGAGGATATACAGAAACTATTTACCCATGCTGCTCCAGCTGTTGAGAATTTTGACAGCTTCCAGAATTTTAATATAAATTCTGCAATGATAGTCTGAACTTACATGTTTTACTTCATCTTTCATTCTTCAGCCCATTGTCATGGGAGAATAATATGAAGGTATGTTGTTTCAAAATCCAGCTTTACTTTGGTCTCTGTCTACATAATCATTATTGATGTTACTGTTCATTATTTCTTATGATTGCTAAATAGTCTTATATATAAATAAACAAATTAGAAAATTGTTTGAAATTATTAACTATGTAATGAGTAGCTATAATTGTCAATTCAACACAGCTTAGAATCATCTGAGAAGAGAGTCTCAATGAGGAATTGTCTACATTGGGTTGGCTGGTGGGCATGCCTATGAGCACTTGTCTTGATTATGATAACTGATGTGGAAAACTTAGACCACTGTGGGTGACACCATTGCCTAAGCAAGAAATCTTGAACTGTGTAAAAGTGAAAAAATTGAGCTGAGTAAAAGCAAACAAGTGAGCACACAATTGTTTAATTTTTGTACTTGATAGATTTAAGAGGACTAGTCACTTTAGGCTCCTGCCATAAAAATATCCTTGCAGTGACTTCACTCTAACATGGTAAGTATACATTAAAAGAAACTCTTCCTCTCAAAAGACACTTTGGGTCAGTATATTTTATCACAGCAACAAAAATGAGACTAGGGCAGTTAGCAAATATCTGATCTTATCTATGTCTTTTAAAATAGCCTAAGAGGACTAAGCAATGGTAATTTTGAACACAAAAGAAATCTCTGAAGATTACTGTGGGAAATTTCTAGCCTTCAATATTTGAAATCTTTGCTGGAAATAAAACAAATGATAGGGTGTGTTCTTTCTGGTCCTTACCTGCCAAGCGCTTCATCCAGGCTCCTTCATCAATCCCCAGGTTGTTGTAGATGATTTTGAGAATGTTGCCCAGCAGTGTGTTCATGTGCTCTGAGTTGAGGGCTGTACAGCACATCTCAGCCCTCTCTGGATGGTTCTCAGGACCGTGTTCCCACCACCTTGACATGTAGCTGCATAACATGGGCAGTACAACCTCCATCATGTATGGCATCTGAGTGTAGCGGATTCCTGACTCTGCCAGCTCTATAATCTCAGTCATAAGCTTCTCCAGGGATGGTATATTTGGGCAGACATCCTCCACATTTGCAGGTAAACTGAGAGCTAGAGATACACAGATAACAATGGGGTGTGCTCAATGCAAGAATAGGTACCGTGTGGCAGATTTGGCTTTCTCAAACAGACACCATATTTCATGTTGGGCTTCAAAACTCAAACCTGGCTATCCTTCTCCTGATATCTTCTTCCTTTTATGTGGCTGGTTGCCATTTAAAAGTTCTTTCATAACCCAGTGGTCTTTCCATGCTTCAGGCTAGCAGGCCAATTGACAGCTGGTCTGTCTATTCACAGCAACTAAGATTAGGCATTCTCTCTCTGTCCTGCTTCCTGCACTCACCATTTCCAAGCCATCTCTGTGTATCCCTGTTCACCTCTACTACCTCTATTTAGAGGAAGAAAAGTTGAGGTCTTCCACTTGTTACCTCCTCTCTGAATGATTTCCCCACTACAGGGCCTTGCTCACATCTCTATTCCCAGCCTTGTCCTCTCTTGTAGCTCCTAGCCAGTCATATCTACAGATGTGCAAATGTCCCCAGAAGCTCTACTTCCCAGGCATCATTGTTTGTACAGCAACTAAACTCAGCTTTCCAGCACATGGGGAACTCTTGACTTTACATTCATGGCTCACTGGTTGCTAGGCAGCTTGTCCCTTTTCCTAAACAGCCTCCCTCCTTAACATCACCATCTCCAGTCCCTGTGACTCTCTGCTCAATTTCAGCAGTGTCCTTAACTCACTCCTTTCTCCTTGCCCAGTTAGATGCTGGCTTCTTTAAGGATCCATTTTTAACCCCTCTCTTCCTCTGCTTATATATTTATCTTGACAACTACATATACTGCTGGTGGTTTCTGTTTTGCTAAAACTACAAACCTTCTGAGTTTTATTTATTCATCTTTTGTGTGTGTGTGTCTAATCCTGGATTTTTTTTCTGGGTCCACTGAGATACAATAACTTTAAATTTTTTACTTAATCTCCAACACAATTACTTAAGCCAAGTGTCATCCAATCAGTCACCATGGCTAGATGCTGATGGACCTTCCTTGGCTCACATCTGAGATGATTCTCCCTCCAGGAAATCTCACAACCACTCCACTGCCTATTCTTTTCAGTGGGCATTACCTAGTCCCTGCTTCTCCAGGACTCAACACAGCCGAGCTGTGCATTTATCTCCCTTACTGCTGTCCAGTGGGTCTCTACGATACATCAATCCCTCTCTGTAGCTAGTAAATGAATCTTCTTTGCTATGGCTTCAGTCCTCATTCTTGCTTCCCTCCTCTGGCTTCCCAGTCTTTCTTCATTGTCTGTTCACCTCTCCTAGGAGCTATCTCCTCTCAACATTTTCCCTAATGAATCAAAATTTCTGTTTTTCCAATTTCAAGAACCATCCTGAATTATCTGTGTAGAGTCTTCCCAGGGGCTCTAGAATAACATTACTTTCTATTACCCAGTAGTTTTTATTCTTAATTCTATTGCCCATGTCTATCAATCTCAGTCTGTCTGAGTGAGAGTCTCTCTCTCTCTCTCTCTCTCTCTCTCTCTCTCTCTCTCTCTCTCTCTCTCTCTCTCTCTCTCTCTCTTTCTCTCTCTCTCCCCTCCCTCCCTCCCCCCTCTCTCCTCCAGGCCAGAAGTCCCTGCAGGAAAGAATCAAATCTTAGTTATCTTTGTATCATATCTCCTCTATCTACCATAACCTCACAAAAATGCTCCTGCAGTGGGTGACTAAAAGATAAATGAGTGAAATTTAATTCCCGTTGTTGTACACATGAGATGATATAGAAACCTGAGCAGGTATGTAATCTGTTTGTACAGTCCCTTATCTTTACAAAGGTAATAAATCTACTTTATTCTTGACTCCTGTGTCCAAATACTAATTATTCACAAAACCTTAATAAGATGACTGTATATTATTGCACAGAAAAATCAACATATTGAACTTAACCATTTCTCACTACTTACAAACATATAGAAATTATGTCAAAAAAATACTATTGCACATTCAATACATTTGCCTTTGCTTTCATTTATTCATGAGGTAAAACCGACAAAGTAGCCAAATTAAATAATAATTATTCATGTCACTAAACATTCCTTATTTGATAAGATTCACTATAAAATAAGACAAAAAATCCAACAGTGTAACTAAGAAAAACAAGTTCACAGGTAGAGGGGTATGCATTCCAGGGTTTGAAAACATTCTACAATTATTAGAAAGCATCTAAAATCAATAGAATGAGAAAAACATTAAACAGAAAAAGTCCCATCAGAGAGCATCTATCACATATTTTGCCTTGAGAATTGGTCTAGACTATTCTAGAAGCTATTAGAAGAAGAATTGGAGTTTATTTACTTTTCATTCAATTCAACTCACATTCCTATTTATAATTCTAGTAGGCTTTCTATGGTAAATATCTGAAGTCAACATCAAGAGAAGAAATGTCTTTTTCAGTTGGGAGTCATGAGCAAAATAGTGCTATCTACCTAACAAATGATAAGATTGCCCTGCATTGGATACCACACATTGATCTGGGATCCATGATACAACATCCACACACAGAGACACATGGTTCTTAGGGGGGACACACTTTATATTTGGTGTAAACCAAAATTGTTGGTTAGGTTTCTCAGAATTCCAATAATAAACTTTCAAAGTGATAAATCAGCTAAAGATACATTTAAAACACATGAAATAGGACATGCAAGTTGTCATCTGGCCTAGACATGAACAGTGTGTCACATGTGTGAGTATATGCATATATACATAGACATGGACTTAGATAATACACACATACATCATATACATAAAAATGTGTAAAAAATTAAAAACAATGAAGGGCACAAATCTACCAATAAAATAAATAACAATAGCATAACCTTTCCTGAATTGCTGCTAAAACTACTCAATAAGAAAGCCAATCAATCTACTTTTTCATATTTGCTGATTATTTTCTGTGCTTTAGTAGAGTATTCATTTGTCTGTGTCTCATTAACTTAAGAAAATTAAATTTTTTTTCTTTCAGAAACATTAGAGGAAGTAAACATTTAAAAAATGCTAAATGATAATTCTTGAGAACAAAGAGCTTCCAAGATCATAAACTGGAAAAGGTAATTTAGAAACACTGTATTACAGGGATCTTCCTTTACTGTCTATATATATTCATAGACAAGCATGAACATTTTTAAAATTATGGTGTGTTTAGCCAACATATGTATAGATTGCCTCAAATTATGAACTACCACAATCATGGCAAGAAATCTCCCACATCCTGCCCCTTGCAACCAACTCCTCCTCCCTCCCGCCTCTTCCCCCTTCATTCTCCTCCTCTTCATCATCTTCCTCTTCCTCCATAATTCAGGAAAAGAGGCTCTGCTAGTAACCTAGGCTCATGAGCAACCTCATTCCAGCCCACTGTTCCCTTACAAGTACTTGCAGAAATCAAACTTTTGGATAAATGATCTCACTATCCCAAGAGCAGAAAACGCAGCAGAATAATTTCATATGCATCCCAAAGACATGGCTTCCTTTCTCAAAAGGCAAGAATAGTTCTGTGTTACCTGCTCTTTCTCGTGAAGATCTGGTGTTGTAGATGGAGTAAACGTTATGTTTGTCCAGGTGGGTTTCCAAAAAGGCGATAGGGAAGGCACCAGCAAAGGCAGCTAAGCATTCCCCAAGTGCAGATCGTTGCCTACAATGCAAAAAAGTTTATTGTTTCCATATGAATAACTGAAGGAGTGACATCAGAAATTGATTAAGTTTAACCTACAAGAGAGATACCAATATTGATACTTAAAAAAATAAGGAAGAATTAAGAAAATCTCTTTGAGAATAAAATCAGAATCCTACTACTACCTCCCCTGAGTTAAAACAAAAGAGTAATCAAGCTGAGCTCCTGGGTGTTTAATTGTGAGAGTTAAGAGTATAAACCAATCCCAGCACTCGGGAGGCAGAGGCAGGAGGATTTCTGACTTCGAGGCCAGCCTGGTCTACAAAGTGAGTTCCAGGACAGCCAGGGCTATACAGAGAAACCCTGTCTCGAAAAAACAAAAAAAAAAAAAAAAAAAAAAAAAAGAGTATAAACCAAACCAACGTTGTGAAAGTTTGACAAGTCATAACTATGTCACCCATGGATGCTTTTTATGTGAGAATCTCTGAATTCTGGAATTGTTATTAGTTAGGAAAATAATCAGAAATAGACACCAGAATTGGAAGGTCGAATGCTGGGTCTGGGTCTTAGTTTGCCTGTGGACAGTATTTGACCATGGTGCCACTTCCGTCTAGTGTGAGATGATGAACTTCCAGCTCACTTTGTGTCTCTTTCTGTGCATGCACATATGCATGTGGGTGTGTGGGCATGTATGAGCACAACAGACCAGAGGTCAACACCGAGTCACGTCCTCAGCCACTCTCCATCCTAGTTTTTGAGTCGGGGACTCTCACTGATCCTGGAGTCCACCAGTTCATCTAGACTTCACTCTCAAACAAGCTCCGAGATTCTCCTGCCTCTGCCCCCACCCCCAACCCTACCCCCGACCCCAGCCCTGAGATTACAAGCTACATGCTGCCATGTTGGGCTTTGTAGTTGGGTGATATGGCTCTGGTCTTCACTCAGCAAGTCTCTCCTCAGTCCTTTGTCTTTCTGATACTCAGTAACAAACAATGCTAGCAGACCCTCTCCTAAGACTCGCTCCAAGTTTAAAACTTATATACTACATTGTTATATAAAAGATAAACCATTGCATTTTATATACTATACCCCCACTGTGATTTATAATAATAATAATTCTTAAAGGTTGTTAAGATCCTCTTGAGAAACTGAACATATTAATCTGGGTTGCTTCGAAAGGAAGAAATGTATATAAAATGAAGAGGTTTAAGGCCCAGTTGCTGTTACTAATGGGCTGTTGTTAGCGCTTACCTCTCCACGTAGATGCTCTTGCTGGTTCCCAGGGCATACAAGCTGGTCAGGATTCTATAACAAGACACCTGTACATCCTCCACTGAGAACAGAGAGAGTCTCCATTGAGAAGTAAACCCTTGCATAGCACATGACCCTAAGAAGGTGTAGGCTCAACTCAGAATTCCCCACTACAGTCACCACATACAGAAACCACATTTCTTAGATTTCTTTGTCTTTTAAACCTGTCTTGTTCAATGATTTAGAGACATTTCCTAGAACCTCTGCTTCATTTCACTAACATCAAATGCTATAGGAAGGGAAAAATGGAACGATATGTCCATTATGATAAGTCAAGTATGCTTGAAACTTTGGAAAATGCAAAATAAGAACGCATTTACAAAAGAAAACATAAAGGCTTCTTTTCAAAAGAGTTTTCTGTGTGACAGGCGCTCAAGACACTTTAAAGAATGTGTTGTGATTATCTAGAACATTCTGAGAAAAGTATTTTAATAATCTCTCTCAGTATGTGAAAAGGATGGCTTGCCTGGGAATAAAATAAACCATGAGGCTGCCTAGAGGGAAAAACAATGACTATCAGTTTTGAATATTCTTCTGGAGAGAAATAAAGATTCTATATTCTATAAAGGTTTGCATGGAAAAGATCTCTTTGTTCATACAATGTTGAATATAATAACCGCTACCATAACTCACAAATATCTCCAAAGATCTAACATTCAAATGTAAATTTCTCTAGGAGATAAAGATTTTTTTAAATGTTTAAATTAGGTATACGTTTATCTGTCTATCTGTGAGTATGGGCATGTCAGTACAGGTGCTCGACGAAGCCAGAGACCTGGGTCCCCCTAGCTGGATTTACAGGGGCTTTTAGGCCATCTGAAGTGAATTTTAGGAACCAAAATCTGGTCCTCTGCAGGAACAATAAATATTTGCTCCTAATCACTGAGTTATCGTTCCATTTTTCCCTTCCTATAGCATTTGATGTTAGTGAAATGAAGCAGAGGTTCTAGGAAATGTCTCTAAATCATTGAACAAGACAGGTTTAAAAGACAAAGAAATCTAAGAAATGTGGTTTTCTAATTCTAACACCACTAGATATGCCATGGGATGACAGAAGAAATCATCTTCGACATAAGACCTATTTCTATCTACAGTCTGGGACACAAGCAAAGGTCCTACTGGTGAAAATGGTTCTGTCAGTGTTAGGGAAGAGCCACAGGACAGCACAGCAGTTTCATATTGCACTGCCCAACACCTGGAAACCCACACTACGTGAGTCTCTGAGGGTGTATCAGCTCCCCCAAACCTCTTTGCTCATCCCGTGTTCCTGTGAGCAGCCCTGCAAAAGGTCGAGACAGCACGAGTGTTAATTTCCCACCTAACCTTGGGTATTCTGGGGATAAAGTTTTTAAAGTAACTTCGGAGTTCTGGCCCCAAACTAGCTAATCAAATGTCTCTCAAATCACACAGAAACCTATCAACAGGGGTATTTTTGCTTGGCACAGTCAAACAAACTAGATGATGCATTTGGCTCAGCAGAGATAGTACTATTTAGTGGAATAACCTGTGGTCAAGTCAGCAGTCTGTGTTGGACTCAGAAATTATTTGAAAACAATTAAGATGGCATATCTCTATGTTCCAAATCAACTGAAAATAAACACTGGAAAGATGCAATGGATTCAGGGAATTTGGTGGGACCTGGGCTTCAACAGTAGAGAAGATCCAATCTAAATCCACGCCTGTATTCTGGGTCCATGAGACACACAGATCTACCTCTGTCAAGATGGTTTCTATCATCCATACACCCATCTATGCAGCTATGTAATAATCAAAGCATTTGCATGCAGAAGCCCATTGGGATGACCTTGATGGTCCTAATTCAAAAGCCAGCTCCTAAGAGGCAGTGCTACATACATATCAGATCTTCTCCAAACTGATGCTGGCCGATGTGTTCGAACAGGGAGGAGAGCATGGGCAGGAGTGCCACAGTGGTGTAGTTGATGATCTGAGTCACGCCCTTGGGCTGGCTCCTGGTGTGAGTAAACTGGCCCTGCTTCAGGTTTTCCATTGTCTTTTCCAAATCCTCCGCAGCATTGTCCAGAAAGGCCCTGAGAGCACTTTTCACGCTGTCTAGGCCTGTCTTCATCACAGTCCTAGGAAGTCAGGAAGGAAGAGATTAGCTCTCTGACAGCAACAACCAAAGGAGAAAACCTGCCCCCTACCACTGTGCTACCTCTCCACTACAGTAGATACCTAGAAAACATTCAACTTTTATATTGTATTGGCATATATTAATTATATATAGTAATGGTTTCATTATGTCATTTTCATATATGCATATAATATACTTTGGTCATTTTCACCTCCAAATACCATCTCTTGTCTCCCTCCTACTGATTCCTCCCTCTATCCAGAGAGTTTTATGTCCATGTGTGTGTGAGGGGGGTGAGTATGTATGTGTGTGTGCATATGTGTGTAAGTATGTGCATATGTGTATGTGTGTATATGTGTATGGAGTGGGGGGTTGTGAGTGTGTATGTCTGTGTATGAGTGAGTATGTATGTTGTGTGTATGTGTGTGTGAGAGAGAGAGTGTGTGTGAATGTGTGAATGGTGTGAGTGTGTATGTGTGTATGCAAATGTTTGTGCATTGTGTGGAGTATGTGTGTGTGTTGTGAGTGTGTGTGTGTATGTGTTTGGTGTGTGAGTGTATGTATGGTATATGTGTGTGTATGTGGGTGTCGGTATGTGAGTGAGTGTATGCAGGGGAAGGGGTGCTCGCTCACACATGATACTTTCATAATTGATAACTCAGTAATAAAATTAGCTGCTAGAGAAATAATGTAAAGATTAAATAACCTCCTTATAACTGTGGAATCTAAGGACCATGGTATTCGCTGTAATTTAAACGGTTTCTTTTCAATTATACTAAAATATTCATGAAACCACAAAAATAAAATCAGGACATATGGTCCTTTTTAAACATTCTTATGTGTCATAACTATATTAATTTATTCAGATGAAAATGTGACTATTTACCTTGCATCCAAAGTCTGACCCAAAATGTGCAGACAGTTCACAATTGAGGTGGCATCATTCCCTGAGGGGAACAAAACACTCTGTAAACTGCCTTTGGAATGTCTCAGCCTTGTCCTGTCCCACTAACACGCGTCACAAATGTCGGTTAATTCACACAGTTCAGTCATAACTTAATGAAAAAGACTTTTGAAGACTTTTGAAATCATGCAGTTTCTCTGCTTAAAAGTGGTTATGCACATGTAAGTAGACAAGCGGTGAAGCATGTCTTACCAGGTAGCAGACATGCTCCAGCAGCATTCGAAAGCATCGCACAAAACGGAAGAACTTTTGCTGAATTCCTCAGATACTCTCCTCACCCCACACTAATTCACTGTAACGCATACGGTACGCCAACGTCTAAAGTCAGTGCATAACCTTTCGGAAATAAAACAGGCTAAACCTCTACCCTAATTCTATTTTAATTACTTCAGGAGTCTCTGCTTTCTTATTTCATTCAGTGCCTGAATTCCAATGTGGTAAAGTGGGCTGATTTATCCAAACTTTGTTGGTCTTTGGCAAAAAAGGGAAGTTACAATTAAATTCATTTTAAAAATTAAAACCAGAGGTTAGAGAAGCTAAGTAGACCTTGTCTGTAAAGATTTATTTCTAGATATCTTTATCTATTATGTATATCTAATTATACACGTGTGGGGAGGTATGTGCATATGTGCATGCATGCAGTGCCTGAGGGAAGCGAGGAGGGGGCATCAGATCCCCTTGAGCTGAGGTTACAGGTGGTTCCGAGCCACCTGATGTGGGTGCTGACAACAGAATCTAGGTCCTCTGCTCTTAATTCCTGAGCTGTCTCTCTAGAACTTAAACCAGCAGTCTTTTGCACTAATCAAAATGTAATTCTTAAAAACAATGAGATTCATGTGCTTTGATCACCATTCTGTAAATAAAGTAAAAAATTATGAATAACATAAATGGAGTATATGAGTATGTGAGTGTGTGTGTGATTCTTGGAGGTAGGTATTTTTAAAGTAAATAAATGAAATAATGACTTCATTACAAAATAATTTGACTACCAAAGTATGGTCAAACTATATCAGTCTTTGTTCTATATGTTAAGCTAACACGCACACACACACACACACGCACACATGCACAAATCCTGTGAATCCTTAGGGTGGGTCATGTTTCAATGTAAGTTTTTTGTAGCATCTGAATGTTATTGCTTTAAACAACAACACGTTCTCTAACATCCCACTTACACATCCGTGGACCTGACTGATCATCCTGGATCAGGAGCAGACCAACTTAGATGCATCATAAGACAAAGACACCCTCAGCTTTACAGAGTCACCATCCTCAGAGATGCTTTGGGCTTTAAAGGGACTTCTTTTTCATTGTCTATAACATGTTCAACAACCCCAGCACAATCTGAACCTTCTAGGAATAGCATACACCGATTAATTTTTTGACATTTCCCGATAGAGAATAGCAGTAATTATTTGAAAACCTGAAGCATTTTGAAGGAAGACATCACAATAGTCCATGTAAATCTAATCTGCTAACAGTCAGGAAGAGATCACAGGGGAGATTTTTCTCTAGATTACATCACTTAGCATCTGCTTTTGAAACTTATCCAAATAGAAATGTAAGATCAATGCACCAGTGAAAACTAAGTATCCTCAACTGGAAAATAGAAAACTTTCATAAAACAAGTACCTTTCTCTTAAACATCTGACATTTATACTATTCCAATATCCTCATAGTTAACACTGTAGTGAACTGCACTGATATTGAATTTTTAGACAGTATGTTTGTGAAAGCGACCATGTCAAAAATTTGAGACTTCTCTACTGTCTCGGGAGTATATCTTGGGGAACTGTATGTCTTACTAAGTAAAACATTTGGGTTTATTTAAATGAAAAAAGAAAAACCTTGCAATTTGTAGCACTTACTAATTTAAGCATTTTTTGCTGTCTTCTCTATTAAGGCTATGGGTTCTTTGAGAGTAGGATCTGATTGCTTCTCTCATTCCTTCATTCATCAGATATTTTTATAAGGCTGCTATGTGCCAAGCTTTCTGCTTAGCCCTATGGGGACAGATGGAAGCCAGACAGGCAGGAATTTACTGCATTTAAGGGAGAACTAAGAAGGTAAGTGTTAGGTGAGGGGATTCTTATCTCAAGGATTAATGATGGCACAAAGCCCCTGAGCACAAATGGACATTATTAACTGCAGAAGGAGAGTGTGCTGGGATACTGACATAGCACAGTGAGCAAGAAAAGGTGTAATGGTGATCATGAATGGGGAGGCACACAAGCAAGCCAGCACAGGGCCTTGCGTGCTCAGGTTACTCTACAGAAATGGAAGGCATTGGGCATGTATAAGTAGGATAGGAAGCTGGTGTCCAAAGAAGACATGGCTGCATGTGGTACAAAGTGGGAAGAAGAGATTCAGACAGAATTAGCTCCTCTGGTCTTGGAGTAGCACAGGTAACAGTGTCTAGATTGATTTCAGTGTGGTAATAGAAAGAGAAAATTCTTCATTTCTCCATCTTCATAGTCTGAGAGAATGTCTTGCACACAGCAGATACACAATGACCATGTATTCAATGATGTATTTAAAGGACTGGATTTTTTCTTTTGTGTGTGCAAATAATGCCCTTAACAGACCTTACAGGCACAGACCCATGCCATCACCCCTGGGACTGCTCTGTCTTCATATTCTGCTCCCTCTACCAATGACTGAAGTACTTAATGTCATTGGTAGACTTAGGGATGCTCTTGCTGCCTTGAAGTTTGCAAACAGATTTTATACCTAGCAAAAGTACAAAGTAATAATGAGAATAAAAACAATATTTCTTTAGCCAATGATGGGTTCTTAGAATGGCAACTGAGATCCCCATTGCTTGTCAACCTCTCTAAGTATCATTCCAATCCCAACTGAATTTCCAGAATCAGATGTGCATCAACTCACAAGGAAACACTTCAGAATTCCCATGGGAAATTCCCATGGATTCAAGCAGGTTGGAATTTTCTTTCTTTCCTCACTACCCCATTACAAACTATTTTTGCTCTATTCACCAGGATCCTGTGGTGCAAATGTCCATCCATGGAACAAGTAACTATCATTTTCCCACACAGCACGAGATGCCTTAGGGGCCTCCAGAAGAGGCGTTCAACCTGTGAGATCTGCTAGTCTCTTGTGTTCTCTGGGTGTTTTGATGTAAAGAAAAGACTTAAAGGAAATCAAAGCCACATGCAAATGTGGGTAGCCTACTTCTAGTAATCCTGTGGCTTAGCTGTTGTAACAATCTCAGGAGAATTGTGGATGTGAATTTAATTTGGCAGATAATACAGACTAAATTTCCCCAGTACCTACTCGTCAGTGTGACCCTCAACAGCAAGAGCTTGCTCTGTTCATTGCTCCCCCTTGGTCTCCAATGCCTAACTGGAAAGTTAATACGTATCATTTTGTGTCTTCAGTTTTGGTACCCATTACCAAATCTATCTCAACTGGTTCTTAAATAAAAATAAAGTCATAAATTATTTTCAAGGATTCGTTTGGGATGTGTGTGTGTGTGTGTGATTTGTGTGAGGATGCAATTAAAGCCCAGAAGAGGGATCTCTTGAAATGGGAGTTTCAGGAGCCATGAGCCTTCCACTGTAGGTACTGGAAACGGAACCTGGGACCTCTGCAAGAGCACTATACACTGTTAGCTGTTGACTCATCATCTGGCTCCACATCATGATATTCTCTCTGAACTAAGACAGTATATATGGTAAGTTTGATAAACAGCTTATTTCCTACTAGAATACAGAAAAATAATATCCAAATATATTTGAGGTAGGGTGAAAGTAGTAAAGACAAGATTAACATGACTATGCTCAAGGTTAATATTTGTTTAGGTCTCTCTAGTCAAACTCATCTCTCATGCATTCATGGAATGGGCTATCCAAAGATGTCTTGTGCTTCTACCTCAAATAACCACATTTTCACTGTATTTTGTATTTAATCTGATTTACCTAAGTGAAAGCCAATAAGAATGGATAAACCCAATAAGTAAAATCTAATGTATCAAACTAGAATATGAACACAGCAAGTTCACAGTTTCCACAATGCCTCAATATTTGTTAACTTATATTAGGTTTAATATGCACAATAAATCTCTAAGATTAGTGGTGATCTTAAGCCTACCACAAATACAAAAAAATCACAGTTTAGGCATTCAATGTCTCTTGTCCAAATCATACAGATGGTTAATTCTCAAAAGCATCATGTAGACAGTCAAAGCCCAATGTTCCCTCCTGGTCATCACACGCGTCTAAAGCCAGGCTATAGTTGTGCAATGTAAAGTTTGTGTGCTATGACTTAAAGACTTTATTAACTAGGCAAGTCTATATACTATGCAGAGCATGTCTGATTGTTGAAGACATCTTTCAGCTTAATGGATTTCAAATACAGCATCTAAATAGATGTTAATATCACATAAGAAGGAATAATTAACCCCATGTATGGGAACACAAACTATATTACACATTTATTGTCAGTTATCCTTAGATGATATACTTGAAGAGAAAATATGGATCTAAATAACAGGCAAAAGAAATCCTTGTTGGTGGAATATCCATGTAGTTACTATTCCTTTGGGAAAAGTTATCATTTTTTTTTAAAAAATGGCATAATGGAAGTGTCTGGAATGTTGCAAACATTGTCTTGGCCTGATTATTGAGTAAGTGGATGAATAATTATGGAAGGTTTCTCATATAAGATGTATGTACTTTGTCATATATGTCAGAAATATGTCATATATTTTCTAAAATGGAATTAATTAGATAGAACTTAGAAATAAAGAGTATGAAATAGGTGGCCAGTTAGAGCATGATACAGTGTTATGCTTTTAGTTGAGTATGTAAACACTGGCAGTAACAGACCTCCCATCAGAGCTATCCATAATTAGACAAGACTCTCTTATACAAAGGAGTATTTGAATATGCTGCACTCTGGGAAAGTTGAACACAATATGAGAACCTTGACAGAAGAGTTTTCAAATGAATTGTTGTCTATTGATAAGAAGTTAAACAAAAATAGTTAAGGCCAAATCATTCTAAAGACAAGTCCCTGAAAATTTTAAATATCTTAAGTAAAAACATAAAACTTCAGACAATTTACATAAAATATGATATAACTGATAAATAGAAGTATATTGAACATTCTAGATACAAGAAATATCCAGTAGAAAACTAGCTAGTTGTACCAAAACCAATCACTTCTTAAATTTTTTAGTAAGAGTTATTATTTGTATATTATTTGTGACTGTCTGTGTGTGTATGTGCATGTGTGTGTGCATGTGTGTGTGTGTGTGTGTGTGTGTGTGTGTGTAAGACCCTCAGTTTATTCACTGTGACTTTTCCAAAAAGGACTTAATTTTTAAATCTATAGTGTTTCATAAAACTATAGTTAAACTGAAATCCTTTCTAGCCATATAACTCAATAAAATATCCCCAAATTATACCCAAAACATAAAGAACAACGGGCTCAAATTTGGCTTGGCAGTTTATACAATCAGAGTGACAAGATTCTGCCAGCAGTTGCTGGTTCCATATAGGAACACATGCAAAGGTGAGTGCCACCCTGCACGGCTGTCTGGGAGCAAGTGCTCAGGAGTATGACCTGGACCTATATGGACCTATATGGACCTATATGGACCTACATGGACCCTCCGACACATGAGAAAAAGGCTGGGTGTTGGGGAGTGGTTCACAGAAGCCACCTTGACTAAGCAAAGCTCTTGGGCACTATAGCCCCAATTACCAAGCTCCAGTGTTTGCAATGCAGGATACACACATATCTGTAGCTGAGAACACAGAAAATGAAAGGTAGATTCCAAATCTGGATCAACATCAGATTATTATTATTTAATTTCCAGAGAGAGCTGAGCAAAAAATCCAAGAGCCTGGTTTCATTTTACTCTTAAAATAAGACTATGGCAGAACTTGCCATTTTCAGTCTTGCTCCTTTCATTAAATACCCTTTGTTTTTCAGTCATGAATTGGACTGGCTCAGAGAACTCATAGCCCTCCATTTTGCCATAGGCAACGTTACTTATATACAACCTCCAGGAACTTGTCTGGCCTATGACGGCCATGCATGCAGCTGTGCAGTCATGCATCCATGCAACATAGCAACACACAACGCAGTGCAAAATTAGCAAAGGAAAGCCCCAGATGGCCATGCTCAGAAATTAGCAAAGAAAAGCCCCGGATGGCCATGCTCAGAAATCCCCCAAGGGTCTCCTTACCAAACAGTGAGATCCTATGCCTGACAAGAACTCCAAGTTTGCAGAACAGGCTGAGGACAAAAGAAAAAACAAAAGGAGGAAAAAGGGAGGGGTAGGGGAGGTAGAAAAAAGACAGGGGGAAATTAAAAATAAATTAAACAAGATGAGAAGAAGAAGAAGAAAAGAAATAAAGAAAGAAAGAAAAACAAAACAGCTGACCTATGAGCCGAAAAAAAAAAAAAAAAGAAAAGAAAAAAAAAAGCAAACATGATGTCACGCAGAAAGGGTCGATTCTCTGAGCAGGATGTGGAGTAAGATGGTAAAGAAAGGATTTCTGCGTATCTTAACAACATGGTTAAAAAAGCACATATTATAAGTAAAGAAACAAAAAATAAAATAGGAAGCAAAGCCCATTAATACAGAAGCCATCTCTATAAATCTCACAGAGAACAGAACTACAGGAAAACCACGTGGGAAGAGTTGGATTCACTACGCCCACGTGCACCTGCTTATTATCATGGACATGTCTTACACACAGAAATATACAATTCTTTGGGCATACGTGTTCCGATAAGTTTTCATGCCCCTTTCTCAGATAAACAGTCTCTTCTATACTAAACTGTGCTCCTTATATAAACCCCAAGCATCCTCTGGATGTAGACTTCATGAATTGGAAACGGAATCTGGACTGATTATCTGAAGAGCAGTCAGAGGAAATGGCAGAGGTGATAACCAGAAGGCATCTTAATGATGACGGGGTTGTTGAGTGTCTTTATCATCCTACCTTGGGGTCCCAGGGAATTCACAGCGGTTATCAGTGGGGCATTCCACATAACCACAGCTTATATTCTTTAGTCAGTATCACAGCCCCAAACCCACTACCCCTCAGTAGAGATTCCGGAGTTATGAGAGTAGGTGGAGCCTCTGCCTCTTCACCCATTCCCAGCCCCATGACCTCCCAAGGGACTCCTTGTAGGGATATCCTTTGCTCATGTTGATTGTTATACACCATTTCCTTCTCACTGTCCCTAACCCTGCTTCCCAGACTCAGCTCAGGCTGTACAGACCCCACCAAGCCTATCCTGATGTCTAGCCCTCCGCTGGCACTGCATCCTCTGGGTGTTCCCTTCTGATACTTTCAGGAACGACGTGTCCTGCTCCACCATGGCACTTAATCCACCAGATCACACCTTCTGCCATCTGAAGGCATACGTTCTCTTCTGAGCCCTCCGGGGAGTCATTTGTCAACCATTCCCAGCATTCTTTCCTGGAGGATTGCAAAGGTTTACCTAAACTGGCTTCCTAGGTGGGGTCAGCTGGCTCCTTGTTCCCCAGCTCCCAGCTTCCCAAAACCCAAGTCCCTAGCACCAGGGGTACGAAAACACCAGAGACCAACCAACCGGAAAGCACATTTTGATCAGATGGCTCTGTACTAGTTTATAGCAATATGGATTAACTGATTGTTAAAAGTATATTTGTTGATTTGAGACATGGACAACCTACACATCTCAGGCTGGTCTCAAACTAACCAAGGAGTCCAGGCTATCCTTGAACTCCAATCTAACTGTTTTTTCTCCTGAGTGGTGAGACTACAGGCAGATGCCACCACACCCAGCTTGATTTACTTATTGATGAAAGTTAATTGCATAGGGTATTTTGTAGCTTTTTCAAGAAAATGTTCATCTGCAAAGGTCTGAGTCAGATTTGAGAATGCCATTTAGCAGAGCAAAATATTTTAAAAATAAAAATCTCTGTATGAAACTCTTAGGTGTGATATTTGATGTTAATGTGTATATTATTTGTACTATAATTTTATTTACTAATTATAAATAAATGCAACTCTAACCAAGACCCCTCATCTTCTGAGCTTCACGGTGGCTTCTGAATGCCCTCTTTCCAAGGAGTGACAGCTCTGTCCTAAGCTCACACACTACATGGCTGCATCCTCACTTGTGTTAGGAGTATTGATTATGACCCTCCAGCATTCAAGTGCAGCATTCTTGGGCTACTGAATTTATAACACTGACTATATGTTAACACAGCTACTCCTGATAGATCCACTTCTAGGCTGTTAGGCTCTTTTGGCAACAGACAGTTCTGCATCTCCCTTTATTTGATTCTGTTCACTCAAGGAGAATGAGCCAGAGAAAGGTGTGTCTTCCTCATCTTACTGCACACTAAGCACCTAGCATCAGGAAAAGCAAGAGCAGCAGACACCAAAGGGAAATTCTTCCAGGAAGGTAAATTTCCATCTCTTTGGGGGATAGTATTTCTGGGCAACTAGGATCTGTGATTCTTACAAACCACAGAAAGAGCAGAAGATTTGGAGTTCAGCATGCTCTGTGGGTTCTGGGTGTCTCTGGGTTGTCTAGCTGTTTGTGTATTCTCCCAGTCCACTGGGCCATGGAACTGGAGACGCTGATGAGAGAGCACCAGTGTGAAATTCTGCCAGACTGCTCTTTCCCTTCTTAGGGAATTTAGGGAGGAGGTCAAGCTCAAGCTGTAAGGGCTGCAGTTCCACAGTGCGGTGTGACTGTACACTGCCCCTGATCCTGCTATGCACAGTGGTATGTTTTATCAGCCTCGCAGGGAGATCAGTATTTAAGAAGAGACAGAGACATTTAGACAGACAGACAGACAGATAGGAGAGAAGAGAGGCATAAACAGAGAAACAGAGACACAGAGAGAAAGTGACAGACAGACAGACAGACAGATACAGTGTGTATGTGTGCAGTGACATCGAGTAGTCAGGGAATGAGGTAATAAAAATTAAATGAGCTGGACACTCCAGCTAGTTCCACCCTCTCGCATTCTTCAAGCCTGGACTCCTCAATCCTGTCCACCAGTGATGTTGGTCCCCCTGGTTACAATTCACTCTCTCTGATCAGACATGATCATCCCACGTGGCAGGAAAGTCAAGGCCAAGAGAAGCAAGGGCTCTTCACATAGCTTCCTCTCAATTAGGAAAACGTTGCTCAGATACACTCCAGAAGCTTGGGAGGAGTGTGAGCAATGCGGTGCCCCAGATCTTCACGGTCATCAAGCTCCATGTGGACAGAGTCCTAACACAGTTTCAAGAAAATACACCCAGAAATGCAGTAGACCCCCACATTTAAAAAAATCTATAAAGAAGATGTCAGTGTTAAACCAAACAAGGCGTTCCCAAGACACCAGGTTGAAAGACACAAGAGAATACCAGAAAAGCACGTTTTGTTTTGTTTTGTTTTGTTTTGTTTTGTTTTGTTTTGTTTTGTTTTGTTTTGTTTCATCCCACTACCATGATGGGACTATGATTTAATTTTTTTTAAATTAAATTAAAAGTGTCTGAGTAGGACATTGCTGTCCTTTAAAAGAAAAAAGCTCTCAGAATATTAGATTGTTAAAAAAAATTCAAAGAAAATAATGTTCAGAAAATGTTCTGCACATTTCTCATAAATGCCAGTCTGGAGATCCCTTCCCAACCTTCTTGGACACTCCAGCTATAGTACCCTAACTATTTTGTCTTGAATGGTATTCTATTGCTTTTGTTAGTGTTACCTTTAAATGCCAAAATAAAAAGATCTGTCTCTAACATACACATGTGTTAACTTGCAGAACCTCTACACACTTAGTGTTAGGCTCACAGGAGAGGGCAGGAGACTCTTCTCCCCTGCTCTAGGTCCTGTGGTTGGTTTTCTGACCCAAACGCAAACACAAATCAAATATAAAGCATTAAGGCCATGGCTCTTTACCTTGTCACCATCTCCTTCTCTTTGTTGGATGCATGTCCTCCAGTGCAGAGAGGCCTGCTTGCAGCAGACAAGAAGTACAGACGGTGGTTTTTGAAATACTGATCAATTAAAGGAAGAACAACCTGAAAGAGAGGAAGAGAAAACAGATCTATGAAGTGCAGTATGAGAGAGAGAGGAACCAGAGCTCAAAGCACACAGAGAGCTCTGTGCAATACTGCACCCACGCTAATTCTATGGGTACATCTAGATCCCTTCTGTCAGCTTCATCCCACGCATGTGCACATGTATGTATGCATGTGTGCATGGGTGTATGTATGCATGTGTGCATGTATGTATACATGTGCACATGTGTGTATATATGTGTGTGTGCATGTTTGTATGTATGCATGTGCACATGTGTATGAGCATGTAGTGGAGAGATGGAGTATGATATGCTGAGAGATAATTACTAGGAACACAGAAATTTTTAATAGTTCGGAATTATTCTCCTTATTTTCTCAATGTGAGACATATATGATAATGATCATAAAATGCAGTTCAGTGGCCAAAGGGCTCTTGAGTTCCTTGAGTGACACACTGAGTCACTGTTATATATGAGAACCAAGGGTGTGGTATCATCCTGTTTGTACTATTGTTCACTGTGTGTGGTTGCCCCACCATTGATGCTCTGTAGATGTAGAATGGAAAATGAAACAAAAGGCCAACTTAAAACCATACAATGCACATAGTATCTGTCTCTTCTCAAGGCCAAAGTCCCTGTCATGTTCAGGTTTAGCCCTGCTCCCCTGGGTTGACTCTTTCTCCTACTCAGTAGACATATGCACATAACTCAGTACACACAATGCCCTGCCTGTGACTCGTACTTTGGACTCTTCATTCTCTTTACCAGCAGATCTCAGCTCAGGGGTGCTTCACTGGGTGGGCAGGCCTTTTCTATCTTATACGAGAAAATCTTACATTCTCTGCCCCTCCAAGGCATTTTGGATAGATCTCTCTCTCTCTCTCTCTCTCTCTCTCTCTCTCTCTCTCTCTCTCTAAGCCTACTAGGCAAAAGAAATCAAGCAAGAAACAAGGTTGGATTTTTAGATCCATATAGTCATTTTCTGATTTCTAGAATTGGTACTTGCTCTATTGTGCTGGATATAGTCTTTTTCTCCTACTTTGCTACATAAAACAGTTATACCGAATGACTAAATACACATTTTACACAATATCGCTCTCTTGAAAGTCTTTATAAGAACTTTATACTGGCTGGAAGTGTGGGGTGGTGACCTGTGCACAGACAGCCTGTCTCCAGTCAAGCACAGGTATTGAACCCTGGTGACCCTATGGGAAGTGCTCAGCCATTCTTCCTGGGCCCCTGGCTCCTGTCACAGTGACAGCCTCCCACAGACACACACCCACAGAGAGGTATGTGGGCCATCAATCACATAGGCAATGCCCCAAGCTCCTGGTATTCTGTCTGGACTCCACCCCCACAGTTATCTGCCAACAGCCAAGTAGGCTCAGCCCACTATAAAAGAAGCTGTTTGCCCCCTCCTCCCTCTCTTACCCTTGCTCCTGCTTCCTACTTCTCTCTTGCCCTCTTGCTCCCCCTCTATCCACCTTCCCTTCTCCCCTCTCTCCACGTGGCCATAGCTGTCCTCTAATTCTCTACTCTTCTCCCTCTTTCTGCCTTTCTACAATAAATGCTTTAAAACCATGGACTGCCTCTTCGCATAGGGATCCACAGTGCTGGAGCAATGGAGCGGGTCTCCCTCTAAAGAGCCATGCATCTAATCTCCCGCCCGGAGGCCTCCCTGTGCTCCAACCACAGCTACCACCAAGCCAAGCAGCCTGCCAATCTAGCTAAGGACTCTTCCCAATTGGAAGCTGCCAGAGCTCTCTCCTCCCTGCCCTTTTCCTTTCGGCCAGGACCAGAGTCTGCCTGCGGGCCCACTCTGTTCTCAGCTCTTCTGTGACATCAAGCAGCATCCATGGTGTCCAAGACTGAGAACCTGGCGTTCCTGGTCTCCATGCAGCCCAGGGACCCCAGAGCCAGCTCTTCCTCGGGCACCCAGCGGCATCTGTGGTGCCCGAGAGTCTGAGCCCAACTCCGGCAGGTCCGTGGGGACCTCAGACTGTGCCTTCCCCACCCCTGGACCGGAATCCTGATGCCCGCCCAGCTGTTCCATGGGGATCCATGCAGCCAAATTTCCCACGTCCAGCCTCACCCAGCGGCCGGCCCTTGCCCCAAGCAGACGCAGGATCCCATTTTTGACCCACATGGAAGATTAAAAATACTTGATCAAAATGGAAGATGAAATTAAGCCACATTAAACATCTATAAGTAGCAAGTAGGAGTGGTAGGTAAATAGGCAGTTTAAAGGTATATTCATGGGGGCTGGTGAGATGGCTCAGTGGGTAAGAGCACCTGACTGCTCTTCCGAAGATCCAGAGTTCAAATCCCAGCAACCACATGGTGGCTCACAACCAGCCATAATGAGATCTGGCGCCCTCTTCTGAAGTGTCTGAAGACAGCTACAGTGTACTTACATATAATAAATAAATAAATCTTTTAAAAAAAAAAGGTATATTCATGGCATGAACACACATCATTCTGATAACTGTATATCAAGAGGGGGTTGCAATCATGCAGTGGCTGAAATAACTGATCTATTTATCTAGCAGTCATCTCTCTCTTTCTCTGTCCTATCAATCTGTCATTTATCCATTTAATACTAACAATATGCATCCTGGCATAAACCACATCTTTGGATGACTGGAAGAAACTCTGAGTGCTATATTGAGTGGAAAGAAAGACAAGACATCCAGTAAAATGTATAATTCTGAAAATATAACTGTACTGGCTAGTTTTGTGTCAACTTGACACAGCTGGGGTTATCACAGAGAAAGGAGCTTCAGTTGAGGAAATGCCTCCATGAGATCCAACTGTAAGGCATTTCCTCAATTAGTGATCAAGGGGGAAAGGCCCCTTGTGGGTGGGACCATCTCTGGGCTGGTAGTCTTGGGTTCTATAAGAGAGCAGGCTGAGCAAGCCAGGGGAAGCAAGCCAGTAAAGAACATCCCTCCGTGGCCTCTGCATCAGCTCCTGCTTTCTGACCTGCTTGAGTTCCAGTCCTGACTTCCTTTGGTGATGAACAACAGTATGGATATGGAAGTGTGAGCTGAATAAACCCTTTCCTCCCCAACTTGCTTCTTGGTCATGATGTTTTGTCCAGGAATAGAAACCCTGACTAAGACAATAACCAAAGGTTGTTAATCATTCAAACAGCATGCCATTTGAAAATCTATCAAGTGCGGTGCTTATAGAAATGATCTGAACTATCACCAATACAAGTATAGTGGTAGAAAACCGTCAGTAACAGAAAGCCTCCAGCTCAACTGCAAGGCAGGTAAGGGAAAGTAATGTATCTCTGTCTATCCCAGGGCGATCTACTCCCTGACACACCTAAGGACAGGGGTGACCCCAGTGCCTGGCTGCAATATCCTTAGTCCATTCCTCCTTGGTTGACTTCCCCAGCAATGTGGAGGGCCCTTGACAAGTTCCTATGGAATGGTATCAATAATAATGATGGGCTATACTCTTCCGATGATCAATTTACCCTCTGAGCCTCAGCTTGTGAAAGAGCAAGATTGAGACTCTACACAACATGGAATTTATGGCCAAAGCAATATATGTGTATTCATCTCATATGTAGTTAAGCTACAGAAAATGTACAGAATGTTAAGAAATTGATATCTTCTAAATAAATCATGCGAGGAACATATGGGGGAGAGCCGAGTGAGCGTAAGGTAAGTACTGACCAAGAACACCACAAACAGACCTGGCTCACATGAGTCATGCAGGTTATTTCTGAGCCAGACAGTGTGCCCTTGTAACAGAGTAGCGTTCATAGACAAGTGTATTCTAACGGTAGTGATGATTCATTCGATGGGTCTGTTTTGTAGATATACAACTGAGGGAGAAACAAGGGGCATTGTATACTGTACTTTGGCAAAGAACTTGATTTCTTGCTCGTACGGGAAGTGTTCTCCTTTGCTTCTGCTGCCACCATCTGTAGACAGGAAGAGATTTTAGGTCCATGCTGAACTTCCAACACTTTAAGAGATTTCTCCTTAAAAGGCCTTCCTATATGTATCACCCCACCAAACTGAATGGAAAACATCAATGTATATGGGCTAAATTCAGCAACATGATGAAATATACAAGTTCTTTTTAAAAAAATTATCTCCAAATTAGACAGTTGCTATGGCAAACTCATATGGAGAGTTATGAGCACAAAAACACCTTGGATATGTGTGCCTGTTAGTGTTCTCAGTCAACTTGACACAGCCAGGGGTCCCAGGGAAGAGAGTCTCAACTGAAGAGTTGCCTAGATCAAGTTGGCCTGTGGGCATGCATGTGAGGATTGTCAAAAGAGGATTTGCTATGAGAAATAAAACCACATTTAGTTCTCCAGAGGTTTAGAGTGTAAAGAGGCAGGTCAAGAAATGATCGGCCTGGACACCCTGGCCTGGAAGGCTGTCTCCATTACCCCTTTCATGTACACATAAGAGGTATGTGCATGCATACACAGGAGAGGTAGTAATGGCTAAGCAGCCCTGTCAATATGCAGAGCTTTGTGTGGAACTAAAAGGTTCAGAGTTGAACATAAAAATTCAAATTTTATAAGGCTACAATTGACTTGTGCTAGGAAAAAACCTCTTTTGCAATTAGAAATAGGAATGATGATATATGCTTTAGCAAATCTCAGGTAAAAATTCAGAGTAACTTTGTGGAATACAGGTGATATTTTATGATATCAAAACAAAAAATGATTTTTGTTTTTTTTTTGGGGGGGGGTTGTGTACTAGCTGGTTTTGTGTGTCAACTTGACACAGCTGGAGTTATCACAGAGAAAGGAGCTTCAGTTGGGGAAATGCCTCCATGAGATCCAACTGTAAGGCATTTCCTCAATTAGTGATCAAGGGGGAAAGGCCCCTTGTGGGTGGGACCATCTCTGGGCTGGTAGTCTTGGTTCTATAAGAGAGCAGGCTGAGCAAGCCAGGGGAAGCAAGCCAGTAAAAAACATCCCTCCATGGCCTCTGCATCAGCTCCTGCTTCCTGACCTGCTTGAGTTCCAGTCCTGACTTCCTTTGGTGATGAACAGCAGTGTGGAAGTGTAAGCTAAATAAACCCTTTCCTTCTCAAATTGCTTCTTGGTCATGGTGTTTTGTCCAGGAATAGAAACCCTGACTAAGACAGGTTGCTTGTTTTTTATACTTGAATTCCCTCTGCTCTCCCCATCCCCAGCCCCCATCCCAGGTCCTGGGGATAGAACAATGATCCCAGCAAGTACTTTACCAGTAGGCATCACCTCTAAGCCTCTGCCTGGTGTGTGTGCGTGTGTGTGTGTGTTTCTTGTTGTTTTGTTTTGTTTTGAGGTTGGCTCTCAATAAGTTACCTAGGCTGGTCTTAACCTCACTCTGTAGCCCAGGTTGGCCTTGAACTTGCAATCTTGCTATATCAGTCTCCCATGTAGTTGGTATTTCAGAGCCTGCACCTCCAGTCTGCAAGCTTACAAATACCTTTATGAGGGACTATCTTGTGTAAAATAAATTAAGATGGTGTTGTGCACAGTCAAAACAAAAATATTTCAGGAAGTGAAAGAAATATCCTTTTCTACATTAAATATTTTGAGAAATATGAATGAAACTGTAATAGAAATAAAGAAAGGAAGGGAGGTAGGAAAGAAGGAAGGGAGGGAGGGAGGGAGAAAAGGAGGGAGGGAGGAAAGGAGAAGAGTAGCTACTAACATTCTAGCCTGAAGTTTTCTCTACTCCCTGTAAAACTACCGTGCAATGGCATGGAAAGACCCTTGATGAAACTCTCATCACCAGAGTGTTTCAAATTTTCAGTATTAAAATACTGTTTTTAGCTGGGTGTGATGGTGCAGGCCTTTAATCCCAACACTCGGGAGGCAGAGGCAGGAAGATCTTTTTAAATCCAACACCAGCCTATTTAATATAGTAAACTCACGACTGGCTATATAGTGAGAACCTACCTCAAAAACAAAACAAATGAACAACAACTAAAAATTCCAAGAAGCTTAAGTATGAACAATCTTGAACCTGGTCACCCCACTGCTGAAGATGATTGTCTCAGAAAAAAAGTCAGTTTGTGCCAGAAGGTCATTACACACGGACAGTATGGGAAGCATTGGAAACAGCTAAGCTTCTGTCAGTGCATGAGAAATGTGTGTGCATTCATACAGCACTAGAGGATATTTTAAAGTTCTCAAATACGACCCCCTCTCTAGCAGCTTGTTGGTTACTGGGTGCTACGCACTCCTGGCTACTACACACTCCTCTGTACTGAAATGGACAGACTGTGGAAGCAACCCCTTTCTCTATGCTGTGGATGCTCTAGGAATAGCAAGACCTGAACGATGAGCAGCAAGACCAGCTACATACCAAACTCCAGGATGTACTGATGCGCCTCATCCACGTATCGGATCAGCTGCTGCAGGAAACTATAGGCAAATCGCTTCTCAATCGAAGGTGTGTCTAGATCCAGGTCCTTGAACCCTCTAGAAAGGCAAAAGTAAGTAAAGGGGTGTGTGTGTGTGTGTGTGTGTGTGTGTGTGTGTGTGAGTGAGAGGTGGGGAGGGAGGGAAGGAGGGAGGGAGAGACAGAGAGAAAGAGAGAGAAAGATCTCAAAATATAAAATTTTATTTTAAAAGCTGCACATAAAATTGAATGTAATAATATTCTTATTGCTTATGACTAAAGGGGGTTTGTCTTTAAGGAATATTTGCATCTAATATAAAACTAAAGTGAATCGTTCCACTACTACTGCTAAAATATTGCAATTATGCAAACAGTGAGTGGTTCTCTTTCTTTTTCTTAAGAGTTTGCCTAAATGATGGAAGGCAGCTGAATGAAGTTGCAAAAGGAACTTACAGGACAAACACCTAAGGGTGTTGTGTCTCTGGCCTGAGTTCAGATGGTTAAGCTTGACACAACTTGAAATTATTTGGGAGCAGAGCCACAGTGAGGGACTGTCTACACAGACTGGCCTGTGGGAGACTGGCTTTTCTAATGTAAGAAAACTAAGTCTGCAAATAGGTTGCATCATTCTGGGGCTGTGTAAAGGGAGAGACTCTGGTTGGGGCCTAATCATGTGTGCATTCATTTTTCTCTGCTCTCCATGGTGTTGGGACTAAAAGCTCAACCCCCTGCCACCAACTTCTCTAAAGGTGGACTGCAACCTAGAATTGGGAGATAAAATAAATCCTCTCTACTTTAAGCTGCTTCTGTTGGGTGCTTTACCACAGCAACAGAAGGGATGCTAGGACATGTACTTTGAAGCAACTAACCAGCTACCCCAAGGTTTAGTAGGGCCACTGAGCTCAATTTTAGTCAGAACCCAGTGATTGTTTGGAAAGAACATGAGATGGGTGTCCACTTGCCTGGATACCACATAACCACTGATCTGTAGGAACTTGAAGATGTCTTGGGCTTTTTCTCTGTCCTTGGCTTTCTCCTTGGCTGTCAGTGTGTCATAAGGCACCAGCAGGGGGTGGTTTCCCCCTCCTGAGAGATCAGCAAGAACAAAAGAAACTCACCACATACTCTGAGATGACACCCAGCCAAGACTACATAAGCATGCTAGCCAGCATTTCTAGCCTGAAAATGCATGTATTTGAAATACCAAGTGCTGGTTACATGTGCTGTCACCGTGGAAGGAAAACAACCAAGGGGGTTCTTTCATTAGAAAGAGCCTAGATTTGAGGCATGATAAAGACAATAAAGCAGGTATAGCTGGTAAGAGACTCTAAAGAGATTTTTAAGGTGTTGCTTCATTTTCTGGTCCAAGAAGAAAAGAAAGGGAAAATGTCTTCAGTATGGAAGTATCTTTCTGGCACCTTCTAGGTTATAGTATGCATATAAATACATAAAAAAATGCATTCATCCAGAGGCCTCTATCAAGAGCCTGGATATCATTTAGAACTTATAGAAAATAAGTATGATTTTAAAACTCATGAGAATCTTCCAGGTATGGAAACACAGGCCTGTATTACAGCACTGGGAGGTGGAGACAGGGAATCAGGAGTTGAAGTTCATCCTTAGCTACATTTCAAAGAGTTCAAAGATTTTGTCACATTAACAAAATAAAAGAACTCACAACCAAGGGTGAGAGTCCCTCTAAATAGCGGCATAACTCTACCTCACTCTTCCATCCCTCATTTTTGTCCCCCACTGGCCATGTAGGTGTGGGTATGTTATGTGGGAAGAAAGGAGCTAGTTCAGCAGAGAGCCCAGGAGATGTGCAAGTATTCCCAGGATGCTACCCAAACACATCAAGAGTTGCTATGACTTGTGAGCTTATTCATATCAAAGTGGGGAAGAAAGAAATGCAGGCCTGACCCTGGTCACTGAATTTGGAGCGCTGGTACAAGTTTTAGGACTTTTAACTCCTCAGCTTCTATTCTTTTCTTTTCCTCTCTTATCATTAGCATGTCTGAGGAGTAGCCCCAGGACCTTGTGTATGCCAGGAAGTCCTGAGTTACATTTTCAGCCCCTACTCCAATTTTTCTTAATGATTCACAGTTCTATCAAGGTCTGTTATTCTCCTTTAAACTTTCATACACTCCCCAGGGGCACCAAACACCAGAGTGAGCAACATATTTTTTTTTCTCAAGGCTTTTCTAAAGTGGATTCATCTAGATGCAGTGAAAATTAAAAAAAAAAAATCAGAATTGGAAGAAATAAAACTATGCAAGATTAAAGCTGAAGAATCACTAAGTGTTTCCAACTTTAATGCACAGAGAAATACACACACACACAAACACATACACAAACACATAGACATAACATATACAAACACACAAATACACATAATACAAATATAAATGTATAACAATGCAGGACACTCTCCACATAGAATGCATTAGCTTGAATAATATTTTTATGAAAGTAAATCATGAAAAGATTTATTAGCATATTGGTACTTTTTAAAGTGGAAATAAGAGACTGGAGAGATGACTCAGTGGTTAAGAGTACCCGCTACTTTTCCAGAGGACAACTTTGGTTCCCAGCATCCATAACACAACCACCAAGTCTGCAAGTCCAGCTTTCAGGGAACTGATGCCCAATTTCTGCCTCTGTGGACACTGCATTCACACACACACGCACATACACACACAAATAATCAAAATTAATCTAAAAGTTATTTAAAAGAAAAAAAGGAGAAAAAAAGGCCTGTAACTCAGGAAGCAAGAGAGTTGCCACCTGCTTTGGCAACATAGCATGTTTACTATCTCACATCTCCTGGTAACTCTGTCTAAAATGCAAAGCTAAAAGGAAGGCTGAGGGGACAGTTCCTTGGCTAGAATGCATAAGGCTTGAGTTCAATCCCCAGCACTAAAAATAAAACTAGAGAACGTGGGAAAATAGGAAACCCCACCACGAGAATAGCAATAACACAGCTGGCATAAACAAAGGACTGGCGAGAGGTTAGTCAGGCATGAGGGTCATGCTCAGAGTCTAACAAATATAACACACCAAGTGTCCAGCACCACTATACTAATTCAAATATTTGGAGGTTAGAATAAATTTAGACAGCATTAAGATACAAAGAGGGAGGGAGAAACACTATTAAAATACAAGGAATACACACTAACAATAAAGAAATTACAGCTTCTTGTTGGAATCTGATGCAGGCACATGTGAAACATTTTTGTAGAATGGAGGTATGGTGACGTTTTAAGCAAAAGAAAGGAACTACTTCATCAGCATCCTATGCTCCTACAGTAAAACTCTGTGTTTTCAAACAGAGGTCTCTAAGAAATACTACCTTTGGATTCCAGCTCCAGTTTCTTTTTCTTGGCCCATATGTTGTGGTAGTTTTCAGCCATCATCTCTGCCATAGCCTACAATGGACCAAATATTAAGGAGTCAACTGATCCTTCTGTAAAAGAAGACAGAGCTGTCTTCTCAGGCAGGACACACAAACATGTCTTAAAGCAGGAGAGCAGAATATTAGTGCTGAGATGAGCCTAAAATGTAGTCAGACACAACCCCTCACTTGGAAATCCAACTCCACAGAACTTCAATGATTTGAGAAATTATATGGTAAATATCTACACACTGTGGATTTAATGGGAATAGCCTTTATTATTCATTATACTTAAATGTGTCTTATGTTAATTCGACAAAGAAGCTTTGAAATAGCTATGGATGTAAACAGAAAATAGACATAAATACAAATTTGTGGTTTAACTCAAAAGTTTTATAACCCAACCTGTACCTTTTTAAATAATTAAAAGAAGAATCCAGTACAAACAAAGACTTTATTTCTAGATCATTCTTTGCCTAATTAAATGGAGAGTCTTAGAGCACGTGTGTGTAATCTTTACTGAGGCCTTGTGAATTTTGAGGGAAAAAATTCTAATATTCTTGGGTTCTTTCACAGTCAAGATTACACTGTCATTGTAATTGGTTCCTAGAGCACGAATGGAGAGTAAAGCAAGCATTTCATCAGCACATGGAGTTCATCCCTATATCCATGGCTCTCTTGAACCAACACTAATCATATTCAGATCAATGTTCTGCAGTGACTTGGGAATGTAAGCTCTGTGGAAACAAGTGTTTATCTTTCACTCACATGATTTATCCCAAAACATACCCTAGTGACACAGAGCACACAGGGCTATGGATGGGACAAATGCAATGTGATCAATTTCCATACATGAACAAACTAAAATATGCATTCTTTAACATGAGCAATTAAGGTGGTTGTTAATTAAGGTGGTCACTAATTAAGGTGGTATTCACAGTTATTTATTAACTCTTTCTCATGCATTTTTATATTTATGTGTGTCTCTGTGGGTACCCACAAAAGGTGGGGGGCACCTACAGAGTGTGTGTGTGTGTGTGTGTGTGTGTGTGTGTGTGTGTGCTGGCACTCACAGTGACCAGAAGAGGGCATCTCATTCTCTGGAGCTGGACTTAACACACACTGAGCTCCTGATGCTGCTCGGTATAACCCAGTTCCTCCAAGGACAGGACAAATGCTCTTAACTACTGATCCCTCTCTGTGGCCCCGAGGAAACAGCTCTAAAAAGTCCAACAGTAGCCACTTTCATCCTGAGTGGTCCTCACCAGGGCCCCCAGTGAAGGCCTAAAACCTCAGATAGTACTAGATCCTAGTACATTGTACACGTCTTCCTCCATGTGCTCTGCAGTGCTGCCACATTACACTAAAGCCCATCTTTCCTCCTATGTTCCATGGCTCAGGCCTCTTTTATGTCACCAAGCTTATAGTCCAGGGCCACCATGAAGTAAAATAAGGGTAACTAAACACAAGCACTTCCCTAATCTGACTGCCAGTCCGATGACCCTGACATCTACTACATGACTAAATACAGCTCAGTACAAACAGGAAAATAGTGAATGCAGGAAAAATTCCTGTCTGTGGTGGAATGGAGCAGGGTGACAAGTTCCGTCATGGGACTCAGAATGGGAAGTGTCAGCTGCTGAAGATCTCCATTTAACATTTCAGGCCATGGGGAGCAACACAAGGTGTTGGGGACGTGATCAAATGGATTCCCAAATTAAATGGGAATTCTCATGTTTGCTTGTAAGATGCTGCAGGTCACTGCCTCAAACTGAGTTTGATTGGGAAATAAAGATGCCAACAGCCAATGGCTGGGCAGGTAGACTGAGGCAGGACCTTGAGACTGCATTGGAAAGGGACAGATGAAGGAGAAGATCGACATGATTCAGAGGGAGATGGATCAGATTTAGAGCTGCAGGAGGAAAATCATGGGAAATGTGGGTGGGAAGGGAAAGTGGCCCTATGGGAGGGCTTCCCAGTAGGTAACAGAGAAGCAAAAATAGCGCATAGATTTAGAAGGTTATGACCCAGGAGTGTGGAAAGGAAGTGTGCACTAGCCGGGAGGAAGACTAGAACTAACAGTTTAGCAAACTCAAAGCTACAGGACGTAGGAAGGATGGAACCACAGATGAGGACTGGTTAGGACTTATGTCAACTTTCAGGTTACTAAAAGGTCAGTGTGTAATAACCATGAACTCTGTGGGCTCATCATATGATCACCATGAAACATTTATACACACTATAAAATGAATAGGAAAGCATTCTAGTTTGCTTTTTCTAAGTGAGCTTTAGAGACTAGTGTGAAAATCCAGATACTTACATGCAGGTCTCGAGAGAGTGTAACATTACTCATGTCAATAGCACGGGGGCTGTATCCATGTGCAGCATCTATAGACACCTGGATGATTGACAAAAAGAAAACAGTATCTCATTAAAAACTGCAGTAAGACCCTTCAGAAACACAAGGCAAGGTTCAAACTTTTGTTTTCTAAGGTAAAGTCAACAAAATAACTGCAAAGGAACCTTAAATTAATTTTTATGTGAGTGTTATACAATCACTTATGATTATCTTCATACCTCAAGAATAGACAGTCTAAAAAGTTAATAATTAACAGTCAGCAGTATGTGATAAGTTCCAAGTCCTGCAGCCAAGGGACTTTGAGATTTACCAACCCTGGTTAGCTACAGGAACAAAGAGTCCTTTACAAGCATATGTGTAGGTCAGTTGTGAGGATAAACAAAGATTAAACAACTTCACTATGTAGCATTAAATGGCTCACAGGGAAATCTTCAATGATCAGACTTCATTATTTCTACATGTTTGCTTTTCAAACTGGATATAAATATTTATGTTTATAGCTATAGACTTCTGCTGCTCTCAGAGAAGCTCCTTTTACAGTGGGTAATGGCTAGAACATAGGGTCATGATTGATCTAGCACTGACACCACCCCCCCATACACACACAAACACACACATACAGAGATAGACAGACAGACAGACCACACACACACAGAGCTGAGAGACTATCACAAAAGTCAGAAGGCCTGTAAGAGCCACAGGATGAAGAGAGCGGAGGAAGGTTGTCTTCTGGGCCTCGCTTGGCCATTGCACACAAGAACTCTTGGCTGCTGTGGTTACCCGCACAAGACCAAGTGCCATTGCACACAAGAACTCTTGGCCGCTGTGGTTACCCGCACAAGACCAAGTGAGCAAACATCCCAGAATGGACAGACTGAATACCTGCAGGACACTTTCAAATAATAATAATAATAAAAACTAGTATTTTTAAAGGGCTGGGAGTGATGGCTAAGTGCCTGCAGAAGACCTGAATTCAGTTCCCACCACCCATGTTAGCCCAGTAGGTAGTTCAGGAACTGCCAGCTCTGGAGGCCCTTGTTCACACATGTGTGGATGTGTGTACAGAGATGCACACACTTAGACACATAAAGTAAACTAGGAATAAAGAATACTTGTCAACGTTCACAGTTTCACTGCATCACACCCCTTATCTTAGTCTAACCAGAGAGGGGGGAGGACATGAACTCTGCGTCTTCCAGCAAAGCTTAACTATTCTGTTATTAGAACTAGTGCATGATGAGGAAGAATGAGATGCTGGTAATGAGCATGTGAAACAGGAAAGAAGACAGAAAGCCAATCATTCTTTTAGTTTTAACTCTATCACTGATCTCTTTCTGGCTCTCTCTCTCTCTTTCTCTCTCTCTCTCTCTCTCTCTCTCTCTCTCTCTCTCTCTCTCTCTGTGTGTGTGTGTGTGTGTACATGCATGCTTCTATGTGTTCAGTAAGTGCATAAAACTTAAATGATCATGAAAGTGTAAAATTGAAGATGGCTCCACAGCTTCAGAGCAGCTATTCTAATTGCATATGACTGGAGAGATGCCAAGCTGAGCACAAGCAAGTGAGCATGCTCGCATTCATTTCCCTCTGCTCTTGACTGCTGGTGTGAGGTGACTGCCTCTCACACTCCTGCTCTGACTTCCACAGTGATTGCTTACAATCTGAAATTGAGAGCTGGGATAACCTTTTCTCTTCTAAGTCCTTTGGTGTCAATATATTCCCTCCCAGTGACAGAACTGAAATAGATATATTGCCTTACACAATCAGTCACTCTTCTCTCCCGACTCAGACATTAATCCTTGTCATTCATTGTCCCCTTGCACAGGCAACTGATGATGGCTTGCATTGCAAGTGATATCTTGCTTGTATCTAACATGACAACATACACCTTCCAAGCCAAGTCACCTGCTACTTTCAAAATTGGGTTTGGTCCCTGTACAATGGAGCTAATGCTAAACCCACAGCCTAGCACCAAAGTCAGGCATGGTTTAGACAGGAGCTGCCCAGCATAATGCTGGGCACACATAAATGCTCAAGAACACCGTCTAGAGCTGCTCCCACTGCTAGCCCATTACCTTGCCTATCTTCACCATAGTTCTGAGTACAACCAGAATATGAGTGTCACTGGGAGTTGTGACTCAGCTATCTTAGTGACAGCAACCATATTAATTATTGCCTCTTTCCTGTCCTCAGAATTCCTGAGTTCTTTAGCTCACTCAACAAATCTACTGTCTTGCAGACACACCCTAGAATCCATAGCAATCACGCCTGTTATGACCATGCCTACATTTCATGGCCATTTCTCTCAAAACTCTCCCATTCTCTTTCTATAATTTCTTCTGACCTGAACATGTGCTCCCTTGAAGTCAGGAATGTTAATGTTAATTGTGAACTTATTAGCAAGGGGTAATCTTGGGTTAGATGTCTAACTTATCTCTCTGCACCACTGGAGCACTTTAGAAAAGTTGATACGTAAAGATCCTTTCCCAATCTGTTGGTGGCCTTTTTGCCTTATTGACAGTGTCTTTTGCGTTACAGAAGCTTTGCAATTTTATGAGGTCCCATTTGTCAACTCTCCATCTTACAGCACAAGCCATTGCTGTTCTATTCAGAATTTTTCCCCTGTCCCCACTTTCTCCTCTATAAGTTTTAGTATCTCTAGTTTTATGTGGAGTTCCTTGATCCACTTAGACTTGACCTTAGTCCAAGGAGATAAAAATGGATCAATTCGCATTCTTCTACATGATAACCGCCAGTTGTGCCAGCACCATTTGTTGAAAATGCTGTCTCTTTTCCACTGGATGTTTTTAGCTCCCTTGTCAAAGATGAAGTAACCATAGGTGTGTGGGTTCATTTCTGGGTCTTCAATTCTATTCCATTGGTCTACCTGTCTGTTGCTATACCAGTACCATGCATGCAGTTTTTATCACAATTGCTCTATAGTACTTAGCTATTGGATGGAACACAGGGCAGCCAATGGAGGAGCTAGAGAAAGCACCCAAGGAGCTGAAGGGGTCTGCAACCCTATTGGTAGAACAACAATATGAACTAACTAGTACCCCCAGAGCTCGTGTCTCTAGCTGCATATGTAGCAGAAGATGGCCTAGTCGGCCATCATTGAGAAGAGAGGCCTCTTGGTCTTGCAAACTTTACATGCCCCAGTACAGGGGAAACACCAGAGCCAAGAAATGGGATTGGGTGGGTGGGGGTAGGTAATAGGGGACTTTCAGGATAGCATTTGAAATGTAAATGAAGTAAATACCTAATTTAAAAAGTGGGGAAAAAAAGAAAAGAAAAGTTGATATGGCCTTTTGCTTGTTCATTTGAGACAATGGGTCTTCCTCAGCTCACAATGGATGCCCTCAAACTCCTGATCCTATGCCTCTGTCTCCCAAGTGTAGATGTTATAGGCGTGTATCTCCATACCTGTATTTATATGGTGCCAGGAACTGAACCCAGGGCTTTGTAAATGTGAAATAAGCATCCTATCAATTAAACTACACCCAGACCTAATTATTATTGCTATCATTGTAATTACTTGAAATAGGGTCTTTTCTATATTCCCAAAGTTGGCTTCAAAGTTCTAGGCCAAAATGAAATTCCTGCAGCCTCTCCAGCAGCCAAGCTACCACCAAACTTAGTTTAAATTATTTTTAGAGATGGGAAAATAGCTTAAAGCAGGGTACTTGACTAACATGAATGAGGCCTTGAGTGGAATCTCTAGCATGAGCAAATCTGTGTGTGTGTGTGTGTGTGTGTGTGTGTGTGTGTGTGTGTGTGTATGCATATGTGCATATATATGTGTGTAAAGGCTTAGATGACACAAATAATTCATCTGTCACTGAGATTCTCACCTGGCTTGTCTGAGAAATTCGTCGAGTCCGGTTATAAAGGGCCATGCTGTCCCCCTCCCGTGTTCTCTCAATTCTCCAACCCCAAGCCAGCATTGTTTTCAAAGACTCCTTGATTGGCCAACGATAAATTTCTTTTTCCTAGAGGGAAAGAAATCAGGCATTAGTGGTATTATGAACCCAAAATGAAAATTCAAGTATTTAATGGTTTGTTCTGAAACAGACTACCTTCATTAAGAAACCTGATTACCACGGGATCCTTATAAAGAAAACCAAAAATAAAAACATTCAAGGGAAATGATAAAAGCTGAAATTTTACTCCACTAGGAGTTGCTAAGGAGGGAATCAACTCCCACAAGCTGTCCTCTGGCCACCACCACAGGGCACACATGCACACACACATCCAGGTATGCGCATACAAATATATACAGAAAGTTTTAAGGAAAATAATAAAGATTTCAGTAATAAAACATAAAACAAAAATTTACCCAAACATAATACTTCATGAAGTTAGGGGGTGGGCGGGGAATCTCTCACCTTTTCAGACAAGAGTTTATATGGCTTCATTAGCGGTTGGATCTTAGAAGAGTCTGAATATATTTCCCCATAAATCCATCCATTTGCCAACTAAAACAAAATGTTAAAAATAATTTTACATATATTAGCTTTGGGGATTTTAAGTGTGCATGTGTTTTGAACCTATTTTGTAAAACTAACCCTGAAGGTGGAGTAAGAAAATGATGAAGGTCTAGTGTCTGTTTGGGTGTGGCTGGAGACTGAAGCCAAGTCTTTGTATGCAAGGGATCTACCACTGGGCTACATTCCCACCACTCATTTCACTTTTTATTTTGAGACAACACCTTACTAAGTTGCCTTGAACTCACTCAGTATCCCAAGGCTGGCCTTGGAATTAAAATTCTCCTGCCTCAGATTCCCAAGTCCCTGGAATTAGAAGCCTGCACCACTGTGACTTGGCTGAGGTCTGAATGTTATCTAGCTTAATACAGAGTTCCCCTCTTAGTATTCAGTGGCCTCTTGGCATGAGTTCCTTTGACCAGAGATTAAATGCATCCTGTCTTCCTAAAACAAACCGGGTCTACACCTGTGCCCAATGTTTGATCCTCTACAACACGGCTATAGGGACCAAAGAATGACAACTGACATCATTTATTCTGACACATCTTAACCCCCAACCTGTGATGTATGCATGTCTATAAAAAGTTTGTTTAAAATATGTGAGTCAGGGAATAACACCTCAGAATAACATTTCCTAATCACTTATTTCAGGGATTCATCCTCCAATAATTTGACCATTTTGGATTAGCATCATTTGCCCATACCACCATTAGTTCTCAGAAACCAGGTAGTTACACTGCACCAGTTCAGGACTTCCCTCCCAAGGCATCTCAGACCCAGCCCAGCCACCTAGTGTTCAGTGAAGTCACTATATCCATGTCACTCTCTAGTGGCATTGCTGATAAGACATAATTTCTACAAAAAAGAATCACACAAATTATCACAAATATGGAAAGCTGTTTCTATCTTAGCACAGTGGGGTGCAGGGCTTGAGACTGTGCTGGCTAGTTTTTGTCAACATGACACAAATCAGGGTCACCAAGGAAGGAGAGAGCTCAGCTAAAGATCTGCTAGCATCAGACTGGCCTAAGTGCATATGTAGGGCAGATTCTTCATTACTGACTCATGTGGGAGGGCCCAGTTCATTGTCAGTGGTGCCATCCCTGGGCAAGGGCTCCTAGATTGCATAAAAAAGCAAACTGAGTAAACCATGGGGAGCAAGTGTTCCTCCACGGTTCCTGCCCCTGCTCCTTCTTAAGTTCTTGCCCTGTCTTCTCCCAGCCGTTAACTACAATCAAGACATATCGGTCAAGTAAACCCCTTCCTTCCCAAGATGCTTTCGGCTGTGGTGCTTATTTCAGCAATAGACATCTCACTAGGAAAGGGACTTGCCATGCCACTGGCTTATCTTCGGACATGAGCATCCTTCGGGGCGTTCACTGTCTGCTTTTCACTTCATGTGTACATGTGTGGTGTTGGGTTTTTTGTACCGTGACAATTCAATTTCTCTGACAAGCTGTGATCACCATTCCCTCTCAAACTGAAACTAAACTCAACTGAAGTGAAAACATTTGCAACTCCTTGAGTTTTCTCATTGTACTGTTTTCCTTGGAGATACATTTTAGTAGATGTGTTCTACTCTGAATAAGCTATATAGACCTGCTTGGACATATGTTATAGAAAGTACAAAACCACTAAAGTTTAAGACTCTTCATGGGGGTGGGAAGATGCCCCTTCAAGTGGGGTGCTGTACTTTGGATCCCTCAAACAGATGGAAAAACCTGGGTGTGGCAGCTACCACATCTCTATAATCCCAGTACTTGAGAGGACAAAGACAAGAGGAATCCTGGGGTCCCCTGGTCGGTTTGACCAATCAGTAAGCTCTGGGATCAGGGAGAGACCCTGTCTCAAAAGCTAAAGTAGGGAAGAAGATATCTCAAATCAACCTTTGGCCCCTACACATACACACACACACACACACACATACACACACACACACAGACACACACACCCATTTTCAGTATTGTTCAACAAATATAAAATCCAGAGTTCGGTTAAAAGGTAAAACAAAACAAAACAAAACAAGGTAATTTTTTTTTTTTCTGAGGCAGGGTTTCTTCATGTAGTCCTGGCTGTCCTGGAACTCTCTCTGTAGACTAGGCTGACTTCAAACTCACAGACATCCACCTGCCTCTGCCTCCAGAGTGCTTAGACTGAAGGCATGCACCACCACTGTGTATCTAAAGGTAAACTTTTAACGTGGAGTCATCACTTCTCCCTGAAACCCCACAAACAAACACACATTAAGAAATGATACTCAAAGTTTAATGAACTGATCTTTAGAAACGTCCAGATTATGTCACGTTTTTACTGTGATGAAACTAGCTAAATAGGAACACAAGCAGCTTATAACTAAATATCTACTAACTGCAATGGAGGTCTTTCTTTAAAAGAGAAAGTTGGGGCTGGGGTAGTAGCTTAGTGAGTACAAGTGTGTGACATGGTGCTGCATTCAGGGCAGTGAAGATAGGCAGATCCATCAAGCTGAAGTGGCAAGCTCTACAGTCACTAAGGACCCTGTCTCAAAGGAAATAAAGTAGAGCAATGAACTCAACCTATGGCCACACCACACATACATGTAAATGAATAGAAATGCACACACAGAAATATACACTATACACATGCAGAGAGCAATCTGGCAAAATTGGGTATATTTAAGCAGCACCCATCAGCACTTGTAACTTTTACCTTGTCCATGGACCATTTATCATGGGAATGTTCTGCATATTTGTTAATGAAGTATTCCAACTTCTCTGGAATTGTAATGCTACAAGAAAAATAAAGGAAAAGAGTTTGGTGTTTTTACAGAATTCGCAGGCAACTGCATCCGTGCTTACTCACAGATGAGTAATACTCAGATTCCGTTCACTCATAACTGCTAAGAAACAAAAACAGTTGTAACAAACGATCGCTTCTTCACATTTCCAAACAATGTAGGACCATGTTCTATCTACTCGTCTCAAACTGGGACATCATTTATTGGGTTAATATTAAAAAATAAATGTAATAAGATATATGTTAGTTAAAATATATTCAAAGTTGAATACAATAGACTATACAAGAAAAGGAAAACAAACCCAGGCCAGTACTCAGTAAGTCTGAAAACATGCTTTTCTTTTATACTTTTTCTTTAGAGTTATTCTTTTTTAACTGTCCTTGTTGAACTATGAATGAACGACACTGTTGGTTTTTGATCTGCCACATTTTTAGGTTAATTTCATATAATTAGTTATGTATTAAGACTTTGTGATATTAGTCCTCCATATAGACAACATTTCAAAGTTACTAATTTGTGCTACAGGGAAAGTAATTAACAAACTTATGTTTTATTTTTTGACAATATTTATTCTTGATTCCTTTCTTGTTTCAATGAATATTTATTCTATTCGTGTCCAGCATGTGCAGTTGATGAATGAGTCTGCTCAAAGAGAATATTGAATACAGATTCTACTCCCTAGTAAATACAACTTACTAGAGCATTTAACTTTGAGAATTGGATTCTAAATAAAACCCTGCATAATAAGATGATTTTCTGATCTTTATCAACAGTTATCAGTTAGGAACTAACAAACACATACTCAAGAAGCAATATTTGTTTTTTAAAAAATCATACTCAGGTAGAAATTACTCAAACCACCACGTAAACCTATAAAGAATAATTTCCCTAGGAAACAAGCCTGGGTAAATTAGCATGCATGCCCAACACTTGTTAGTTATTTGGATTCCATTAATCAACACCCAAAGCATGATGTTGCTCTTCTGAAAACCTTGGATTATTCTGTATGTGAACAGACCAGAGACTTACCTATGCAGACTGTGACCCTGTGATGTTTTGGTGACTTACTTTGAAAGAGATACAAAGGACCAAGCACATAATCCAAACACTTAGGAGTGGACTCTTTTCTCACAGGACTGTCATGTAATAACAAGCAAGTATACTTTAAAGACATTCTTAGATTAATGACAGTACTTGGGTTGATATTCTGATTGGTTTGGGGAGCTAAATCAGCTGGGAGCTGCTCTGAAGCCTCAAGGTTCAGTCTCAGACCGATTCAGAGGTGCTGGTTAAAACCAGCAGGTGACTGTCTTGCTAACTAGTCTCACCAAGTTACCACGGACCAGGAAACAAAGAGAAGAGGCAGTTTTCCTTGCAAATTCAGAGTTGCTGTCCTACTTGAACTTCAGATACATGAAGCACCCATAGATCTCATTTGTACAACAACTTAGGAAACTAAATGCATGTATGATGCTTGGTAGAGGTCATATATGTGACCTTTACATGAAGTTTCCAACTCTGTCCACATCTGAGGATATGCGTAGTTCTTTGTGACAACTTGCTATTCCTTTCATCTCTTTGTGATGTGCAATATCATCAATGAAGCTGAATCCTGGCCAACTTGCTGTGATGGGTGAAATGATCTTGTCATTCACAGGAACAGTGACAGTTTGGAGATATCCTCAGCTAAAGATGCTACGTGGGGGTAAATTGTGGCTACCGATACACATTTCAGTTAAAACTTTACCTAAATAACACTCATGCACTTTGTTGAGTCGCATTCTTCTGGATATTATAACATAGCTATCTACTCAGTCTCCTCCTTCAGCACAGAATACCCTAGAGGGCACACATCTATTTCTGATATTGGTATATTCACCGTTATTTTTAGTGCCATCTGATAAATTCAAGGGACTCCTACTCAAAGAGGGCATGTACCAGAGAAAGTTCACTTCAGTACCTTATTCAATTTCAGACTTCACACATCATTTACAATAAAAATCTGCTGCAATAGAAAGAGTCCATACTTTGAGGTATCAACAGGTTGTGGGTTAAAGTTCCCTTCAGAATCCATGGATGACTGTTTTTCCATCATACTGACATAGTTTGACTCCATGTAGTCTGGAGGTAAAGCTCCCGCAACTGCACTCAGGCAAGGCAGGGCCAGTTTGAAAAGTTCTTGTTCATATTTCTGGGAAGAGAACAATGGTAAGCTATTATCCATGTGACTCCTGCTGTGGCTTGTTGACAAATACCCCCACAGGTTCATGTGTTTGAAACTTCACTTCTAATTGGTGACACTATTTTGGAAAGTCAAGGGACCTTTACAAGGTAGAGCCTTGGTGGAAGAAGGTCACTATATGTATATATCCCTCTCTGCCCATACTTTGTCTACCTCTCCTTCCCTAGTTTCCTGGCTACCCTGCAGATCTCACTCTTTCTGTTATACCTTCCCTGCTCCGATGGACTAAATGGCTTCTGGAACTATAAATTAAACAAAGCCTTTTCTCTTCTAACTTGTTTTATGTCAGTGTATTCTATCACTAACATCAACCAGCCACATGCCTGATTTCCTATATTTCTCCTACTATTTTACCTTCAGAAAGAGTGGTATGATCACACAGAATATGTGACAATATTGATTACTAATGATCAATGTATAATGTATTCTCAACATGAATTATTAAGAACGGAGGAAAACATAATCAGGTAACCTCCCATTGTTTTGCTTTGTTGAAACAGGATTATACCCTATAACTGAGACCCAACTGGAGTCCATGCTATTCTTGAACTTGAGATCCTCCTGTCTCAGCATCCTCTGTGCTGAGAGTATAGGTATTCCCCATTACACCTGACACTATTCAGGTCTTGATTAGTAAATATATCAACCCACTATAAATACGATCTTACAGAGAACCTGAGGCTTTTGTTGCTTTAGCAATACAAACAAATTCCTCCCAGATCCTCCATTACCTTTTGAGACAAAGCATCAAAGATGCCCCAAAATAATTTTCTTGATAAATGAAGTTCTTCTTCCGAGGCAGCACCAAAGTTGCCCCACCCTCCAGGTAGGCAATAATATTTCCAGCATCTTTCATAATGATTCGTCAGCAGCTGCATGGGAAAGTCGTCATAAAATTAGCAAGCTAAAATATCTCTTCAGTGTTTCCATTCCTCTTCCATGGCATTCTGAACGCTATAGTATAAGGTGCCTGGAAGGGAAACTCTCAAACCCATGTGAGTATTTTGAAAACAAAATTACTTGAATACTATGTTTCTTTCAAATTGGGCACTGATTACAATACAATGTGTGGACCAAATGTTCAGCTTTGAAAATGTATATTAAAGTGGGCTAGAAAGATGGCTCAGTTGTTAAGAGCATTTTCAGCTCTTTTAGGAAGCCCACATTTGGTTTCCAGCACCTAAATCAGGCAGCTTACAACCATATATAATTCAAGTTCCAGGCTATCTATTGCCCTCTTCTGGCCTAATTTCTTACTGCACTTACATGCACATACCCACACACATATACATATAATTAGTGTATCTTGAACAGTATTCTTTCTGAAGTTATTTAGATAGTCATACACCCCAGAGTTCTGTATGTGAACTCTTATTTCCTGGGCTTCATACACAATTATCTCCTAGAGTCCAGAGATACTGAATGGGAACCTTTTTTTCCATGGTATTTTTGTTTTCTCTGACTTCTAATCAATTATGATGATGTCAGACCTTCAATTTCTATAAGTAAACTCTAATGACTCTACATTTGTTTGGTAACTACAGGTGCAGTCTTTGATCATCCTAGTTTCTACACTATGAATGGCTCTCTCAGTTATTTGGAAGCTTTTTGGAAAATTTATTTGTGATCTATATCTGCCAAGTTTATAGAATCGGTATTAGAGAGTCTATGACCCTACATTGCTTATTTAAGGCCTCTCTCTCTCTCTCTCTCTCTCTCTCTCTCTCTCTCTCTCTGTGTGTGTGTGTGTGGTGTGTGTGTGTCTCTCTCTCTCACACACACACATATTGTGTGTGTGTGTGTATATATATAGAGAGAGAGAGATTTAGTATATATATATATATATATATATATATATATATATATATATATATATATCAATGCCTAAGAGACAAATGATTAGTAACAAGAAGTCAAAGAAGTTAACCCAAGAAAACAGGGACCACATAGTGCCAAGAATTTCTCATATTTACCTTCAGAGGCATCTTTGCATGCTCATTCAACAGTGGAACATCAAACACCAGCCTTCGGAGTAGGTGTTGCATCATAGATGGTCTCAGTTGGCTGTTGGAACAAGGTAAAACTCAAGACTCACAATTCATATATCATACTATAAAAATTAATTTTAGATATATAAACAACTTGAAATTTTCATGATAATTTCAAAGGCCTGTGCCATAAAGAAAACTGGCACAGAGAGTCACCTACTTACCCACATATAGAGAGCAGGCACACTTCTATAGAGTCCCGCTGAGCTTTGGTAAGGGAGCATCCCTTAGAGAGTCTATATACAGTGTGTAGCAGAGAGTCAATGAGGGAAGCATGGTGCTCTGTTCCAGCAAACAGGGGAGCACACCTCGTTAACAAAGGTAGGACAGCTGTGCAGAGGTACCGGTTGAGGGCCAAGGCCATGTCTGTAGCACTTAGTGCAGCCTAGAGGAGGAACAAGAGGACAAAACCTTGTGTGATCAGGAGAGAACTCGATGCATTGCCTGCCACGCAATCTCCCTATCTGGAAACAGCAACAGCATGGACATCTGGAAATGTAGTCCTTAGATCAATGTTTACCCATGGCTCACATGATCTTCACCACTTAAAATCATCAACTGCTGATTGAAATAAATGCAACATCATCTATCTTCTCAAGTGGTTTAGAAATCCAAGCTCAAGGTTAGGCTATAATAATATCATCTCCCCTAACATCTGTGATGGTAACTCTGAGGTTAGTAAATAGGCCTATCCAACCTCCAGACTGAACCTAAAGGAGTTCTGGAGGAATACTGTGAGTTTGATCTGTACAAGGCTAGCTCTGAAAAGACTCAGATCTCAGTAGGATGGGTTATAGAGGAAGATGCCAGTGAGCACTTCCTTGTTGGCAGAAGAGATGGAAATGAACATGTTTGCAAAACTGATCTCAGATTTGTACATGTCATTCATACTTCTACTAAGATCTACAAGGTCAATCATCAGGAGTTTGTAGTATTACTGTGTTGACATTTCTACTCTTGAGAATGTCAAAGAAGATGGAACTTCCATCTTGTTTTTATGATTTTGCTGCCATGGATTTCTTTACTCAAGACCTAAGATCAAATGGAGGTCATTTAGTATTATGTAAGTAAATGAGTTAGAATGCTTTTGATGGGATTTGATGCTCCCCTTTATTCTACCATGTTTCATATACCAGCATGACACCAGTAATAGCAGATCCTCCATGGGGCCACCTAACATACAGGGCAGATACTACCCACTGCGTACTCAAGAGAATGATAACCGAATGTGCTGCTGTAACAGACAGAACTATAATGACCATTCAAGTGCCTTAATGCTTCTTTCACCAAACAGCAAAGACATGTGGGCAAATTTATTTAGATAGATATTATTTTATTTTTTGTATATATGTATTCATGTATATATACATATATATGTATGTGTATATATATATATATGTAAGCGTGTGTGTGTGTGTGTGTGGTGAGGCAAGAGGTGAATGTCAGATGTCTTCCTTAATATCTCTTTACCTTATTTTTTGAGATAGGATCTCTCAATGAACCTAAAGCTTTCTGATTCAGCTAGACTAGCTAGCCAATAATCTCCAGAAATCATACTATATCTAATATCCACTGCTTAGATTTTACACACACACACACACACACACACACACACACACACCTGTTTTTTTTTAACTTGTGTTTAAGGATAAACAAAGGTCTTCATGTTTAAGTAACAAGGACTTTATCAAATGAGTCATCTCTATATATATAGGACAAATACAATAATGAATAGATATTTAATAGCTATCCCTATGACCTCCCAAGTTAAGCATAGATCAATGAACTTCTTGTCCCCACTGCAGCTTATGAGATTTCTTGCCAACCCTGTGAGGCAGATAGTCTCACTAGTTAATGAATTTCCTTTGGACAGCATCTGTTTGATTTGCTCTCTACTCATTGTTTGCCTGAAACCAACACAGGTGTGCAGGGAATGCTTGTTGAGAATGAGTGGATGAGTGAGTCCACAGACATAGACCTCGGAGTCAAGGGTACAAGTTCACTTTTCATATCATACCGTGTCTAGAGAGGCAGCCGCTCGAAGATCTGGCAGAAAGCCAACCTCAAGGAGATGGAGGAGGAAATCTTGCACCTCAATTCCATAGACCCTGTCAAGGAACAAAACCATGGCTGCCTTGTGATCTGGGCAAAACCCCGCGGACATGTCAGGCTCCACCACCTTCCCATCTACAAGAGAGAAGGTGACATGTTGGCGTCAATGGCCTGGCCATCTGTGGGTTGATGACATTTGGCTTTTTGCCAGCCATGTCATATTTTAAATAAATTATATTAATGAAATGTTTTCCTGCTTCACTACCCTCACACAACTGTGTGCTTGGCGGGTGAACTAGGGTAGTGCAATTTGAACCCAAGGTCATTTAGATGTCATCGAGGCATCTGTTCACTTCATAGTTGGAAAGACACAGTATCTGGCAGATGCCAAGAAGGAAACAGAAGGCATCAAACAGACCTGGTAAAATGTGGAGTGGATACCATGAAAAGGTAAATATAAACGCAGGCCAAGCCTGGTGGCGCATGCCTTTAATCCCAGCACTCAGGAGGCAGAGACAGGTGGATGTCTATGAGTTAGAGGCCAACCTGGTCTACAAGTGAGTTCCAGGACAGCCAGGGCTGTTACATAGAGGAAACCCTGTCTCAAACAACCTAGATAGATAGATAGATAGATAGATAGATAGATAGATAGATAGATAGATAGAGATAGATAGATAGATAGATAGATAGATAGATAGATAGATAGCACATTCTTCTACTCTTGTCAAGGGCATGTCTCTTTAAACTTATGTGAAAATCAGGGTACCTTTCCATGGCTATGGTTCAAAATGACTATAATTATGAATGAAATAGGATAATAGTGAATACAGTTACACAATAAGCATAAAGTGATGAATCAACACAATGAAGCCAGTATGGATTTCATATGAAATAGACTTCATTAAGCACAACATAGGAGAGTCATGTCATTTTCTCTCTCAATATCCAAAGCTTGCAACCTATGTAGGCCAATGCATCCCTTATAGTAATTCCTTAAGTTCAGAGGTTGGAGACTATTAGTATGAGGAATTATGGGACTGTGTGCCAACTTAAAATCATGGGGAGCCTATTGCTCCCTATTAGACCACAAGATAATTATGCCAAACTGGTCCTGGTAGCATACAGTAAGAGTCTATGAATGGCATCACAGAGTTTTTTCCACATGAAAGTAATATTAAAGAAAGCAGAGCCTGGAAGGAGGACATGTGACCATCAAACCCAAATAGCTTTTCTCTTGGAATCAGTGAACAAATAATATTTAAATAAAATTCAGTTGATACTCACTAGTTCCTGGTCATTATTACAAAAATATCTACTATACTAATATTATCTCTGCATTATATTATAGGAAAATTAGATTTTAGAGTTTAACTCCACTGGGAATAGCATTGCTAGGTGATAGATCTGAGTGGTGGAGCTATTAGAAGTTTCTAGAAGACAACTCAGACCCTGAATCTGTCTTCATAGCTGGGTTAGGCTATTTTAAGAACTTCTTTCCTGACTCCATGATGAAGCATCAGTTTTTAACACAGAGGCTGTCTGATCCCCTGGTATGAAACCAACCATGAGATCTTGACTAGTCTCAAAGACAGACGAGAAGGAGGCAGTCTGGAAATGTGATAGCTGTGCCTCCTCAGAGTCAAATGCCCCTTCTCATTCTTCAGAATGAAGACTGGTTGCCCCCACTCTATCAAAAGCTTATGAGACAGGATATCTCCTGCACCAATGAGGGGGGTCTGCATTTTCCAAGGGGCTTCATGACAATACCATTTGCTTTGTAGTTTTACTCTCTCTAGGAATTTTCTTTCCTGAAGGACTGTGAGAAGAAACACCCTGCTAGGGTAACTAGCCATCTATGACCAGGGAGACGATGGTAGCTACCCAATATCACAAATACACAATCCACCTCATAAATATTTGTAATATGGTCTTGTGGGTTCTATCATATGGGTCCCGGGGATTGAACTCGGGTGCTCTATGGGCATTGATTTTAATATAATCACAACTGCCTGAGATTTAAAACCCACTGACATGATACCACTGTATTCCAGTATCACCACCTCCTCAAACTCACAGGACACAATGCAGTAAGGACCTGCTCACTCCTATATGTGAGCAAGCACCTGACTGAATGGAGGTGGGAAAGGGGATGCTAAGCACTGATGAGCTGTTCATAAAGGAACTGTCCTCCCAGTCCTACAGAGCGCACAGGATGGATGCTGGTCTTACCTTTGGCTATTGTTGGCATCTGAAATGCAATGCTGATGACACCCACCAAGTCTCCCAATGGAATCAGAGATCGCAAAATGGACCTAATTCGGATGGCTTCTCCCTTTCCAGCATGAATCAACTAAACAGGAAGAGGATAAAGCAAGCTTAGAACTAGTTGTAGACTCTACCTGTAGTTTTGTTAGAACATTTAAACTGTGAGAATCCGTATATAAAGCAATTGTCCACCCTACCCATGCATAAAGCCAATCATCTCTCAGAAATTGCATCTCAGGCATACAGGCAGGCAATCCCAGCTTATAGTTCCCATAAATGTGAAGAAATACCAGATTACATACACTTCACTCTAGGCCACCTCTTTTCCAATAAAGTTCACACATTTGCCGGGCGTGGTGGCACACGCCTTTAATCCCAGCACTCGGGAGGCAGAGGCAGGCGGATTTCTGAGTTCGAGGCCAGCCTGGTCTACAAAGTGAGTTCCAGGACAGCCAGGGCTACACAGAGAAACCCTGTCTCGAAAAACCAAAAAAAAAAAAAAGTTCACACATTTTTTATAATGTTTGGGGTACCAGAACAAACTGATAACCAGAAAAGTTTATGAACACTTGCCCTTAAAATTATATGTACCCACCAATAACCAGAGAAATAACACAATAAAACAGTCACTATTCTGAGCCATGCTAATATTTATTATGTATCTAACTTCTTTCTTGTCTTAGGAATTAATTCTATATCCACTCATATTCTGTCCTGATTCTTGGAGAAGGGGGTGTCAGTTTACATAAATCCTGACATTCCATTTAAGACTTCCAGCTGAGAACATTCCCATGGTACTAGTGGATCAGAAGAGTTAAGAATCTCAGTAAGTTTCTTAAATCTAGAGCCAGGACCAGCATCTGTTACATTCACCTTTAGGTAAGAAAAGCAAGTGATAGTCAAGGTCTAGTGGGGAGTTCAGCTAATGACTGTAAAGGTGGTAGAACTTCAGCCAGGGCAAGGTGGACATGGTGAGCCCTCACTGATCTGCTTTAGCATTCCCAGACCCTTAAGATGGCAAGACAATAACACCCAAAGTGTCTATGTATTATAATATGTTTCTTAGTTCCTCTGATCTTTTCCCTGAGACAAGCAAAGTTACAAACTGTGTGAGCGTCCATGTTTTTCTCTGCAACCACCTCCAGCACAATGTCTGTCACCCCTTCTCAATTACCAAAGTGAAAACTCACATGAGAAGCAGAGGCTAAGGGTTTTGTTTTGTTTTGTTTTGTTTTGTTTTGTTTTGTTTTGTTTTGTTTTGTTTTGTTTTGTTTTGTTTTAAAAAGATACCAGGTTTTCTAATATTCTAACTGTTCTCTATTCTGTTGTTCTTTTCTGCTTTCAACAAAAGAGAACATCGTGTAAATTTTATCATATGAGTTTAAAGGAAAGGCCTTTAAAGAACTGAAAACCAACATGGGTACCAAGGGCAAGGAAATGAAATGTGTTGTGAGTCACCCGCTCTGGCTTCATGTTTATCCCAGCTCAAAAATAGACTTGCAGATTAGTTTATTCTTTTAGCATTTCTGTTTGTCTGTTTATTTGTTTGTTTCTCTGTATAGCCCTGGCTGTCCTGGAACTCACTCTATAGCCCAGACTGGCCTTGAATTCAGAAATCCACCTGCCTCTGCCTCCCAAGTGCTGGGATTAAAGGTGTGTGCCACCACTGCAGTGCTTATAATGTGCCAGTCATATTCACCCCCAATTCCCTTCTGCAATCCCTCCAACATGTCTCATTCACAAATATGCATCTCCTTAAAGAATTAAGAACCCACCTAACCAAATCTGTGCTGTCCACATGTACATGGCATAGGGCCATGGGGACCCTGCTGGGAAGCTCCCAAAAACCAAGTGACTCTTCTTCTCCTATTAGCCACTACCTGCCAGGGTGGCTTCTCAGCTTGGGGGGGAGGGGGGGGTTCAGGAGCCTCAAGCTGTTGTCAACAGCTGGTCACAGTGCAGAGAGTGAGTGACTCTGGAGTTCCCACGCCCAAACTGGACATTTGTAACACGAGCCTTATACTCAAGACTCAAGGAATAGCATAGAAAAGAAGGTAAAAGACTTCTGTGAACCAGAAGACCAAGCAGCCGATGTGAAATCAGTTTGTCTGCATACACCAGGCCTGCAACCATATGCTCTCTCAACACCTATGTCTGTCTTACAGCTTTGAAATCAATATTGCCCAGTTGTACTCACGTAGAGATAAGCATTATATAAAAGGAATCAATTATTGGTGGAAACAGATTTCCATCAGAGAAGAACAAACCATACAGGGAAAACATCATCTCTTCTTCAAAGGCAAGGAGGCCACATAAGTTTTAAAGACATATGGGTGACTACAAATTCTATTAATGACTTGTACTGACAATCTCATTACTAATTTTTATAGCCAATGGGACATTTTCAACTAAACAAACACTCATTCTGCAGTTAGGCTGCAGCTATTATTTTTAATGGAGCATGAATATTACTAGTTTGGGATGCTGCTGTGAGCCCTACCATCGTAATGTTTGGGACTGAGTGCATCAAGATTGCTACCCTCAAGCCCCCAAAACAGACTCACGTGCATTTCAGGAGCACAGCGCCCAAGCAGGTCAATCAAAGCTGCGTAGAAGGTCATGATCGCGTTCCCCATGTGGATGGTATCATCTTCCTCCTCTTCTATATCACTTTCGGGGAATTTGTCCCAAAAGAAGCAGAAAGTAAATGAAGTTGCAGTGACAGCCTTTTCCTACCAGTCCTTTCATGCTTCTCAGAAATACCAGTGAGATGTTTTGTTTTGTTTTGTTGTTTTTTGTTGTTGTTGTTACAAAAGAACCAGGCCTTAAAGATCAGAACTGGGACTCTATTACCAAGAACACACTGCAAGGGCATGTTAGGATTCCTGCCACGGCACAGGCAGAGGATCGATCATCTGATAGATCCTGATCATTTCCTTCTTTTCAGTCTTTAAGATTTAATGTTCTTTTTTTTTTTTGTATGAGTACGTGCATTTGTGTATGCGCACAAAAAAAAAAGGTGTCAGATCCCTGAAATGTGAATTGCATGCAGTTGTGAGCCACTTGATTTGAGTACTGAGAACCAAACAGAAGAGAGCTCTAGAAGAATAGAAAGTGCCCTTAATCAAGTCTAAGTGGATCAAGGAACTTCACATAAAACCAGAGACACTGAAACTTATAGAGGAGAAAGTGGGGAAAAGCCTTGAAGATATGGGCACAGGGGAAAAATTCCTGAATAGAACAGTAATGGCTTGTGCTGTAAGATCGAGAATTGACAAGTGGGACCTCATGAAACTGCAAAGCTTCTGCAAGGCTAAAGACACCATCAATAAGACAAAAAAAACACCAACAGATTGGGAAAGGATCTTCACCTATCCTAAATCAGATAAGGGACTAATATCCAATATATATAAAGAACTCAAGAAGGTGGACTCCAGAAAGTCAAATAACCCCATTAAAAAATGGGGCTCAGAACTGAACAAAGAATTCTCACCTGAGGAATACCGAATGGCAGAGAAGCACCTGAAAAAATGTTCAACATCCTTAATCATCAGGGAAATGCAAATCAAAACAACCCTGAGATTCCACCTCACACCAGTCAGAATGGCTAAGATCAAAAATTCAGGTGACAGCAGATGCTGGCGAGGATGTGGAGAAAGAGGAACACTCCTCCATTGTTGGTGGGATTGCAAGCTTGTACAACCACTCTGGAAATCAGTCTGGCGGTTCCTCAGAAAATTGGACATAGTACTACCGGAGGATCCAGCAATACCTCTCCTGGGCATATATCCAGAAGATGTCCCAAACGGTAAAAAGGACACATGCTCCACTATGTTCATAGCAGCCCTATTTATAATAGCCAGAAGCTGGAAAGAACCCAGATGTCCCTCAACAGAGGAATGGATACAGAAATTATGATACATTTACACAATGGAGTACTACTCAGCTATTAAAAAGAATGAATTTATGAAATTCCTAGCCAAATGGATGGACCTGGAGGGCATCATCTTGAGTGAAGTAACACAATCACAAAAGAACTCACACAATATGTATTCACTGATAAGTGGATATTAGCCCAAAACTTAGGATACCCAAGATATAAGATACAATTTGCTAAACACAAGAAACTCAAGAAGAATGAAGACCAAAGTGTGGACACTGTGCCCCTTCTTAGAATTGGGAACAAAACACCCAGGGAAGGAGTTACAGAGACAAAGTTCGTAGCTGTGATGAAAGGATGGACCATTTAGAGACTGCCGTATCCAGGGATCCATCCCATAATCAGCTTCTAAACGCTGACACCATTGCATACACTAGCAAGATTTTGCTGAAAGGACCCAAATATAGCTGTCTCTTGTGAGACGATGCCGGGGCCTAGCAAACATAGGAGTGGATGTTCACAGTCAGCTATTGGATGTATTACAGGGCTCCCAATGGAGAAGCTAGAGAAAGTACCCAAGGAGCTAAAGGGATCTGCAACCCTATTGTTGGAACAACATGATGTACTAACCAGAACCCCGGAGCTCTTGTCTCTAGCTGCATATGTATCGAAAGATGGCCTAGTCGGCCATCAATGGAAAGAGAGGCCCATTGGACTTGCAAACTTTATATGCCCCAATATAGGGGAATGCCAGGGCCAAAAGAATGGGAATGGGTGGGTAGGGAAGTGGGGGGCACTATGGGGGACTTTTGGGATAGCATTGGAAATGTAATTGAGGAAAATATGTAATAAAAATATTAAAAATTAAAAAAAAAAAGAAAGTGCCCTTAATTGGCAAACCATCTCTGCAGCCCCTTGCTTCATTTGTTGTTGTTGTTGTTGTTTCTGTTACTCTCTTGAGCAGGTGTACAACAAATAGCATTTGTTATGACATTTTCATATGTGTAGCACTATCCTTTACTCGTAGTCATCCTGCCATCACCCCACCTCCTTCCAAATAGTTCCTTTTTGCTTTTACACCACATATAAAGAAATGCACATACATGTACAACATATATACAACATGTTGCATATATATGCAACACACATATATGTGTGAATTATGCTCATTTCTAATGACAGATAGCAAATTAACAAAAAGTGGTGGAAAGACTATTGTGAAGTAAGTTTACGAGTGCTTTTCCAAGTACCACTCAAGTAGAGAAAGGGTAACCAAAGACACCATGTCAGAGCCCAGGTATACTGCTTGGTCGAGAGTAACATTTAGAAGTGTTACTTCATGTATTCACCTATGAACCCAATAACCTTACCCTCCCTCCATTAACCATAAACAATCTAGTTGTTTCTTTCTCTACCTCCTTAAGTTTCTCTTTCTGAAAACATTCCGTTATCTGGCTAATAGAATGCAAATGTGGACAGCCCTCAGGGTCTTATGTCCTTCCTTCTGGGTGGCTTGAAAGAGGTGTCCTCAAGTGGACTCAAGAGTCTGCAGAATGGCAGTGAGTTGCACTGTAGGTGCATGAGGCAGGTCTCAAGCCAATATTTCCACACAGGCTAGTATCATCCTGTTCTGAGCTCCCAGTACGTATTTCTCTCTATGAGGGCAGCTAAGAACTGCATTAACCATCTATGGCTAAGTGGTAAACACTTAAAGTCTGTGCTTCCTCTGCCTGTGGAAGAAATAGGTTTCCCTTATTTGCAAGTCTGTTCCCTCTGAGCCCTATGTTTTATCTTACAATTGCACTAACAGTGTAGGTGCATGACCCCCTCAGAGAACATTTACCTCCACAGATTAAAAACATGCCCATCTACATTGCCTTATGACTGTACTAGAATAGCGTCAGTGTCTTCTGACACACATCTCTCTTCTGTACATTAGCCAAGCATTCTGCTCCTCTGAATTGTATCTGTTTTCCTTTCTTTTACCATGGTACTCAGGAAATGAGTCCCCTATTTCCTTACTAAAGGTCTCTTTCTCTATCTAATGATATTATAAAAACTACAGAAACTCATCTTGGGCGGCTGAATCAATAGTTCTGTGAGAAATAGAGCTTACAACTCAAGTATAAAGACCTCAGTTCAAATCACCAGGACCCACATAAAAATCCAGATATGGTCATGCATACCTGTCACCCCAGGGCTGGGAGAGGAGCCAATTCAGGGAGGTTGCTAGGGCTTTTGAGCTGCCAGCCTAGTTCTTAATTCAGTGAGTGGCTGTCTCAGAGAATGAGCTAAAAAGTGAGAGAGTAGGACAACCAATACCTCCCTCTAGCCCCTGTATATGTAAGGATGTGTGTGTACGTGCACACACTCACCACAAATCATCTATACTGTACAGGTATGGCCAACTTATGGCCTATAAATGCAGACAAACACTTTGTAAATGACAGACAGCATCATGCCCCATTGTCAAGGATATAGGTTTCTGAACTGTGTTCTTTGCTTAGCTAGCCTGAAAATACCTACAAGATGCACAACCTAAGTCCACACAGTGTCTCCAGCTCATTTCCTGATTCATTCAGGCTTTCTCAGCAGCCAACTCCCCACATCTCATCTATAACACTCATTTTTCAAGGGATCACTCTTCAGTGACAGATAAGTAAAATAATAAGTAACAGAATGTCATCTACACATTTTCAACCATAATTGGGTGATATCATTTGCTGAGAGTGTGCTTAGTAGACCTACAGGGTTTTGCTGGAGCCACTGGTTGGAGAGGGACCATCTCTAGAAGGATCCTCAGCTATTTTTATGGCTTCTTCCATGGCTGCAAGGAGACCATTACCACCTTCTCCTCTCAAGGCAGGACCAAAGCACTCGGGTCTCCGGATGAGCAACCTCACCACGACATTTGCATTCTCTTCCACACTCTCCCCTACAGTCAAAAGAGAAATATGAACAAAATATAGGTTTTCTGGGGACCATATGTCCTAAGCATTTCTCATTTAAACAAACAGGTATACCTTAGAAGTATACTATAATAATAAATTCAACTTTTAAATTGCATTTATTTATTGGGAGGGTAGGTCAAGTCACATGACACCCCAGAAAGCCAGAAAACAAACAAACAAACAAACAACCTAAAGGAACTGTTTCTCTTCTTCTATCACATGGGTTTGAGGGATAGAACTCACATAGTCAGGCTTGGTTGCCAGCACTTTACCCACTGAGCCATCTTACTGGCCCATAAATTCAACACTTAGCCCACATCACGACTTCATGGTCTGCATGCCCGGTAGTCCTCAGAGACTTGAATGTCTGGATACCTTTTCGTGACAGTCTTGGGAGACTGAAGAAGATGACTGGAACTTGAGGCCTCGTGGGCTATCAAAGGCTGTTGGCAAGGGCCTTGAAAGTTCTACCTCTAGCTATATCCTAGCTCTCATTCTTTACTTCCTGGTTGGTGCCACACAAGAAGCTGCATTGCAAGCTCCTAGCAACCAAGGACTGAGCCATTGCAGCCAACTTTCCTGAAGTGATGGACCGATTAGGTTCCACCCTCAAGATGCCTCTGTTGGGTATTCTGACACAGCAAAGAAGAAAGTGACAGATGTACATACTAAACAATGTACGCTACTTCCATTGGTATTTTCCAAGTAAAGCAAAATACTACAGAGACAAACTATCTGAGAAGGGAGAGGATATTGTCATCCTAACACTTAAGACCCAACTGCAAAAGCCCAGAAGGTAAATACAGACTTGAAGCTAAACAATAAAAATATGATCCACATAAAAAATGTAGTATAGGTTACTTCTGTAGATTGAAAACTATTAAATAGAATATATAATTTCTTATATTCCCCTTCTTCATGAAATTCTATGATGAATCTTTACTTTCTTTTCATTTAAAAATATTAATTTTTACTTCAAATTTTGCATATATACATGAATGTGTGAGCAGGTAAGCACAGGTGCCCAAGGAGGCCACAAGAGGATGTCAGATCTCTTGGAGCTGGAGTTACAGGCATGTGTAAGCTATCTCATATGGATGCTGGGAACTGAACTTGGGTCTTCTTCAGGGGGAGATAAGTGATCCTAACCATTAAGCCCTCTGCCGCAGGACGCTAACTTTTACAGTTTTATGAATTTGCCAGTGGTTGTGTACTACCGTTACAGAAGACTGCAAATCTGAGAAAGTCAAGGTATCGCTCTCCTTCAACTGGATTCCACCCAATGTCTGGGTAACCCTTAGACAGCAGCATCTGACAACTCTGCAGGCCACAGCCAGCCAGATAGCGAACGACCTGCAAATAAAGGATGAGCAAGGGGTCAGCCTTCACGTGGAGCAAACGGGAGCCTCTGCTAAGTCTGGCAGATGAAATTATCCAAGGGTGGTTTGGAACACAGACATTTCATTCCTTTATGTGTGAGTAAAGTATAAGTATATATAAGTATGTGTGAGTGCAGGTGAGTGCAGCACTGGATCTCCTATAGCTAAAGTTGTAGGCAGCCATCATCAACTACTTGATGTGGGTGCTAAGAACTGAACTTGAGTCCTCTGGAGTGCAGCAATCACTCTTAACCACTGAAACATTTCTCCAGCCCTAATGAATAAATTTTTTGCATTTCTTTTTAACATCATGACAGCTGACATAAAATGTAGTCATCAAAATGATGAATGAATTCTCTGAGAAAATAATGTTATTGAATTCCATGCCATATACTCAAGACCTTTGCATACAATTACCATAATATCTGACACATCCCTGAATGTCTAATGGCCCAATTCAAAACCATCTGAGTGGGTCTTCCTAAAGCTCATCTGGTAAGGAATGGGCTGTAAACCATCTGAACACAGAACTCCTATCTGAGATGCAAAGGCATCTTGGAGAGAATTGCTTCAAACTGATTCATCCATTCAGTGGTGGGGCAGTTATGAGAAGGTGCTTAAATGGGGTGACAGTAGCTTAGAGGTGGATCTTCTCAGTGCTGACCAACATCGCTCACTCAAAGGGCACATCATTTTGAGCAAGTTATTTGTGCTCCTTGCATCAGTGTCCATAAAACTTGAGCTATACATCTGTAATCCAAAAATCTAAAGTTCCCAAAGCTGTGAAATCTAAAACACTTTGAGTGTTGGCATGAAGTCACAAATAGCAAAGTCTACATCTGGCCTCAGATGTAGGGTGACTTTCAAAAGGCAGGTGCACTAAGAACACTGAATCAAATATTCCATTATGTGTGTGTGATAACTTTTCAGACTCGAGAAAATGCTCACATCTGAATCCCAATGGCCTCCGAGCATGTTGGATGGGGGATACTCTGCCTGCCTATTGGTGGCACCTTTCAGTGCTGTTGAAATTCACACATGAAAAGGAAATGGCTTCTTGGTTTATCATTTTAAGATACTTCATCTCGTGGGCATGATGATAGTGCATAACATTTCATGAGGGATTGTGACATAGAAACAAATCCATCCCCAAAGAAGCCATAGCCAGTGGTGACAGAGCATTACAGGAATAACTTAGCAGAGTTCTGTCAAGCTTAGAAATGAATGCTGCAGCTACAACTTTTATGTCTGCAGCACTGAGGCAAGTGATAGTCAAGAGAATGACCTACTTAAGGTACTTCAATGTATTCTACAACATTCCATCCTCCTCCCATGGTACCCTGTGCTCTCTTCAGTAGCTCATTCTATAATTCTCTAGCCCCAGATGAACTGCTTTCTCTCAATGCAAATTAACTTATATTTTCAATAATATTTATACATGGAATTGTGTGGCATACATCTTCCTGTGACTGACTTCTATTATATGGTATGATGATTTTGAGACTCAGTCACCTTGTAGCCTAAGTTAACACTGAACTCTTTTGTATTGCTGAATAGCAGTCCATTGGATATGGATGGATAGTTCGCAGCTTCTCTCTTACCAATTTGTACAGTGATGGCTATTTTAGCTGTGGACTAGGATGGATTCCTTTTCCATTTAGCAAATCTCTAGAAATGTAAAGACTATGTGTACAGTTCATTGTAGAGCATGCATGTTTAAACTGGTAAACTGTTAGGGGGGCTTTTCAGACTCACTATGCCACATTCATTCAACAGCACCCTGGCAGGAGTGTCCAACTGCCCCACATTCTCCCTTTATATTTGATATTATCAAAGGTCCAAATACTATTTTAAGGGGTTAGTGAGACATAGGAGTAAGGTTTTCTCCATGAGCCAGAGATGATGAAGCTTCATGACATTGATCTGACATGGCAGGGAACTTGGGGAGAGCTCACTGCCTTACACTTGTAAACAGTGCATGCAGGTGCCCACCAGGGCCAACACCTTCTCTGAAACCGAGGAAGTATTTGCCAAAATGGTGATGTCACCAGGAGCAATGCCAATAGAGAGTAGATTTTTAGAAACACATAAATACAATTTTTAACTGACAGTATCAACTGGTGATAGAGCTCATATACAATCATGGTCCCCAAAGACTACAGCCTCTAGAGATGCCATAGATGCCTTGTTTTGAGCAGGAACATTCTATGATATCTGCATCGCAAAGATGCTATCTAACAAATATATTATATATGTGTGTGTATATAATATGAAATATTTTCAATAAAAGAAAATAACACTTAAGAAGAAGAGCCAAAGCACAGACTTCCAACTTTAAACAACAGGACTTGGAAGAGATGAGCACAAAAATGACTTTTAAGTCATTATGAAAAAGATATCTGACAAACAGCCACAGGCTAAAGGGGCTAAGGACATGGCATGTAGAGAGAATAGTGAGCACAAAAGGCCTGAGATGGGGAGATATTTTGGGATGCTCAGTCACAGTGAGATCTGTGTGGCTGGAACAAAGGGATGAGGCAGGACAGTGGCAGGATGTGGGAACAGATCAATATGGGGTGGGTGGCATTGGAGTAAAATTGTGTCCTTTGCTTTTACATTGAGTAACCCAGGAAACCATTGGGCATTCCTGGGAAGAGGAGGAGAGGATCCTTTTAAGAGGATTAATGTCTGTAAAGGAACAATAGACATGGACTTCAGGGGAAGAACCAAATAGAAAGTCTGCTGTCATGCTTTGGGGAACATTCCATCCATGCTGGTCAACACACATGGTCAGATATGCTTAAGAACACCCAGCCTTGCAATTTCACTGGCATCCTCACTGGAATGCATATGTATTTATGTGATACAAAGTTTATACAATGGAGGACAAAAATATCCTTAGGGAAACTAGAGCTCTATTATTAAATAAAATATTAGATATCATGGGAAAAAGTATGCCAGTCATGGAAAGGTGATTCCTATTTCAAAGAAAATATTTATGGTAAGAGAGACAACCTCTCCTAAACTTCTTAATCTTCATCACATCTAATGGATATGGAATGGAGAACAGAATTATGTCAAATATAAGACATTACAGAGTGATAATCATATGCCATGATTTAACTCACTACAGCACAAGTGCTTATACTGAAGTAAGCCTAAGGTACAGTCCAAAGACACTCAGGGCAGGAGCATGGCTCACCTTCTCCAGATCCGGCTCTCGTAGAGCAAGGGCAAGCTCATTGTTATCCATCACTGAAGCTGCGGCCACGTCTAAAGGAGTTGAACCTCTCATGGCTGGTGATGCTAATTCAAACAAAGAGGAAATAATACCTGGATTGTGCTGGAGCTAGGAGTACAGTGTAAGAAAACACACCTTTCCAACACTTAATACCTAAATAACATATATATATATATATATATTACACTATCCTAAATCTATGTAAGATCTTTGACAATCAAAAATGTGTATGTATATTGTGATTGAAATGGATGCAGACTATGAAAGGGTTCAGTTGCACAAATGAACATTCAAGACTTCAAGACCTTACCAAGTTTTGTGATGAGAATACTGTAGATCTACTCTGATTCTTAAAAAATACAATGTATTGCAGTAACCATGCACTTGGATATTTGGGTATTATGATCACTTAAACTGATATAAACGAGACAGTATAAAAAATCCTCTCAGGTGGCAAACCTCTGGGTATGTCTGAGGATGCATTTTTAGAGTAGGTAATTGAACGATGGTAAGACCCACCCTGCTTATGGGTGGTACCGTTCCATGGGCAGAGAATTTGGACTGAATTAAAAAAAAAAAAAAAAGAAAAAAGATAAAGACAGATGAGTGCTGCCTGCATTCTTCTTGCCCCTTACTTCTTAATTTACTCAGCTATCAACCAACAGCCTTACCTTCCCAGTCACTGCCACATCAGACAGTGGCTATGGCCTTCCCCACAATAACACTTTACACCCCCAAAGTGTGAGCCAAGATGAATCCTTCCTTCTCTTAAGTTTCTTTTTGTCAGATAATAGAGCAATGAGAAAATTAACTGATTGCCTACTATCTAAGTCAAAATTGGTAACTTTGTCTAGGGTGCAGTTATGAGTCACCTAACATAGGTTCTAGGATCAGAACACTAGTCCTCTGCAGGAGGAGCAGCAATTTTTCATGACCACCAAGCCATCGCTCCAGCTCCTGTCCAGGTCATTTTTCCTTTAAAAACTAAATTCATATCACACATTAACTTACCAAGACCAACACTGCTGTTTTCCAGTAAATAACTGAGATGATCAAACATGGCTTTTTGATTCTGTCTACTTATACGACAGAAGTAACAGAGAAAACGGCAGCAGTTGGCCACCATCTTGGGGAAGGTGATTTCCTATAAAAAAGAGTATCTGGTTAGTTGCTGAAACAAACAATAGGCTTGAGCACTGAAGGTGAGGCCACAAGGACAGTGCCATCCCATTCACCCATGAAAACCAAGCTCAGATACTGAAAACCTTCAAACATTCAGCCTGTGAGTCACTCAGTCCTCTAGTCACTGAATATCAGGCCTAACAGGGCCTGCATCTACAGATTGCACTGTCACTTAGCCCTATACTTACAGGTAGTCTGTGCCTACATAATCTGTCTGTGCCTACATAATCTCTATGATTCCATTTTATACAATTCAGAAAATATAGATGGATGTTAAGAACTTAGGAGTAGAAAGGAAAGATACGCTGAACTTAGAGTTTCATAATGGGATGTTTTTATCACCATCAATTATTGTTATTGTTCTTATTGTTGATATTCCAGGGCTTCACAACCTGCCTGCTATAGGCACCACTTCTTTGCCAAGGTTCTGGCCAGAAGGGCCCAGTGGTCAGCACCCACACATGCATATCTCCTTACCCGAGAATCTAGGGTTAACTTTTCAACTTTCCTAAAGCTGTGACCCTTTAATACAGTTTTTCATGTTATAGTGCCCCTCAACCAAAAAAATATTTTCGTTGCTACTTTATAGTTGTAACTTTGCTACTGTTATGAATCATAACATAAATATTTGATATGTAGGCTATCTGATATGTGATCCCTGTGGCCGCATTAGGGTTGGGACCCACAGGTTGAGAAACATCTGCCACACTGGATGCTTCTTCCTGAACTCAGAGTATTGTCGGTCTTTAAATGTCTGTCTGTGGGGCATGGAAAACCTAGGCTTATATATATTATAAAGAATAAGTGTTGTGATTTAAATATAGGCATGACACTTGCATCTCAACGAGAGTGTGCTGGTTTATATGGGGTGGTGATGGAGCTCTTTGCTGTGCTCTTTCCGTTAGATATCTGGGTGTTTCAGACTTTGTTCTAAATTGTACTTACTTAAAAGTTAACTTTAAAACCCATTCCAGAACAACCCTGTCTAAGCATTGATTTTTGGCTCAGAAATTTAGAGATTCTGTTGTATAAATACTAGCAATTGCTGAGTCTAAAGGACAAGTATGTACCTTGTACTTATGATGGGATAGGATTTCATATTGAAATATTTATATGCTCTTTGTAAGTTGCTAAATATCATTTAAGGAGACTCACTTAGGAGACAACAAATGACAAAGCACAGTATAGGAATTTGTTTTCCAATATTAAAGAAAGTTCAAACAGCCATCTACAACTCTTAGACTCAAGGGTGTGTGTGTGTGTGTGTGTGTGTGTGTGTGTGTGTGTGAGACAATCAGTGTTCTTTAAACACAAGTTCACTAAAGGAATGTAAGAAATAATCACTCATAATTTCTCTGCAACATGGTTTCTACAGTCAAGGCTTCAGTTTACCTTGGACTCCCCACCTCCAAGGACGTTCACCATGACTTCCATCACTGTCTCATGCATCCCAAGGGCCCGCATGAGATTGGGATGCTGGTAAAACACTTTGTTATTCATGATATCCCTAGAAAGAACATAATTACAACAGTGTTATCTTCTGCTGTATAATTAAGACTGTGATATGCCTACATACAATGCTCATTCTCTGATTCTCTGAGAGAAATGGGATGCATGTGAGGTCAGAAGTACCAGCAGCCCCCCTTCCCCGATTGTGATGGACATTAAAAGAAACTGCAGCAGATGGAACTTAGAATAATTCTAACATTATCTCTGGCTTAAATATTACATCATGGTATTCTCAAGGGTCTTCATCCTGGACCAGAAGCAACCACTAATTGTAAATGGAAAGAAGTTCTACAGACATCTCTTTCAGGATCAGTAAGCAGAAGAGTTTGCTAGGCAATATTTTCTTGTCAAGTCTAAAGCAATAAGATCTCTCTTTCTCTATTTCTCTCTGTCTCCCCATCTATCTCTGTGTATCTCTACCTCTGTCTCTCTCTATCAAACACACACACACCTGAACTCTGTATTTCATTTCTTTCATTGTATCATTCACATACAGATTTGGTGAGAGTACATATTTTAGTTATTCTTTTTAGACAAATGGGCTTGCCAAGTAGGTAAGTTGGCACTTATGAAGCATATCTTTTTTATCAAAAAAGTAGAATTTTATTCCCTAATATAATTTTAATTTATATCACTAATGAACAATTTATTTGTTAACGGAACATATTGCTGCTTACTTAACAAGTAATCTCTAACTCCTAGAAGACTTTGTTTTTCATTAGCTTAATTAAAAAACACCTCAATATATAAGAGGCTTCTTATATATTCAAATATTAGGAGGATACAAATGACACTCAGGCTCATTCTATTATAGGCAAAGTCCAGAGAACACAATGTTTGCTTGTTGGCATAGATTTTCCTGTTTTGTAATATATCACATTAGCACTCTTATATTTTCAATGTGTACCCATTATGGTGAATGTGAAATATAATCTTCCAGTCTATTTTTATAAATTTAAATATTAATAGGCTCATGAGCAATACATAGTATTATTCTGAGATTAAAATATATATAAGTGATAATGATGTCATCTTTAATGCTTTAAATCCTCTGGATTGTGTCCTAGTTTCATATAAGAGAAAACAAGTTTTGTTTTTTTTCTCTTCATTATGAGTATATGTTATGTGTGGGGGTGTACACTTTGGATGTAGGTGCCCATGTGGGCCAGGAAAGGACCTCAGATCACTTGGAGTTACAGGCAGTTGTGAGCTTCCAGATATTGGAGCTAAGAATCCAACCTGAGTCCCATACAAGAGCAGCAGGTGTATGCAACCACTGAGACATCCTCCAGCCTCAAGGTTAATTACTTCTTTGTCTTCCATTCTATTCATGTGGCCATGACATTTTTTAGCTCAACATTTCTGATTTTTATCTAATTATATTCTATTTAATTTTGTTTGAGATGGTGTCTCTTTATGTAGACCAGGTGCCTCAACTTCACAGATATCCATCTGCCTCTGCCTCCCAAGGAATGCTAATTAAAGGTATGCTTCTTGGCCTGCCCCTAATTTTATTTTCTATGAATATTCTTTCATTGTCTTCTACCTACCACTGTACATTCCAGATACCTACAGTTTTTCTACATTTTTCTCATGAACAGCATATAATCTACATTTTTGATGACGGTGGTGGTGGTGGTGGTGGTGGTGGTGGTGGTGGTGATATTTGGATTTCTTAAACTAGAACCCTAACTTTAGAATACCTTTCTGGGATCACTGGGAGAAAACATGGTTGGCTTTACTATTACTCTTAAAGATGGGGCATCAATGTTAATCCCTGATGTTCATGAAATATAAACTCATGATGTTGAATCATCAGAACTTGGTTCCCACTCTCCTCCTTTTTCCAGCATCCAATAGATGGAGGCATCTTTCTTATTATCTCCTGTTGGTAAGTATCTGTGTGATAGATTTAATGTGTTTTTATATATAATTGTACACTTTTGAGTGGCTGAAAAAATAACCTAGTTACTGTGTGCCAACGCTACATTAGCATCTTCATCTGTCAAATTAGTCAACTTTTGTTGCTTATCAATTTTTTAACATTTTGTTCAATGTGAAAAGGTACATGTTCGTCAATTCTGTGCAAAATGCCTTCTGGATACCACAGGTACTGTACCCATAGACTTTCAAAAGTCATGACTGCCTATACAAGACATGCATAAGACTATATCAAATGTGGGAGAAAGCTCACAAGGCCAGAACCCTAACTGAAGAGCTGCATGCAGTAAGTGACTACTGGGGAATCAAGAGCCACTTTTTTTTTTTCAGGGATAAATTCCCTCTGCCAGGTTTTCCATGACACAGTGAGTATTTTTCTAATTTGGTTTAAAAACTTAATCTCTAGGAAAAAATACTTGACATCATCCCATAATCCAGTGAGAGTTACCGCATCAGTGTCCTTCTGGCATTACAAACTTGAAAAGAAATGCACACGGGAAAGACAGCTACAGCTACGCATTTACCCTAGTCCACGGATCATCAGCTTCTCCTCTTCTTTGCCCATCCTCACACTCAGCAGAGATCGGATCTGACCGAGCGAAGCAAGCAGATTGATGGTGTCCTCCACAGAGACCCCGTTGATAGTGTAGGTCTTTGGCAGCGCTCGGACTAGACCCCCGATGCCATCATACTGCCGATGTAGCAGCACAAACATGGCCCTCACCAGCTCAGGGTCCTCAATGACAGACTCTTGAGCCCACCGTACCATAGTCTCAGAAATGAGTTGCTGGAGGCTGGCTGCATGGAAGGTTTGTGTCAAATAGTAAGAGAACACACATCAGACATTTTAACTCCAGAACCTCGGAGCTTCAAATTGGCATCACAAAAGCTAGGACACCCTAAAGAGCACATGAAATGTTCTTGATAAATGCTATTTTTTATTATTCTTTCCAGAGAGATCATAGGTAGTTTATTAAGGGTAAAAAGAAAAAACAAGTTCTTCCAACTAAATAACATTTTTACAGTTAACATGAATAATTTCAGAGTTATGAATGAGAAATGTTCTTCGCAGGCTCGTGTATTTGAACTCTTTGTTTACAGTGGGTGGTACAGTTTTGGGAAGGTTATGGACTCTTCAAGGGGTAAGCCTTGTGAGAGGAAGTATGTCACTGGGGGTGGGTTTTGAGGTTTTATAAACTGACTCTGATTCCTGTGGTCAATGAAATGTGTCAGAAAGCCTCTCGTTCTTCTTCAAGCCTCCTCACCATGATGCACTTTACCCAATGGGAATTGTTAGGTCGAATATACCTTCTCTTATCTTGTTTTCAAGGTATTTTTTTTATCAGAATAGCAGAAAAATAACTACGTTTGAGAGCCTACAAATCTGTCAAACAGCACAAGGAACCCAAACTTTTACTTCATGGAGTTTTTTCCTCTGACTTTGCTCCCAGAAGGTCTGATGCCACTCTAGCTCTAAAGATCCATTGTGGAAAACTCAAGGTCACACTTGGTTACCTAGCTGGCTCCTCAATTAAGTTGTCTGCAGCATGCATTATTGCGTCAACATGATTTTACTTAAATTTGGATCTAAATTGTCACTTAAAATGCCTCTGAAAGGGTTTGATGGTTCGAGTTTAACTAAAATGAAGAAAATCGCATCAGACATACAAGCCTATCTGTGGCATAGTATGCAACGCAGTCTCTTTTAAAGTAATAGAAATTTCCAAACGTCTTTAAGTAAAATAGAGGCATGTAAGTTAGGTAGGGTAGATGTGGCTGAGGTGCGCTAAGGCTTAATTCTCTCATTAATATATCAGTTGGTTCTCAAATGAAGCTATTTATTTTGTGCCTATATTTAATTTAAGAATAAAAAACAATCTACCAAATGTATCCAAACAAAAACAGGGCAAACAAATGCCAAATATTCCCACATATCTCAAAAATCTCATTGTCATGATAACATGCAAAAGCCATAGATATATTAGCCAATGTGGCTGGCTAGGAACTTAGAACACTGGCTGACGATAGCCTACCTCAAATTTTGCTGTGTCTCTAAACGATAATTTCATGAATAATGTTTTGTTTTGTTTTGTTTTTACTTTTTTTTTTCCTAGAAAGAAGTTTTAGGACGCCAGCACTGTAGCTTAAACTTAGTAGTATCTTAGAAATGTGGTCCAACTGAGATCCATTGTCTCTGCCCCATGACCCCTTCAGAATTAAAGTACACTTCTGAAGAACTCAGAGTCCAGAAGAGGTGGTTTATTTGGCTCCAAGGACTGGCAGCCATTTTCTAGGTCAAATAGCATACAATTAACCAGAGATGATTCTCAATGTTCAGAAGCTGTTTCTAAAACTTAAAAAAGGCTTCAGAACCAAATGTAGTCATAGTTACAGATATCTATTTAGCCTTAAAAGGAATGGCTTACATTTATATAATCATTTAAAAATTGTGTACATTTACCCCTCGAAGGTTAAGTCATTCCCTTTATAATTTCTCTGTGTGTATGTTTACATTTGTCTACATGTATATACATGAATATAAATATGGTTGGAGGCCAGAGACTTATATTGATGCATTCCTGAAGAGTTCTCCCCTTTACCTTTTGAGTCAGAGTCTCTCAATAGCTTGAAGCTAAGTACTTCAGATAGACTGGATAGAAAGCAAGCCCCGAGGATCCCGTCTTTGCCTCCCAGGCACTGTGATTGTAGGTGTGTACTGCTGCTTTTTGCGTGGATGCTAGGGACACAAACTCTGATCTTTGTGCTTACACTGCAGTACTTTACGGAGCCATCTCTCAAGCTATGCTTCCTCTTGACAGTCTGTGAGCGAACCCCTAAAATGTCAGAAATACAGGGAGGGAGCCCACGTCCTCCACAGTACAGCTACCTCTCATGCTGGTCCTATGAGTACAGCTGACAACCATCTACCTCTAGGTTCTACAAGCATTGACTTAAGAAGCTGATCCTTGAAAGTTGGGACCTTTTACTGAGTAGGTGTTCATTCTCAGGATGAATAAATATCACTGGGCCCTAGACTAGGACCCTTTCATATGCTTACAGGACTTTCTGGAGTCACTTGCAACTGGTTTTTCAGCTTGCTTCTTCTTCAGGTAGGTCACCTTTTCTACCAGAGACAGCAGGCGTCCTCTGATTGTTAAGTCATTGCTTCCATCTAGGGATCCATCCTCGTCCAGTTCAATTCCTGGCATTAACAGCAGGGGCGGGGGAAGAGAAGGAAACCCTTTGAAAACAGTACGTAGCTGGGAACTAACCTCAGGCTCTGGAGCTTTTTTGTCCTCAGCTTCCAGTGAAGCCTCAAGCACCTGACAGCACCTACTAGACTATCTCTCTCCAGAGCACTCAAATAGGATTCGCTTCTCAGCAACTCTCCCCACCTTCCTCTTTTCCCCCAGTTCTTATTATTCCAGGACCATTGATAATTGGGGCACACATTGAATGAAGAACAAAAAGGTACCATCAGGAGTCAAAGTCAATTCTGCCCTTTGCCTGACCTTTGCAGCATCAAGACTTTGAATACTGTTTTCCTGAACTGCATCCTACCCGTCTAAAATTCACAGGACTTCTGTACTCCTTGCTTCTAAGTATCTCAGTGTATTCACTGAGAGGTAGAGAGAAAGGCATAACTATATTTCCTAAGCCAGGGTATGCTTTATACCTACAGCAATAATTCTTCTGTTTAGGGTATAATTCATTGATATTATATAGACAGCATAATATATAGGCAAATGGACTTTCATTCTTAGAATTAATATATAGTGTGATATTCTTAATCTCTTCTAAAATAAGATAAGTATAAGCTGACTGGTGCCAAATCTGTCATTCATATAATGTATATGTATAAAATCTAGCTAGTTACTTCTTTACTTATATCTGTTTATCTATCTACATCACTGGAAAAATTACAAATTAACTTTCTGTCACTGAAACTCATACCTTTCACATCATTTCATAAAGAAATACAGACCTCTGTTTCTTTGATTACTATTATTTAAATGAGAAATTTCCTCATCAGGTTAGTCTGTAGGCAGGCCTGTGAGACACTGTCTTAATTGTCAATTGATAGAGAAGTGTATAGCCCACTGTGGGTGTTACCATTCCCTTGAAGATAGTGTTGGGACATGTTAGAAAGCTAGCTAAGCATAAACCTGAACAACAATAACAAGCAGCACTTCCTACACAGTTTCTTTAGATTCTTGCTTGGATTCTGGCTCTTGCAGGAAGCGGGTGCAACTGCAGGCCCCGTGAAACCCACTTGTTTACTGCCTTGCCCGAGCATGCGCAGTGAGGCTGCATGCGTGGGCTGCCTGCCAGGCTGGACACTTCCTCATGATCCAGACCTGTCAGCCTATCTGTGAACGACCTAAGCTCATGCCTAGAGCATGTGTGAATTCTGATTGGATGAGGTGGGGTGGAGCTAGAAGGAAGTGAGTCAGCGAGAGTAGAGAGAAGAGTTTAGCCCTTGCTGCGAGAAGGATGGAGTAGTAGAAGCTAACTGTTGTAAAAGAAGCCAGTAGTAGTGAAGAGAGTTTGTTTAGCCCTTGCCCTAGGTAGAAGCCAGAAGTAGAATAAGAGTAGTTTAGCCCTTGCTCTAAGAAGAAGTTGCTGGGGAAGAGAGCTGTAAAAGAAAAAGCCTGAAGTAAAGTTGCTGCGTGAACCCGACCCGTGTCCGTGTCATTCCTGTCACCGGCCAGAGTAGGACAACGACAGGCCCTGACTTCCCTCATTGATGGACTGTGACCTAGAAGTATAAGCCAAAGCAAATTAAGTATTTTCTTCTCCTAAATTACCCTCGGTCATGGTACTTGATACAGCAACAGAGATTGTCAGAACAACAATTTTACCACAGTGAGTCATCAGGTCCTCGTGGAAATCTAGGAGTTGGTCTCGGATTTCTTCAGGGCAGGGGCATTCACTTTTGTCATCCTTAAAATTGAGAAGCATGTTAATCTGGAAGAGGAAAACAAGAGAGGACCAACAAGAGGGGAAAGAATGGTGAATTTGAATTCAGGAGTATTCAAAAGCACATTTCTCATGTGCACAAATTACTCCCCTCAATCAGTGAAAAGTGATTCATTCAATCCAACCAGCATCACAAATAGGTCAGTTTCTCCTGGGTGTTGGGAGATGGAAAATAGTTACAATTGTGTAGAATCCTCTTCAGGTCTACTAGCTGTTAGACTCATACACATTATAAACCTTAACTACAGGTGTCTTAGGGGATATATAGGTAAGAATGTTTTCTGCTCTTCCAAAGGACACCAGTTTAGTTCCCAGTATCCATATCAGGTAGCTAATAACTTCCTGTCATATTCCTCCAGGGGATCTGACACTTTCTTTTTACTTGAAGGGCACCTACACACACACACACACACACACGTGTGCGCGCGTGTGTGTGTGTGTGTGTGTGTGTGTGTGTGTAATCTTTTTGAAGTATTTGATTATATTCTTCACATTTAATATGCTCCATACACCCATACTTTTCTAACAAGGGCACTTTGTGCATATTTTAAAGAAAGCTTTTGGGAAGGATACCAATTCAAAGAGAAGAAAAGATCTAAATACAATAGGAACCACACAATAGCTATGCTGATGCTGATATTCATGTTTCATTCAAACTTGGGGCCTTCCTTCCATCAGCTTAAGTTTTAGAACCAATAGTATTACATTCACAAACTAAGATAAGAGGGCTTTGATGTCCTCCCATATTTTTCTTTTGAAAATGTTTATGGTTTATAATGTCCTTTTATTACAGATTTAAGATAATTATAGATTCATATGCTCTTAGGAGACATAATAAAGAGATATCGCATATGCCTTTATATATAACTTAGCTGCTGTTACCAGCATTTCTCCAGTTGGGAAGAATTCTAAAGTCTTATCTCTATCCATGTCCCTTTAATCTCCGTTTACAATACAGTCATCTTAAATTCTCTACACACCCAGTCAGAACAGCAAAAGATAGTTGTATAATATCTACTTAACCCCAAACAATATTTGGATAAAGCTAATAAAATAAAAGTAAGAAAGTGTGTTTTTATTTATGCACGCAAGCCTAACACTTCCCAGTGTTTTGTTGTGTTTTGTTTTTTGTTTTTCTTTCTCTATTCTCTTCTGTCATTTTTCTTTCCTTTCAGTTAAAAAATCATCTTTAGCTTTTTTTAAATAGCATGTCCAAGATTTGCTAACTTCTTTACATTTTATTGTATTTAAGTGTTTAGGAGAGGTGTTGTTTACGCAGATGCCTTAGAGGTAAGAAAAGATTATATCCACTGGAGCTAGAATTAGGTGGTTGTGAGCCACTACATGTGGAAGCTTTGAACCAAACTTGAGTCTTCCTGGAGAGGAGGAGGCATACTTAACCTCCGTATCATCTCTCCAGCCTCTTTAAGTGTCTCAATGCTCACTTCCTCTTGATAGGTCTTTTGCACAGCATGCAGAACTCTGAGCTGACAGGTTGTCTTTCAGTGGTGGGGACACACCTTCCATCCTATCGTCTCTGAAAACAACCTACTGCTACTCCGACTTGTCTTCCCTCTTCATGTAAGACTTCATTTCTTTCAAAGCTTTTCCCTTGGCTATCATTTTCAGAAACTCTGCTATACTGTATATTGATGTGAAATCTTTTGTTTTCCTGTTGAGGGCTTGATTGGCTTCTTGGGTCTCCAGTTGCATAGCCTTTAGAGGAGCAGTTCTCAACCTGTGGGTCACAGTCCCTTTTGGGGGTTGAATGTCTCCTCCACAGGGTCACATACCACATATCCTGCATATCAGTTATCTACATTACAATTCATAACAGTAACAAACTTAGTTATGAAGTAGAAATGACCTGATTATATGGTTGGCGGTCACCACAACATGAGGACCTGTATTCAAGGGCTGCAGCTTTCGGGAGGCTGAGAGCCACTGCTTTAGAGAATTTGATATTTCCAGACATTTTCTTCAGTGACCTTTTTTCAGTCTGCCTATTGCTCCTCCTTTGCAGCTCAATATCATGCGGAGATCCTTGTCTCTCTTTGTGTCTCTGTTCTCTCTTGTCCTCTGATGATTCTTCTGCACTGCTCTCTTCTAAGTTAAAATGACACCCCTGCTGTCCACATCCTGGTCTCCAGCCCACTTCTCTCACTAGCTATTGTATTTTTATTAATCTAAAGTGTCCTGGATTCTTCTTTGGCCCTTTCTCCTTTGCTAAGATCCTTCTGTTTTTTCTTTTTTTCTTTTTTTTTTTCTAGAGAAGTTTAGTGAGCACAGCTTTGTCATGGTAAGATCTGCAGCCTCAGGGTTGGCATTTTCTTTGTTCCCTTAGACCTTACCTGGGTATAGGTCAAAGGAGAGATTTTTAAGTCAAATATAAACATTTTCAGTATGTTGCAATGAATTCTGGACCTTACTCAAATTCTAGCTAGCTTTCTCTGACACTAGCCAATGGAAGACTTAGAGAAAGGGTCTTGGGGTTAGTGGCCCTTTCTTCTACAAAGGTGCCAAAGTCAAAGAACCTAGAGTCTGCTCCTGGAGTGGAGGGCTTCTATTATTTGAAGTGATCCAGGCCAGTAAACGTTGACCTATCTCTGGTTGAATTCTGTCACTATTTGTGGAACCTCAAGTTGTTACATCTTGACGTCCTTGAATCAACTCGAGTTGAGTTGATGCCTTTTACTGATTACTTACTCATTTATCAAATTAGATATAACAACATCTCATTCAATAATAAGCAATAGTTTATTGTAAGCAGGTCAATTCTTTTGGTGAAACTGAGACTATTGACCAAATGAACATAGCTAATTTCAACAGAACAGAAAAGAAAAAGCCACTCATTACTTATCAAGTAGTTTTGTCATGCACAGATCCTGACTGCTCCAAAACTCTAAATGAGAAAGATCTTCAATTCTACTCTGGTACCTGCTCCTGCGGTGGTGATCGGAACTCCTTGGTTTTCCTGGCAGTGAGTGCAGCAGACATGTTTAAGGCTTGCATGACTTCATTATACCTGAACCGTTGGTTGTCTTGGAGTTTAGCTACAAAGTCATCTGAAAAGGCTACAATGGCTTCGATCCGGTGCCTAACCTGACAGTCACAGAGGTACTGAAGCAAGAGGCACATCTGAGGAGATAATTTAAAAGTCATAGCATTAATATTTAATTTATATGAAGTCATAACCAGTGTAAAATGTTCTTAGTTTCCTATTTTCTCTAAAACACAGCATCCTAGCACTTGACAAGCAGAAATGTGTTTAATCTTACTGAATGAAGTTAACATGCACGGGCCAGCATAGCCGATACATGCCCCCGGAGGAGGTAATCATTCAGAGGTCCTCTGTGGTACCACAGGCACAGCAGCCAATGAATAAATAAGGAAGAGTTTACAAAGGGAACTTCTGGGAGGGTTTTCATGATTAGTTGGAAAATAGAATACCTTTCTTTCAAAATACACGCAATTGGGTTATAACTTAATTGTTGGAGGAAGGGTGTGGTAATGTATGTTTATGAGAAAGAACACAGTTGTGAATATTGCTGAGCCAAAAGACATCGAATCCCTGATCCAGGGCTAGAATATGGTGGTCATATACAAACTGATCATGAGGTGGAAGCCCACTGCTTAAGTGGCTAACTCAGTGATTTCTTATAGAAAAACCAAACAAATTTTCACTGGCAGACTATTTGTTGAGAAATGTTTGCTGATAAGTGTGTCTGTCTCCTCTGCTTGCCTTGGAGACACCACCTGGCCTCTCTAGTCTCAGGCCCTGTGCTGTGCTGCCTGCTGTGTGCATAAAGCTCCTGGGATCCTCTACCCAATCCCCCTGGGCTCTCTGGATGCCCCTAGGAAACCTCGGCTTCTCTACCAGACCTCAGCTGAAAAATCACCACCTGCAAAGACCCCTCTTTCTCTTTCTAACAGAAATCCAAGAGATCTTTCTTCTAGCGATTCATCTTTGGCAATGACATTAAAAAGAAATTCATGATCAGGTACAAATTTCCCTAGAGTCTGTGAACTTCTGGAAGGCAGAGGTCATGCCTGTTTCCTTCTCTCTACACCAGGCACATGGCCCAGAATAAAACTTTCATTGATTCTGACTGAGTTGATGAGCAAAACTAAATACTAATGAACTAATGCCAATGACTCAAATGTCAAACTAAACCATCGAAGAGGCGTGAATTAAGAAAACTCTATAATTCTTGGCAAACACAAAGTCAGGCAATGTCTAGACTTCTTATGCCCATGTTGGAAAAGATCATTCTTGCTTTCTAAGCAGAGGGGTATGTGCGTGTTCTCACACGGACAACAGAGGAGGTGGGGAAGGAAAGGGACGCTTGTGCCCCAGATTCACACAACTATCACAGAGGTGAAATGCTTATGAAGAAACACGGGGAGACACAAATGAATGGGTAGTGAACTGTGAAGGTGAAGAGTAGAAAGTTCATTTATAAAGAGCAATAGGGGAGAGCAAGGAAGCCAGGTGAATTTTACTACTTGAACACTTAGCAATTCTGAAAGTCCCTCCATTTTTTTTTTCACAGTTACCTGTAGTTTAACTGGCTCCGGGAGTTTCATCTGGAGCAAGCCTTCCTTGGGCCTTTTACCCCCTTTGGCTTCTTCGTCGCCTTCCAGCTTGGCGTCTTCTATACTGATCTCCTTCTCGGGGGTGCCTCCTTCCTCCTCTGGAATGGCAGCTTCCTTAAACACACTGGGCTCGATCAACTGGAGGATGTGTTTCAGATCCTCATTGTGAAAGATGCCCATGATGAGCAGGGTGTAGAACAGCTTGATGAGGGGCACAAAGAGGAACTCCGTGGTCCCGCCCACAGGATCCCGAGCATGGAGGCTGCCCTCCTTCACCGCTTCTGTGAGCATCTGGATGGTCTTGGCCTTGAGGATGTCCAGGGGAAACTCGGGACTGTACTGATAACAGTCGTTGCTAATGCTCACAAAACTCGGGGAGGAAAAGCGCATCCGAGGCCGGAGGGAGGTGCTGAGGCCTATGCCTGGGAGGCCATGTTTCTTGTTCTCATCAGGGAAGAGGGTGATGCTCTTTGTCTCCTCTGTCATAGGGACAATGAACTCGTTGTTCATCATGAGCCTGGCAGTGGCATAGGAGCTGAGGTGGATGTCAATCAGCAGGTCATAGTAGCCAGCTCGCAGCAAGCCAGGCATGTACTTGTTCTCAATGGCGTAGAGCAGCTGAGGTTCGTCCACGTGGCTGCACAGTGCGTGAGCCACCCGATGATTCCCAAGGGCGCAGACAGCAGAGTAGAGGCGGAGGGTGTGATAGTGAAACTGCAACAACTCCTCCTGCTCTGTCAGCTCTAAGATGTCAACAGATCTGTGGAAGGGAGGAGGGGAGAGTTAAGAGAGCAGGCACTGACATCTTTTAATTTTCTGACATTTAGTGGCTTCACAGTATTTGCAAATCATTTGTAGTTGGCTTACACATCTTCTTACTTAGAGGATTTAAGCTGAACCTGTCAATCCTGAGTTCATCTAGAACTTCCTTCATCCTCCCTCGTAGTAAGGCTGTAAGCACCCTTTTAGACATGAGTGTTTCAGCCCAAGCTTGGGAATTCCCAATGCCAGAGCCTGAGAAGTCTTGGAGGTGGGGGGAATCCTGCCTTTTCTTTTACAACAAGCTAACATGAAGTGAAAAAATAAGGCTTTTCCTTGAGCCATAGTGCCACTATCTCTTCACTATGACCCTGACAGGGCAGAAATGGGTGAGCAGAGCTCTCATCCTCTGATGTAAACTATGCTCGGGCATCTTGCACAGATCCCACATCACCCACATGTACCCATGCAGGGTACATGCATGCAGCTCATGAAACAAGAAAATGCAAATGGTGTTTGCCTCTTTGCAAAATAAAAAGCTAACTTCCTGAACCCCTTTTTAAAATTATTATTTTATTCATTCATTGATGACTTCATATACTCATGGGTGGGAGGGCATCCACTGGAGTGTGAGAGGCCTACTAGGGACCACACACCCTTAAATAAATTAAAACTGACTTGTCTTTTCCCAGTGGCCATCAACTGCCATTCACTCTATTAGGGGCTTTAATGAGGCCCTTCCAGTCCATCCTAAAATTCTGATTGGCCTGATCTCATGCAGGTCATATGCAGATGGCCTCAGCAGCTACTGGGAATTTGTAAGCTCAGGGACTCAGTCATACAAAGAAGGCCATGCTTTGCTCCAATCTGCCCTGATCTTAGGCTCTGACAGTCCTTCTATTCCCTCCTCCACAAGGTTCTCTGAGCCTTGAGGGAGGGGTAATAAAGATGTCTCATCTGGGGAATGAGCACTCTACAGTTGCATAGTCACTTCACTTTGACTAGTTGTGAGTTTCGCAGATCCCGCCCTCCACTGCCCTAAGAACCATCTCTGTTGGTGGTGACCTCATCTATGTCAGCCTGGGCATGTAGGTCAGCTCACTCTGTTTCCACATTATCACATGGCCAGGTAATACCTAACACGCCATTTCTGCTATTGCACATGGTTTCTTGGATATATCCATATGTCCTACTGGGTTTAAATCATATAGATAGTACACAGGAGACACTGGCATTAGAAGCAGAACCATGACATAACCTTCATGAAAAGAAAGACCTGCTCATCCAAAAAGGCCTTCCTCCACTGTTTGCTTTCTCAACTGTCAGCCTGGAAGAGCAATAGAGGACCCGTGACCCATTGAACTGGAGCCAGAGACAAGTGCTCAGGTGGGAGCTGCTGATTCCTCTAGGTAGTTTGATAGTTGTCACAGTGACAAACACAACTCAGACTTTTAGCAGCTCTGGAGGAGGAACTATTCCATAGCTCAATAGCATTCCTTTATTCATTTCTGTCTAGAACACATTGAGCACTGTATAAAGAGCACAAGCAAGCTTGCAGCCATTGAAGAGCTCCCTTTCCAGTTGAAGAGGCCAGGCCACTTCCTTTCCCAAAGAAGAAAATAAATAATCGCAAGGCTGGAGAGACAGCTCAGAACTTAAGAGCACTTGCTGCTCTTCCTGGACCCACAATAGGTGACTCAGAACTACCAATAACTCCAACTCCAGAAAATCAAATGGCCCTTTCTGGCCTCCACAGGAACCTGAACACCCATGACTCACACACATATAAAGAAAAAAGAAAAAGAAAAAGAATACTGGACATGGTGGTTCATGCCTTCAACACTAGCACCAGGGAGGCAGAGGCAGGCAGGTCCCTTTGCCTTTGAAGGCATCTAGGTCTACCTGGCAAGTTTCAGGTTGGTCAGGTCTTAAAATTAAACAATTACAATGTACATTAGGGAAAATACAAAATGCTGGCACATGCCTACTATGGTCCTCAACTTCCAATGATTTCTTATGCCACTGGGGACTCTTCCCCTCAGGAAAACAGGTCTTATCAAACTTCCCTGTGGCTGCAGGGGAACCTGGCACAGGCCAGGTCATGACTGGTCCCTAAGGTTAGTTAGAGGGTGATGTTATCACTTGAGAACCTGTCTTCCCTTGCTGTGGTTATCCAGGTGCCTTTTGCCATCTCAGAAACCTAATTCCGATTACTTTTTTTCTTTCAGTGCAGCTGTAGTACTCACATAAAGGAAAATCTCTAGTGGAAGTTTAATTACTCTTTTATATAATGTATATAATGTTTTATATAATACCTACTGACTCCAACTAGTGTTGCCCATGTATACCCAGGAACTGGGCTGACCACTGAGTCACAGTCATCCTATAAAAGGGCTTGGATAGCTTACTCTCCTTCCTTGACCAAACTCTGATGAAGTTCTAAAATTCAGCCTAGCTCCTATCATTACTCTTAGACTGCAGACTTGAGAAGGAGAGTCAGGGTGTATAATGAGTCTTGCTTCTGTCTTCAAACCAAGTGTGCACTTAGTTTAGGGTCTAGTGTTTCCATGTTACTTTGATACCTTACCTTGCTGCACAGCCTACAAACCTTAGCTCCCAACCCATAACTAAGATGGCTGAAGTGAAACCTCTGTGATTTTAAGGGTAGCCACAGGGATAGACTGGGAACCAGAAAGCAGGCCTCCTCTGGCCTTGACACTGCCACTGCTGCCTAGAGCACGCATAAGCCTGCTCCTGAAGTACTCTCGTGGTCTTCATGGTTTTGCTCTTTAAGCTTCTTGGACTCAGTTTTTCACATGGTCAAAATGAAGAATTTTATAATATGGTTCTTAGCATCTCACCCATGCTCTTCCAGTTCTGAATATCACTGCTTTAGTAAGTCTCATAAATAACAAAGTGGTTGAGAAATATACTTAAGCCTGAGCTACACAGGCCATTGTGTATGTGTGTGTGTGTGTGTGTGTGTGTGTGTGTGTGTGTGTGTAGGGCAGGGTGCCATATGTGTGCACATGTGTAGAGTTCAGAGGCCAATCTTGGGTTATCATTTCCCATGAGCCATTCACTTTTGGGGTGGGGGCTAGGCTGGCTGCCCAGGGACCTCAGAGATATGCTTGTCATCTCTACCTTTCCAGCACTGGGATTATATGGCGGGATGGTGGCATTCCACCATGCTAGGCTTTTTGCCCATGGCGTCTGGAGATCTAAGCCCTCACATTTTACCTTCGGCACCAGACCACTCTTTTGAAACACCCAGCCCTCCCTTCACGGAGACTCTAAATCCAAACACCACATCAAACCGTGAAAAGTGCCCACGGCTCACCTGTTCTCCTCAGGTATATGGAGGGACATGAACTGCAGAGGATCTAGACATTGCACCAGCCAGCCTTGGCGTTCACTGATTCGAGAGACGTCCACCTTCAAGAACTGGTTGGGCATCCGGCTCCACAGGACATGTGACAGGAACTGCACATGCAGACGTGGAGGACACTGGGGCACGGGGTTTTTGTGCTCGCTCTTAAACAGTCCCGCGGAGAGAGGCATCACATTCTAGAGCATAGGGAGGCAAAGAGAGTGGGACGGAGGTCATTGTTCATGTCACCTGCGGCTGCCAACACACTGACTCATATTCTACGTAGGAAAGAGCTGGTGAAAAGAAAATGCATAAGGTAAGATTGTACAGGTAGACACAATAGAAAACTGGCTTAAAGTTTCCTGCAAGAACAAATGGAGAAAAATGTGTTGAGAAAACAGATGAAATGTCAGGGTTTGGGGCACAGAGAACAGTTAGGGATGTGTCTTCCCCATGAGTGTCATGCAAGTATGACCAAGTTTAAACCTGTATCCATCCTGTTGCTACCCAGGGCTGGGCCCAGAGGACACTGGCAACCCTTTTGAGTACCAGACATTTTGAGTTCAGGAGATTCTACTAAGCTCTCAGCATCTACCCACTGTCACCCTCTCCTCCCCCATTTTAAGCGCATTCTATCTAGCCTGCAATATACAGAGATGGCTGAGTGGATAAACCCACCTATCTCCCAAGAAAGTCAAGAATTTGCCTTTAACCAGCATGGTTTATTTTTTTCCCAGCCTGGAATTGGCTGTTTCAGCCAGCCTTAATTCCTCTTGTTTCGGAAGGAAAGGCTCTGCTTTGTTCAAAAGTATCAGTTCATGTACGATCCTGACAACCTACCTGCTTGCCTCCAATAGGAGCCTACGGCAACAACATAATTGCCATCTCTGCTCCAGCTTTAGCTTTTCCTGCCCTTTGGAGAGCCCTGGACTTTATGGGAGTTCTCCTTCCCTATATTTCTATTTCTTATTCCCTCTTCTGACTCAAAAAAGACATTTACTACAGAGCCCAGGCACTGTTTTAGATACTGAGGATATGTTAATGAACTACACCAAACAGAGCCCTTGCCTCTTACAGCTTTCACTTATCTTGTTGGAAATGTAAAGAAAAGCAGGACAGGAGGGAAAGGATAGAGATCACAGATGTTTCAGACATGGAAGTTAGTGCTCTGAGCAATGGGATGCTAAGATCTGACTTGTGATTTTAAGCAGTGAGGATCACTCAGATTGTAGTGTGACACTACAAATAGCAAGACTAAAGGAAACCTCACCTGCTGGAGTCAATCCCTGGGAACTCACAAAGCAGCGGAGAGAGGGCAGGAAAATGACCTCCATCCACACACACTCCTCTTGCCACGCCACATCGCTTTCTGAATTCTCCATGAGATAGCTTCTCCTACCACTTTGTGAAAATTCTTCTGCTCCCTTCCCCAAAAGTCTTCCTTGATAATGCATCTACACATTCCGTTGGCTCAAGGTACACTGACCATTCTGTGTCGCCTTTGACCTGTGACCGCTGCCACTCAGACTGCACATGCAGTGGCTGCTGTAACCTACCTCCTCAGTTCTCCTCAAACGTTCCTGGTAGCTTCTTCCCAGCCTTGCTCACTGATACCCCTCCCTTAACTGAGTCAACCAGATTCACTGCCTGCCTCTGTCTCTCTGTCTCCCTGTCTTGCCCCGCCCTCTTTCCCTAGCCCTAATCTCCAACTATAGATATGTAAGTATATATGAATGCATTATACCTATGTAAGTTCGTTGAGAAAATACTGAGTGTAAGGGTGGTAAGATTTTTATCTATGCTGTTGTCCCTCCACTAAACAGACCCTGAGAACCACGTTGTGTTGTTCAGCAAATGTGCTAAGCAAGCTGCAGGTCACTGGCTCAGCCTGGAAACACAACAATCCACATTCACCTAGAGAGTGCCTGGCACCCAACTTTACAGCCACATGATAAGATCCAATTTCTTTCCTTAGTTCAAGAAGCTCATCTAGCTGTGCCATGAACATTCCCAAACCACCCAAACTGGAATAAACTTGAAGTATTCATATTCAGCCTTGCCTCCAGTGCCCAAATCCACTTAGGTAATCTTGTTAAACTAATCAGTTGTTGAGCCCTACTGCCTTCTCCCAGGAAGCAGTATGAACCCTTCAGTTCCTCTCCTTTCTGAGTCTCAAGGACCTCAACACAGCTCCCACGTGCACAGTATCAGATCACCAGTGCACACCAGTACACCAGTGCACACTTACCAATGGTTGCTCTCATTCTGTACCTCCATGGTCCTATCAGTACCATCCCAGGACAAATTGCACTGAACTCAAGGCCCCTCTTCAAATGTCAGTAAATACCTCCACACAATAATGCATGCCAACTTTTCATGATAGCTTGTGCCATGTTCCTCTCAATCTGGACAAACTGCCTCTCTCTACGAAGGCCCCAGCAGGATTCCCTAAGTACATGCCCTTAGCACCCATCACTTTCACTCTTTCCTCTACCAGGAGGATCTTCTCCTGGTAAATGTACCATGTGAACATTGATTAGCAATAATCAACCTGAATATCATCCACCTCCTCCATCCAGTGTAGATTAGCTATTCTTCCATTTATGTCTCCAGAGAGCCCCATAGGTCATGCCCTCCTCAGTGCCTGGTTTCAAGAACTGACATCTGGTTACCCTATCATTGATTACTTTATTTTTTGCAATTTCTGAGGTTTTTTTTTAATATATATAAGCTTTGCTTTATTGAACTCTATATTCAAAACAAAGAAACTCTTGAATTATGTTATCACAATGACCTGAGTTTTTCAAATTTGGCTATCTTTCCTCTAAAGAATAACTATATTGGTGATTTAGCTATATTTAAATATAGATAAAATAATAAAGAATTTCTATATTGGTGATAATAAAATACTGCATCTATTTTAGAAGTACACGCTAGGCACAAATAGAAGATAATAGGAATGCCTTATCATGAAGGTGTCTGTCTTGGTTAGGTTTATTATCATCTTAATACCACCTAAAGTCACTTGGGCAAAGGAAACTTCAGTTAAGCCATAGACTCCAGGTGGAGTGTTACCTCAGCAGCCAAGGGCACTTGAGTTGGTTCAGAGAACCTAATTTTAGTTCTCAGCACTGACATGGCAGCTATAACTCCATGACAGTAGGCATGACAACATCTATAACTCCAATCTCAGATGATCTGATACCTACTTCTGGTTTCTCCGTAGACATCAGACACATGTAAGTTTTACACATGCATGCATGCAGCCAAAGCACTCATAAATTATTTTCATATATATATATATATATATATATATATATATATACACGTGTGTGTGTGTATGTGTGTGTATGTGTGTGTGTGTGTGTGTGTATGTGTGTGTATGTGTGTGTGTGTGTGTGTATGTGTGTGTATGTGTGTGTGTGTTATATGAATGAGTAATCAAGAATTGTCTTCACAATGGGCTCCTCTGGCGTAGAAGTGCCTAGCATAGTGTGGGAGTAATCAGCACTATGCCCCCAGCCTGTATAAGAAAGCTTTCTGAACAAGCCAAAGAGCGAGCCAATAAACCGGCATTCCTCAATGGCTCCTGCCCTGACTGCTCAGTGATGGACTCTTCCCTGGAAGTAAACACTGAAAGGAAACCTTTCCTCTCCACGCTTCTCTTGGTCAGAGTGTTTTATTCTATCAACGATCGAAATCTAAAACTCAGTCTTTCTTACCTTTATTCTGCCCAACTCAAACTGGAAAACATTGGGACTTGTAGCTTGCGCGAAAACGGCAGGAAATAGCTTTGTGCTTGGCTCCACCTTAAATGACAAGTGAGAGTGTCACTGTTAGCAAAGAGAGAAGATGAGGAAAAAAGCATTTCCTCTATGACAACCAAGAGGTAACAGAGGAGACTTGAAACTGTCCCTTTCAACTGTCCCTGGCGAATATCCTGTCAATAACCCCTGGGCTCATAACAACTTCACAGGGAAATACTGTTAACCCTGAAAGGTTTACAGTTCTGCAGATATGCAACAGAGAATTGCACATGTCGTAAGCTCATTTCTCTTTTCCGTCCCTCTTAATTTCTGAGTTTTTCACCATAGAAAACATTTCCCTTTAGCAGGAGCAAAGGCCTAAAGCCATCTGTGACTGCATACCTGATAGTAAGTGCTTAGCTCCTTGCCATTGGCTATGAATGTGAGCAGCCCACTGGCAGCATCCACCACACAGCCAATCTCCAACCCGTTGCTGTTGTTTCGTCCTTGCCCGGGGCTCATGCTCTCTCCTGCACACACCATATAGCAGTTGCTGCGTTTGATGCTGAATTAAAGAGAAAGAACGATCCACATTTGTACCCTTGTATGGACACAGCTAGGACAGAAAGCGAGTGTATCTTGCAAACTAAGCCTAATTTATGCTGTGCAAGCAACAAGCTCATGCTGTAATGGGAGAGATGCAAAATGGGGCCGAGTCTGTGATTCTGAGCAGTACTTCATTGACTGCAGGGGACAGTCTGCATCAGGTCTGTCGAGTGTCTGAATTTTACACCTAATGGAGACAGGCCAATGAGCTTGGCACCAAATAAGAACTGATCTGTACTTCCTCTGCAAAACAAAGCAAAAAAATCTCAAACCAAACTGGACCCTTTTTTGCTGAGGTTCAAAAAAGTTAACGATAGAATAATCATCCAAATTTGAATTTCTCACCCCACACACTTGTTCTGAGACTTGGGAGGAAATTCATTCTAAAGACTATCAAAATCAAATTCTGTATGAGCTACTACTGCAGTCATACATCTGACTGAAATGATATGACGCCTTCATGGACACTTTCTGATGCTGCCACAAAGAACAGTTAAGTAGATGATGCTGACGGCAAACTCCAGCTGACTCTACCTTCACCAGAGCCTTCACTGGAAAGCTCTATTCCATTCTCTGTGTTTGCACTACAGCCAACACATCACATGACTAGCAAGGAAAGACCAGAGGCAGGCAGGAGGGGGAGGGGGCAAAAACAAAAAGGCTGGAATAGAGTCCTTTTCGGATTGTCCAAATGCAGGTTGCATTTCTTAGTGCTAGGCACCCTGTCCTCAGTGATTCTCCCTCATCCTCTGTTTCTAGCTCTAATAACCTGTAATCACAGCGTTCTATACAAATGGGGTTTTCCTTATGTCATTGCCATCTTTGAAAATTAAACACATGCCATTTGGGGTCCCATGCTGATATCAAATACTCTTTAAGGCTTTTGCAAAAGCCCTCATCTGTCTGCGGTGGTGACAAGGGAGGGACAGCGCATTTCCCAGGTCACCAAAGAAGGATGGCTCAGCTGAAGAGGAAAAGCAACACTATGGAAGCCTCTCTCTGAGACCTGTCACGGCAGATCAGAGAGGACCGCATGGGCGCACAGGGCAGAAGCGAATGGGAGGATCTTCTCTTGTCTTATTCTGCAAGGAAGATGGCCTTCTTCACTTTTTGGAAGGTTTGGTTTGAGTTCGGCGTTTTACAAATGAGAAAGGATGGCACAGCAAGTGTAACTGACTTACCCAAGGCCACACAGCGAGTCAAGGGCAAAGCTGAGGAAAGAACCCACTGTTCCTCAGTCGGAGGTCAAAGGTGCGCTCCTGGCCTCACCCTAAGCTCCAGCCCGATCTGCCTTTGAACTCTCCTCCCCACTGCACAGTCAGGCCCCAGGGTTCATCAGAGCACAGGCGCTCCACCTCGACTCACCCACTTCTCCTCCGTAGTACAAAGGCCATGTACTGGCAACCTACGTCCTTAGTTGTACCAGCTGGAGAACATATGATCTTACCCCAAAGGAGGCTGTATTCTTATTATAGGGCTTTATTTTTGCTCTTAATATATTTAGATTCCTTGCTGGTTTGTATGGATAAGAAAAGAGGTCATTGACATCAATGGCTTAATTACAGCATCCTAAAAATGAAAATATTCTGACCACAAAATTGAAGACACAGGAGTACCTAGACCTAGTGATGCTTTCTTTTTCAGAACCTCACTCTGCGTAGTATTCCGTAAGAACCAACCTCTCATGCACTTTTCCTTTTTCATCTCCGAGGGTGACCGTCACTGTGCGCACTCTGTCCAAATCAAAGCCGGTGTCGTACTGGTGGAAGTCAGATGTAATCCAGCCCACCCAGACATTAGCTGGTTCTTGTCCAGGAAAGATCCTCACCGAGTAATAGTACTGTGGAGACAGAGGAACCAAGAGTGGGCAGGGTGAAGCAAGACAAAACAAAGTGTGCGTGGCATCTGAGCCTCTGCATTCTCTAAGAGTATACTTCTTTATTTAAAGTGGCTTGGCTGCATGAGAATGGTATAGGCAAAGGGGGTTAGTATTCAAAGGGGATTAAGATTAAGTGGTCATGAGCATTTTCTGCTCTTCCAGAGGACCAAGAACCCATATTGGATGGCTTACAGCTGTCTATCACTGCAACTTCAAGTGATTTAATGCCCTCTTCTGACATTCATAGACAACCCCCTACACACAGCATTCTCTGTCTCTGTCTCTCTCACACACACACACTCACTCACACACAAATAAGATATTAAGATTATCTATAACAATAATGGCATACTTGTACATTCCTAGGTATGTGTATGCACATTTATATGGGAACACATATGTACATGTATGTAGATTATAAATAGAAAAATAGATATAGATAAATAGATATGATAGATAGATAGATAGATAGATAGATAGATAGAGAAAAATAGAGATAGATAGATGATAGAGATAGATGTAAATTTTCAATTTTTCAAATGTCTGCAAGCACGTTAGAGTTTCACCTCCGTTGCAGGCCTCTTTGCCTATGTGCAGTTTCTCCTTTGTCTCATATGTAACACTTCAAAGTTACTGGTTTGGCTCTAATACATGAATATCACACTCAAACATAGAAGCACTCGGGGACTAGAAAGACAGTTCAGTAGTTTAGAGTATTGGCTGCTTTTGTAGAGGACTTAGGTTCAGTTCATAGCACTCTCATGGGAGATTACAACTGCCTAAAATTCAGTTCCAAGGGATTGAATGCCCTTTTCTGGTGTGTATCCCCTATTTTTGCATACATATCATGCACACATATACATACAAGCAAATATTTATACACATAAAATAAAAACAAATAATTTTTAAACACAGAAGTACTCTATAACAGACACAACTAAATTTTTCCAACGTGCCATTCTAGATACATGCTTCTGAAAAATTTAAATGGCAGAGAACAAAAGTTGAACCCCTTATAAAGCACAATAAATGACCTGCTCTCAGTCAGCTTGTTAAGATGAACTAAACTATATGGACTTTGAAAAGTTCAGTGGAATTGTTAAATTTCAACAGGAAACAGCACATCAAAGTCTTAGTTACAGTAATTGTCCATAAAGGACAATTACTTAAAATAGCTCTCTTTCTTAACAGATATCACAATTCAAAGTTTTGCTTCAAAATATGCATCATTAAAATATGCCTAAAGTAAAATACTAAATATAATACTAAAATGATACTTATTTTTGAAATGCTATTCAGCTGAGTATATAGCAAATGGCTATAATGCCTTACTACAGAGGCTGGGGGAGAAGGGTCGTTAGTTCAAGGTCAGTCAGTTTGGACTACATAGTGAGATGGTGTCTCACCAAACAAAACACGGACTTGGGGAAGTTGGTGGAGTGTTTGCCCATCTCTCAGGAAACCCTGCATTCCGTCCCTAGCACCATCTAACCTGACTGTGATGGCATATGCCTATAATCCTAGCACCTAGGAAGTGGAGGCAGGAGGATCACGAATTCAGTCATCTTCAGCTACAAAGCGAGTTCAAAGCCAGCTTGGGCTACATGAGACCCTGCCTACCAAAAAGAAAAGCAGAAAGACCACTGCCCATAACAATATATCAATGTATAGTATTTGAGGTGGGAAGTGCACGAAGTGCTCGAGACACATACTGTGGACGTCTGCATCAGGTACTCGTAGTCATCCCGGTCATCGGCAAGGACATCTTCAGTGAGTCTTGCAGAGTGGCTTGTGCTGTAATCTGGCTTGGTCCTTCTAAGTAAGAATCTGCAACATGTGAGAGGAGCAATCAGTGACATGATCTACCCATTTCATGTAAGACACCATTAGCCAAACAGTCTTCAACAGAACAGCTTTGTTCCTGGAGGACACCTGACTACTGGGAGATGTCTCTGGTTGTTACAAGATGGAGAAGGAAGCACTCTGACATCTAGCAGGTATATGTTGAGGGGACTCACTCAACACCATTTAATTCCTAGGATGGCCCCCTCTGACAAAAGATTGCGTGACCAGAGTAGCAAAAATACTGCACTTGAGAAAGATGATCAATGCAGGAAGGAATGCTATAGTAAGTTCCTGTCTGGCCATGGAAGATAATACTTAGAGTGAACACTCTTTAAGTCTCAACCAAGAAGATAAACATAAATAACTCTGAACAGACGGCGTTTGAGCTCACAAGTTAGAAAAACACAAATTGTGTTATGTTCCTCTGTACAATCTTTTGTGAATGAATGAATGAATGAATGAAGAAGATTAAAAAACTTTGTTGTCTACTACAGCGTGGGCCATGTGATAGCCATGTAACTTAAAAGCATACTGTAGTTGAGCATTCACCGGTGTGGTTCATACCTGAAATGACCAGCACATGAAAGGCTAAAACAGGCATGAGTTCCAGACCAGCCTGGCATACAGAGTTTTAAGATTCTATTGAGAGGGCTTAATAGGGAAACTGTTTTCCACACAAGTATGAGGACCTGAGTTGGGTCATCAGCATCCATTTAAACAGCCAGGTACAGAAGTATCTGCCTATAATCATAAAACTGGAGAGCCAGAGACAGGGAGATTCCTGGAGCTCACTGGACAGCAAGTCTAGCAGAATTGGTAAGCTCCAGGTTCCCTGAGGGACCTTGCATCCAAAAATAATGCAGAGTGAGAAGAGTAATAACCAGGTAACCAACTTTAGCCAAAACAAACATATACACACAAGTATACGCACACACAAACACACGCACACAAACAAGTGCACACACACTCACACACAAACACAAAAATGCACACACACTGTACTGGCTATTTTTGTGTCAACTTGACACAGCTGGAGTTAAAGGAGCTTCAGTTGAGGAAATGCCTCCATGAGATCCAACTGTAAGGCATTTTCTCAATTAGTGATCAAGGGGGAAAGGCCCCTTGTGGGTGGGACCATCTCTGGGCTGGTAGTCTTGGGTTCTATAAGAGAGTAGGCTGAGCAAGCCAGGGGAGGCAAGCCAGTAAAGAACATCCCTCCATGGCCTCTGTATCAGCTCCTGCTCCCTGACCTGTCTGAGTTCCAGTCCTGACTTCCTTTGGTGATGAACAGCAGCATGGAAGTGTAAGCCAAATAAACCCTTTCCTCCCCAACTTGCTTCTTGGTCATGATGTTTGTGCAGGAATAGAAACCCTGACTAAGACACACACCTTCTCTCTTTTAAATGTAAGTGTATCTCCCTCAAGTGTACACATACACACACATACACACACACACACACACACAGAACCCCAGTCCAGACAAGCCATCACACTATATCTCTGCTAATCACCTTTGCTTTAGTCGTGAGGGCTTTTCCTGAGCATAATCTTTGTGGTTATTGAACTCTGGCTTGGGGGTCTCTTTGTCCTTGTCGATGCGGTCAGGCACAAGATGACCATGAGCTGTCTTCATCAGAACCTCAAAGTCAGAGTCCACATCAAAGTCCTCCAAATCATTCTTGGGCCCGTAGAAGCCGGCACCAGGCAGCCCTCCCGCCACCGACTTTGAGAAGACCTCGGCACATTCAATGGGCATACTCAGGCGGTAAAACATGATGTCAGTGTTGCTGTTCTGAGAACCAAAGGACTTCTGAGTGACCTTCAGACATGGAGAACTGTCTATGGTGCCATCTATTCTGGTCACCTAACAGAGGAAGAAGCCAGTTAGTTTTGACTGTCAACTTGACACAACGTGGAATCACCTAGGAAAAGCAATTATCTAGACTCTATTGGACTGAGGGTATGTCTGTGAGTGATGTTTGCTGCATCAATTGAGGTGGGAAGACCTGCCCACTGTGAGTGGCGCTATTCCTTAGACTAGGAATCTTGGCTTATCTAAGGGTAGAGAAAGTGAAGTAAGCAGACACATGCATGCAATCACTGCCTTTTCTTCCTAACTATGGATGTGATGAAGCCAACTTCCTCAAGGTTCCACTGCTGGAACTTTCCTTCTGTGATGAACGGAAAGCTAGGCTCTGAAACCTAGAGCTGTGAGCTAAAATAAACCCTTCCTTCCCTAAGTTGTTTTGTAATTTTATCATGGCAACAAGAAACAGAACTAAGAAACGATAGTTCCCATTCTAATCAGCATTGTCCATCTCCTGGCCTTAACAATAACCAATGCATTTCCTGTAGACAGACACTGAAGATGATCCATGCTAAGCAGATGTAGGAGATTACAAAGCTAGAGCACCATGCTATGGCTACCCAGTCAGACTTATCTACCCACAGGTTCCATGTCTGTGATTTACCTGAACACCTATGCAAAATATTCGAGGAAATATTTGTGCTGAATTTGGCCACTTTCTTGTCCTTATCAATATAATACAAGTATTTATTTAGCATTTACATTACATTGTATAAGTGATTTAGAGACATCTGGCATTGCATAGGATGATTTGTGTAGATTCTGTGGGAATATTTTCATTTGTGTGAGGGACTTAGGCATCTACAGATGGTAGTATCCAAGTGAAACATACAACCAATTCCCTGTAGCTACCTAAGGATAACTATAATGATCAAGTACTGCCCTAAGTCTAAAGACAGACTGAACCGTTCATGTCACAGCTGTACACATTCAGATCTATCCCAACACTGTCTTTGCATATAACCCAGCTGCTGGATAAAGTGCCTGAGGAGTAGTTAATCCTTTGCTTAGAGCCCATTACTATGGAACACATACCAGTTAGCATTTCACAACGTAAAAATTGCTATTTACATAGACGGTCTCATTCATAAGATAACGTCCTTCTGGTTTTGAGAAAAGGCTTGATTATGAAAGGAAAGGCAAACCTCAATGTGTTCATGGTTTGATGGGACCTGGAGGAACTGAGGAAGCCGCTTGCTCAGCCACATGGTGATGTCCCTATTTGTATTAACAGCAAATGGCTCATAGCCTTCTTGTAAGCCACAGATGGTAAAATATTTCAAAGTACTGACGTCCTTTCCAAAGTTCATCCTGCCTACTTGTGCCACCCCGAGGCTACACACAGGGATGAATCCTGGAACAGAAACAGAAAACCAGATCTTCAGTAGTGAAAGTGGGATTCTCTTAGCACAGCATAACGAGCGGATTGCTTCATGAGTCCTGGTTTTGAGAAAACCATCAACCTAGAAAGCACACAGAGTGTAATGAAGAAACACCAAAATTATGACAGTAGAGGTTGTGACATTGTAATTTGCTATCCTCAGACCTTGTGAAAGTCCATTCCTCCACTTGATCTATAAAACTACACTTGGTCCCCCAGGAATCTTGGATTGTCCATTCTTACAAGGACCCCTCCTGTCCACTACCTCCACAATCATCAGGAATATATCTCTCTTTCACAAACGAAAGGAAGGACCAAGGACCAAGGACCAAGGACCAAAGGCAATGTGGTTCCCTTTGCTTTGTTCTTCAGCTAGTCAAAGGGCCCGATATGTCAAAACACCAAACACGGTCAATGCTATTAGATTCTTCATATGTATTCTCAAGGAGAAAATGGCTGGAAAGAAACATTTAAAAGTTTTCTAGGGCTGGAGAGATGGCCTAGAGCCTAGATACACTGCTCTTATAGAGGACCTGGGTATCATTCTTAGCACCCTCAGGGAAGATAACAAACATGGGTAATTCCAGTTTCAGAGGATGCAGCACCTGAATCTGGACTCCCTGAGCACCAGGTACATCTTGTAGATCCACGTACATGCAGACAAAACACCTATTCACATAAAATGAAAATAAACAAAACTTTTAAACTGTTCATAGCTCCTCTCATCTTTGAAGAGATATTTTTCTTCCTCCCGGAATGAGTTAAGACTAGGCAGGAGGAAATGTATATGTGTGTGTCTATGTGAGAGAACATGCATATATATATATATATATATATATATATATATATATATATGAGTGTATATTACATATTATATATCACCATATATGCACATATACAGATATAATATGCCCAAGTTATATGAACACATATATACATATATATATATATATATATATATATATATATATCACTAAAGCATATAGACAATGGGACAAAAACTAATAAAATACTCGATCAGCTAATCTAGCAAAAGGCAGATTTAGTTGATCTTCCCATTATTAGACAAGAGACAAAATTGTCATAATTCTGCTAATTCCTTGAGATCTTTGGAATCAACTGTGGAGGTTGTTACATAGTATAATTAATTTTTTGGCAACAGATGTGGGCTGTCACTTTCCCAGAGGAAAGTACCCTTTCCACTCTCCATTTTCACCATTCAGCTTCTCATTCATGTTCATATAATGGTTACATAATGGGTAGTCAGCCACATGAGCAAAGTCCATGAGGATGCAGAGAACAGCTTAGAGGGTCTGAGTAGATCCCACATGAAAATGGTGTTCAGTTACGATTCACACTTCCTTTCTTGTACTGGCAGTTTCAAATTAGACAATGCTTCCATATCAAAAGACAATAAAAGCCACATCCGTGATTCCCCATATTAGATAACCCATTCCTCATGCCAGAAGACAGAAAAAGTCATGTCAGTAATTCCCCTGGTGCTAGAGAGATGATTCAGTGGCTAAGAGCAGGAACTGCTCTACCAGAGGACCTGAATTCAGTTCATAGCAGTCACGTGGGGCTGCTCACAACTGACTATATCTCAAGCTCCAGGGACCCAACTCCCTCTTCTTGCCTCTGGAAACACTAGCACACTGTTGGCTTATGCACACAGATATCAACAAACATATAAAGAGAATATAACACAATAGTTTAAAGTAATAACATCCAATGTTTTTCTTCCAGTTTGTTTCCATCAGTATGAATGCAAAGGGATGGCTGTGCAGTGGTGCTACCACCAAGGATGGGGGATGGACATATCCAACTGAGCACCAAGAAGGGTTAATGACCAGCTTGCGATTAAGTTTGACTCAGCTGCAGCTGGGCCTGACAGCCCATGCTCCAGCAGTCAGGAAAGTCACCGTAAATAAGGGTCCCCGGAAAGTCAAAGGGATGGATGGGATAAATAGAATGGATAGGAGACACTTGAAAGTCATTTGTGCTGATTAGAAAGTGTAACCCACTAGCTGACACCGCTGAAGAGACAATAAGATAGAGTCATCTCCTTGGACAAGGAACATCTGTTTATTTTTGATCACAGTGTTTACGGCAGCATTACCAGCTTAGGAGATACTAGAGACTTGCAAATACCTCCATGGTAGACCTATGGGTGTTAATTGTGCTTCTCTGATGACTTTTGTTGTACATGTAAAGTCGTTTTGTTTAAAAGATTAAGATAACTAGTAATACATACAAAGAGTTATATATTGAACAAGAAACTAAATCTCTATTCATAACTACATTGCTTTAATAATATATATGCTCTTGGATGGAATAAACATTTGATTTTGAACATTTATTCTTCAAAGAATCATCTGTACATAGGAAAATAGTCACATGCAAGTATTTCATAAAACACGAACTCTGCTTGGATAAGCTTCAGAGTAGAAAGACTCTGAGCGCTTTTGCATCTCCCTTTTCTTGTGTCCTTCAACAAATTTCTCCCAATAAATATGCACTCTCTATGGAGACAAGGGATAGTTCTCACCACTTCACTTCACTTAATAAAAGAGTGCCTGATAACATCCTTTCCAGAGGGAATGTGTTGAAGTACTACAGAGACACTTGCTTGTATGCCACATTCTTTAAGCCTAACCCTCAGTGCTGGGTCCAGTAAAGAGACCCTGCACCAGAAACCCTGCTTATCCCCCTGAGCAGTTGTGAGACTTATGTGGACCATCCTCCTCATAGTAATTGAGAAACCTCCAACCGCATGTGTCCTTATTTGACAAGTATCAACTGCCATGTGCGAAAAACTAAGAATAACACAGAGATACGAGCTCCAAGCTGCTCACCATCTACCAAGGGGCCAGAAGATAAGGGAAAAGGTTAAGCAAATCCTGTGCTATTTTTCCAAGACTGTGGTATTTGGAGCAGAGGGAGGATAGAAAGGGAGGATTCAGTAACTGTTGCAGAACAGTTCGTGTCTAAGAGCAGGGCATTCGGACAATAGTCCTGTGGAGGGTTTGACAAGAGACACTCAGGAGACTTGGACCTAAGTCCTCATTCCATTCCACCCTTAGTTCTACTACTGAACCCTCTGCATACTGCGTACATTCCCTGAGATTCAATCCCTTTTTCTTTAACACATACATGATAGAAATTTTTTCAATAGTTAAAGATTTATTGAAAATAACTTGGAAATAAAAGACATTGAAGAGCAAGATGAGCCAGATCCAATGTCTACCCATCTCAATGATCTTCTCCACATTAGGAACAGTTCTGTTGAAGCTGAGAAGCTTCAGACTGGATCTCACACTTTCACTATTAATATACTTTATGTTTTATCAACCACAAAAGGATGAAAAGTCCTTGACAGGGTTAAACCTAGAGAAATACTTAACTTTAATTATCTTTAATGACTCAGGTGTCCATTATCTACATTCTGTCCTTCTTCCTCACTAAGAGTTTCCTCTTCCTGTTCTTTCTACACATTCTGCTATACTTACACATATGTTATAGGCCAGGATCTGCAACTGAGGGTAAAAATGTAGTTGTTTCCTTTCTGGAAAAAAAAATCATATTTCTTTTGCACTGAGTAGCATTCCATTTTGAACATGTACTAGGTTTTCGTAATCCATCTGTCGATGGACAGCTAGGTTGGTTCCCTCTCTTTGCTATAGTGAACAGCGCAACAATAAACATGGATTATGGTTCTAAAGTAAAATATGTCTACAGCTTTTCATAGAAGTACACTGGACTCAATTATAGATAGAAAAGTAAGTAGAAATCAATTTACCTATAGGAAAAGAATGATTATCTTTGGTATATACACAAGATGAAATGTGGGCAGCCATTAAAATTCATCTTATTAGTCAATAAAGGAATAGTTGGGAAGTAGGAAAATGGTTCAGTTCAGTATAGCAACTGCTTCCCAGGCATAAGGACCTGAATTTAAATGATGTCCACCTACATAAGAAAGCCAGGTGTGGTTGTACATGTCTGTTAAGCCAAGCTCTGGAGGTCAAGGAGAAGAGAGATGCGAGAGCTAACTAGCCAGCCAATTACAGAAGTCAGTGAGTTCTGGGTTCAGTGAAAACCATATGGCTGAGAGCAACAGTGAAAGATAGCCAATGTCTTTCTTTGGCTTCCAGATATACATGAACATACACACACACACACACACACACACACACACACACATATATATATATATATATACAGAGACACTATAGACACAAATCAAACAAAACAGGAAAGAACAATAAGACTAATACAGCAGTGTCAAAAATTGAATCCTTTTAGGGGAAGAGTGAACAAGAGTGATTATACCATTTCTTAAAGAGTTTCAGAGTTAGCATCTCTCAAGGAGTTGGTAAGATAATTAAATTCCATTTGAAATGTTTATGCCTTTGAATAGCATTTATAATAAGCTGAAAAGAGATTTATTTTTATAACATCTTTTCAATTCTTTATGAAGGAGATAAATATACTAAACATCAAATTTCTCTTGTCTTTCATATAATTTTATAAAAATATTTTTAATATTATGTATATTCTTATATAAATTTATGTGCATCACATGTGTCCAAGTGTCCACTGAGAGCAGAAGAGGATATCAGATCCCTGAGAACTGGAGACACAGGTGGTAGTCAGTTTCCTAATGTGCATGGTGGGAACTGAACTCGGGTCTTCCTTGAGGGCAGTAAGTACTCTTAATTGGCGAGCCAAATCTCTAGTCCATTTTAATTTAATTTTAATCATATCAATTATAGAAAGCAACAAGTGAGTCATTTTCATGGAATTCATATTAATAAATGGAATATATATATAAATACATTTTAATGTAAAAGTTCCATAGACAGAAGGCACATAACTGAACATAGCTATAATGTAGTAGAATAAAACTTTATTTATAAAAGCAGATGGTAGACAGGGACTTGGTCCAAAACCCTCAGTTTACTGCTCCTTGCTTCTGGTTACTTTCTTACTTCAAACACTACTGAATTTGTCCCAGCAAATATTTAGTCAACACCCAGGGTATGTTCTTGATCTACACACTGGGGCTATAGATGTGAACAAATTCAAAAGAGCCTTTAACTGAAGGCCCTTATCAATGAACACACATACATAAAATATAAAATAAGTAAACAAGAAAGTAGCCATGGGGTACAAGCTTGGGAGCTCACTCAGTCTAAGGGTGCTAACTGCACCCACAGGAGGAATTTAGTTCAAATCCCCTGCATACACATAGGAAGTAGGCCTGACCACACGCATCCACTGATAACTCCACAACTGCAGGAAGAGACAAAGACAAGAGGCTTGCTGACTGCCAGGTAGCTCCCAGCTCAGTGAGAAACACTGTCTCAAGGGAATAATATCCCAACACAATGAAGCAGATCTCCACCAAGCTTTGTACATACCCAACAACTGTAAAACACTAGTCCCACCTCCCTGCCCTCCACATTTGTGATCTTCTAGCTAGTTACCTTAAGTGACATTCTACCACTAGCAGCCCCGTGATATGTTACTAAAGAAAGTTTTTCTGGCATCGGGTCTTAGCATAATTAATGCAAATGAGTTCAGCTGATTATACCAGTCTGAGACATGCCCACCCTGTTTGTAAGTCTGTGGGCACAGTTTATTCATCTTATGGGGAAGTTGCCTCCTGTGGTATAGAACAGATGGCTTTGATGAGATTCTGCTTTCTCTGGTGTGAGCCTCTGGTCCCAAAGCAGAGGTTGTGTGCTGAGCATACCAGCACAGCTCAGAAGCTAGCAGCTTCTGGGATTTGAGAGAAAGCACAGCCATGAAAGCAGAGCTGGGGCTACAACCGAAGAAGCTACATCAGATCGTGAGCATCTCCTAAGGACCCTTCCTGAAATATAGACAGGAAGCCACATAGAGCCGCAACAATACGGGACAAATTTTATTTCTTATAAATTTGAATCTGGGAAGCCAGAAGAAGAGGAAAGCTAATGCTACCTTTTGGCTGATGGTGTGACTGCCTCCCTGTTATGTTACTTAAGATTAATTCCATTTTTTTTCTTGTGAGATAACAACCAATGCATTACATTATTTTCTGGGACCTGACAATTAAGAGGATGTCACATAATTTGTGTGCTAATTAGAACTGATACTGCAATAGGTTTCACTCTGGCACTTGTTTTTGTCTTTCCTCCTTTTTCACGCTCCCTCCTCCCCCACCCCATGTCCTTCCAGCCCCATTGCTCCCTTTCCTGTGCCTTGTGTGTTCTATGACCCTCAAGACCTCCTTTCTCCCCTCTCATGGTTCCTTTTCTAGTTTCAAGACGTATATATAACTAGACCCATGTTCATGCATATGCACATATAGAAATATTAAAAACCCAAAAATGAAAAAGAACTTATTTGTCTTTCTGAGTCGGGGTAGATTTTCAGTTCTATCCTCTTTTTTTTTTCAGAATCCTTTTTTTTTTCTCACATCTGTATCTAATCCCATTGTGTGTATATACCATATTTCCACTCTCCATCCATCAGCTGATGGACATCTAGGCTGATTCCATTTCCTGGTTATTGTGAACAGAGCAGCAGCAGAGAACATGCATGAGCAAGCATCGCTGTGGTAAGACAAAGGATTCTCTGAGAATATCCCGAAAGTGATATAGTCGGCTCATGGGCTAGTTCTGGGGTGTTTGTTTGTTTGTTTGTTTGTTTTTAATTTAGTGTTTTGCAAAACCTCTACCCTGATGTCTTTATGGTAGAATTTACCCACAGAATAGAATTTAAAAGTATCAACCTCTCTGGCAAACAGCAATCTACAAGAAAATGAGACCTGGCTTTAGTCATCTTTGTCACTCCAGATTCTGACAGAGGGACTTCCTGAGCCATGTCAGATTCTCCCTCCTTTCTTATAAAGTTAGTAGATAAGAAAATGCTCTAATCCACTGATGGACCAGGAATGTTCTGAATGAGGGGTTAATGTTGTGGGACACCATTGTAGTGGCCACCATTCATTCTGCTGTACACACAGATACCCCCACCTCATCAAAACTCTACGTAAGTAGGGTAGGTGTCATTTCTGCTGCAATAATCTCAAGGGTGTTTGATCAGATCAGCCACATGTCACCATAGTGCCCAGACATTTACAGAGGCAACTTATATGCCCACTCACCCTAAAAGTACTATTGGGCCTGACCATGCATTGTCTGCAAACCCAAATGACAGAACACCATGGCTCTTACCATCACCAACATCAAAGTCCTTGAATGCCAGCTCAGAGCCCGAATCATCCAGCAGGATCTCGCCGTTCAGAGTGAACATCATGGTGTGTTCATTCATATCAACCATGCAGCCCACGACATCACCAGCTTGCCATGAGCGCCCGTAGTGTTCATTGCCCTGGTGCCACCGCTGAGCCTGTGAGAGGTGAAAGAGTCCCTTTTTACAGAGTCAGACAGACCAGCAGCAGTAGGATAATCTCAGTTGGAACTACCAGTCTAGTGCCAGGCTGGTGATAAAGGGATGTCAGGGGAGTCTAAATCCCTACTGTGTACACAGGGGAGGGACTGTGAATAAACCAGATGCTATTTCATCCATTTGAAAGTTGATCTAACTGTATGTACTATAGCTATGGGCTGTTCTTCTTTTCTCCTGCATGTATAGTTAAGAGCTGAGAATCAAGCTGGGTGCCAACCACTAGAAAGAAAGAAAGAAAGAAAGAAAGAAAGAAAGAAAGAAAGAAAGAAAGAAAGAAAGAAAGAGAGAGAGAGAGAGAGAGAGAGACAGAGGGGGAAGAAGGGGGAGAGGAGAGGAGGGGAGAGGAAAGGAGGGGAGAGGAGAGGAGGAAGGAAGAAAGGAAGAAAGGAAGAAAAATCCCTTCTCATGTGTGCCTCTCTCAAAATGAAATCCCCCTTCTTGATGTTACTTAAACAAAATGAAATTCTGGAAACTTCTCAGTTCCTTTCTAAAATCAGCAAATCTTCAAATCACACCTAAAAATACTCCGAAGGTATCTGTGAAAATGAACAAGCCCCAAACCAAACATGGATACCAGCCCACTTAAAAACACACTTAGATACAACGTTTCAAATGTGAGTTTGTGTTACTCATTTAAAGGTAAAAAATTACTCATATGAGTTACTTTGTCACATGAATCCTTTGAATTAATTTGGAAGTGCCACCTTCATTGTGATTGTACATAATGTGCTACTGCCTTTGTGTAAAATACTGATAATTGTCTCAGTATAACATATTGCTTTTAAATTTTTTAAACTAATAATGCATCAAAGGCATTACAACTCAGAATCCCCCCCCCCACCTCTGTTGTCTCCTTACCCTACTTGTGTCCCCAGAGTTGAACCATCTTTCCTTATCTGTAGTCTCTGGGTGAAGTGGGAATGTCACTTCCATTTCTGAAGGTTATTTCTTGCTCTGGTTCACTATGTCTGGTCACCAGCAAGAGTGAAACCAAAGCCCAGTCCCTTTGTTTGTTTGTTTGTTTGTTTGATTAGATATGGTCTCTCTACACAAAGCCCAGGTTGGACCTGAGCTTGTGATCCTCCTGCCTCATCTTCCCCCCTCAATGCTGGGATTAACGTATGCACCACAGCACTGGCTTCTTTACCATTTCTGATAGACAAGGAAGACCTCATTCTTTGACAACCTTTTGGTAAATTTCACTGGTCCTGTAGGGCAATAAAGAATCCTGAGATGACTAAAGAGACATGTCCAAGGTCTGCTGTGAGACCAGAAAGGGTTTTGGCATCTGCACATACAAGCAGGGATAGGCCAGGACTCAGCAAGCTACTCACCTTAAAGCCATCAAAAGCAAAGGCACGGTCATCAGAACCCAGTTCTAGATCCGGTTGGCAGCCTGGCCTGCTCCAGCCCACCCGCATGTCTCCAGCAGTGACAGCCTCAAATTCAAAGTACCAGCGCCCAGCCTTCACCGCATAGGTCTTCTCTGCCCTGAAGATTCGGAACCTCTCCCCAGTACCACTGCACACCTCGGCTCTCGAGGCTGTGGGTTCGAGAGACTGGAGATCATTGGGTGGGAAGTTAAGAGAAAAAGCAGGGCTTGACCTAACTCAGTCGTAAAACCCACTGGAAGGCTGACTACCCCACTCCACACCTCCTGCTTCATCATCTACCTTCTGGTTTGTCAGATAGAGCTATGAGTACAGTAGAAAGCCAGATTGGACTTCCTGGGAAAAGTGGGGAAGAGCTCGGTGACTGACCACACAGGTCAGTCCTCCTGCTACCACTTTCAGAATGAAACTAACTACCTTTCAGAGAAAGAAAGCCATCCAGTCCTGGATGGTTTAGAAATGGAAGACTACCAGACCACATGAATTTGAAGTCTTAGGTGAGAAAAAAAATACATTGTTCTAAAAAAAAAAAAAAAAAAAAGCATATAACCCCTGCCTTGTGCACCTCCTGTTGGCACCACACTAGTCAAACAGTGAATCACTAGAAATGAAGGTTCCCCAATCTCCTCCCAGGAGATGAAAAAGTTCCGGGGCAGTCAGAGAAAGAACTTCTGTCTGGGAACAAGATTTACAACTTCTCCTGGTATCCCTTTGGAGGGACTGGCCTGTGAAGATGCTGGGGGCTGGGGGTGGGGAAGAACCTTCCTGTGGCTGCCTCATTATGCAAGTCACTTGCCTTCTATTGAAATTCAGATACTGAAGATGGTTGAGATCTATTTGTCTCTCCTCTCAGTGTGGTCACATTCAATCAGTCTCTCTCTTCTGCTTTTCACCATTAATTTGGTTTGTTTCATTGGCTTATGAAGGACAGGTGCTAAAGGATCTTGTTGGGGCACAGGCTGTGAACCTTACACTTCAAAAAAGTAGACATCTATGAGGCATGGTTTTGCCAGCTGCAGATAGTTTCTGCGATTGTGTGACATTTGGAATTCTGAGAACTTTTCAGAGAGTATAGAAATGCTAAGGCTCTTGGGGGTAGTTATTTTTATTGGTAGTTTAGGGAAGTTGACTGTGTTTTGTTAACAGTTATAGTCAAAGAAGAAACAAAAGGCAAGAAATTAGATTCGGGGATTTTCCTAATGACTTTCTCCACTCTACCCTTGCTTCTCTCCTATCTGGTGTTAGGAGGGGAAACTGGGGTAGGGGAGGGAGAAAGAAGAACACAAAGTAGCAAAGGTCTGCCACAACACACTGGAACCATCAAGCAGGCATTTGAGGGAGATGAATTTTTATTCCCCAGTTAACCAGTTTGAAGATCTTCCTGCAAATGTCTAAGGGGCTCAAAATTCACTCTCTGTATTTCTCTGATTTAAGGTTAATAGCTGTGGTTTAAACAAACAACCATTTGGCATTCTGCTTCTTGATTTAAAAACAAACAAACAAACTTCAGATAAAATGAAAATCTGGATCAACTGGAATTAAAGAAAACAAGCAATCTAAACTGTATTTGGTGTGTGTTGGAGCCTGCAACACATGAGCTCAAGCGCCTGCTGAGCTCCCTTGAGAAACAGATTCCCCCCAGCTTCAAGCACCAAGGAAGGCCAAAGAGTCACATCCCTATCAAAGACACAGAACTCCTTTCCAAGTAGAAAAGCCCACATTGTGCTTGATTCATAGACACTTAGTATGCAGCTCTAACTTGTGTGAGTGTGACAAATGATGTTTATATTCAAATAATAAATAGAATACTTGACATTAAAAATAATGAACCTTTTAGCAGGTACCTTTCTCCTGGACATAATCAAGGCTATTGCGACTCAAATCAAGAAAGTTGGGCAATAGATCTGATCAGAGGCTGTGTTCCCTGGACCCACAGAGCAGGAGAGAGTGGGTAGCTGGTGACTGATGGGCAAGATTGAGGGTAAAGTCTTGGGTTATGTTCTAAAGTCCAATTTTCTCACCAGACCACAGGCTTAGAGGCCACCAACCACTAGAGGGCAGTGAGACCTAACTATGTTTGAAAATGACAAATTACACCCAGCAGCAAGGAAGGCACCATTGCTCTCTAAAAGTTTTATACATTATCTAGAATGTGCCAGGTGTATTTATATCATGCTTTAAAAATAACTGGTACCAAACCAGCCGCCCTTTCAACTTCCAGGCATTACATTTAGTAGAGTGATTCAGATCTCGATAAAAATCTTGTAATGAATAAGAACACATTCCACTTCAGATGTTTTAATACATCATTGAGAACAATACTCCTAACTCAAATACTGATGCATGTTTCATTTGGAATATGTGAGCCTTCTCCTGAAAAGTGGGGAATAAATCAAGAGCTATAACCAATTGCACAAAGTTAGGCTTGATTTTTGCAACCTTTTCTTCGTTTAACTTAATCAAATGTAAGCCACAGCAGAAGAGTAAGTTACAAACAAATGTTTCTTTAAAAAAAATTATTGATTGTTAACGTGGGGGTAACGTGCGCCATGGTGCGCATATGGAAGTCAGAAGGCAGCTCTGGGAAGTCTAATTCTCACCTATATTAACAGGGCTTCCAGAGACTGAACTCTGGTCTTCAGGCTTTCCGAAGCAGGTGTTTTACCCAGAAGCTGCCTTTCTGGCCACAAATTGATGCTTTTAATCGAATCTAAGCAATCACTAGACTGATGTGGTGTTTCACCATAAAATCTTTCACACCTTTTAATCTCTACTTTAGAAAAAATCACAGCCTTTTCCCAAAGGCTTCCCAAGTAGTCCCTCCCCCTCCCAGCATCCTCCCCCACCAATCTGTCCTCCTCTCTCTGTTGCCATAGTTACATTTCTACAGTAAACTGGGATGGCATAGCAAGCTCCTGCAGGACAACTTCTGGGGCTGGTACCCTCTGCTCAAATATCTCCACAAATCTTAGCTAGGGTTTCAATATATTCCAACTTTTGCCTTATCTTCCCTTCATGAGTGACTGCTGTCTCCTGACCTGTGCCCTACATTTGGCCCAAGGACAGAACCATATGCCTTTCTGTGTGCAATTATGCCATACACACTCTCTGGATGAAAATGTCTCACTGTGCTCAATAACTGCTGATATTTTAATTGGTTCAGATTCTAACTCAGAAAACAATGTCTGCCATAAACGATACCTCACATGGGTGAGTTAATCCTTTGTACCTACATTTTGTAATGTGCTGTGTGTAATCTACTATGAGGGAGACATATTATTAGGTTCAAGGATGTAGCCATACATGAGGAACATAATCGAACCTCCTATTGCAACAGAACACAAACTTTGCCTCATTGATCACCGCTTATGTGACTTCAGAAAGGCAGTAAGTGGTCAACTGTTTCTCTGTGTGTTTGTATGTATTCACGTGTAGATATGTACATGGTGGGGGATTCAAGAATGTGCTCACGCATGTAGAGCTCAGATGTCCCTGTCGGGTGTCTCCTTTTATAATATAATATTTCTCTGACCCAGGATGTCACAGTGAACCTGAAGCTCTCTGGCTGTTAGACTAGCTGACCAGCAAGCTTCTGGGATGGACCTGTCTCCAACTCTAGGCACTGTGGTTAGAGAACCAGCCCTCAGTTCTTGCCTATTTTGTGTGGGCTCTTGGGGTCATTGTTAGCTTACAGAGGATCCCATTGGAATCCAGCAATGGCTTAGCTTATCACCTGCCGCCTGACCAGTGCATCAGTGTGGGCTGCTTATAAAAGGACTGTCTGGCCACTCCAGCTCTCTCTGTTTCTGTGTGTTCTTGGTCTCTCCACATTTCTGTCCTCTGTGCCCCATCCTCTTCTCTGCCCTCAGGGCTCCATTCCCATTGGTCTACCTATCTCCATGTCTACGTGTCTGCCTCTACCCATTCTCCACGTCCTCACTCATCTCTATTCCCCCAAATAAACCCCCTTATTCCAGATCTGTTGCATGGTGTAATTTCTCAGGGGCACACCTTAGCACGGGCCTCACTGCATTATATTTCATAACAGTCACACTCAGTTTATCACAATTGTGTGGCAAATACAACACTGACTGAGCAATCTTTCTCCTAGCTTTCAACCAACTGCTAATGGCTCAATCACTAAATTCTTGTAAGACAACTCATCTCTCCTCTTTTCAGTTCCATATAGGAATATATGAATTTGCAAGACATACACACAACGGAGATCACAGAAGAACCTGTGGCAGTCTGTTCTCTCCTTCTACCATTTCCCCCATGTAGGACCCAGGTACTGCGCTCAAGTCGAGCATATCTCAGTGGTCCCAGTTCTTTTTTTCCTTCCTGAACTATACAGTGCTCTACATTTTCCTGCCTATGATCTAGCTCCCTTCCTGCTCCGTTAACCCCAACTCTAAACCCGTTCACTGCTCTACTGAGCTTGATAGAAACATGCTCGCAGGCATGCATGCACTCACGCAAGCACGGACATACGCACAGGTTGGCGCCTGTATTAAAGCGGTCCCTACATTTCATGAGACCATGAATGTTTCTCTAGAATCTTCCCGCCTATTCGCATTCTTCGCTCTAACCTTTGCTGCTGATGCCATCCCCTGAGTAAAGAAAGCTCAGAATCCTCTGTTCCACCGATCAAAAGCACCTTAGCAGCATTCATTCCCTCCAAAGTCCAGAAAAGTAACTGTTAGCCTTCCTTCTAGGCTCCGCCCAACAGTTACCTAGCAACAGCCAGGTAGGCCTGGCTTGCTATAAACAGGACTGGTTGGCCTCTCAGCTTTCTCTGTCCCTTTTCTCTCTCTGACCCCCTCCCCTTTCTCCCTCCCCGCCCCCCATGTGTTCCCGGCTGGCCTCTCCCTCATCTTTTTCTCTTTGTCCTTCTCTGTACCCTCTCTTTCTCTGCCTCTACTCCCTTCTTCACTTCCCTTCCCATATCCCCCAAATAAACTCTGTTCTATACTACACCCGTCATTTGGCTGGTACCTGAGTGGGGGGTGGGGGGATGCCTCAGCATGGGCCCGCTGAGACAACCCCTCCCACACTCTACAAAACATATCCTTGGTTTTATAAAACATATCAGTAACCTAAGGTGACAGTCCCCACAGCATAAACTCAGTGATATTTTTACCATGTCCATTCACAGGGCCCTTTCTCCAGCTCCAAGATACACGGAAAAGCAACAGCCCCTCAGGCACAGAAACAAACCAGCTACCCACGATTTTCCAGGGCAGGCAGACCAGGGCTGAAATGCCTCCAAAGGCCAATTCAGGATAACTGTCAAGATTTTACCTCCAGGTCCTATATCTCACTTGCAAATGTGTCTGTATTGAACCTGCTTTAAGCGTTAGCTCAATGCAAACACTCTTCTCCACGGAGACAGCTGTTAAAGCCAACAGGGGCAATTCCTTCTTCACCTAGCAGCTGCTCAAGGTAGCAGTAACTTTGTAACAAGCACCAGCTGAGTAAACAATGACAGAGACACAGGGCAGGAGCTAGCCAAGGCAGGTTGTATGGGTGGGGGGGGGACCTCTCATTTTCCTAGAAATCTACAGAGTTGGGCCTATGTTCCTGGCTGTGCATATAATTCAAGAAAGACCTGAGCAGAATTTCCATCTGGCCTTATCTATGAAAGACCTTGAGACTATGAGCAAGCACCAAACAGAAGCTGAGGTGAAATTACCAACTCCTTGGGAGGATGTTAGAAGCCAGTCCCAACAGGAAGCTGCAGCCTCTCCCTAGAGAGATACTTAAGGAAGACTCAGTCAATCCCAAGCTAAGAGGCCACTCTACAACGTGACAAACACACTCTACAACATCATCTCTGAAAAGACCTTAAGAAAACAGTTACAATGTACATGATAACTAGAGAGTTGCCACAATATATTATTTAATATATTATTAATACAATAATATAAAAAAGCGTCTCACAAAAGTTCTAGGGTATGCAAAGACAACAAAGTATACTACTATATACAGTATATCCGCAGTAGCATGCTGCAGGCCCTAGGTTCAATCTCCAATGCCAGTAAAAGCAAGAATTGAGCAACCACCAATTTGAGGAGCTGATAGCCATTAAAACAAGGGCACAGAGACATGTGGATCTCCAGTGCCAGCAAAAACAAGAACCGACACCATCAAATTGAAGGGGTGAGGTGATGTTAGCAGTAAATCCTATCACCATTAAAACAGCAATCTGGAGGCACATGGACAACCTCATGCCAGTAAACACAGCTCGTTCAATAGTGCAAAGGATTTATCGGCAGACATAATAACACTCCTCTCCAAAAGAACAACCCCCCTCCCAGCTCAGGGAGAGTCAAAACCAAACCAAAACAAACCAAAACACAAACACACACACACAAAACAACGGTTAAAGGCCCTGAGAAAGGGGAAAGCAGAAACAAAAGACACGATTCCTCCAGAGGGCAGGCAGACAATGGAGGAGTAGCCCTATGCTCTGCTACAGACGAGCTTTATAGTCCATTAAAACACAAGGAAATCACAACAGATTCCCACACCAACATTCCTTAAGAAGATGGATATGAAGATTCTGTACAAGTTCCTGGCAAACAGCTTTGGCTGTACACCGGAAAATAACATAATCTATCAGGACTAACTAGAACTGTCCAAGAAACAAAAAAAAAAAAAACTTGATTTAGTGTTGAAATATCAATACTTTACAAGATGTCAAGAGAATAAAAAAGAAAATAAATACTCTTCTTGGCAAGGGACAAAAACATATATATTTAACATTTCATAACTATTCACGGCAAACTCTCACAACCAACTCTGCTCAGTGTGATGGATGATACATATTCTTAAAAAGAAGATTTCCTTAGCTACTGAGAGTCCCTAACTCCAATGGTTGTTTCCTGCCCAGAAGATGCACTCCACAGCCTCCCCTATCTTCCACAGTGTCCCTGAACTTTAGAGAGCCCTTACCCACCATTTCTTTTCAGCGCTGGGTCTGTGTAAGAATATGCCAGCCAATAGTCAGGGATGGACAGAGGAGAAAGGGCCCAGGGGCACTATCACTCTCTGTTGAACTATTTACTATTAGTAGCTTCAAAGAAAGGGGGATCACTGTGTATAGTTGTGTAACTCCTGATGGCCCCACTAGACTCCAACGGAGAGTTCCAACCCAATAGTCACAAAGACAGCCCAAGGTAAATTAAACGGTTTACAATGTAAACGTCATATATCTAGGACAGGAACTGAGAGATGCAAGCATTGGTAATGACAAGGGGAGGGAGATAAGATGGCAAGAGTAATGCAAAAACATATACATTAATGAAATTGTCAAGCAGCAAAGTCAATCAATGTAAAAAAAAAAGGAAAGAAAAAAATGAAAAAAAATATATTAATCCAGGAAAATAGTTCAAGGATAAAGAATTTTGTCTAGAATAAACAATGTCCTGAGTTTTGGTTCTAGCATGGGAGGAAAACAGACCCTAACAAAATCTTATCTATTGTTAATACCAAGTCTAACAATGGAGTGTTACAATGATTTCCTTGGACTGAGACTAAGCCGGGCTGTCTCTCTCCCCTTCTATTACACATTGTTATGAATGCCTCACACGCTCAGAATTCAAAAAGTAAAATACAATTATTGTAAAAGGAAAACAATCAGACTTTGTTTTGTTTATATAGAGAAAACTCTATGAAATTTATAAAAATAAACAGCACACACACACACACTCACTCGCACACCTCTCCAAATCAGAGACTATAAAATCAACATACAAATATCAACTGTATCTCACATTACAAAACACCCTACTAAATAAAGTCAAAGCAAAACTAGTTTCACCTACAATAGCATTCAACCACTGTAAGAAATAATATACATATATATATATATATATATATATATATATATATAGGCTTTATTTTAAAAAAAATCACTGAGAGAACTGAGAGAAACTAACAAGAAAGAATGCAGTATACCATGTTCATAAATGGGTGAGCCACTGTTAAAAGGTCACTCTCTCACAATTGATCTTTAACTGTCATTTGATCAAAATTAAACTGTAAACTGATGGATTACACATAAAATAAAGAAACGCCAAGCAGAGAAGTAACAATTGACTACATGGGAAGGTGAGCCCTGCAGAGATGATGCACAGCCCTGAGCTACCCACTGAGAGACAGCTAATTCTTCAGGAGGAAAAACCACCTAGACCATCAGCCTTGAGTAGATACCTAGAATAGAACAGGCATTCTTGCCCTCCTTTCCGTGTGGTCCTTTAGCTTTGAAAGCCTACTACATGAGTCTGCAACCAAGGGTGAGAGAGCAAAGCCAGTACCATGGTCCTGATCAGGAGCGTCCAGGTGGTAGCCGTAGCCCAGCAGTGTGCGCACTGCCTCTCGGAGACTGTCTTTGTTGGACTTCTTGGTTCTGTCATCCAGAAGAGTGTAGGGGACGAGACGAGGGTTTCTTCTATTCTTTACATCCTGTATAGGGAGAAGGTTTTTGGTCATTTGAGCCATGCAGCAGTGCTGGGGATGAAAGATATGGCTTGGGACAAGTGAGGCAAGCACTCTGCTGCCTACACACACACACACACACACACACACACACACACACACACACATACACACATACACACACAGTACGGAAAAGCCATCTAAGTTTGGAGGCATATGCCTATAATTTCAGGACTTGGGAAATTGAAACATGAGGATTTCAAGTTCAATGTTATCCTTGACTGCACTGCACAGTGAGCCCTTGTCTCAAACAGGAAGGAAAAACAAAATAAGCTAAAGGGCTGGACAGGTACAAGGAATTCTGTTTTGTCTCTTCTTTTTCCCCTTCCTCCCACGGTTTATAGTGAAGGTCTGACCATTCACTGCTATCTGAAAACAAGTCTCATGGGCTGTTTGTGGGAACAGCGACATTCCAAAGCTACTCTCTCTCAAAGCAACACCTCAGGGGCCTTCCCCACAACTCAGCTTCAAACACTGTGGCCTGTTCCTCTCACTTCTGACCTGGTGCTGAGTCTTCCCATCTCAGTTTCCCAATCTAGAACCCTGGGAGCCACATGAAGTCAGAGTCTGTGGACTGCCATTAGCAAGAGTCTACCTGTTGATGGAGTTCCTCTGGTTCCTGTGCACACGTGTGTCTTAGACCAACGGTGAGAGAATAAACAAGGGGGGAAACTACCAGCCAACTCTCTCCAAGAGTCCGCAGCCTACTTCTGACCCAGATAATGTCACCAAAAGAAAATGAAAGCTCAGTTCATCATTCTGACAATAGGCTGCAAACATGTGGGGCCAGTAGGAAAGGTTCAACACACATACACACCCACACACACCACAAACACACACATACCATTCTTCCAAATGATAAAGGCCTTCCAAATATATTTAAAATATTTAAACAATCTTTTAGTCCTTATATGGAAACACATTCTAAGTCTTTGAGCAATTATCCATTTTCCCCCGAAAAACTTCTAGTATAGGTGTTCCACCATGAGCCATCAAAAGACATCCTAAGAAGAAAGTGCCTGGTCTTGTTCTGTGATCTGCTGGCTGGACAGCATTGAGCAAACTCTTCCCCTTATGGTCCTGTGCCAACTATGTGTGAAGAGGGAACAAGACTCTTTCTTCCTTGGTGGAAATGCTGTGAGTTACACAGGGTAACTACCAAACTCTAAGCTTGGTGGCAGTGTCTAATAAAAAATGGTTGTGGAATTTGTCAGTAGCCAGGCCATGCTCTTGCCTTTTGCATTACACAATGAAGTCAGATATTTTGTTAATGAGGGCAACAGTGGTACACAGAATTTTAATGGCAAGATAGATTAAGATACGCTTAATGGGTGAAGCTAAATTTCACGTTTACCCTCTGCTCTGCTGCCTCTGCCTCTCCAGCTACTCCCGTGAGTCCTTCTATCCATGACCACTATTAAATACTCAACTCTAGAAAATTCTGGACACTTGTTTTCCTCCTACATTGAACAAAAACTCATTTGGTGTCCTTAACAGATGCAAGGCTGTTCACAGACTTTACTTATTCTCCGAGGTGTTGTCACACCCAGATCGCACTGGAGAAGTAACTTACAGTCTACTGCTCTCTGGTGGTGTTCTGTAACAGGCAATGTATCATCTTACTACTCTGAAAAACAACACAGAACAAAATCTTAAAGGTAATTCCGGTGCTCAGGGTTGGACTCAGGAACTGTGGATCTATTTATTATTGTTGTAGTTCAGTCTTTGTATCTCAAAAGTCCCTTCTAAACCATCTCAGGGAAGGGAATGCCCAAAACCATAGGACAAACCACTCTTGTAATATGATCCCTTTGGTGCCAGTGAGGGGTCATATAGCTCAGCACATGCTGTCATAATGCCAAACAGAGAGCTATGGTTACCTAATTTCTTTTTTTTTTTAATGTAATTGTTATTGTTGTATATATGGTTGGAGGCAGAGCACTGCATCATGCCACAGTACACAAGTGGAAGTCAGAGGTCATCCTTGTGGAGTTGGTTTCCCCAGTCTACCTTTACCTGGGTGGTGGGGGTGCAGCACAGGTGGTGAAATTTGAGAAGAAAGCACTTTAACTACTGTACCTACAGAGCTACCTCAGCAGTCTAGTGGTGTAGAGATTCGACCAGATGGATAAGCACACTGTAGGAGTATCTAATGAGATTTCTGTAAAAAGCCATGACTCATGTCTTCAGTTGGAAACAATAACCACCTACACTTAGAGACTCCTGGGTACCTGCTGGATGCCGTAAGTCCAGCCTTGCCGGATTCGGTCCCGGGCCCACACATTGTGAGCATTTTCAGCCAACTTGTCCACCATTGCTTCCTGAGACGGGGTTAGTTTTATAAAGCTCAGATCCATTGGGGCAGGCTTGTATCCACTGGTCAGCTGGTAACTGCAAAGCAAACAGAGAAACTTCAAATTGGTCTTTTTGTTGAAATCCTGTGACAAGTCCTGTCCTGATCCATCCAATCCCAATTGTTCTGCTGAAGACTGACCAGACCTATAGAGCAGACAGCAAGCTCTAGCTCCTTTTGTTTCAGCTGCTGCCTGGGTAACTAGGAAAAGCCACAGGATCCTTATGTTTCAGCTTGCATGCCAGCAAAATGTAAAAAGAGACCACTTACCTATATGTGAAAGGCACAAAGGACCTACAGCTGTATGCTCTTAATAGTTGAGGCTTTGGGAGCTCAAAGTGTTAGTTATTTAAAATGAGCAACACTTTGTAAGGGCTTTGTCTTCATGTATTTTTTTTTAAGATTTGGAAAGGAAGGAGGGGAGAGAGAGAGAGAGAGAGAGAGAGAGAGAGAGAGAGAGAGAGAGAGAGAGAGAGAGAGAGAGAGAGAGAGAGAGAGAGAACAAGTAACAATGGAGGTCAGAAGAGAGCATCAGATCCCCCGGAGCTGGACTTGCTGTGGTTATAAGCTGCCTGACATGGGAACCAAATCCAGGTCTTCTATAAAAGCATTATGTATCCTTAACCACTGAGCCATCTCTCCAACACTAATACTGTTTTTCTTCAACTTTTGCTGTGTGTGCGTGTGCATGTGTGTGTTATGTGCTCCTGTGTGTGGAGGCCTTCGCTGATGTCAAGTGTCTTCATCTATCTCCATCTTGTTTTTTGAAACAAAGTTTCTCAGTAGACCTGCACCAACTAGTCTGGTTGGCCAGTGAGCTCCCAGAAATTCAACTATGTCTCCACCTCCCCACCGCTGGGAGTACATGAACACTCCAGCATACCCAGTTTGTAAGTGGGCACTGAGGGGTCTAGACCCAAGTAGCTATCAGCAAGGGCACGCAGATAATAAAGATTGGCTCTGGGTAAACGAGGCTAACAGAAAGCTTCCCTGCCACATGTAACCGTACCAAGGAGGCTCTTTGGATAGTTGGGAAGAGGGAGGGGTGCCTTCTTAATAAAACATTACCGACAGGTTCTATTCCTGTGAAACCAGATAATCCTGACACGTTTAGTTCTCTTCTTAGATAAAGTTTCTCCCCAAATTGCTTTGATCTGTGAATGATCTCAGTGAGAAGCATGAAGTTGTGTTTGTGTTTCTTAATTTGAAGTTGAATGAAAACTAGTTGACACTCATTTTCAGGTGTGGATTCTGTGTGTGTGTGTGTGTGTGTGCGCGCGCGCGCAAGTGTGCGCGTCTGTTTGCACACTTATATGCATACACATGTGTGAAGGATAGATGTCTCTAATGACTCAGGTGTCATGCTCCTTGTTTTCCGATACTGCATCTCTCACTGGCCGGGAACTCACTGAGAAGATTAGGCAGGATGACCAGAAAGCCCCAGAAATCCCCCTGTCTCCGTTGATGCAGGTCTGTGTTTATAAGTATGCACAACCTTGCCCAGCCTTTTAAGCATGGGTTCTAGGAAATCAAACTCATTTCCTCATGTGTGCAAGGCAAGCAGTTTACCAACTGAGCCATCATCCCAAATTGTAAACTACAGTTTATGTCACCTGAGTTTCTATCACCCTGTACAAGGAATAAAGAAAGGTAGTTTTAAAGGAGTTTGTTTGAATAACTAGTAATCTCATCCAAACTAAGGTAGCTACCCCTTGTTAACTTCTTGTTAATCTGTTTGTTAACTTCATCTCATGCAGTAAATACAAATACAGGTGTCTTTGAAAGTCATACATTCAATAGGCTGGATTTGAGGCTGCTGGCATAATACATGCTTCACAGGGAGCTAGACATTTCTAAAACCATTTTTCTCTCTGCAGTCATCTTAAGAACGATACTAGAAATCACTTCAGGGACTGAATTAAAGTGCTTGCTGTTGAAGAGTAAGGACCCAAGTTTGGATCCCTAAAACCACTAATAAAACTGGATACAGTAGTATCATGTCTGTAATCCTAGCAGTCCTAAGTAAAGGAAACAGCAGAAGCACCAGCTAGCCTGGTGCACACAGTGGTGGACAAGAGAGAGACCGTGCCTCAAACAAGGTAGAGAACCTGAGATTGCACTTTGACCTCTACATGCATGCTTTAGCACATGCATGGCTACAGTCACATATATGAACACACACTCACATGTATACATATGCTAAATCATTAATCAAAATGTGTATTTTAAAGAAACATAAATGTACTTTGGTTAAAAATGTCCTTTTCACCACATTAATGCTTTTTGATAAGGTACACAGTGATCAACCAATGACTTACATAAAGTACCATCTTGAAAAAAACAAAGAGCTCAGAGTTTTCAATAAAAGGAAATCGATGTTAATCTTGGAAGCTAGATAGCTTGAAGTAAACCTTCAGATTGATTCCTGAAAATTCACAGGCAATAAAGAAACAATTCTTGTAACAATTCTTACAAAGCAAAGTTCTATAGCCTTTCAACAACAGTCCTATCTATACAATGCATGCTATCTTCTAGAACTTTCTGGAAAAGTCCTAACAGAATCAGCTACTATAGCCATCTCTCCTTTCATATATTTGTTGAACAGCAGCTTTTAGTATACCTATTTCAACAAGCCTACTCCCTGTGACAAAAACTTTATAAAATTAGCTCATTAGGTAGGTAGGTAGATAGGTGTGCTGGAGGGGGGGTGTGGGGTGTGTGTGTGTGTGTGTGTGTGCGTGTGTATGTGTGTGTATATACATCATATAATATATAACTAAGAATATATGCAACTTCAATCCATTCACTTAATAACAGTCTTTTGTAATTATTATCTTCTAGTTTTATTTTGACATGTATAAAATCTAATAAAGTAAAATAAAAATTACAGTCTGGGCACTGGTTTCTTAAGTAGAGGTTTGGCTTTTTGTTGTTGTTGTTGTTTTGTTTTGTTTTATTTGTACATACTCTGTGAAAAGAAAAACAAGAGTAAACCAGACAAATCCTGCTGACCTGCCCATTCTACTTGCATCAAATTCCTAAGGTTTTTTGAAATCAACAAAAACCTTAGTATCACTTGGATGAGCTGATGGGGGTCCTGTAAAGTGGCAGACCAATTTTATACTCCATTCCCAAAGGACCCATAGGCTTCTTAAGAGGGCATTGTAAATGAACCTAAAAGAGACCAACTAAAGTGCTGTAGCCAAAGCATGGCAGACCACCAACAGCACTCAGCAAGTCCCTGTGTTTCCCAGGCACCTTCACCCTGCTTAGTATGAATCAAGTTAAATAAAACCAGGAAATCACTGTGTGGTAAACAATACATGGTAAACATGAGAAGATGAAGTCTGGGTTAAGTGGGTGTTAACTTTAAATTTGAGAAGCAAATCGTCCCTTCCAGGCCTTGAAACAAATAGGGATACTCCAGATGACTGCACAGTGGAGATACGAACAGCATGTCTTGCTGGAAGCGTATCTAGAAATGAACGCTTGGCTGACATTTTCATGGAAAGGGTATAGAGAATACTCAAAGCAACACTCTCCAGAAAACAACTAGAGCAGAATTAATTTGAAACAGAAATTAGAATTGGTAATGTCAAGGCATATATTTCTTCTATTATCTCACTTATTTTTGTTCATTTTAATATAAATATCGATGTGGTGAAGTAGTGAAATAGTCATGTGGTCCTCTTTTGCTTGGGGATTTTCCTTGGATCCGTGGCAATCTTGAGTCAAGACAAAGGACCATTTCAAGAGCAAAGGCTGATCATTGAGAACACTGGGCAGACAGCATCCTTTCAAAGAGAGGGCAGAGAACACAATGCAGTGTGTGCAGATGGGCTGCAGATGAAGTTTTAAGGGAAAACAGAAACAGCAATTCCTAGTAGATTGGGGCTCGGATGTCCAGATACTATAGATCTATCCATGAGATGCACACGAAACAAGTAAAAGCTATCACTTCAAAACACAAAGAAAGGGGCTGAGGAAACGTCTCAGTGGGCAAAAGCACAAGCCCAATGACCCAGGGGTGGAATCCCCCCAGAACCTTGTGAAAGCCAGGCAGAGCCTGCACGCATGCATCTGTGATTCCAGTGCTCCCTACTGGGAGGTGAGACATAGAGAGGAAGAGTTTCCAAAGAGCTCACAGGCCAGCTGGTCTGAGGTATGCAGCAGCAGAGAGACAAGGTAGAAAGGCTGTCCTGGAACCATGCATGGTCCTGCACCACACACACACACACACATACATATAATGTGTGGTGTATGTGTGGGCACATGTTTCTCTATGTGCACAGACACCACTTGTGCATGTACGCGGGAACATTTGTCTGTAAGCATGTGGACACCCAAGAATGATGCCCAGAATCACCCTCCACTCCTCATTCATTTTGCTCACTGAGTGAGGCAGGATCTCTCAATAAAAATAAGATTTCATTACCCATATGACAAGTCTCGATAGCCAACTTGCTCAAGGGACACTGTCTCCACCTTCTTAGGCTGAAATTACAAGGAAGGCCATCACGCCCACTGGGTATTTAGGAGGATCCCTAGCAATCTCTACTCCTAACTACACACTTGAAGGCAGGTGTTTTGACTACTAAGCTGTCTCTTCAGTCCATTTAAATTTTGGAATCTGCACTGCATAGCCAAGAGCATGGGCCCATCTGTCTCCTCCAAGGTTCATTCCATTGTGCTAAAGATACACATCAATTACCAGGTATAGGTAAACCATTCAACTTACTTCTTGGGCAGCTTCATTTTCTTTACCTTCTCTTCAGCATGTTCATCAGCTATACCCACGTGACATCCCAATGCCAGCAAAGTCCTGGAAAGCAACAACAGAGATGAGCCTGAAGAACCAACTCCCTACACCTGAAAGCAGCCAGCATAAAAACATGTGAGAGTTATACCGTATCATTCACCTTGCAAGAAGAGTGCAAGGCTCCCCTTCCAAAGGTAAAGGAAACACATATCCATCAGTTTACTTCCAGGTAAGGGGAAAGACAATGAACACTGGAATGACTCAAACCCTTAGCAGTGGAAAGCTGAACCTGCACCCCCCCCAGCCTTTTTAATAGTCTCTAAATGGATGTTTCTGCATATGGCAAATCAGATACCTGGAGTTGCACACAAGGGCTAGCACTACTGTGTTCTACCATTTGCCCCAATTTGAATATATGCCAAAGCTCTTTTTCTGAATCTTGGTATTTCCATATTCTACTACAACCTTCCTGGCATTGCTCTCTCCCATAAAGCTGGTTACTTTTAAATTCCCAAAGAGAGTTATCTATTGAAGTTTACATTTTTTAGATTTATCTTATGTGCATAAGTGATTTGGCTCAATGAATGTATGTGTACTGTGTGCATGTCTGGTGACTGTGGAGGTCAGAGAAGATATCAGATTTCCTGAAAGTGGGGTGACGAGTGATTGCAATTTACCATGTGGATGCTTAGAACTGACAACTGACAACTGCAAAGCACTTGTCTCTCTTAACTGCTGAACTCTCTCTCCAGACCTACTTATTGTTTTTCTTAAATATTCTGTTTGTTTGTTTAGAGGGACACACATATGAGCAGAGGTCAGTAAAAACCTTGAGGAAGTCACTTTTCTCCGTCCACTGTGTAGGTCCTGGGGATCAAATTCCATTTGTCAGGCTTGGTGGCTAGTGCTTTTAACTGCCGAACCATTTCATCACTCAAATGGGTTATTTGTTGTTACTGTTGGAACTATCAAAATGTCTTAACGTATTTCCTTTTAATAGTCTTTCAAGGAGACTTTTCTTTTCTGTTTCAAACAATGCTACAATGAATACACTTAGTACATACTAGAACCCATGACTGCCTGATCCATCTATGCATCTAGACATACAAATATATGATGTCTGCCCATATATTTTATTTGGTCAACTAGATATAATTGCATGGATAGAGATATTAATAAAATAAAGAAAGTAATGGTTAAAACAATATTTAATCAGCAACAGAAGAACAGAAAATTGTCAAATGGAGTGAATCCAAGTTGTATTTATTCAATAACAGTGTCCTGGAGCACAAAGTGTGTTAACCTGTTCAATCCTCCATTCAGTAAGCATTTGTTAAATGCCTAAGTGCTGAGTCCTGTGCAGTGCACAGTAGATCCAGGTCTTGGGATCAATGAAATATGCACAGGGCTAGGAAACTATCAACTGGGAATACCAAAGTCAGCTTAGACAATAATGTTTGGATTTATTTTAAATTTAGGTAATCAGCCTGTGAGTACATATCCATCAGGAAATCTGATTATAGCATAATTTCTAAGCCGGTGCATGGGTGGACATACATCCTATATGAATTTTAACAGCTCTTATGCTCCTATCAAGGAAAACTGGCACTCACCATTGCACTTGGCAAAGGGAGGAGCTGTGAGTCTATGCTGACAAAGTCACATTGATCATGATTGCAAAGCTCCCTAATTCATGGAAAATTCAGTTACTATATGCCATCTTCTTATGGTCTTTATTCTTTGTAATTTTGTTTTGTTTTAACTATGTGTCTATGTGTGGGGTTTCCACATGAGTGCAGTACCTAGAACTGGATTTACAGGAGGCTGTGAGTACTCTGCGGGAAAAGTACATATCCGCAGTTACTGTGCCATCTCTAGCCCTTTCCTATGGGCTCTGAAGAGAGCCAATGGCTTCTGCAAACTGTGCTATGACCTTCTCAGTGGTGATTCATGCAGCCTTTTAATCCTCTTCCCAGCAAACTCTTCCTAGAGAAAGTGTGGCTTCATCTCACACAGAGAGTAGACCATCACAGGCTGGGCCTGAACAAAAGCCCAGGACAGTGGGGATCCACCAGACTAGTGCTGTGGGTAAGGCATGCTCTAAGATACAGAGCCCCTGCAGCTCTCAGAGAGTGAAGAGGTGCATGCAGAGGACTTCAGTGAAACCAGATACAGCTTAAACTATGGCAAATTACAGTTTTTATAAACAGCTTTGAGATCTATCATAATCACTAATAAAAAAATAAGGCTCCATTGGCATAGAGGGTTAGATAAGGAAGAAAATACTCCAAGCAGACAACACAGCCAAGGTCTGTGGATATGTGTGGTGGGGAGAGCAAGGCTGACAAGAGGGACATTTGTAGGTTACATTATGGGCAAGCTTGCCATCTTCTCTAAGCTCAGTAAATGTCTCTTGTGTCTTGACTCATTAGTTTTCTGTGTTAACTCCAGTGAGTCACATCATGTGGGTATTTGGTCAAACATTATTTCAGATCATTCCAAAAAGGTGTTTTTTGATTGAAAAAACCATTTAAATAGATGACTTTATGTAAAAGCACAAGACTGACCACCCCACTCCCCCAGCCAAAGAACTGTGTTACAAGAAGAATCCACTGGACTCAGAGCGCTGCTGTTTGACTCTGTGGGCTAACCCATTCCAACTACACATACAACCAAACCAGTGTGTGTCTCTCTGCCCATGTCTCTTTCTCTCTGTATCTTAATATTTCTCCATGTCTCCATGCCTATATATGAATATTTCTATGCCTCTTTCTGTCTACCCCTGTGTGTTTGTTTGTGTGTGTCTGTCTCTCTGTATATAGGTGAATAGAGGTGAATCTGTTTGTATCTCCATATGTCTGCCACTGTATATGTGTGTATGTGTCATATGTGTATGTGTTTAAATGTGTATGTGTGTGTGTGTGTGTGTGAGAGAGAGAGAGAGAGAGAGAGAGAGAGAGAGAGAGAGAGGAAGAGAGAGAGGAAGAGAGAGAGAGGGTATCTGTCTAGTCTATCTGTCTCTAATTCTCTGTCTCATTGCAAAAGCATGTCTACCTTTTTCTTCCTGCCTGGCCCATTCCCTCTCCTAATAATTGATGCATTATGTGTGTGTGTCTGAAGCAGTTTCTCTCCTACCATACTCCCCCCCACTGCCCATGTGAGTGTGTGGTATTTGTGCAGATAGCCTAAGAACCTGGTATGCCTGTGTATAGGAGAAGCAAGCTTTTGCCCCTTTACTCTGACTTTGAAAGAAATCATATACATGAACCCAAGTTAGCTGAGAGATGCAGTAGGGATGTGCTCAGAATAAACTCCTGAGCAGAATCATTAGCATTCCCTTCAGGGAAAAGCACTACACACAGGCGTCTACTGATTCATCAAACCAGCCCCAGGAGCTGCTAGAAAGGAGATTAGATTATACACAGCAGTCAAAGGTTTAGCACACTCCATGCAAATTTGTACATTTCTACACTCAGCTTGCCTAGCCATCAATTGTTAAAGTGACAAGGGATATACTGCAAATTTAACTAAATTATACTGTAAAATACGAGGAAATAACAAGCCACCATGAATTATGGGGAAAAAAAATGTGTGAATGTTATGTCATGACTACAAACCAAGATCAGAGCTGCAGAATGCCAGAGATGCTCATGGTGACAGAATACATTCCTTAGCTCAACCAGCCTGATCCTAGTCTACCTTCAGTAGGTTCTTCATTGATCTATGGTGCACACACCCCTTCCAGAAAGAGACCTACAGAGCCTAAGATCACTCCTAATGTGTCCATTTGCATGACATTAAACTGCATCAGCAATATGTGGCATGCCCCAAGCCCTGGCTGAAAATAGGAAACATCATTTGGGTTTTATACTGAGTCTGTGGTAAGTAGTTTCGGTGTGAATTACTCCTTGCTCTTAGCAAACAGGAAACAACGGAACAAATACAGAAGCTTGTTAATATAAGGGACTAATTAGACTGAAACTAGTTCCATAAAACACTAAGGAGAGATATGAAGATGGGCGGAGCGCATAGGGTAGGGAGACATGGCTCAGCAGTTCTCCTAGAGGACACAAATCCAGTTCCCAGGACCTGTGTCAGGCATCTCACTACCACCTGTAGTGTAACTATGGCTCCAGGGATCTGACACCTCTTCTAGCCTCCACAGGTGTACACACACAAATACATACATGCACACACTACAAATAATAATAAAAGTTACACAATTTTTCAAAAATTTTAAAATAAAATCTGAAAACATATCCCTTTATTTATTCCACCACAGCTACACTATTTATTCACAGGAAGATGGCATATACCAAATCTCTACTGGCCTAATAACAATAATAATAATAATAATAATAATAATAATAATAATAATAAATAATAATAATAATAATAATAATAATAAAGATTCTGTGGGGGCAGAAAGATGGCTCAGAGTCAAATGTTTGCTTTGCAAGCATGAAGACTTCAATGGGATACTCAGAACCCACGTTTTAAAAGGCCTGTGTGGCAGTGCACGTCTGTAAACACAGCACCAAGCAGACAGAGGGGAGAAGATCCCGGGGGCTCGCTGGCCAGCCAGTCTAGTTGAATTAGTGAGCTCCGGGTTCAGTGAGAGACTCTGTCTCAGGAAATAAGGTGACAAGTACTTCAGGGAGGCACTGGTATCAAACTCGTGTGTGTGTGTGTATGTGTGTGTGTATGAAGAGATGTACACACATACTGGAAGGCACTGGTATCAAACTCGTGTGTGTGTGTGTGTGTGTGTGTGTGTGTGTGTGTGTATGTGTGTGTGTGTTTGTGTGTATACAGAGATGTACACACATATACTGTACAGCTCCCTTTATGAAAGCCCATCATCAAAACTGAAAGTCTGGTTAACTCCTATAAATAATGTCCCTAAATACATTAAATCAGTGCTCTTTAAGATAACTGTGGTGAAGGGCAAACTTTCTCTTCATTTCTATTTTCTCAGTCTGATACTGTGGTAAATAAATATAATAAAAACTGATATGTAAAGTTAAAACATTTAAATCAAGAAATATAATGTATATGCCTCTATTTTTAAATTGTTACATTTATGAAAGTTTCTCCTTTAAATTGTCATGAATATTTCCAACCACTTAATTTGCATATCTAAAATCAGCACAGACCTGTAAAAGTGACTAGCCAGTCTCTGGCTCACACTCCAAGCAGTACAGTTAGAGTCTAGAACTCTTGTATTCTTTAATTCCCTTAAGCAAGCATAGGCTTCCCTTTGGAAAATACTGATGTAAGCAAAAATACATGAAAATAAGAGGGACCACTGTATCTCACAGGGCCTTCAGTAGAAACTGTGGAGCCAGGGTAGGACCAGATCTGACCCAGGTTAAGACCCATAGGCCTGTGTGGAGTTTCATAGTTCCTAGCTGCCAAAGCTGTGGACCCAGAAAAGAATTCCAAGTGGTTCAGGAGTTAGGCCCACAGGCATAGAGAATTCTCTAGCTTCCAGCTCATGGTGCAGCCCCAGGCAGGATGTCAGAGGTAACCAGCACAGTTCCTGACCCTCTGATAAAAAGGAACAGAGCTTCTGTCTATCCATACCCATCCTCCAGAGGAAGAGAACACCCTACCCCCTAAGACTTGCCCTCTTAGGAACAGTGTAAATACCCCACAAAGAGAAGTTTGAATTTGATAAAAAGATGATAGATAGATCACATGATAAATAAGTAAATAAATAAATAAAGATCCAACCATCAAACAACTCTAGAGCCATGTATGAACAGAGAAACAAAACCAACGCAAAGTCAAATTCCCAACAAAAATATTGATCCAATCCACCTGCACTTCATGGAACTTTCTACAGCACAATCAAAGTGATAATGTCAATACTTGGCAACCAGAACTTTATAAAATATAAAGGCACTTACTTGAGGGTTTCAAGTGACATCTGCAAATTATAGTTGCGTTCCTGTTCTGGAAGCTTGCAGAACTCCACCAGACATGGGTGCTGTCTCTTGTTGTCATCTCTAACCTGAAACAGGACGGGAAATGAGTATAGAGGAGCTTCTAGTGTGGAACACAGCTGTGTGGGGACAAATGAGGAGGTAGAACTCCCTGACAGCTGGCCCTGGGAAGCTTCCGGAATCTTCAGTGTTTATTGAAAGGCTGGCATGGTCAACACTCCCTACTCTCTTCCCGTTGGCATAGCTTAGTTCTCAGCTCCCACTCGCTTCTGCCATGCTGGCTCTCTGAGCCCATGAGCATGCTCACTGGGTTCCTTGCAGAATCTGCTCAAAGCTCCCATTTTTCCATGAAGTTTACTCTACCTGCTTTCTTAATGTAGTAATCTGTCCACTGGCCTTATTGACTATTTCTTTTAATTGTGCATAATGTTACATGGTAATAAAATAGATCATTTGGGAGGGAGGGGTTTAGTAGCCCAGACCAGCCTTGAACTCACTAGGTAGCCCAGACAGGTCTCAAACTCAGGATCCTCCTGCCTTAGCCTCCTAACTCTGAGGTGGGTTTGGTTGCTCATCTCAGCCTTCATAATAACCTTCTGAGATCACAGATGAACTCATGACCTTAACAGACTGATTAGTACTGATTAGTACGACTTTCTTTACAGGAATCTTTACCAATGTTCCTTGATGTCCACTGAGGTCTGGGTGTACGATTTTATCAAGCTTGCTAAAACCTAGATCCAATTACCCATGGATGCTCAAGTCCCTTCTCTGAGATGGCAATGTCTATACATAGAGCCCATGAATTGTGTCCCCTCCCTGCATATGTGAATGACTTCCAATACATGAAGAACTCAAAGTTAACACTGATGGAAATTGTTTTTCCAGGCTTTCTTTTTAACCTACATGTGATAGAATCCAAGAATGTAAAATCCAATGTTAAGAGCCAAGTGCATATTAGTGGTCACACTGCATTTAAGATTGTAGGAAGGAATTAATGAAGATGTCTTCTATTCTTGGCTTAGTAATTAAATTTTTATAATCGTTGTAAAGACCTAAATTACAAAGACATCCCTGCCCTGGTGGCACCTTGATGACAGCCATAAGCTGGGAGGGAACAAATTACTCCATGGGAATAATTACCAGGTTCTATATATGCCTCCGAAAAAGTGTGCAAACATGAGCTCTTTTTTTTTCCTTTAGAGCCAAATTAGAAATCATGACTTTATTCCTTTCTTTCTCTGGATCTTTAGAAATGAAGAGGACTTGGAAATGAAGCAGAGTTACAAAACTGAACTGAAGACTCCAATTCTTGAGTCCTAAATTCTAAACATGAAAGCAAAGATGAATTAGCCCTGATATAATCTTCTGTCTGTGTAGTCTCCATCTACTTCCCTGCCCTATGCAGGGAAGAGACAGCTCAGCCATGCTGTCTGGATGAAGAAAATGAGTATAACCTTGCCTCCCCCTTCCCTCTGTTACCGTAGCCTATTCTTGACTTTGGAAACATGCCGGCAATGTCTCACCACCCCCATTCTAGGCACCAGGGTATCAGAAACCCATCTCTCTTCCAATACCTTTTTACCCTCACTGCCCCTGCCACATCAGTCTCATGCTTTCGTCCCATCAGAGTTCTGTGGGCCTCAGTGCAGGGACAAAAGCATGTCACCTCTCACCACGTTAGCCCCCTATAAAATAAAATCACACAGTGACCAAAAAGCTCTTTGTCGAATGCCTCTGTCTTCACGGTCAGTCTCAGCTCTCTTCCTCTGTACCATGACACCTTGCATCTCTAACCTGTGACCACACTGTGCCACTGGCAGGCCACTGGAAATGTCCCATTTCTTCTTTTACCTACTTTGACACATGCTGAGTCTCTGACTAGACCATAATCCTGATCTTGGCTTGCCAAATTATCTCCTGTGCCTCTAATATCTGAGTTCACCTAGAAGCCTTCTTTGATTTCTAAAAGGAGGATCTACATATTTCTTTTTCACTCTGAGGTTGCATGTCTGTCACTCAACCAAACACAAAGTCCCCAAAAGCCAAACAGAATCAAACCCAGTGAGTGGTTAAGGTCTATTATCTCAGCTCCCCAAGAGGCTAAGGCAGGGAGATTTCAAGTTGAGGTCAGCCTAGGTTCCAGAGTGAATTCAAGGCCAGCCAGGTCAACTTGGTGAGACCCAGGCTCAATGGTGAAAGTGAAAAGAGGACTGGAAGATGCATCTTACTGGGAAAGCACACAGTTCCCTGTAGTACCTGACAACTTGGAGGGCTTGACCTGTAGTGGAAAGAGCCTCTGTGACGTTAAATGAAACTAGATTTAACCAATGTGTTATGAGAACTATTTCATTCTGTTGTTAAAACACATAACTAGGAGTTGCTGGAAACCATTTGTCTGAGGTCATCTTATGACCTTGTGAAAAAACATCTTGTTAAGCACCTGTCCAGTAAATGGATGCTGCTATGTGGGGATTCATTTTGTTTTTTGCATAAACTCTTCTTTAATCTTCCAAGCCTATAACCATTCCATTTCACACTGAAACTTTTGGTGAATTTTGTCCATGGTTCTCTGGCAACTGACACATTGATAACCTCTCTCCCTGGTGATTTTAGCCCATGGTTCAATCTTATATTTAACATTTATCTATTTCCTTGGTTTTTAATGAAGCCAAGCAAGGTGGGTGACACATCTGTAAGCCCAGCAAATGGGAGATTAAGGCAGGAAGATGGCCATGAGGTTCAGTGCCAGCTCAGGCCACACATGAATTCCTCTCATCTCCCAAAAACTAAAGCAAGCAAAGAACGAAAAAGCCAAAGAATGATGCCCAAAGGAAGGTATTCAGTCTTTGCCAGTTTAAGCAATGTTGGAACATTATTTTGTGGAGGATGGAATCTTTATTTGGAACTGAGTTTTAGAAGTTATACAGTTAAAAACAGAATCTCATGCTCTAGTAACTGAACTACCATGGTATGTCACAGAGCTATCCAAGAGTTACCCCAATCATACAGCCTATTGCTGTAGTCCTTGGTTGCCCCATACCCCAGAGGTATAAAGTCTATTGCTGTAGACACCGTGCACTTCAGAAACATGGCCCAGAGACCCTCAAGCTGGAACCGACCTGGATGCCTCCTCCTCCTCAAGGACTAGCTTTCATGGAACCAGAAGGTACCATGCAAACTTCCAAAGTAGAGAGGCCACCAACAACTGTACTCACCCCTGACCCCTATGAACCAAATCGACAACCAGCACAGTGTGATAATCCTACAGGACAGTAGTGGCACAAATATACTGATAGTAACCAACAGCTCTGTAATTAGACTCAAGATCTATCCAATAAGATCAAAAACAGGTCTGGTCTAGACACCTAGCTAACTATTCAGTGGTAGTAAAATCATGGAGATTTAAGAAGAACCCATAACTACTAGTTTACTAAACCAGCATAATCGTTAAACAACTGCTCTAAACTTTTGTCCTAACACCCACAGACATGTGCAGTCTCAACCCTTTATCAAGAGTATTTTTCTTTGCAACAGATGGAGACCATTACAGAAAACCACAACCAAACAAAATGCTAAGTTGTAGAGTCCAGTCCCAATAGATATATCTACAAAACACATAAATCTAAGGCTCAGGGGACACTACAGAATAAGGGGCACAAAGATTGTAAGAGCCAGAGGACCAAGGAGTTAGGCAACTAAGGGATGCCAAGATAAGGTCAAAGAATCTTACCCAATACCAAATGGTCAGCCTTGAAAACATACACCCAAGTAACACTATACAGACTACACAGGTTCTACTTAGGAACAAATTCATACACACATATGTTTTCCATATATATATGGAAACCATGTGTATGAATTTTTCCATATATATACATATGTATACATATATACACATATATGTGTATATATATATGGAAAAGAGCTACATATTTTAAGGAGAGCAAGGAGGGATATGTGGAAAGAAAAAACAAGGAAAATGATGTAATTATATTCTCAAAATATTAACAAAGGTAATGGAAAAGAAAAAGTATGTAAAGTAGGAGGCAGAGAATGTAATTTCCAGGTGATGAGATGGTCTTCATAACTATGTAGCTTCTGCCAAGATGGCTCCACAGAAAGTTTCTGCATGGCTCCCATCAGGGAGACTGAAATAGTGACCAGAGTCCAGTGCTCTGTAACAACAGCCCAAGCTGACAGTCTTTACATGAGAGTCTAAGTCAAAGGACAAAATACAAAAATACTACACTTACATGAATGGTTAGCACGACTACCAACACTAATCATGTACTCCATTCAGAGCTCAACATGACAGACACACTGATGTGTCATGGATAAGTGTACTAATTTCCATACTGAGTCAATTGTGAAAAAGCAGGCCAGTCTTTGGGATACTTAGCCTAACAGTATCCCAAAAGCACAGTATCACCAAGACCCTAGCCAAGTACATTTATTATAAAATCAGATGTTATAGACTTGTATGCTTGATTTTTAAGCAAAGTTTTACTGACAAATTATAAAGTAAAATCCTTATTTAGTATTTAGAAACATATACAACTATTATTGGCCACACCGCCCTCGAACCATAGAGCCAACTGTAAACATCTGCCCACAGGTCTGTGCTGCTACATGCTCTGGGCTAAGAAGAGAATACCAGAGAAAAAAACAAAATGACATATTTATTTTCATTCCAATTTCCACTTTTGTTTTTGCTGTTTTCTAGCTGGGACATGAAGGCTCGTTATCTATATTTAACTTGATTTTTAAAGTAAAACTTTCAGTCCATACACTGGCAACTTTGGAGTCAGGGAGTCAGCCATTACTGCATTCCCTTTGGCTTTTAAAAAGATACAGGGAGCTAAGATGCCTCAAAAAAAAATCAATTCTATTGATTCACGTCACACTACAGCAGGTTCAACAGAAAATGTTATCTTTCCAAGTGATATGTGAACAGAATCTGGGGATAAATTTCAAAATCATATACCGGACCATACTGCCAGCCAAGCTCAATTTTATTCATAACCCAGAGCTCGTGGATATTCTCTGCCAGTCTTTCTCTTATTCTTTCCAGGTGAGGAGGCAACACAATCTGGAAAAAAAAGAGGAGAAAACGCTCATCAGAAACAAATGCTGGAAGGTACCATGCCAACTAGCCTTGCTCAGAGACAAAAGAAATGCCTCATGGAACATTAAGGTACAACAAAACCATTGGGCTCTAAACCAGCTATTTCATAGTGTGTGCATGTGTGCCTCTGTGTGTGTATGTGTGTGTGCGTGTGTGTGTGTGTGTGTGTGTACATTTAGGATTGCAAGTAAATGAATGGACAAAGAGAACAGGGTGAAGTACAATAAGGTAGAAAAAAACCAATCATTGGATTCTGCCTGATTGATTGATTTAGTGATGTACCGGAAGCACTGCTCTCACTGCCTATTTGCCAAGCATGACTTCACTTGCTACCTGGAACAGAACGACCTAGAGAAAGAGCTAAATGATGGGCCACTGCCATTAACAACCTGCTGACAGCCACACAGGCTTCTGTGAAATCTCACACCTTGCCATTTTACAGTATAATATGAATATACTAACTAGACCCAGCCTCAAAGCCTGGCTTCAGTCCACTAGTGACATCTCCTCTCTTCCATGCTCCTTGGTGTCAGGGTGCTTATTACAGAAAAATTCTCAAGGGCACTGGGGAGACAACTGAGGGGTGCAGTGGATATGGGCCAATACCTAAGTGTGCATCAGTCAGAAAAAGAAATCACCCAACATTCTAAGGCAACCTGGCCAGTGTCCACAGGCCCCAGTGCAGGGCAAGTCAGTAGGCTAAAGGGGATCCTGGCTCTGTGATCCTGAGCATCTGACAACCATGACAGGTTTACCACAAACTCTGCTGTGTCCCTTTCAGTGTGTTCCTACCATACGCTCAAGGAGCAGGGCAGGCCGTTCCTTACACTCTCCTATTAGAAGGAGAAAGCGTCCAGGAGCGGTCAATAAACACCAAAGTGGTTTACCAAACGAGGAGAGAATGATGGTATGGCTGATCAAAACAGAAGTTTCCGAGGCCTGGTATTATGTCAGCTTCAGATTTGGAAATGCCTTTCTTGTTCCAAACTAATAATCACACTGAATGAGCTACTCAGCATCACTGAAGCTATTCTATCGTTATACATCATTAAAGAGCAGGATTTAAGTCACTCTCAAACTTAGGATATTGCTACATGTATCACACACACACACACACACACACACACACGTCCCCAAGGTCACAGCCCTTAGTCATCTATTTGTGATGTAATGGGTAATAACTTAGGTCAAATATTCCATACATCCCAACTGACAAGTGACTATTTGTCCCCAAAGTAAGGTTTGTTTCTGGGCATTTTCAACCTGGAGCCACAACCTCAATCTCAACCCAAAATACAACTCAGTTAAATATCTTCAACACTATAACTGTATCTGTATGGAAGGAGGCTGAAACCTCTGCATCTGCACTGAAAAACCAAACACCTCTGTTCCAAAATTAGTGTGTCAATGTGGTATCAGTTCATGTGTGGCACATTATTCCAGCTATTAAGTCACCCCATGCTACTTCATCTTAAAGTTACTTATGTAGTTTGCAAATAAGTCCATTGTGTTGCTATACTTTGTTTTAAAAAGCATAATGTACATTTGTAAATTAAGTAATATAAACTATTTTTTATTTTTCTTACTTGTATTTCTCTCTCATGTATGTATGTGTGTGTATGTGCATATGTACATGTGCGTGTGCATTCAAGCATGCATGTGGAGGTCATAGAACAATCTGAAGTAATCATTTCTTTCCTTCTTCTATGTGAGTACCAGGGACTGAAATCAGGTCATCCTTGGTGGCAAGTGCCTTTACCTGGGGAGCCACCTCTCCAGCCCCAACATTAATTGCTATAATAAAACTTCCAAGACTATCCAGAACACAGACTTAAGAAAAACAATTTAACACTGTGAAATGTTGGAGCACTGTGAAAGCAGCATAATAGGTTGAGACACTGCACCATGGAATGCCAAAATACAGAGTAGAAAATATACAGATTGAGAACACAGAGGGGCGCATTATTTATGAGACCGGTTAGTTGAATGGCTAAAAAGTGCACTACTGTGGGCTGCAATACAAGCTTGAGAGCCCCTGCAATTCTGCAGCCACCTGTGTCCCTTTCTGTACCTGGCTGGTGTCCACAGGAACAGGTGTGAAGGCAGCTTGGGTCAGGGACACTGTAGGCCCCAGCAGGTCTCGTGTGTATGTCCTCTCTTGCTTATATTCTCGGCTGTGTTCCACCTTCAATTTCTCTTTGGGCAGAACAGCTTCATAGCAAGCTGCATAGCCAGGTGGAGGGAGAAACTTGAATTCTCCATGTCTTCCCCCAAGCAAAAAGCGAACCCTGAAAAGGAAGCAAGCTTGAGTCAATGCTATCTTTGATAAACGTGCATATTTTCTAATTAAAAATATTAGTAACATTTACTAGTGCAAAACTAACTTTGTCACAAGCCACAAACCCCTCAAACACGGCTTAAAGGAAAAACGCTACTCGTAGCTTCATACGTCTGAACACATGGTCCCTAGCGGGTGACACTGCTTGGAGGAAGTTTTGGAACCCTCATGAGGTACAGCCTTGGTGGAGGAAATGCATTACTGAAGATAGGTTTTCAGGTTTATAGCCTCACCCCACTTCCCGCTCTGGCTGTTTCCTGTATAGGAAGAAAATGTGACCATTCTCTTTCTACTCTAGCTGCTATGTCATGTCTTGACAGCCATTATGAACTCTAACCTTTGAAACTACAAGTCAAAACAAATGGATCATTGCTTTTTGTCATGGTATTTTATCACAACAGCAGCAAAGTAACTGATACAATATCATAGTAGTTTTATCACCTAGGAATCTAAGAGCCTCTCCCCATATGAGGCTAAACACAAGAGCATCATCATGACCAAAGAAGAAAACTTAGCTCAAGTGTATTCACAGGTCAGAGATGACCCAGCACTTGGTGACCTAGAAAGAACAGTTTTATGATGGGAGGTACATTACCATATTCCTATGAATGAAGGACATCTTTTTGGCCACTCCATGTCCCAAGATATCTAAGGACTAATGAGACACAGTGAGGATCAGACCCAACCACCCGTGTGCTTAGAATGGTAGGATCTGGACCATTTCTAGGAAAAACCAGCCACTGTGTTCAATCTGATTTTCCTAGCGAAATTCCTTAAAGAAGCCCTAAGTGTCACCTCCACTGCTGAAGAAAGCAGGGACTTTACTAATTTCAACAACAGCAAAATACTCACTAAGATTTTGTGAGTATCACATTCAATTAAATATGTGAGCTTTATTGAAGGAGCTTTGAAACAGTCATATGACAGTAATGATGTAGGTGTTCAGTTTACAAAAACGATTAACATTTTTAACTCCTTATAATTAATTTTCTGTTTATTTATTTCTTCCTAAAATAAGAAGTATGATAAAATAATGTAAAACTTTCAAATAATCCGCAAACTTAGAGAAAGAAGCATAATTTGTATAAATACACCAGAAATGGTCATATCTTCATGGGTAGCTAATGCCTCTGGATTACTTTTCTTCAGTATGCTGCTTTATAAATGGAAATATTCCTTGGAAATCATTATAAATTTCAAAGCAACCAAAGCAAAGAAGACAGTTGGGAGGAATAAGAGAATTTCTCCTATTAGGGAGACACACAAATGTACTAACTGGTGACAACATGAGCTATGACAAGCCATCATGGAATTAAAGTAGTGTTTTTGTAGAATTTCATCTATCCTCCTTTACAAAACAACATGGTAAGCTTGAGAAAAGGGTGTGAAGTTTCAGGTCACTGAAAGCAGGAGAGTCCTGGAGTGTTCCACAGAGCAATGAATATGTGGGCAAGACATGGGGCTCTATGGTGGACACCCATAGGAAAACAGACATCTCAGAACACAGGACTAAGGTTAGTGAAGGATGGGGCAGTCCTCTGTGGAAGTCTGAGAAGTAAGAATAGAAACAGACCAAGCAGCAGAGAAGTACTCACTTTATTCCTGCAGAGAAACTGACAACTGGAAAGAACAGGCCATCGATATTGAAGTTCTCAAACATTCCTTGCACCGGTTGTCCATTAATGCGAAACGAGATGCTGGGGGCACTTAGATCTAAACAACAACTGATGACATCGTCAGTTCTCAGCAGGTGCTGGTTGGGGGAGCTCACGGTTCGAGCTATACAACCTGTTGAGGGAAACAATAATAAGGTAAGGCTTAACATGAAGAATCATTCTGAGTCACACAGAAAGAGTGATGGAGCCAAGGGGAAAATCCACCATGGAGGTTAACATGTACTGTCAACTGGCAAGGACTCAGAACCACCAAAGTAACAGGCCTCAGGCATTATCTAGCCCTTAAAGGTGGGCAGCAGCATCCCCTAGGCTGCAGTCTCAAACAGCATGAGGAATACAGAGAGAACTGGCAGCAGCCAGGATGCTCTCTGCTTCCTGGCTTTGCACACGGAGTTACCAGTTGCTTCCTTCTTCCTGATTCTTGCCATCATTCTTTTCCCACCATGATGGACTGTATCTCTGGAACTGTAAGGCAAAATGGATGCTTCCTCACTGAAATTGTTTTTTGATGGGTACCTTGTGTGAAGCTCCAAAATAAGTATCATGTGATATCTTTATACTCTTGGTCAAAAGGAAAGGGAATTTTCCTTTCTTTTTATTTTATTTTATTTTTATTTTTATTTTGTAGGTGCTACAGAGCTCGGGTAGAAAATAGGTCTTGTCATTTCTAGAAGTTTCTGTGTGCATATGAATAATATTTGATGCAGAAATTATTTCAGAGACAATAAAATAATATCAGAGGATATCTACAGAAGCATCTAACTTCCAATAGCATCCAGCCACATACAATTTGATTTGCATAGTCCTTGGCAAATGACTTATCTTCTAAACCAATCAACCTTCCTTCCCTTCCTTTCTTCCTTCCTTCCTTCCTCCCTTCCTTCCTTCCTTCCTCCCTTCCTTCCTTTCTTGCTGTGTTGTTGTTGTTGTTGTTGTTGTTGTTGTTTTGCAGGATTTTTGTTTTGTTTATTGTGTTTTGTTTTTCAAGACAGGGCTTTTCTGTGTAGCCCTGTCTTTCCTAGAACTCTCTGTAGATTAGGCTGGTCTTAAACTCAGAGATCCATCTGCCTGTGCCTCCTGAGCTCTAAGATTAAGGGCATGTGCCACCATGCCTGGCATTGATTTATTACAAGCAAAAGACTAAACGCTACCACCTTCTAGAATTATTAAGTTGAAAAGGAATGATTTAGAAGCAGCAGTCTCAGGCATAGCGACGGTTGGTGCCTCTTCTCTTACGTACCCTCATAATTTCAAAAATCCAAACTAAAGCCAGGATAGTAAAAGCAGGAACTGTCACCAATTTGCTTTTGTTTTATAATAATATTTTACACATAATTTGACTTGACTTCTTTGGTCCAGCAGGATATACTCAGAGGCATGAAGTTATTTGGCAAGTATTATACTTTCCCCCGGACAACCAATGGTATCAGCCCACTCTTGATGACATCACAAGTCCTCAGCTAATTAGTTCCAAGAAGCCTTAACATAAACTAACAGGCACAAACATATACACAATTAGAGTAAAGATAAAAACAGACTTCATGAATCATGCTTTGCTTTAAATTTTTATTCATTTTTCATTTCCTTATGATGTGTTTGTTTATGGATGCTATGGTTGTTTGTATGACTTCGATAGGCTAATTTATTTTAATGCTTAGTTATTGGGGAATGGCACTATTTAAGAAGGGTTAAGAGGTATGGCCTTGTTGAAGGAAATGTGCTCTTGGGGGTGAGCTTTGAGGTTTCAAAGGCCCACACCATGTCCAGTGTCTCTCACTTTCTGACTGCAGATCAGAATGTAGCTCTCAAGCCCTCCTCCAGCACCATGTCTGCCTTCTGTGCCTGCTGCTGTGTTCCCTGCCATGATGATAAAGGACTAAACCTCTGAATTGTAAGCAAGCCCTGTATTCAATGCTTTATTTTATGGGTTGCCTTGGTCTCGGTGTCTCTTCATAGCAATAGAAAAGAAATTAAGACAGATACATATGTGCACATGCACTCAGGCACAAACATGTGCCATGATGTGTTTCTTGAGGTTAGAGAACAATTTATGCCAGTCTGTTCTCTCCTTCTATTATGTCTCCTTGGGATCAAAGTCAGGTCTTCTGAACCAACTGAGACATCTCTCCATCTCCATTCCCTATGTTTTTCATAAACACACACACACACCTTTTAATGTCTGGCATGTGTTCTAAGTAAGAACACATTTAAAGCACCAGTGGTAGATGGTCTCCACTTTCTAAAATGTGGACACTGTTTTGATCTTATCAATATGCAATTCTTCAAGCGTCAGGATCATTATTAGGTATATCTTCTAGGACTCCCTGAATATTGTAAGAGCAGCTTTAAAAACAAGAACAACTAAAAACATGACAGCCAAGCAGCTACTGGGAAAACGTTGATTCCCTTGTTAATGTCAAGACCCACAGCTAATAAGAATGTTTCTATTTTAGCCATGATACTAAAATTACACATCTACTACAATCCAATATATTGTTCAGTTTGATTGACATTGCCATGGTGAAGCTAATGAAAACTAAAGTGTCATCCATGTCCTTTGCCTTGGAAAGCCTGTAGCTCAGACAGAGGGTCAGTGAAGAACTAGAGGCCATGGTTTGAAGGGCACACACAGTGTGGAAGATGCGTGGTCACGTTTCCAGGCAGAGGGCCTCTCCTTGCATACTCACTCTATTGGACAATCCTCGTTTTCTGCTTTAGTCCACAAGGAGGACAACCAGGTAGCCACACAGCTTTGGGTGAAGAATCTACACTGATCTTTCCTGTATCACTTCATAGCCTCCTCCATAGAGTTTTAAATTTCAATTCTCTAAACATACCCAGAGTTTCCCATTCTTGTCCTCAGCTGAGCTGCTCTGATAACAATGGTGTACATAGTTGAGTGTCAGGGAATAAATGAAGATGTCACTCAAAACTTGACTTGGAGTCAAATCCCTGTTCCTAGGAATACTGGTCTCTAATTACACAATATTCAGTGGTAAAACATGTATGTGTTCTCCCTTAGAAACTGCCAGTTTCTTTAATTCCCACAGCAACTGTTAAAAGAAAGAAAAATATGAGAGCAACTCTAGGGATGTTGTCTCAATTCATATGAATGTGATGTAGAATGTAGGCAAACTCCATCAACTTCACATAGGGCCTTGTTGACAGAACCTCAAATTAGTAAAGCTTGCCATAAGCCCCTCAGTAGAGCAAACACAGCTCTTCACTACAGCAGTAACAATGACTGGTTGATGGACAAGGGGCCAGAGAAGTGGCTCAGTTTTGATAAAGACTTGCCACACATCCATGAGGACACAAGTTTAGATCCCCAGAACCCATGTAGAAGACAGACACAGTAGCATGTATGACTATCATACCAGCACCCCTATAAGACATGAGAATCTTTGGAAGCTGTGGGTTATACTACACAGTAGTAATGATATCCTGTCTCAAACTGGGTGGAAGGTAAAGACTGATACCAGAGGTGGTCCTTTGGTCTCTACACACACACACACACACACACACACACACACACACACACACACACACATGCACACACACACACACCCCAAAAACAAAAAGCAAAAACAAACAAACAAAAACCCTCACACCAAGAAAAAATTTTAAAGTTAAGAAACAAGTTCTCCTGACTACAGAGCTTCAGGATAATTTTCTCCAGGTAGTCTGTGACCTGCCATCTTACTGTGGCACATCCACACAGTCATTATGCTCTGTCCTTATTTTTCCATTTAGCGCTTTGCCATAAGAGCATGAAGCCCAGGTTTCAGTTGCAACAGGGCAAAGCTCTTCTGATATGTCAAAGGGAAAGTCTGAAGGTGAATGTAAGATCAGAAGTATGGAAATGCCCAATAAAGTAGTTTGAGTATATGTCATCTAAGCAACACTTTCCCCCAACCACTACCTAGAAGAAAACACCTTAACGTGGCTCATTCCTCTAGCAGAGAGCCCATTTCCCATGAAGCAATTCTCAGAAGTGAGGGTGATGGAGTTTAGAGCACTATAGTTCAAATATATCATAAAACAGAACTTAGTCCTCTATTTGGCTGAGCACTCTTTTCCTGACCTTGGGACAACAGAGTCTTACTATGGGGTCAAGGAAGGCAATATAGCTCTGATCTGATTGGTTCGTGTACCTGGAGGGAGACAATATAAACTATTCTGGGACCTCTAGCCACAAACTCCAAGAGTTAGAGGAGCTACCAAAACATGGCTTCTCTCATGACATTTGAACTGGATAAAAGAGGGCCAGTAACTCTTATTATGCAGCTATAACTCTACAGAGTGCTTTGAGCTCATTTATGGCGTTACTATCAACTCTTGGGTCTATTTCACTTAAATTTTAAGCCCCTTTTCAGAATTTGTTAGGCCTCTACACTATTAAATGAACACCACTCACAACTAAGAGACAAAGTGCAGTGTTTACGATTTAAGGTAACTTTCTGTGTCTTCTACTTACTAACTTTAAGATATGTCAAGGTCACCCCAGAACTGTCTTCTAAATGCAGCTTCCTGAACTGAACATGCCTGCAACATCTAGATGAAACCTAGTATCTGATAGTAATATTGTTATGCAAAAATAATATCATATTACTATGCAAGAACTAAACTTTGACATAAACAAAATTATACCTATTTGTGATCTGGAGAAAGAAATTTTTAGCAAATAGGTGTTTAAATCAACACTGAGAATTGGCAGCTGGTTTCTTGACAATTCATGTAGTTTTAAGTTTTCTACATCTGTCAAGCCATGTCATGTATGGACTGATCCCATGGAATTTCCATTTGTCTGGATTCTGGTTTTACAGTAACTCTCAGGAATCTAAACTAGTTATTATATTATATGGTTTTTATGATGAACACTGAGTCTTTGCACATAACAGTTAAAATGATTCAGAAGCACCTGAGATTCTTGTAGGTCGTTCATGCACTAGAAGGTCATTTTTAAACACATATTCACAAGCTTCCCAGCACCTTGGAGATGTACTATTAATACAAGTAGTTTCCTTTTCTGTTAGAAAACATCTGCTTTTTGTTAAACTCTTGTACTCATCCTCTCAGCATTGAAGTTCTGAGCAACAAATGTTCTCAGCTTTCAGACGTGTACAACAGGGTCATAAGACCGCCATTTGGAAATTGTTTAAGGAAAGGGGACAGTGCCTACCTGACCAGAGGTGAAGGCCGTCAAACCCATAGGAGAAGAGGTCGTCACCAACGCCATTGCCACCCCACTCTTCACCTCCACCTGGGTATGGAGAATACCCTTCAGTGGAAGCCCAGCCCACTCGCAGGTGAGTGGCTTCTGCTGTCACAAAGGGTTCTGTGTGGTCCACCATGAGCTCGTAGTACCACTTCTTATACTGTGCTGAGCCTTCGCTGACACCCAGGAAAATATTAGGCCTCATGCTTTTAGACAGAAAAGGACAAAGAAAACTTCCGTTGGTTTCATTACTCATTATTTTAAATATTATTTCTGATTCTCTATGATGTACATCTATGATACACAATGTTGTCAGATTGACTGGTTCTAGAATCATATAGGAGACCAACTTCGGAACATGTCTTGGATCATGTTTCTAGATTTCGTTCATTGAGATGGGCAGTGCCATTCCATGTGCCTGGGTCATGAGCCAACATCTCTCTGCTTCCTGAGTGCAGATGTGAAGAGCTCATCCACCTCATGCCCGTTTCTGTCATGTATGACAACAGGTCCATAACTCCAGCTCCAGGGAACCCGATGCCTTCCTCTGTCCTCCAGGCATGCATGTGGTAGCCATACATACCATACACCCAAACTCATAAACTGAATCTCATAAATAAATCTTTTAGAAACTGATACACATCTAGATGCTGGACGTCTAGATCTCACACCACTTCTGTTTATAGAAGGATAAAGCAGCCAGAAGCTTTAGGAAAGCCCCAAGTTACTATACCACACAGAACAGTTTGTTGATTTTTTTTTTTTCTGGCTTACTGACTTCTTTATCTAGGATAGCACAGCATGGTTCTCAGTAGCTACATCCACATCTATAAAAGTTAGAAAAGAGCAGTGCCAAAGAAGCTCACAAATTACAGACAGCACAAGCCATAGACAAATCATAGCACTAAGTAGCTTGTAGGCGACACTCAACTATCAGAGTCCCTAAAAGGCAGATCTGGTGGAATATGACATTTCCTTAGCTAGTCAGATTGAAGTGTCTTAGGCTTGGGGCACTATTGTTTTTATCACCTGTGGTAGGCACATTTATGGGCTACTGAAGAACAGTGCAGCTACAGCCTGCTTCTCAAGGTGCCAGTGGCAATCGGTCTACACATGAAAGCAAACAGAAATTACCTCACACCTGTTTTCACTAAGCCCACATTTTGTGGGGCTCATCTATTATTTTATTAACCCATCCACTTGTTGAAAACAATACTTGTTCAGTGGGGAAGACATATACAACTCCTTAGTTAAACAAACGACCCTCCTTCTGGCTTCCTAGAGAGAGAGTTACTTGGCTGTGGCGTGAAGAGATGACAATGTCTGTGGCAACTTATTTACCTACTGACATGATTCACAAGACGGGTCTGCAGTAAGAGATCTCGTCCTGGCAGGAGATTATCACAGATGAGGTGCTGATTAGAGCGGACAGCAACTCCATGGCATACACAGAGAGAACACAGCACATCCAGGACCTGGGAAGAGATGGCACTTCCAGTTGACTGTGACTCAAGCATCAACCACACTTTCCAAGGCAAACACAACCACAACTATGATTAATTTTTATTTACCCATCTCTATCTCTGTCTCTCTCACTCTGTATGTGTGTGTGTGTGTGTGTGTGTGACAGAGATGTGCATGTGTATGCATGTTCAAATGTGTGTGTGTACATGCATGTTTGCATGTGCATGCAAAAGACAGGTTGATGTTGGACAGCTCCCTGAATCATTCTCTCCAGATTATATGTTGAGGCAGGGACTCTCACTTGAACCCAGAGCTTACCAATTTGACTATTCTAGCTATCCAGCTTGCCTTGGAGGTGTGGGGGAGGGGTGGGTCTTATCTCTGCCACTCAAGCCCTGGGGTTACAGGAAGCTGTACACTTTCCCAGTATTCCTGCAGATGAGGGAAGTCTGAACTCTGGTTCTCAAGCTTCCAGGGGCACTTTATGGTGCCTCACCCATAGCCTCAGCTTGCTCATTATAACATGACAGTGGATGTCCCAATGACTCCCTAGCTTTCTCTCACATACAAGGCACGTGCTGCTTGTGCTCCCACAGCTGTGATGACTATATGCTGCGCAATCTTACTCCATGAAAACCAAGGATGGAAGACAGTCATGACAACTTCAACACATCTTGAAATCATGGCAGCATATATCTTAATTTACTAATTTATTTTTAACTGGTACATGAAGACAAAAACCACAGTGAGGCATGGGCTACCAGGCACTGATGAAACGCATGCATATGTAGTATCATGTTCAAATCATGATAAGTGAGCCAATGTCCTCATACAGTTATTATTTATTTTATTAGTATCATTTCATTTTCTAACTATAAAGTAGGAAATTAGTAAAATGTTCAAAGTGCCTGTTAAACCAGAGAAAAGGATAGTATTTTGTTCTCCCTTGTTCTAAATCATTATATAACATGTTAGATATTTGGAGCTCTCAGTATTTTATTCTTTTTTTGGCTTGTTGTACATTTATCCTATTTTTCCCCCCTGGTTTATATTTATTATGGAAAAGCATTTAAAATCCTTTCTTCTGGCATTTGCAATACGGAGTCCACTCTTCCCCATGCAATGATCCTAGAATTCACTCATGGACGCAGATGGCTAACCTACCTTGTGGTTTCTCCCATGCTTGTCTAAAAGCGAGATAATGGACTTGATATGCCCTTCTTTGATGATATTCAGAGCTTCTGGGCTCTCCACTAACACACAGTGGAGGACCTCCAGGATACCTACAGATGAGAACAAGCAGAAACAAGGCTGACACTTCTAGGAATCAGGTACTTTTTTATCTCTTTCATTCAACCGCACTCTCTCTGCTTGCACATGTCATTACTTAGTGCTCAATCTGTTTGCCACAGGGCACTGTGGGAAGCAATGGGTGCCACTTGACAGAACACACAGATATTCAAAGATGACAAATCCCAGTGGAGAGAGGTGGAGAGCTTCACTGAGGATGGTGATTGTATCTCAGAGTATAAGAGAAAGCAGTCTGGCAGGCTTGGGGAGCGCAGCAAATGTATCCCCTCCAGATAGTCAGAGAGAAGGAAGACAGAACAGAACAGGCCTGAGTGTCAGGCACAGAGAGTGGGCTAGTATTCGAATCAAACATGGATGGACAGTAGCTTCTGGCAGATCCTGAAGCCTCCTGGCATTTAAAACATAATCGTACACCAACAAGAGGGGTCAATGGGTAAATCACTTACAACCAAGCCCAACAACTTGAAAAGGTTCCTGAAAACCATGTTCCTTTTTTTTTCTATTGTCCTGCCATTGGGCCAGCAAAATGGCTCAAGCTGATAAAGGTGCTTGCTGCCAGCCCTGAGAACCTGAGTATGTACCCCCAGGATGCACAAGGTAGAAGCCTCAAGTTGTCCTCTGACCTCTACAAGTACACTGTGGCATGCTTGACCATACGAGCATGCTCACACACACACACACACACACATGGATACACACAAACACAATCAAATGTAATTTCAACAATAAGAAATAAACTATGCACCCATTGTTGCTCATCTCTGCCAATAATGATGGTGCCAATTGTCTGTAGCCATGGCATGCAGAGTTCTGTCTATCTGTCTGTCTGTCTGTCTCTCTCTCTCTCTCTCTCTCTCTCTGTCTTTGTCTCTGTCTCTGTCTCTGTCTCTCTCTGTGTGTAAGGACAGCACAGAACTGGGAAGAAGCTTTTTAAATCCCATAGAAAAGTTCTTATGTCTCGAGTGGAATTCACTTTCTTAGAACTGATGCTGTGATTAGGTTCACTACAACGCACTCCGGTCGAGTCAGTTTGACAAGCCGAGAGGCTTAAAAGCTACTCTCGAGGCAAAAGAGTTTCACAGAAACTCGCTCCTGGAGTCTGGCGTTCTCTCTAACCCATACATTAATTTTCCATTCCCGAGTTAGTCTAGTGTATGGATCCATGTGCTCTCTTTCAGTATTATCCTATTATAAGTGCCTTTTAAGATTGAATTCTGACACCGGGCATGGTGGCGCACGCCTTTAATCCCAGCAGTTGGGAGGCAGAGGCAGGCAGATTTCTGAGGCCAGCCTGGTCTACAAAGTGAGTGCCAGGACAGCCAGGGCTACACAGAGAAACCCTGTCTCAAAAAAAAAAAAAAAAAAAAAAAAAAGATTGAATTCTGACATAGCTAAAGCCTTAGTGTTCCAACAGTCCTAGAACGTCCTTGAGCAAGACCTTGGGCTTGAAATTCAGTAAGAATGTAAAAGCTAAGTCACTCCCTTACACAGGAATTTACCATCACTAAGGAAGAAGGAAGTTTCAGACCAAAGAAGAAACCAGAATAGATACTTAGAACCATAGTGGAGTTACACCCATACACATGTAGTTACAATGGCCTAAGGGGAAGGTGGACTATACAATAGACTAAAATAGGAACTATGGCAAGGGCACGAAGCCCTTGACCCTGGCTTTTTTTTTTTAAATTTTTAATATTTTTATTACATATTTTCCTCAATTACATTTCCAATGCTATCCCAAAAGTCCCCCATAGCGCCCCCCACTTCCCTACCCACCCATTCCCATTCTTTTGGCCCTGGCATTCCCCTATATTGGGGCATATAAAGTTTGCAAGTCCAGTGGGCCTCTCTTTCCAATGATGGCCGACTAGGCCATCTTTCGATACATATGCAGCTAGAGACAAGAGATCCGGGGTTCTGGTTAGTACATCATGTTGTTCCAACAATAGGGTTGCAGATCCCTTTAGCTCCTTGGGTACTTTCTCTAGCTTCTCCATTGGGAGCCCTGTGATACATCCAATAGCTGACTGTGAACATCCACTCCTGTGTTTGCTAGGCCCCGGCATCGTCTCACCAGAGACAGCTATATTTGGGTCCTTTCAGCAAAATCTTGCTAGTGTATGCTATGGTGTCAGCGTTTAGAAGCTGCTTATGGGAAGGATCCCTGGATACGGCAGTCTCTAAATGGTCCCAATACAAGGACCCTGGCTTCTAAGATTAGGCGAATCTTAGGTGGAGCCCTTGTTGATCCCAGTTGTTAAAAATGAATTCTATCCCAGGTGGTTCCCTTTAGACCTTCTGTGTTTGCATTCCTCTGTTTTATGTAAGATTCCGGTTACCTCTTTGTACCTTGCGGGTATGTCACCCAACTTCCTTATTGTCTTCTGCATAAAAAGTCTGATGTTTGACTTTACAAAATACATTCAGATCCTACACAACCTCTCCTGTGTGCACCTGTCTGTCAATTCATCCGACGCTTTGTCCACCCGCGACTAGAGACCCGTTCCACGCAGACAAAGGGGCCCAGAGGGTCTGCGGCAGTTCACACAAAGATGTAGACATCATTCCTGCACATTCTCAGGAGCTGCACCTGACCTGAATCCTGTCCTGTGCAGGGGAGGGCAAGGTGCAGGGGGATCGTGCTTCCCTGCTGTAAATTAATCTATTACAATATCCACAGATATTCAATTTATATAGCACCTCAAACTCTGGGGCTAATTTAGCAATTGTCTGATGGCCTGATAATAATGAAAGCAAAAAATTAAAGAAAACAGAAATTCAGGAAGCCAAGACTTGAGATAGAGATGCTGACGTCATTGTACCAAAACTGCCCACGATGTCACCAACATCTAAACTGCAGCGATAAAACAAACTCATCATCCTGCACCTGTATAGAACATTATACCACTGATAGGAAGACACTGTTAGGCAATTTCCCACACTATCCTGGTAGCCCTTTTTTCCTCTTCGTTATTTATTACTGGAGAGCACATGGATGCCTACTTTTATTAACACAGTTTTATTATGCTGTCCTAAGGCATTCATTCACTGACTGTGGCTGCTCCCCACCACAAATCAAAACTGAGGGGCTGTCAACCAGAACTCTTGACTTGGGGGCACTCCGATTCTAAAATACATCTCTGGATGCTATAAAACCTGAAGGAGTCAGGAGGGCTGATTACTTCACATAGGAGGAAGCTATGGGAGAAGGCTTGTCCCTGCCACCCAGGAAAGGATGAGCTGTCGGTGACAAGGAGATCCAGACACGAAACCCAAAGGGCCTGTCCTGACACCTGCAGGATTGAGAACAGTAACACATTTCCAGGACTTGTGGCATTCTCAATCAGCAGCCCAGACTGAGGCAATAGCTTTTTATGAGAAGTTGATAACAAAAACAAAAACAAAACAAAATAAAACAAAACACCAAGAAATGGAAGACTATTAGCAAATAATGGCTCACAAAGGCTCACAGCAAAACTGGATGCATGAGCAAAGGCGTATGTCTAGGTCTGGATGTGAAAAGCACATACTACGGTAATATGAGAACAAAGTACTGACTGCAAGGTGGAAACAGAGGATCTATTAAAACAGAGAATCTTTAGAAGCGCGTGGGTCAGCCACACTTGTATACAGAGTGGCCATTGGTAAGGACGGCCATCTCAAACAGAGGGAGAAATGGCAGACCAGAACCCGTGGAGACTGTCCTCTGATCTACACACACATGCCACAGCATGTGTACACTTGCACTCAAGCACACAAACACATGCACATATATCACATATTCATACACTTACACACACCACAGCAAACACAAAGACTAAAATAAGAAATGATTTGAGTTTCAGTATAAGATAAATGGCTAATTTATTTTTAAGTCTTCTGGCAAACAGAAAGAAAGAACAAAAAGAAATAGCATGGAATTTTCTTTCTTTTTGTTACCAAGAGCTAAGTGGTAAAGCAAATGGAAGTTACCATAAGTAGAGTTTCTATATCTTACATGAATAGAGGAAGAAAATATTTATATATCACATTAGTATTCAAATTCATAGTTTAAAAATTGTGTTTGCAAGAGCTGTGGATTCAAGGCAAATGGCTAAAAGACAACATTAAATGTATTTTGAATTTTTCAGAATGTTTTTGAGGCCAAAGAGGAAAATAAACTCATTATTCCTCAAGCTCGTGTGATATGGGGGGGGGGAGGAAAATTGACTAAGTTTAAGTTTGAAAATAGAACACAGATTTGCAAAATCAGGGAAGAGGTGAAAATGGGAGGGAACACATAATATTCTTATGCACACAGAGTAAGAGAACACACTCTGGGAGGGGTGTCTGCAAAACAAATGAGCCAAGAAGAGAGACTAAAGTTTGGAATTGGAAGATGAGTGTGAGATTCCTGGGGTAAACTTACTGAGAAAAAACACAAACCAAGAGCAATGCAATGATAATGTGCAGTTCTGCCAAATCAGGCTTCTGACAGCTACTCCCTTCAGTTCAAGGGGCCAGGCTTTTTGAAGGACAAAGAAACCACGGTTGCCAAAGGACAGTTAGGAGAGGGGAATTGCAGTTCTAGACAGTTCATGATTGAACAACCAAGTGGCCATATCAGAAATTCTATATTATTCAAATTTTTATTTGGATACATTGTTATATCTTAAAATAATAAAGGTTGACTATGTGTCTCAGTAAGGTGGTAGAGTATTTGCTTAGCAGGCATGAAGCCCAGGGTTTGATCCCCAGCACTGCTTAAAATGAGCCATGATGGTACATATCTGTTATCCAATCCCAGCATGAGGGGACTGGAGACTGCAGGATCAGAAGTTCAAGGCCATCCTCCACTACACTTTGAGTTGAAGGCTTGCTTGGGTCACATGAGACTCAGACTCAGAGAACAAAAGCTAATCAAATGCTCAGAGGTAACCTGAATCACAAATGCTACCAGATATTTCTAGGCTCTTTGGCTGTAGTTGATTTTCCTGTATCAGTTTATCTCTGAGTGCATCCAGTGGGCTAGTCTCTGCAAGCTCATGGGTCTGAGCACAATGCAGAAGGAAGATGACACTACTCCAGAGATCACAGTGTTGACACAGGCTCAATCCCCCTCTCCTCTCTCTTGACCTCAAACAAGTGCTGTAAGTGCCTGGCCCCGCCTTCTCTTTCTTTGAATGGAAATCTGATGGTAGGATGGCAAGGATTCAGGAAGATGGCATGTTCAAAATGAGCCCCCTTGCTTGCAACATCAGGACCAGAAGTGTTTTAGATTCAGGAGGTTTCCTCATTGCTGTTTTAGATTGGCTTATACATAAAGAGAAATTTTAGGGACAGAGTTCAAGTCTGAACACATAAATCCATTATGTTTCACATACAATACATATGTAGTCTTGAAGTACTTGATTTATTTTAATGTATATTAAACTTATTCATTTATTCATTCATTCATTCATTCATTTATTTACTTATTTATATGAGTGGGTATGTGAACCGCAACATGTGTTGCAAAAGTCAGAGGACAACTTTGGTAGCTCTCTCCCACTGTGTGGGTCAGGCTATCAGGCCTATAGTGGTAAGTACCTCTATCTGCAGAGTCATGCTGCCAGCCTAACGGCTATTTTATACAATGGACTAAATAACTTTTCACCTGGAATACTGACAGCATGCCATGGATAAAGGGTACAAGACCTTCCTTCCTCCAGTACACATTGGGTAGAGTGTGCAAAACACTGCATTCTGGCTGTGACCCAATACATGAAGTCAGCCATCCAACTTCGGACTTGTAGTGTCTTGTTGGTGACAAAGATAGGGCCCAGGAACCACTTACCTTCAGCTAGTCATTGCTTCTTACTGCTCTCCAAACCCTGAGATGTGTGTGAAATGCAGTCCCTGCAACTGCCTATGAAGGTCAAGTTCTTGATCTTGACAGTTTCATACATTATCATATCCACCCCCATTTCCGCTCGAGCTCACCACATCCATTTCAACACAATCCCTTCCTAACTTCCTGCCTGACCATGGACAGATGTGGAGCCATCTAAGGGTATGTGGGAAATCCAAAGGAAGGAAGGAGGCAAGCAAGCAAGGAGGAAAGCAAGCAAGAAAGTAAGCAGGCAGGCAGTTGCTGGGAAAGGGACAGTCATTCCTGTCAACTGTCAATGACTCCTTTGGTAAACAATAGGGCCCAGCAGCATATTCCCAGTCTATGCCAGAATTTGGGGCTGGCTTGATCTTGTGCTAGTCTTGTGCTGGAAACCAGAGCTGCTGTGAGTTTGTGAGTGTAGTGGCCATATCCAGTGGTTCCTGCCACACTAGTAAATCTGGAGGGTGTCCTGTTGCAGTACACATAGTTCTCAGAGTCTCAGCCTCTCGTCAGTGTTTAAATAGATGAGTCTTGGGCCCTTCCTTAGTAAGTCTTGAAGAAGAAGCTGAAACTCACAGGACAAGAAAGGTTTTCAGACCATGCAGTCGGGTATCTGTAAGTGGGTTGCATATGGCACATTTGCTACTGTGCGTACCCAAATGTCCTTTGCAATATAGTAAACAAACCTATCTTAGTTCTAAAACTCTCTAAACGAGGAAGAATCACCATGAAATAATCATGAAAGATACCACTAAGGTAGAAGTAGAAACTGTGCAAGTACAATAACTCTACATAGGAAACTTCTGCCCATCTGAGAACCTGCAGTCTTTTTTTTTTTTTTTTTTTTTGGTTTTTACGAGACAGGGTTTCTCTGTATAGCCCTGGCTGTCCTGGAGCTCACTTTGTAGACCAGGCTGGCCTCGAACTCAGAAATCCGCCTGCCTCTGCCTCCCGAGTGCTGGGATTAAAGGCGTGCGCCACCACGCCCGGCGAACCTGCAGTCTTAATGAGTAACAAAACACATTGTAGAAGCCATAACTCCATCAACCATTGAATAGTCTCGATGAGTCACCCATGACTGAGCCAATCACGAAATATCCCCACCTGAAAGCCAGAATCCAGCAAGCATTGCTATTCCTCCTTCCTTAGCACCACAGCTCAAAGTGAATAATGGTTTTCAAGTAACCATGGAAAATGATTATAGAACCATGCAGCTACATCATGAGGCAGGGCACCATTTATCGCTGATTTTAAAACAGCTGGAGCACTCTTTCATTGTAAGAACCATTTTCTAGCAACGGAATTTGCCTTCTCCCTTCTCCATCTGCTTTAAGAAAAGCACTCTGAAGAAGACAAAGATGTCAGGAAACATAGTAAAATTGACTATTTTTTTACTACCCCCACCCCCACCCCTGCCATGCCCATTGCTCTATTTCATTTGGAGTTTCTTTTGCAGGATCCCCACATTTGCTACATGTCATCTTGTTGATAAAATACAGCAACCTAAAAGAAGCCTTTCTAATGAAGTAGAGACTATTCTACTCAGCCTCTGTTCACTCTGTCTCTTCAGTCCTAGTTACAACTTAGTCTGTGGTGAAAGGAAGTGAGAGTAATGGCATCTCTTCAGCAATAGTGATTCTCAAAAATTAACCTAAGAACCTTGTCTCTTTTTGACTCAACATGTCACATCTAACCATGTATCAAGGAAAAAGACTTCATAGGGCACCAGAGTCTGAGATGCTCCTGTACAAAGTGGTGGAAGTAATGCCTCTAGACTATGAAGAGCTTCAAATTTCCAAGAAATCATTAACTATGATAACTGTGGGTACTTAAAGCATCCCGTGTCCAGGAACTGAACGCCGTTTCACAGCTCTGGCATCTGAAGCCCACCCCCAAAAACTTTTGACTGGTTCTGCACTGGAGGGGAGTTGGCAGGCTTCCCAAGTGAGAACTCTTCCATCACTGCAAAGCATGCAGGTTCCCAGTATTCTAAGGACCATACAGCAGAAGCCCACCTTGCTCCTAATAGGCTGCCTTTCTCTAGCTGACTCATTCCTGTAAACAGTACCAGAGCTGAGTTCTCGCCGGTGGGTCATGATCCCTTTGGGAGTTGCATATCAGATATCTTACACATTAGATATTTACACTGGGACTCATCACAGTAACAAAATTAGAGTTATGGAGTAGCAAATCTTATGGTTGGGGGGGGTCACCATGGCCAGAGGAACTGTATCAAAGGGTCACAATCTTAGGAAGGTTGAGAACAGCTGGTGATGACAAACACTTCATCTTCACCCACCATACTTGCTCTTGCTAAGCTGCAGTCTTTCCCATGAATACTTGCCTACAAGGCACGGATGTCCGTAGTTGTGTTTAAATGTTCACAGTTGAAAGAACAGAGAGTGATATTTAATCCCTTAGATCCCAGCTGGTTTCCCATGTGGAAACTAAAACAAGTGAACCAGGGCAGAAAGGACAGTTTTATCAGGGAGGATGGAGAGACACTGGTCAAAGCTAAGAGATTTTCAGAGTTTCTGCCCAGAAACAAGTCGTATTTTGTGGATGATCTTCAACAGTTTATAAAATCTCTTTAAATATGGAAGAGCTTAGGATATGGGGAGAGGAGGAGAGAGAGAGAGAGAGAGAGAGAGAGAGAGAGAGAGAGAGAGAGAGAGAGAGAGAGAGAGAGAGAAGAGAAGAGAAGAGAAGAGAAGAGAAGAGAAGAGAAGAGAAGAGAAGAGAAGAGAAGAGAAGAGAAGAGAAGAGAAGAGAAGAGAAGAGAAGAGAAGAGAAAGTAGAGGAGTAGAGGCTGGCTATGAACTTGAAGAGAGGTGAGGAGGGGAATGTGGGGAGAAGGGAAAGACAGGCAAGAGAGTAAAAGGGTAAGAGACAGAGGAGAGGGCAAACAGTCCCTTTTATAGTGAGTCACTGTATCATTCGGGGAACTAAATTCCCACATTTACCTAAATATCCTTGCACCTACAATTCATTTGAATACAAAGGAAAAAAGTAAGACTCCACATCCTAAAATCTAAAGGGTTGTTGTTGTTGTTATTGTTGTTTCATTGAGCATTTTGGGAATCATCAGCTCGAGGAAGATGAAGAATTCTAGCTCTCTAGTTGACTTCAGAGCTGTATCACTAGCCTTATTTATAAATATAAAACTACAAACCTTTGTGGAACTCTCCACTGTAAACTGAGGCTCCCTGGAAAAAAAGGCTGCACCTCCCACCGGCCCTTCTGCAGGGCTGAGTAACTGGCTGGGATGCAGGCAGTTGTGGAATGGTTGGTACGGTGCAGGTCCAGAGCTTAATTATGATTTATCTTGTGCTATCTTCAGCATCCTTAATAGCCATTCCTTGCACTTCTGAGTCTGACTTGACATCCTTGTACCTAACAAATTAAACCTCTCATAACATATTAACAAACTACTTATGTTAGCATTCTTTCTAGACCCCCACCCCACAGTTACCTAGCAACAGCCAAGTATGCCTGACTCACTATAAAAGGGACTGTTTGTTCCCTCCTCTCTCTCTTACCCTCTTACTCTCTTGCCTCTCTGTCCCTTCTCCCCCCATTCCCATCCTCACCTCTCTTTACAAGTTCATAGCCAGCCTCTACTCCTCTACTTTCTCTTCTCTCTCTCTCTCTCTCTCTCTCTCTCTCTCTCTCTCTCTCTCTCTCTCTCTCTCTCTCTCTCTCTCTCTCTCCCCTCCCTCTTCACCTCCTCTCCCCATATCCTAAACTCTTCCATATTATATCCTCGGGGGGTGGGGGGGAGGGATGGCTCACCATGGGCCCTGTCTAAGGGTTTCTATTCCTGCACAAAACATCATAACCAAGAAGCAAGTTGGGGAGGAAAGGGTTTATTCAGCTTGCACTTTCGCGCTGCTGTTCATCACCAAAGGAAGTCAGGACTGGGACTCAAGCAGACCCATTGAGAGATTCAAGCAGACTGATACAAAGGCCATGGAGATATCTTACTTACTGGCTTGTTTCCTCTGGTTTGCTCAGTTTGCTTTCTTATAGAACCCAAGACTACCAGCCCAGGGATGGCACTACCCACAATTGCCTAGGCCCTCCCCCTATGATCACTAACTGAGAAAATGCCTTACAACTGGATCTCATGGAGACATTTCCTCAAGGGAGGCTCCTTTCTCTGTGATAATTCCAGCTTGTGTCAAGTTAACACACAAACCCAGCCAGTACAGGTCTGCAGAGGCATCCCCTTTCCCCACACCATCCCATGCCTCTAACAAACATATCCTGGTTCTTTCTTCTTATAACACACAACAACTTGTTTCCAGCAACTCAAGGGCTACTTGTCATTAAATAGCTCTGCAGCCTACAGCTGAGCTTCTTTCCTCCGCTATTAACTCGTCTACTCCATGTTTCTGTTGAAGCATTGGGAAAGTGCCCTGACCCATGGCTCTCTTTGTTCTGGTACTATACAAACTTTGAAAAACTGCTTCTACATTGGAACATAGACTTGGGGTAACCCAAATCTGTGTTCTCAGGCCATGCTCATTCATATTCCAGAATGGACTCTCTTCTTTCAGGAACTCTGTTGTTATATCAAGACTGTTTAGGACCAGCTCAGGATGGCGGTGACGTAATATAAATTAAAAAAAAAATTCAACCAATTCAAAAGAAAACACATAACACTGAACTCACAAGTTTGTTATGTCTTAAAGTAAACAGGAAAAAGCACCGTACACATCAAGGAGAAAACAAGGAACATACCCGAGGATGCTTCCAGTCTTTCCAGTCTGCTGATCAGCCAGTCGAGGGAGCCAGAAAACTGAGCACAGTTTTTACGATTTCCTCTAATTAGAGCCGCTGCAAAAGAAGAACTTGCATAAATGTGATTTTCAAGTTCAAGGACAACAGTAAGGTCGAAAGAGGCATAAAATATGGGAGAGAACAAAGCACCTCCCAGTCTCATCTAAACCATATGCAAATGCAACTACAAACACACCTACACACATAAAATTGAGTTTTGTGCATTTGTTTTTGTTTTTTTCCCCCATTGTCATAGCTTCGCCGGGAGGGGTCTGAGCTCGTGTCTCTAGCGGCATGTGTATCAGAAGATGGCCTAGTTGGCCATCATTGGAAAGAGAGGCCCATTGGTTGTACAATCTTTATATGCCTCAGTACAGGGGAACACCAGGGCCAAGAAGTAGGAATGGGTGGGTAGAGGAGTGGGGGGGGGGAGGGTATGGGGGACTTTTGGGATAGTATTAGAAATGTAAATGAAGAAAATACCTAATAAAATTAACTAATTGATTAATTAATTAATTAATTAAAAATAAAAGAAGGCAAACAATTCCAGAAAGCTGGGATTCACACTGGGTGGTAATAATGAAGAGTGACAGAAACCAGCTCTTTGGAAGTTTCCCCACTTGGCTTCTAACACACATTGCTTTTAATCAGCCATCAGACTGAACTATTTGATCTCTCCAGAGCCTAATTTTCACACCTATACTCCAAAGGAGCTAAGAACATATCAGACAAAATAAAAGGACATATACAGCTAGCAGCTATGATTCTAACAGGTGTGCTGAGATGTAACTAAATGAATCAGGGGAAAAATGGCAGGGCTGGTTGTTAATAAAGTCATAAGCCACTATGCACCTCTCGTCACTTAAAGATCTCCAATCATATAAAAACAGTTCAGAGGAACCTATTTTAACTTTGCTTAGCCTTGTCATATCTCAACTTCTTTAACCGAAGAGCCTGCCTCATACGAAATTCTGAAATGACATTTATTTCCACCCAGATTATATACTCAAAAAAAAAAAAAAACATTTTTTTTTCCCCTTAAAATTCAGAAGATTCAGTTTGGTGACAGCAAACTAGTATTTTTTTTCCCCCAAAGTTCTAAGCTTACACCTGTCAGGCTGTTCAGAAACAGTGTAAGTGCTCACAGCTGTATGTGAGATTTTTTTAATAGCATGATATTTAAAGGCAGAAAATATGTATGTGAGGGAAAGTCTGGTCACACTAGGAGGTCAAATGAAGGACTGGAGTCTGAAGCTCTTGTCTGGAACCTGCTACGTAAGAACAGGAGGGCGAACAGCCTATGGCTAGTCTGTGCAAGCCACAGTGAAGATGCCCTTCACGTCTCCTTCCAAAGTAAGCCAGCAAATGAAGCTGATTCCTGCTCTGACAGAAAACGTGAAATACATAAGGATAGGAAGATTCTTCTCCCTCTGCCTAAAAGGAGACTTAGCCTCGGGAACAGGATAAAGGAAGGGCACGAAGTGACAGGGCCTGAGGACAGGTGTGTCCGGTCAAGCTTGCCAACCTCAGTTTGATCCTCCAGACCCATATAATGGTGGAGGAAATGACAAGTCTTGGAAGCCGTCCTCTGACCTCCACATGTACCTCAGCATGCCTATGCCTCTCCCACCCACAACACTCAATACACACAAATAAAGTGTAAACAAGAAAAAAATTCAATTAAGTTCTGATGGCATCCATATTCATCCATAGTGCCATATTCTGATGGCACTAGTCTTCATCTGATGACCATTCTCATCCCCAAGGTACAGTGTAAGGTTAATGTGAGCAGAACACCACAGTATAGAACACAAGGCAAAACTCTTTCCCAATGCTAGAAAACCAATTCCAACAGCATGCTTTAACTGGCACCTCACTGGCCCTCATCCCCAAGGCTTTCATCTGCCACAAATGCCACTTCCCTCTGTTAGTTAAGAGTTGTATTGGGCCATGCGTGGCCCTGTGAATGCAAGGAAAATAAAATGTGAAGAGTATACAGTGTCTCGTGTGTCTTCCTGTGCTGGATTTTAAGATCTTATAAAATCTAATATTCTGCCTTATTAAACCTCTTCACAATGCAGAAAGCTTAAGATAGAAGAAATTGTTCAGCTATACAAATGAGTAACTGGTTGCTAATGTACACAATAAGAATATCTAATGCTTAAATAACTGTAGTTCATCTTATGTACAGTAAAAACAGTCCAACTAAGCTCTTAAGAAGCAAATATAAGTTCATGGAACTAATTTTTATCACTGTTGAATAATTAAAACTCTTTAAACTTTTATCTAGTTAGACTGTGAAAGTGAGTGTTATTACTTTCCTGTGTCCTGTGTCCTGTGTCTGGGAGGTCAGGCTATGTTACCCTGAAGGTATTGGCACCTGTTGCTAGCTTCTAATTCACCCTAATTTTCCCTCCTCAGCCTTCCGTGTGCTGGGTTTATAAGCAGGTATCACCATACTCAGCCTCCTTATTGAAAACTAAGTTTAAAAGTTATTATTAATGTGCTGGTGAGATGGCATAGTGGGTAGAGAGATTTCTTGTTGAGCCGGATGAGTCAATCCCAGGGACTCACATAGCAGGAGAGGTCAGAGATGCCCTCTGATTTCCATATGTGCACTGTGCCACATGAACACACATGGATATACACACAGAGTAAATACATGTAATAACAAAATTCTTATTGTACAATTTGGTGGCTTGAAGAACAATATCCCTATCAGATCATGTATGTGAATGTTCAGGCTCCAGCTGGTGGTAGAAATAGAGATGGTTTGGGAGAGGTGGCCTTGTTGGAGGAAGTATGTCACCAGAGATGGGCTTTAAGAGTTTAAAGACTCATCTTTTTACTTGGATATTTCAGCTTCACGTTTGTAGTTCAAGACATCATCCTCCAGCAGCCATACCTGCAGCTTCCTGCCATGCCTCCCTTCTGGGATGAAGGGTTATTGGCCCTCTGGGGCCATGGGCCAAATACACTTTCTTCTATAAGTTATCCTGGTCATGGCATTTTATCACCATGGTATGGCTAAACAATAATGTCTGGTTGGTTAGATGTATCATCAACAGAGAAATAACTAACATAAACAAGTACCCAGTTATTCATTTCTTAGCTCATGTGAGCCCCAATTTAAAATAGTCAAACTGAGTGAAATCCTTTTGACTTAAAGAAAAAGTAACATGAATTTCATAGAAGCAGTGCTTTGGATTCTGAACTCTGTTTCTGGGCTATGGATATACCATTCAGTGTTCTCTTATGGTGCTGGGTAATTAGCTCCAGTTCACCAAGTCATCATGAGGGCCAATGGCCAATGCTCAACAGTATATTATATTAAGAGCATTTTGGGGACACAGGTCTTAAATGCATTCCATGGGCCATCCTTCCTTTTAAATAGGTTTTACATTTGATGGTTGTATCCATTGGAGGAGTACTATCAGTCTAGCTCTGAGCACTTTAAGAAAGGCTGTGCTAAACAAAAATATCTGGTTGGATAGATGTATCAGGCATATTTTCAACATACCATATTTCAACTTATGAAGTGCTTATGAAGACATGACTACCATGCACTGAAGAGCTTTGTGACAGTATTGTGACAGCCTGTCTTCATACTCGCATGTCTCTAAGCTTTGACTGAGACTTTCCCAAAAGAATGGCAGGCTCAGAGAATTACCAACAGATTGACAATTCACTGTCAGGCGAGGAAGCTCTAGAACTCTTCTGCTCTATTCAGCCAGCACCGAGGACATGATGCATCCCATATGCTGCACCAGGAAGGTGCTGGGAAGTGGCCCAGAGTCAGAAGACATGGGCCTCACTAGCCTCTCACACAATCTACACGCGCACAGCCAACAGGCTCTCCACAGCATAGGCAGCGGAGGCCAGGAGACACAGACTTTGAAAGGTTTAGGAACATTTAGGTTACTATGAAGAGACTTTGAGATCCACTAAAAACTGGAGTTGGGGAATTTAAGAGACTTGGAGGAATTCTGACACTGTCACTGAGGATGGGGGACCTTGGCAACTACAGCTGGGTGATTTCTGCCTCAGAGATGCTGGAGTGAATGAGTGCCCATGGAAGCAAAGATGTGCTATCCTGAGGACGTCAATCTCTCTCTCTCTGAATCATGAGGAGGAGGTGGCCCAGAGGGGCTGCTCTGTGTCTACTCAGTGCGGACACTGAAGCAGCAAGATATGACTTTAAGGAAAGGAGGCTGGGCGTGTGTCACTAAGTGCTCACACCAAGGAGAGGATAGTGAAGAGCCACCCAGATGAAGGTAGATGTGCTGCCTCACCACAGGAAGTGTAAGACAGACGGGCTTTGCTGGGAAGTCCCAATATGCCGGCAAGAGAAAGTGGTTCTCAGCTACTGCTGGGCCACCAAGGATGTCAGCCTTGACCTCCTGCACTAAGTTAGAGTACACAGCCATATAACCAAGTACTGATAGTCTAATCTCCCTCACCATCCCAGTAGATCAGGAGCAGCCTTCTGAAGAAAAAGCTGCATAGAAAGATGACATCCAGGTCATGATTGGGCTTACAAACACAGGGCGAAGCCCCATACAGTCAATGGCTTCCAGAGCCTGTGGCATGCACCAGGCTCTGTACCTTCTTGCTCAACTGTCTAATCTTCTGAAAGTGTTAAGAGTTAGTGGCCTCATGCCGGGGTGATGGCTCAGCAGGTAAACGTGCTTGCAGCCAAGTCAGACACCTAAATTTGATCTGACACCAACTTTTACAAGTTGTCCTCTGTCTACTTGTAAGCTAAAACATGCATGCAATGCATGCGTGTACATACACATAAACAGATAAGTAATAAATAAGTAAAAGCTTAAAAGAGTAGAACCTTACATGTGGTCAAGCATATTCAAAAAGGCAAAATCTAAATGTTGCAAATAAAACAAAGTCCTGTGAAACAGTCCGTGACAATCATTGCTACTTCACGGAGATGAGACTATGACAAGAGAGAAACAGGAAAAGCAGCATGCCTTGATTTAAAGTGCAATGTCTTTCCAGGACCATGGGGCATGAGACAGGAAACACCTCTGCAGACAAGCTCGGGGTGACTACTGTGCAGAGCCCTGGGGAAGGCCAGGCTCCTGGTTTTCATTGCTTGCAGCCTTACCCAGTGTCCTGGCACCCAGGGCGATCCACTTCCCAGCAACACTAGGAAATGCTCTGGAGGCGCTGAAGTTTCTAGCTGCTGCGTCCTCCTGAGATAGTCACTATCCATCACTGTCACATAATGTCAGAGATAATCGCTTGAAAGAAGGTGAGATCAATTAATCCAGGAGTCTGACTCCACTATTTTTAATGCCTGTGGCAAAGATAAATGCATAATAACAAAGGGGTGGGGCCAGAAAAGCTGCTCTCCCCATGGAAGCCAGGAAGCAGAGAGAAAGGAGGAGGGGCTAAAGATAAAGTATACCCCTCCCCCCCAATACACAGTCCCATTGGCCCACTTTCTACAAGGGCCTCACCTCATAGCTTCTACTACCTTTAATGATGCCCTTGTAGTGGTTAACCTTGTCAGCTTAGCTGGATCTGAAATGAACTACAAGGCAAACTGCCGGGGACTCCTGTGAGGGATTCTCTTGATCAGGTTACCTAACGTAAGAGTCACTCTAAACATGGGCAACATTTTCCAGTGGTGGCCTGGATAACTGGGGATTTCCCTTTCCTGATATCAGAACCAAGAATTTTCTGACTTCCAACATACACTAAAGATCAGCAGATCTCTAGGGATCCTTCAGTCCCAGCTTGGGACTCCGAGTGTATCCAACCTCATGGGTTAAGCAGCTACTGGATTTTTGGAATCTCTAGTGTAAGGCATTCATTGTTGAATATATCAAGCTGTATTGTGGGAGCTAATCTAATACTCGCCTTTCAAGATGCACTCATTCTATTGGGTCTCTTCCCTAAAAGATCTGTTTATAATATATCAAAACTTATGATTCCATTTGAAATCCACTGAGTAGGTCAGAGCGCCCAAAGCTCCATCTATGATGCTGCACTGGGGACTAAGCCTTCACCTTCCCAACTCTTCAAGGATTCAGAAACTGGTCACTTCTGCTAAACAAGGAAGAGTGGCAACCTACTCTGTTTATTTTATGCTCCAAGTCTTCAGCAAATGAATATTCATAGCTTGCCCAAGGGCCATTTTTCAGACATCTTTAGAAAGCCATGCTGGCTTGTCTGCATCCCACAGATTAATTATGTGGATGTCAGAAAAGATGTATGAAAGAGGGCCACGTTGATGCTCCTCTAACTCCAAATACAGGATGTCTGTGCCTTCCTGATGTCTTCCCAATGGCAGTTCATAAATCCACCTTCATCAATCTCTACCTAAGACCCAGCCTCGAAAAGCTGATGCCAAGCACCAAATTGTTACAGATTATCACTCTGCCTTCCCTGTTTGCTCTCTGTGTGACAAGGACCCCAAAGAAGAGCAGCAACCACACGAATAAGTCTAGGAGAGGAGCCACTCACTGTCCAGCTACTTGGGGGTGGTTTTTATTCTGTGCTTGTTTTAGTCTCTCTCTGTCTCTGTCTTTGTCTCTGTCTCTGTCTGTCTCCATCTCCGTCTCCGTCTCCGTCTCCGTCTCCGTCTCCGTCTCCGTCTCCCTCTCCCTCTCCCTCTCCCTCTCCCTCTCCCTCTCCCTCTCCCTCTCCCTCTCCCTCTCCCTCTCCCTCTCCCTCTCCCTCTCCCTCTCCCTCTCCCTCTCCATGTCAGTGTGTACTCTGGGCACAGGATCCAGGCCCTTGCACAGGACATACAAGCATGCTACCCATGGCCCTGAATCCTGTCTACCTTTTTGGAAGAAGCCGAGAGGGTCCGTCATGAATTGACATTGATACTTAAAGTAAATCTTTTGAGGCCTGAAAATGGGCTACATAGGACTGTGACATAAAAATATATTATAGAACTCTGAGACTATGGCAGAACAGAAACTCTTATAAACTGAAATATAAACTCACATGGGCTAAGTCTGGAGTCAATGGGAACTCCTAAAAGTTGGCTTTTAAATTTCTGAAAGTCAAGATGTAATCTGTTTTCACTTCTGAAATGCTTTTCTGGACATGAAAGCAGTATTCACTAGAATAACAGTAAGAATGAAGATCAACCAAAGGAAAGTTGTAAACCTAAAACTTCTTATAATTCTACCCCACTAAGGTCCATCTAAATCATTTAAACTACCTTGTGTGAGAGGAAGGACTCACATTTTCACTGATACATAAATGTTCTAGGGTTTTAAAAAAATCAAACTGAAACCAATATATAGGGTTTTTTTTCCTTTTTCCACCACATATTTAAGTTGCATGTGTTACCACTTTTGTCAGTCATAAAAGGTGTGCATGACAACAGATTATAAATAAATGTGTCTCAGAAGTAGAATCAGGAGCCAAAATTCAAAAGCCAAGAGATAGTCATGTAGCATTTTCCACATATTTTTACAGAATGCCTACTGGGCACAAGAAATTCCCTCTACATATCTTTAATTTTATGCTGTTGAAATCTTTTTAAAAATAAGATTGTATTTGTGTGTGTGTGTGTGTGTGTGTGTGTGTGATTACAAGGGATTTTCAGCCACCAAGGGTGGGTTCTGGAAAATGGACTTGGGTCTTCTGCAAGAACAGCACACTCGTGCGTCTACCCACTGAGGCGTCTCTCCAAACCTTACAGTTGGGATCATAATCCATGCATAAGTAAGGACTTCTTGTTCCTTCCCAGGTAATTTCATACTACAGGTTCCCAAAGAGAAAGAGAGAAACAATTTGGTCTGCCTCACACAGTTTTCCAAATGATAGATTTATCTCAATCTCCATTGATTCCACAGAACTATACTACATATCACAAGCTTGGGAGCCAACCCCCTGTTGATAGAAAGATTGCTTTCAATCTTATGCTATTTACAAGTAATTCTACAGTGGATGCTCTTCTCACATGTATACAAACACACCTATAGAACGTGTTTCTTACAGCAGAGGACTTGAGAGCAAAGGATCATAAGGATCTAAAGTTTTATATGTGGTCAGAGCAGGGATGGCCAGGCTGTTAAAATTCTATCATTTGTGCTCCAACCCAGAACACATTATCCTACCTTTTCCCTAATGATAAATATAATAAAAATTATCTTATGTGCCAACCTAGTCAACACATAGAATTCCTACTTATTATTTTAACTTGCATCTATTGCCACGATAAAAATCCTTTATTATTTCATTTACTTTTATGTTAGCTGTCACTCCTATCTGTTGTCTATTTTCTGACTAGCTGTTATTTATTTTTTTTTTGTATAAAACACCATACTTTAAGGGGACTAATTAGGATTTGACTTTCATGGAAACTTTGGCATATTTCTCCCAACTTTTTGATTTTGCAATGATATCATATATCATACAAATCCTTTATTTAATGACAGTGGTTCTCAACCTTCCTAATTCTGTGACTTTCAATGCAGTTCCTCATGTTGTGGTGGCCACCAACCATAAAATTATTTTCATTGCTACTTCATAACTGTTATGAATTTTGATACTGTTATGAATAATGATATAAATCTTTTATTTTTTGCTACTGTTATGAATAATGATATAAATCTTTTTTTTTTTTTTTTTTGCTAGAAGTTTGCCAAAGGGGTTGGAACACACGGGTTGAGAATGTCAGTTTCATGTGATCCTACTCACTGGTCATTGGTTAGTCACATATTACCAGTATTTAATGATGATGTAATGAAATGATAAAGGCAGTGCAGTCAATAGCTGCTCACATCCTTACTGGCTTTTTGATTTCCACTGTCTTTCCCCATACCACACCTTGAGAACTTAGACAGGCACTGTACTTTGGCCACCGCTGTCCCTTAATGCCTACATCAGAGCATCTCTCAAAGCAGATATTTAATGAATAGTTACCCAGTTCACGAAGTCTGTACAATGATCTGAATACTGAGGTCAAACACTCACATGCTACCATCCCAATCCTTAGGGATGACATAAAGAAGACGGAGTCAGGGGGTTGGAATGAGGTCATGAGAATGGAGAATTTATCAGAGGGCTTAGTGTCCTTATGGATCCTGGAGAGATATTCACCCCTTCTGTAGAATAGTCAGAACACATCTCAATTAAATTGTCTCTCAACACCCCTCTGTAGACACAGAGTGCGCAGATGCCTTGAACTTGGACTTCTGCCTTCTCTAAAATCATGGGAAACTGTCATTGGTCACCCATAAGCCATCTATCTACTTTACACATTTTATCACAGCAACTCACATTGCATGAGAGCTGCTATTGGCATGGAGACATACCAGACTCTAAGCCCATGTTCCCCCAACACAGATGTCTCTGTTGTACAAGGATGCCTCATCCAGAGACCAGGCAAGAAGCTGAGGTGCTTAGGGTGCAGGGAAAAGGGAAAAGAAACCTTTCCTGAGGTGATGAATTTAAATAAATATATAGTCAGAACAATCTAGAAGAAATGGGTATGTAGGTAGCTTAACAAAAGACTCAAGAACAGCAGCACAAGAGGCAAATGTCAAGAAGCATGAAGGCACTGGTGAAAATATACTTTCAGACTTTATCTTTTGCTGCTTTGAAAATCTAGTTTACTTTTTAAGTTGTATTTATTTGTGTGCAGAGGCAGGGCATTCACAGAGTATAGTACCTATAGAGCCCAGAAGGTGTGTCAGATACCTGCAGCTGGAGTTATAAGCAACTGTGAGCTGCCTAATGGGAACCCAGGGAACCCAGCTCTGGTCTTCTGCAAGAGACGTACGTGGGCTTGACCAATGAGCCATGTATTCATCCTAAAATTTAAACTTACAAGTAAAATATATCCATGAGCCGGAAACTCCTCAATGATTCTCTGTTCTTAGAACCTTTCAGCTATTATACTGGCAGGATGTAAATTCTAGGGAATTCTAATTATGTCAATATTAAATAATAGTGCCATCAAATCATTTCTGAATCAAATGAGCTATAAATAATCAAGGAAGCATGTATAGACATTTAAGAATATTCAAACTTTGCAAATATTAATTGGTAATAGACATTCCAGAAGTATAAATCTTGACTGGAGAAAGTACTGGAAAGAGGTAATATAGAGCAGCTACAAAGAGTGACTGAGGTTGGAAGACAGAAAGCAAGAGAAAGGCCAGACATGGGATGCCATGTTCTAGGAAACAGAGACCAGAGTAGAGTCAACAAAGATCTATGAGGACATGAGGTTAGACTCCCTAAGGTACGAGATTAAGATGGCAAGACAGGAGGATCAGAGTTAGAGAGAGTAGCCAGAAACGTTACAGTATCCTGACATCCTGGAGATCCCAAGCTCAGTTACCCCTGGGTATCCTTGGTGAATGTTGTACCAACAACCCAACATTCTCAGACATCCAACATCCTCACATAACATGATGTCATTTTGCACACAACCTGTGCACATTCTACTACAACGTGGCATCATCTCTGGCTTAATTCCACCAAACTAAGTTAACAATTGTTACCCTGTATTGTTCAGAAAATGATGACAAGAAGGGAAATCCAACCATGGTTAATTCATGTTCTTTTATTTTCAATCCACAGCCACTTAAAAGTATGGGTGCCATGCCTGTTAATATGGAGAGCTATCTGTATTTTCTGAGAAGCAGCAAGGCATGGGATGCTGCAGGTACAGATATGGGAAGTAGAGTCACGATACTTGGAGAGTAAACAGAATAAGAGAGTTGAAAACCTTTGGTGCAGCAGGAAGGGTAAAGAACCTTTGTCTCTTTCTTTTCTTGAAATGAGAACCACACCCCACTACCTTCTCAGAATAATCTGACTGTATAAGTCTCTGCTTATTATATCCAAGAGATAGACGTACATGGCATCTCTTTCTAAGGCATGTTTGAACTACAGGAAAAGATAAAGACAAACATAATGCTCTGTTAACATGGGGCAAGGATGAGTGCAGGAAGTTTCCAAAAGGAAAGATGTGCTTGGGATTGAAAAGGAGGCAAGAAGAGAAGTACCGTCTATGCTAAGCACGGGACACTAAAACCAAATCCCAGCTGCCCAACAACCTGATGGTGGAATCATTATCACCGGTTCACAGACACCACTCAAAACAGGTGCCAGCAGTTATCTGCCTGGCCTGGTAGCTCATGGAATTGATGGAATTACACTAGAGGCAGGGGCCTTTACTTCCTCCATTTTCCCAGTCAGGACACTGAGCTTCAGCTATGTCCAAAGTCACATTGGAGGCAGAGGCTTCGGTCTGGGATGAAGGAGAGCTATTTTCTCAGGAGCTGCTGGCCACAGACAAGATGAGGCTTTCTCAATGAAAGGGCATAATGGAAAAGGAATAAGAGAGCCATTGTTTTTTAATAAAGTGAATTAATGGCTGTATCTACTCTGCTACCAAAAATCAATGGGAACCTCTACAGCGTGTTTATTAAATAAGTTAAATTAACGTTGAATGTGACTCTGCCCAATGCACAGTGTGAGGCAGAAAATCAAAGCACTCTGCACCTATGACAGACAGAAGAACTTCCCATGTAAGCACTACCCTCTAGCTGAGAGTCATGAAAGGCAGAGGCTCAACCTAGCTTCAAGCATTGGCCAGTGCTGGTAAAATCCCACCCATCCACCCCTTTGCCAGAGTGACTTTGAGATGGCAGGTGTGGGTTCAGAGGGCTGGAGGAAGGAAGCAGTGTGTTCTTTTTCTCATGACAAGATTCTCTTTACCTCCCCAACAATACGCTGGAAGTAAACTGCAAAATCTGTAAGATGAGGAACTGCAAAAAGCTAGCTCGGGTCCTAAAAGGATTGTGGGAAACTGACCATCCAGAAGGCAGAGAGACAGAGAGGAGGAGGGAGGGAGAGAGAGAGCGGGGAGAGGGAGGAATAATTCTCTGGATACAGTGAAGACTGTTAAATTCTGTGTTAAACTGACATTTATTTGAGGTTTAAGGCATGGATATATCACCCTGCCCTTACCACTTCTGCCATCTCTCTCTACTGGGACAGGTGCCATTTTAAAACCACATCTCTCACCCTGTTCCAATCAAAAAAGCCACAAAACTCATTACAACCAGAAGCTATTTTGTTGTACAAGTCTCAGCATTTAGTGGACTATACTAAAGCTATTCAATCAACTCTAAAATAATCAAATTAAAATCCCCCAAACTCTGTGTCCTTATAGAGAGTACACCTCGAGAGATGTGTAGCCTAGGATAAAGCGGGTGCTTGGCTGTAAGGAACTTGAAAGATGAGTTCCCCCAAGTCACTATCATGCCTAAGATTTGTACTCATGGCAAGCTGACCATGTAACCTGCTGAAGGGACAGGTGAGACATAAAGAGAAATGTAATATCATACTGTCTGGGTGTATGTGTGACTTGTGACACACCTTATGACACACCTCTGGCCAGATATTTAGTTTGTCTAAGTCAATCCATGTTACACCCTGTAAACATGTTACACTATGTGTTAAAAAAGACACCAAACTAGGTTAAAAGCACACCAAACTGAAGGTTTTTTCTTCTGTATCTCCCCCCCCCACCTTTTTTTAAAAAAGAAATTAATAGTACTGCCATTAATTCCATATTTTCAAGGAAATATACTCTCTAGATTTTTGGTGCCACAATATCTTTCTCCTGACAATATCGTCAATAGCTTCGATCTTGTTCAGAGGAGGAATGTGAAAGCCAGTCTCATGAAAGCACCAGATTGCAAGTGCTTAATTTTAACGACATGTCAACGTGCTCACCCAAAGGAAACGTTAATAATTCTAGCAGGGACAATTATGAATAGATTTTCTTACGACTGCTTAAATTTTTATGAAGTTTAATTATATTTTAGAGGATTTCCAAATATTTTGACTACCCGTTCTTCTTCACATTAAAAATTCTTTATTCAGAAATTCTTTCCTCTTCCATCATAATTCAGTCATTTATTAATATTGATGTATTAATAGATATTGGGTATCTATTCTACACCAGGCATTAAACCAAATGGCAGAGACACAAAAACCCAGAAAGCTGATAGTCCTGCCTTTGAAACCAACCCCAGTCATCACTCAAAAGGAATTGCAGTGAGTGGTATCATATAGGTAAGATGTTAACTGTCGTGAAACCAGCTTGCAATAGGGTAAAACCGAACTGACCCAAGTTCTTGGCAAGAGACACAAAGAGACTACAGAAATAGTTCAAGTCAAAACTAAGGAAGACTGTTGTAAAGCCCAGGTGTTAGAGCATGAGACACTTATTCTTAGGGTTGGGAGTTCAAGCCCCACATTGGATGACAGTTTCCAGGTCTGTGATCATGTCAGTCTCCTCTGTCTCCCAGCGAAAGCTTTCCTCCTTCTTCTTCCTCTGGTTCCTTCCTTTCTCTCGGAAGGCCCACCTTCCACTTCCTGCACAGCTAGCAGGCCATCAGATATTCATTAAAGGCAATCAGTGACTGCCTTAGGTAGGTGAGAAAGGAGAGAGACACAATTTCACACGGGTACCCCGACAGAAGACCTATGTTTGCACAGTGCTAATGGAAATGTGCTATAAACTACCTCAAGTGTTGCTCGAGATAAAATATATCTAGACGTTGGCAAGTCCAATCACATAAACACTACAGAAGGACACTGTGAGAACCCCTTGCAAGCCAGAGCTGAAAGAAAATGGACTCTGTAATACTAACCTGAGAACCAAGAAGGAAATAAGTGATATTGGTCATTATAGGAGCCCTGCAAAAGCCACCTCCCCTAACCAAGACACAGATCCACAATAAGTGGTAGGTGACCTTCCTCACTCAAAGAAGGGATTATGCAGAAAACATCGTTGGCTTTAGGTTAACTTCATTAAAAATTAAAAGTCCTGACTAAAAAGCATGCCATAAAATTGCTGCAACTCTTACAAGATCTTTTCAAATTTGCCATAGAAACTCAGCCATGGACCTTACCCAGCAACTCATACAGAGAATTCAGGATGGATTTCCAAGACTCTCCTGCTTCTCGTCCTGCGACATCTGCAAAGTGGGCTGCACTGCTGTAGACATGCAGGCGGTCGATGCACTCCAGAACCAGGTTGATCATTCCCTGGAAGAGGGGGGTAAAAAAGAAATCACCATCTGAAACTAATTCTGAGTCAGGCATGGAAGTTCACAATCCCAGCACTCAGGAGTCAGAGGCAGGGGGATAGATAACTACAAGTTCAAGGATGGTCTGAGTTAGAGAGTAAGACTCTGCCTCAAAGGAAAGAAATTAATTATGCTCAGGCCAAAAGGGGAAGAAAAGGAGACAGCTTGATTTTTTTTGAGAGAAGTCTAACTTAACACCATCAGTTCATTGTAAAGAAAATGAAGACCATTTAATCAAAGGACAAGAAGAGTCATGTTTGCCCAAGAAAGAAGAAGTTATTCTTCAGATAACTTGGGATTTCAATCTTGGTTTCTATTCTTAAACAGAAGTGAATGGAAGTTGTATAAGTATGTTCTTTACACTGACAAGGTTCCACAGTGGTTGGCATGAACAGCTCGTGAGTGGTGTTCTACTACTAGTGATTCGTCCTTGTTTTTAATAAGCATTATTATAACTATTAAATTATAGACATATTAAGTGAAATAAAACCACTGAAAAGAAGTTTTAAAGCACATAAAAAATTGACTTGTGGGGTTCTTGCAGGAGGCAGCCTACATCTGAAGTGGCGCCTTCATTGTTATTGCTGTGTTGAGACTCTCAAACAGGGGCAGGGTCGTGAAAGCCAAATCTATGAAATATAGAGTAGTCAAATTCACTCACTGGACAGAATTTTAGCAGCAGCCATGGGCCTTAGAACACGTCTTTGTCCAATCTGGATAGTTTTATGTAACAAAATGACAAAGGAAAAAATTCCATATCCACATTAGACTGAAAGTATTCAAATTTGTATTTTTAATTGTCAAAACCTAATATTTAGGTTGATCCCCCCCCCAGATATAATATAACTGCTGTACAGCAATCAGTCCAATGTTCTACAATACATGAAGATAAGAACTCCATAACAACTAATTCCTCTTGTTCTTACCATTGGCTTGTGTTGACATACCCATGATTTTTGTGCCTTTATGATCACAGATCATTTTTCTTTTACAAAGAAAAATAGAGCCGGGCGTGGTGGTGCATGCCTTTAATCCCAGCACTCGGGAGGCAGAGGCAGGCAGATTTCTGAGTTCGAGGCCAGCCTGGTCTACAGAGTGAGTTCCAGGACAGCCAGGGCTACACAGAGAAACCCTGTCTTGAAAAACCAAAAAAAGAAAAAAGAAAAATAGCTGCAAAATTTAGTATCAGTTTAAAAAGTACCAGAAAAAATAGTTTTAAAAGTACAACATAGATTTGGGGATTATAGAAATTCAACGACATCCTCTCCATGTTTTCCTTAGATGCTTATAAGTGTACTTCTTTCTTGTAAGAAAGAATGAAAGAGAAAGAATGAGAGAGAGAGAGAGAGAATTGTTTTGAATCATATGCATATGTCTGTGGGCATGTGATGTGCATGTGAGTGTAGTTCTTTCAGAGGTCACAACGGGGCACCTTATCCCTTAGAGCTAGAGTTACAGGCAGTAAGCCTTCTGATGTGGTGTAAGCCACATCACAGTTGCTGGGAACACCAAACTCAGCTTCTAGGTGAGAGCAGCACATACATACTTTTAACCTCTGAGCTGGATCTCCAGCCCAGGTTAATTCTTTCTTTAAAAAAATCAGTCCAGTGTTGGGAACACTTAGAATGGAAATCCTGCTGAGCCCCTAGCTGTCTCTATCATACCCAACACCCCTTGCTGAAGGGCTTGAGCCTGTCATGATAATGTTGACACTGCCTTAGGACATTAGGCTGCCAAGCTGCTGTGGTACATGAGTTTTTAAAGCAGTGAAACATTTGATAAAATAAACCATACATACAAAGGCACACAAGAAACTGAAGAGAGCTCCATGAAGTATCACTCACTTGTGCAGCACACAGAAGCACCTGGGTTTGTCTCCAGCACCACAAAAAGTAATAACTTGCAAAAGGAAAGGGTGGGTACTCTGTTCATGCAGCAACCTGAAGCTCACCTTCCTCCTTAATGAGCATTTATTTCCCTTTTTGCTTCTATTCCAAGCCCAGAGCCCTCTTGCCCTAAGGTGTGTGTGTGTGTGTGTGTCTCTGTGTGTGAATATGTGTATATCTGTGTGTGTATATGTGTGCGTCTGTGTGTGTATTTGCGTGTCTGTGTATGTGTGTATTTGTGTGGGTATGTGTGTGTGTATCTGTGTGTCTGTGCATGTCTGTGTGTGTCTGTGTATGTGTGTGTGTCTGTGTATGTCTGAGTGTATATGTGTATGTATGTGTGTATCTGTGTATCTGTGTCTGTATGTGTGTATATGTGTGTATCTGTGTGTGTATGTGTGTGTGTGTATCTGTGTGTCTGTGCATGTCTGTATGTGTCTGTGTATGTGTGTGTGTCTGTTTATGTCTGAGTGTATATGTGTATGTATGTGTGTATCTGTGTGTCTGTGTGTGTATATGTGTGTGTCTCTGTGTGTATATATGTGTGTATTTGTGTATCTGTGCGTGTCTGTGTGTGTATATGTGTGTATCTCTGTGTGTGCATATGTGTGTGTCTGTTTGTATGTGTGTCTGTGTGTATATGTGTATGTATGTGTGTATCTGTGTGTCTGTGTATATATGTGTGTATATGTGCTTGTCTGTGTGTATGTCTGTGTGTGTGTGTATGTATGTGTGTTTCTGTGTGTCTGTGTATATATGTGTGTATATGTGCTTGTCTGTGTATGTGTATCTATGTGTGTGTATGTTTGTGTGTGTATGTGCATGTCTGTGTGTGTGTCTGTGTGTGTGTGCCTGTGTGTGTGTCTGTGTTCTGTATTTATGAAGCCAGTTCTATATTTATGAAGCCAATATAAAACAGTTGGATCAAACTCTATTCCTTTGCTCACCTTACTGGGGCTGTGTTTTTAAACCTATAGCTTCAAAGGTATCTAAAGGGCACTTCAAATAATATGCTATAAACTCAAAACCATTAAAATCAAGTCTAAGACAACCACAAAACAGATACCATTAAGTAAACACAGCACTACATCTACCGGAGTCCACCCAGCAACGTTCTTACTGCAGTGATGAAAATGGCCCAGTGAGATATGATGGTAAAGTAAGTGTCCCTCATCAGGGTAATGACACACAAGTAAAAATAAAGACCATGTTTCTCCCAAGCCTGTCCCTCTGCTCAGTAAAACTCCTGTTACTCTCAACTGGGATGTGTAAAGATGTGGAATGGACAGATAATTTTTTTCAGTATAAAGTCATTTTCCCAAGGGAGCAACAGAAAAGGAACGGGTGTGATCTCACCTCTTCCTGGAAGAGATTCTGCCTGTTCTTCAGGGCTCGCAGCCTGTTCTGCTTGTCCTCATGCTCCAAGTGCTCGTCTGGGGGGTGGAAGTAGCCGATGAGGTCTTGCAAACTCAGGCTCACAGACTCGATGGGCAAGTCAGTGGTGGGTAGCTTTACTTTCTTGCTGAGAGCATCCAGGCCCCTGAATCACAGCAAACACTAACTAGGTTAGTGAGCCACAGTTTCAGTTCAATGGATTTCGATTGGCAGGTGAGTTGATTTTGACACCCTCTTTAAAAAAGGCACAATCCAAGGGATGTGTAAGGCATCCTTTCTACCAGCCTTAATGGTCATATTCACAATAGAAATGTGTAACACATCATCTAAGTATCACAGTGTATCCCAGACTGCAACATCCAGAGATCTACCGCCATAACACACCCTGTTGGACCAATGGAGAATGGTCCAATTACAAGGCTGACTGATAGCCCTTCATGGTCTAGGTACCTCAAGATGTAAGGACACATCTGTCTTCTTCAAGCACTGACATTTGCTTGTTTGAGGTTAATTTTTGGTAAGAGATTCTTATAGGCTTTACCATCATCAACACTAGCTGCTACTCTAACTGTTTTAAAAAATTGAGTTTATGAGAGCTGGAGAGATGGCTGGGCAGTTAAAAATGTTTACTAGGTTCTGTGATGGCATCTGTATCAGGCAGCTCACAACCACCTCCAATGCCACAGGGCCCGGTGCTCTCTCCTGGACTCTGTAAGCACATGCTCTCCCACCCACAAATGCCAACATATGCACCTAACTGTTTTAAATTCAAACTAAATCTTTGCAGAAGTTGCACTCATGATCTCATCAGTGAGACTGTTTACATAGGAGATTCTATCACAGATAGAGGAGGGTCCCAAAGAAGCTTGACCCCTCCATGAGGAGTTGCTGGCAGTTAATGATTGCTGGTGGAAAAAATCATTTTATGCATTGCTGCTGTAACGCTGGTAAGTTTTCCATACTCCCATAAATAAACCTGCACTCTTGCTCAATGGGTCACAGAAAGAATACATAAACAACAAAGAATTTAAAAAAACAACAAAGAACAAAAAGCAGTAACTATGAAAAATAATTTAGAATTATTTTTTCTAAACTAATAAATTGGGAAAGATATAACTACACAGGAACTTAATGTCTCTAATATGAAGGGTTAGGTGCTCTCATTAATTAATTAATTCATTTCCTTTCTGTACCAATATCTACTCCCTTCTCCTCCCAGTTCCCCCCACACAACACCTTCCCACTCCCCTCCCTTTTTTCTGAGGGGCCTCCCCCTTCTCAGAGGTAAAGGGTTGTTAATAATCTAGTAAGAATGATAATAAATAATACTGTAATTAAAAATAATTATGAGAGATATCTATTCACATAATTTGAATTAAAAAATGTTTAATAATAATATGCACATGCTTTTAAACTTTTTACTACACTTAGCCATATACATGTATGCATATAAATATGTCTATTTATACAAAAACTTCCTTCTATCAGGTCTTCAAACTTAAACAGAGAGGCCTTCTTCCATCCAGGCTATGTTGTATATTATCATGCTGTTGCCAGAAAACAGTGTGGCCATAGGTTGACTAGTTTCATGGGTAAGCAACTGTTTCAATTATTAAGTAGAAAAAGATTGCTCATTTCAAGAATCACAGTATTTGGGGGAGGGGAGCTGGAGAGATGGCTCAGGGGTGAAGAAGAACATTATTTTTAATGTTGCTTAGAATTCAAGTATCTAGATGTCATTATCCTCACTATAACAGAATACAAAAATTATTCCAGCAAAATAATGATAAAATCATCATGACCCATAACTGTCTGTCACAAATTCACATTCTCTAAGCTGCAGGTTTAATTCTAGTCTGTGAGCCTAGCAAAGCGTATATTTATAAGGAAACTGTATTTTAGAATGATCTGTTTATAAATCCATGAAGAAAGATAAAAGTCAAGTACCAAGCAACTATCACTATGGACATTACCTTATGAACCTATTAAAGAGGAACACTGTGCTCCGAATGACGCGGGCAGTGCGGGACTCCTCATGCTGCGATCTGGATAAGTTCAAACCATCGTCCATGTGGCCTTCGTGGTGCATGATAGCCTGCATGGGCATGGCAACAGAGTCATTTTCCCAGCAAGGCAGACTGAAGAAGATACACTCTTGCCCTTGGTGGAGGCATGCCCCTGTAATCTTAGCCACCCAGAGGGTAGAGACAGGAGCATTGCAGAAATGGCTTGAGCCTAACCTTGGCAACTTAGTGGGAGTCAGTTTCAAACCAGTAATAGTGAGAGGCAGGGAGATAGCTCAGTGGTGGAGTGGTTGCCTAGCATTGGAAAGACCTGGGTTTGGTCCCAGACACTCCTCCTTGACAAACAAAACAAAACTCAAAATGTTGAGCCAGGAGGAAGGGACCTGGAAGGAATTAGAATCAAGGGTGTGAAGAGTAAATCAAGAAAATGTAAATCATTTTTAAAAGTTGAGCCATTATAACAAATAAAATCAAAACCAGGCAAAGGAAACCATTGTGTTCAGGGTACATACCAGGCAGAGCAGCCTGTACAAAGCAGGCATGGAATACACTGATTCCGTCACTGTCTTACAGATGGTTCAAAACATAGATTGAGTTGAATGAAACAATAGTAAATCATTGCCCTATATCTGCATTCAATGATTTATCCACAACCTGACAAACTAGAAAGCAACAGAAAAGCCAGCACTACGCATTGCATTCCATTGCTCTGTAATATCACCAGCTGTACTGTGACTGAACACTTGAGTACTCATCACTGACTCCGAGGTATCTAAACTATGAACATACACACACCACATTAACACACACACGCACACATAGAAACACATATGCTCACATATACACACAAGTACACACATATGCATTCACATACACTCACACATGCATACACACACATATGTACCCCCCTTAAACACGCACATAAATACATCCACTCATACACATTCACACTGCATAAGCACACACATAAATATACACACCAACACATATATACACATAAACACACACATACACTCACACATGCATACATACACACTCATGTCCGTCATTAATTTTTATAGTTTGAATATTCCATGAAAGCCCAGCACTGAGAGGTAAGTGTGTATATCCTCAGCGTACAGATCAATGGATTTTTTTTTCAGAGTAATCACACACATGTATGCAATACGTACATCACAAAAGCAAATACTAGAATGGTTTCAAATCTCCCCAGGGCTTCCTTTCTGTTCCGTCTGTCACTGCCTTCACCACCCTCCAGACTTGCAATGGCTCCAGTCAGCCAGCTGCAGAATGTCTGTGAAGGACCATGCCCAATGTCCCTTCAGCTTCCTTCGTTCAACACTCACGGTGAGGTAACTTAGTACCATGAATCAATTGTATGAACCAAAAATTTATAACCGGAACTAAAATTATCAAATATCTTGAGTTAAGAAGAACCCCTGAAACAAACCTCAATGAGACAGAGATCTGTCCTCAAAGCAAGGTGCTTCTCCTGTTTACCTTTATTAACAGGAAAATAAAAAACCTGTGCTAATGTATAAAACCTCTAAGAAGCACACCTCCTGGAGTAGAAAAGTGGAGTTGATGAGAATACAAGATGAACTTAATGAAATAGAAACAAGACACCAGAAAAAGGTTTGCAAATCCAAAACTCGATTATCTGAGGAGAGAGATAAACAGACCTCTCACAAACTTGGCTGAAAATAAAATAGAAAACCACAGAATATAGAAACTCGATTATGATAATACAGTACAGTGTGAACCTCAATGGCAAAACAAACAGCAAAAGGCCCAGCTAAGCCAGAGGAGTCATCAACAGAGGGAGCCATGGTGCCACATCCCTATAGTACCAGAAGTTGAGGCAGGAGGATTGCTAGAACCCAGAAGCTCAAAGCTAGCCTGAGCAACAAAACAAGACTCTATCTCAGAAACAACAGTAAGCCCCAAATAAAGGAGTTCCATTCAACTAAGAATAAAATTAATTATTCATTAGTTAATAATTAATTTAATTAATTAATATTCAATTAATAATTGATTAAAAGTGATCCATTAATTTTCAGAAAACACTGGAAGGATAATTTCAAACTCACTAGTTAGAAGGCCTTAGGACTCAGTGGTTGCATACATGAATGATAGTTTCAAAGAGCCGACATCCCAGACCATGGGTTGGCAAACCATGGCCTGTCACCTGTCTTTGTAAGTCTGTGGTCTGGGAGAGGTCATTCCTCTTTCACATGGCTGAAGAGGGATCAATGAAGAGTGATGCTTCAGTACATGTGGAAACTCATAAACATGCAAATTATATAAAATGAAAACTTAACTACTCATAAAGAGAATTTAATTTTCCTCATGAATATATGTAAATAATCCTGAATAAAATGAGTTAATTAAATCTAGTAGGGTTTTACTGGAATAATGGGCTATGGTCAAGTAGGGTTTAATTCTATGGATGTAAGGATTCTTTAGTGATTAGACGTCTGGTACCTTTAATTATATGCGCAAATTAAAGGAAGCCAAAACATGCTTTGTTTTATTTTGTTTTATCAACTTTAACTGATAAAACTCAAAAATCACTGCTAGGTTTAAAAAAAACTGCCGAAAAGTAATAAAATGGGACTTGGAAATAAAAATAATCTCAATTGTTTAATGGATGCAGAAACCTATAACATCTGCGAAATAGGTGTGAAAATTCATAGTAAGGAAACCTATAAAATGAATCAAATAAAATAGTATGAGAGTTTATAAAGGCTAGATGAAAAAAATTTAAATTAAGGAGGATATAATAATAAAAATTAATAATAATAAATAGATATAAAGAAACTTAAATCTCAAAACAACTAAAACACGTAAGTTTACTTTGGAGGAACATGAGCAGGATAGATTAAAACAAGCATGTTTATGAGAGAAAGCTGTGAACACCTACTGTGATTCCAGACAACACAACCACAGTAGGTGTACCAAAGATGGGGCAATGCAGACAGCCAGAGGAGCCAGCTGGTGAGTCCTGACCACCTAGCAGGCCTCAGGCTTCCTTCCCTTCTCTGGCTCTCCAAAGGCAGCATTAGCAATTCCAACTCCGTGATCTTCACCTGATTGTCAGTCTACATGGATTAAGAAGCACCTAAGGATTTAATGAGGCATGGCTTGGAGGGTGTCTAGAAGGGCATTTCCAGACAGGAGTAACCTGCAGGACATTTCTCATACAAAGCACAATGTCACAATACCAAGTCAACCAAATTGTGCATGGCGTACACATAACATTGAGTAAGCGCTCTATAATGCTTTCAGGGCACAGAGAACATGCAGTGGGCAAGCTGGGAAGGCAGAGACTTCTAATGTGATCATCTAAGTATAAACTGTGAATGAAGGACGGATAAGCCTTGGGCTGACAAAATCAAGTCAACCACCAAAGAAGCAGCCTATCTACAAGCTCAGGTGTTCAACGCTTGGATCTTTCCGAGGGATGGCGAGAGGCGTGCTTAAGGGACACACTGGCTCAGTGAAAACTGATGTTGAGAAATTGGGGGAAAGAGCTGGGAGTGGTGGTTCATGCCTTTGATCTCAGCACAGAGGCAGATAGATCTTTGTGAGTTTGAGACCAGCCCAAGCTACATAGTATGACAACTGCCAGAGTACATAGTGAGACTCTGGTGGGCGGGGGGAGACAGAGACAGACAGACAGACAGAGAAAAAAAGAAGGAGGAGGAAGAAGAGGAAGAAGAGGAAGAGGAAGGGGGGGAGGAGGAGGTGGGCCTGGAAGGACCAAGAAGCATGATGGCTATCTTGTGAGCAAGAAGAGGTAGTAGGAAAAATGAAGGACAAAGGAAATGAGAGAGAATAGAATAGAATCTAGAAGACAGTGAAATTACTTCCCAAATAACTTGGATACATAAATTTCAAAACTATAATCCTATATATCATTGAGAAAAACCCTTCAAGGAGTCACCCTAAATAAAATAAAAAACAACAACAACAAAAAAAACTCCAAAGCCTATTTTGGTAGGATTGTTACACAAGATTCAAGAGATCTGAAATCTCATGATTCATTAATAGTAGTCACTACTACATTCTCAGATATACAAATGGGATCTGAAAAATTAGGTACCATGGTTGCATGTGTGGCCAAATGAAATGATTTCATGATTTCATAATATTTTGACTGAAAATTAACAGTGACCTGACCTTCAGAGTGTAATAACCAGTTCAAGCAGGTGACTGAAGTCTCCACTTTTTTTGTATTTTTTCATGTATGAATGTGGCTGTGCTAAGCTGTGTCTGTGTGTGACCTTACCTTACGCTGGATGGATCCCATCCGTGCTGATTTCACATCCACAGCCTGGTAGGTTAGCCACAGGCCTGTATCCACATGTTGTATGTAGCAAATGGAGTCTCCATACTTGATTTCTGAGGTTCCCATGCCATCGACTTCTTTCCTCACCCCCACGTCCAATTTTTCCTATGTATGAAAAGAGAATAGCATAGATTTTAAGAAATTACTAGTCTATATCAATACAAAACTATCTTATAAAAACATTCCTTGAAAAGATCGGTTCTCTAGGTTCACTGAAGTTATGGCAATGGCCAAGTATTATTTTTTAAAGATTTACTTTCAATAATTTGCATGTATGTGTGTCTGGAGTGTATATAGAGTGTCACTGGAGAGCAGAAGTGGACATCAGAGCCCCTGGATAAGAGTTCTAGATGGTTGTGAGGCCCCTGACTGGGCACTGAAAACCAAACTTGGTTCCTTTGGAAGAACAGCCGAGGCTCATAACTGCTTAGGCATCTTCCTAACCTAGGGCTCAGCTTTATCATCTATAAACAAAAATATCTCCCTACAGGTCCAGAACAAAAATGAGAGAATACTTGAAAAGCTTTGAACATATCTTGAATTTAAAACCCAAACCTTTGTCAGCCTGAACAATTTGTCCATGACACCTATGAGGTGTTTATGGGGCTGTCAGTGATAACTGAATCTTATGTCTCTCCAACTAATCAAAGCTGTGGTTGTTGCTCCTGTGGCGTCTGAGGTAAACTGCAGAGGTTTGTATTCCTAAGGGGAGCTGAGGCCAAATTCTTCAAAGTTCTTTTTTTGAAGGTGTGTGTGCAAGTGTATGTGCATGTGTGTGTATGTGTATGCACATATCCACAGGTGCCCTGAAGGCCAGAACAAAAATGGGCAATGCATCCCTTAGAGCTGGAGTCACAGGCATGCGGGTGCTGGGATCTGAATTCGTTCCATCAGCAAAATCAATAAGCTCTACTGTTGTTGCTGCAGCTGCTGTTCTTTGTTTTACCTGCATGTATGTCTATGTACTGTATGCCATCCTTGGCGTCCTTGGAGGCCAGATGTGAGCATTCCCCTGTCACTGAAGTTACAGACAGTCATAAGCTACCACATGGGTACTGGGAATCAAATCTACATTCTCTGCAAAAGCACCGAGTGCTCTTAAGCACTGGGGCCTCTCTCTAGCCCTATGGTAGTTCCTAAATGACAGTCTCAAAGCTTAATGGACGCCTTCCTGTTTCTCAGTCCTGCCATCACTGTATAAGTTTCCTTGCTAAGTTGCACTTGTGTTCTTTCTAGGTTTTTGGTTATTTGATTATTAATTAAATCAGTGTATATATATGTGTGTGTGTGTGTGTGTGTGTCCTCACGGGTGTGTGCTCATGTGTGTGTTTGTTCATGTTCATGGTGTGCTTGCTTGTAGAGGCCAGAGGGTTGCCTTAATTATCATTTTTCAAGCATTGCCCCCTATTTATTCTCTGAGACAGGCTGTCACACTGGTGAAGTTTATTTACCAAGGAGGCTGGGCTAGCAGGCCAGCAAGCCCCAGGATTCTGCCTATCTCTGTTTTTCTAATACTGGATGATAAACACATACTAACTCACCCAAACCTTCTTTTACAAAGGTTCTGAGAGTCGAAGTCATGTCCTCATATTCCAAGGCAAGCCCTGAACTAACTGATTAAGATCATCTACTACATAACTATTTATTGAAGAATAACTTGAAGTAAAAACTATTTGAGTTTTGATTTTTGTTTAAAGAATCTATTCAAACAAAACAACAGTGAAGGCCCTGTCTGGTGATACATGCCTGTCTTCTCGATACTTGGGATCCAGGTACAGTCGGATTGCTTCAAGTCTAAGTCCTGCCCACTCTACAGAGCACACTCTGGGCTGAGCTAAACTGCACAGGGATTGCTGTGTCCAACCTAACTATGAGGGTATGTGCTGAGTCTTATTGTAGTTTGTTACACTAGGCCCTGTTGATATCCCTGTGAGGGAGGCCTGCTCTTTTCTAAAAGGAACTGGAGGAGGAGTGGGGAAGAGCAGAGGTGGGCGGGATGGCTGGGAAGAGAGGAAGGGGAGAAATTGTGGTTAGGATGTAATGTATAAGGGAAGAATAAATAAACAAATAAACAAACGATTGCAGAGGAAAATTAAAACAAAAACAAAATGTCACAGATTCTTCATTACATCTGATACATTTTTTCTTTTGTATTAATAAGTAATGACCATTTAATAACCCTAAAGAGAATGAGTAGATAAACTTCAAATTCAAATGAGTCTCAATCCCCAATACGGAAAGGTCAAGGTCACCTCCGAAGCATACAATTATCAACTAAGTTGAATCAACTATTATGCAAATAACTTGGAACTGTGTTCTAAGAATCAGCAATAAAACAGATAAACTATTGTAATTTCCTTCTATCAGATGAGATAGAGTGCTAATCTACTTATGCCAACCCTGTCAATGAGAAAATTAAATTCTGGAAAATATAACAATGTAATTATCTCTTTAGAAGAAAACAATGAGTCTCTAAACATTTTTTTTTCTTTTAGCCGGGAAATGAGTTTATGGCCTAATTATTTGTGTTTTTGAGAAGTCTTGCACTCATTAGCTGAACAGTGAGGTTTTGCTGGCTTCCCATTGTAATGGGCTACAGCCACTTGGAGGGATTTTAATGAGGAGATTTTGTAGGGACTGGTAGTAATGGCGACCTGGAGTCAGGTAAGAACTTGCTGATACGACATGTGACAAAGGAAGCTGAAGGAAGCACCCAGGGTCATGGCTGTCCTTCCCTTTGTTCATTTCCTATAGCTCAGGCTTAAGAGAAACTCAGACGAAAATAAGCATTCCAGGGCAGGGCCTGGGCTGAGGAGCTCAAGGTTGTTGCCTCTTTACTCTGAAGAGACTGAGGTAGCAAAATAAACTCCATTGTGCTTTTAAGACTCCATTCTAAGTTAGCTTACCCTTAGAGAGGGATGGCCCCACCCACCCCTGAGGCCTGAGAAAAGTCAGACCTCAGTTGCAAAATAGACACAGCAGCTGCAGCTAGCTGATAACAACAGAGTGGGCTAGGAAAACATAAGTCACTCCCAGGTCAAGATGCTCTGTTTTGATATAGGCTCCCTCCTTGTGGTTTAACCAGGTGCTGTAAACCAATTAGCTTGAAGGCCACCATTCCTTTACCCTCTTATGTAATGCCAAGGCTTGGAAACCCCTGCTTGTGGTTTTTTCTTTATAAACCCCTTTCCCCAAGACCTTGGGGTTGCTTTCCTATCCTCTTTCATCAGGAAGGTTTGTGGCCCTAGCTCAGGCTTGAATAAAGACTCTAATGTGCTTGCATCAGAGTTGTGGTTCCTGATGGTCTCTTTGGGGTTTTTGCAATATAGGCACAATAACTCAAAGGACTGAAACTAGAGCTCACAGGGGTTTGCAAAGGTATCAAGGCATCTTTAGTCACTGTGATGGCAGATCAGAAATGCCCTGTGTGGAGGATCCAGCACATGAGTGCAGGTGCGCAGGGGTCACAGAGGGCATGGATCTCCCAGAGACCGAGCTACAGGTAGCTGTTAGCCTCCAGTGTGGCTGGGTTCTGGGAACTGAACTAGCCTCTACAAGCAGGCCCTTAACTTCTGAGCCATCTCCTCAAGCCAAGGAGCTTTTCTTTTATGGGACTAAAGGAAGGAGGAGTTTGTTCACTAGGGGCATAGCTTGGGAAGTTCTGTAAGTTGGTCACTGACAGATGAAGACTACTGTGAGTCTCCCTTCCCACAATGAATCTGATTTTAATTACATGCACAGACATACAATGGGAAACAGGAGAGTCTCCCTAAAAATTTACTTGGGTACACAGTTGGGTCTTATTGCACATGTGCCCAAACCTGCCTAGGCTAGACTGACCTTTCAATCCTTCTAGGATTGAAGACACTCTAAGTTTAATGGTTGTTAAGGTGAGAAGAAACTTATGACATGGCCCAAAGAGAGGTATCTCTTTGGCTCACTGAAGGGTTCCAGGTTGCCAAGAAGTTGCTGGATAAATTGGTCAGAAAGGGATAGAATGCATAGTACTTCCAGGTAAAGATCCCAGGCTTCAGAGAGCATTATTGGAAGAGGAGTGTGTCTATACCAAGCCAGGCAGAGTCCCTGTGTGCACTGGCCTCAGGTGTTGAACAACAAACAGAAGCCAAGAAGATGACATGCTAAAATCTTCCAACAGATAGTAAGAAGCATACAGTAGAAGCAGATTAGGCAAGTGACCGCCAGGCAGAAACCCCACACTGGCTTCCCTCCCTCAGATCAGGGACTTTAATTGTCACATTGAGTTTTAAACGGTATTTTTAGATTGAGCTACTACACTTTAGAAAATTGAGATTAGCTGTACTTCTCATGGGTAACTATTATGCAATTTGAAAAAAAAAAAAAAAACACAGGAAGGAATTGGACAGTAGAACTCCTTAGAAAGACAAACATTTAGCCTGGCTTACAGACACCGGCCATTTCCTCAGGGTATACCTGGCCTTGCAAGAACCATGCAGGCAAAAGGAGGCAATGGCTTCTCTGGCTTGAGGTACAAAAGAGACACTCAGATGCAGAGGGATCCAAAATCTTTACAGAAACCCATCCAAATTCTTGTCGACCCATGACTCATGCACACAGGAAGGAGGTTTGGAATAATGGCAGCAACTAAGTAGAAACTGAGGCAAACAACTGCTCACTGCCAAAGAAACAGGTTACAGTCTAGCAGGGTCACCTGCCTGTAAGGCTGAAATAAGTCTCCCCAGGGTGTCGTTTCTGTAATCCATCATACTGTCAAAGTAAACACCATGAAAAGGAAGCAAGGATGTGGGGAAACATGTAAATGTGCATCCTGATCATACAGCTAGAAGACAAAGACCTTAAGACAGCTATTTTTTCATGCTTCTATTTTCATGTGTGTGGTGTGTGTGTGGTGTGTGTGTGTGTGTGTGTATGCACATTTTTACACGTGTGTGAGCACATGTGTGGGTTTAGTTACATGTGTGTTCTTGCACATGTGGAAGTCCAAGTTTGATGCTAGGAATTATTCTCATTGCTCTTCTGCCTGATTCAATGAGGCAATTTCTCAATCAAAGCGATAGCTCATTGATAAGGCTAGTCTCCACAGCCACCTTGCTCTGGGGATCCCTGTTTCTGTCTTCTAAGTCTAGAACCCACCAGGCATTTATATAAGTTCTAGGGATCCAAATTCTGGTCCTCAGGCATGTGTACCAAGCACATCAACCACTATGGCATCTCCCTATCCAGTAAAGCATCTATTATACATATGAAATATACTGAAGCATCTATTATACATGTAAAATATACTGAAGTGCCAAAGGAAATCCCTTTACCCTTATAAGGAATACACAGATAAGTGACCTCTTCCAGAAAATGCAGTATATATTTAAAATGCACATACACACATACACACACACACAAACAGAGAGAGAGAGAGAGAGAGAGAGAGAGAGAGAGAGAGAGAGAGAGAGAGCAATAATCAGAATATTGGATTAGCTGGATACCACTAGAGCTAGAAGACAAGAGATCAATGAAACTGGAATAACATCAGCAGGAATATCCAATCTGAAGATTACACTGATATCAAAAGGGCTCTCTCTAGCTTCCAAACATGCTAGTTCATGGATGTAATCCCAGCAGTGGAATTATAACCTCAGCAAGGGGACTGTAGTGAGCCTGCGGCCAGCTTGGCATGCATAGTAATTTCCAGGCAAGCTTTGGGGGTCAGAGCAAGATCCCATCTCATGTAATGCAAACCAAAGCAAACAAAACACAAGCTAAGATACTCTGCCATTAAGCAGAAACTTCCTCCAAAAGGCAATACAGTTTAGTTTGCATACCTAGTGTATCCACTGGGTACCTGTTATAGCCAATCAAAGAAACCCTAAGATCATTGCTATCATCTGGACATTCATTCATTCATAACTATTTTTGTTCATTTTTAGATCTTGGGGACTATGAATTCTGAAGGAAATATGTTCAACCCATTATTGAACACACATACTGCTTCTTCTCTTTTTACTTATATATTGGTATGAATACTGCCTTCCACTACCAGTCCGTGTGCTATTTATTGAAATTAACAAAAATTGTTCTGTATCCTCAGAATCTGATCATGGTGTGCAAATGTCAGGCTCTTTTTAAAAAAAAATTCTATTTTTTATTATGTGCATTTATGTATGGTATGTGCAACTAAATGTGTCATGAAGGCCAGAGGAGGGCATCAGATCTCACAGAACTACAGTTACAGATTGTTATGGGCTACCCAACATGGATTCTTAGAAAGGAGCTCCTGGTCTCTGTACTAGTGTTCTTAAATGCTGAGCCATCTGTCTAGGCACATAAAAGTCCACTTCTCAACAATAGACAATATCCCCCGTGAATAAATTAAAGACTACATATCCCTCCCACATGCCGCATAGAAAATGTGCCAACAAACTACTCAAAAAATTCCATTCAAGAAATTACTTTAAAAGGAGATAGAATACCCCCCAAATGGGCACATACTAATCTGGCTTGTTATGAAGTGGAAATGACTACTGAGCCAATGGTGAGGTGGCCTTTGGTAGATGACACAGAAGCACACTAAAACTAGTGCTGTAGAATTGTTATCTGGACTCTTCTAGTATTGCCTGAGATCTATCATCTGAATCCTATACAAGTGCTGGAAAACTAACTGAAAGGGGGAAACTGACAGGTCGTTAATCTTGGTTAATGACAGTCTTACTCATTTTTAACTATACAGTAAACTATGGATAATAGCCATTTACATACCCATCTCCTTAATACAAGCAACAGGTAAAGTTAAGAAAAGCTAAAAGGTCTAAAGAGAATACGCAGCAATGGAAACAGCTCAAGAGGGAGAGAGGTCTGCTGCCAAGACTGAGGGCCTGCGTTTTAAGTCTGGGACTCACATGGTTGAAGGAGAGAACAACTGCCCCAAGTTGTCCTCTGACTTTGAAGTCACGAGCACATGTTCACACTTGTGCATACATACAGACGCATGCACATACACACATATACACACAAATACACAAACACATGGACACACACATGCGCACATATACACACATACATGCACACACAACATGTATGAACTCACACTTAATAACAAAAAGGGTAAAGATTTAATGTGTTTCTTTATGCTATCATAATATAATAAGAATAGGTGGTCACTGGGAACTGGGAAATGGGTCACAAAATTAGCCCATTAGCCCAACTGCACTATGGGTGTTCTACTTCCTTAGCCAGCCCTCAGGTACCAGCAGACACTGCTACACAATCTGTCCCTGAACATACAGGTCTTCCCCTGACTCTGCTTCTCTGGTAGGGCCCTAACTGCAATGCCTCTCATCACTTCAGGAGGGTCTGTGGCATTCACTCTTATGCTGACTGCCATTAAAAAGAACTGGCATACATATAACCAAATCTCTCCCAGGAAAAACATTGTTTCCACAACTTTCTCTTATTTTCTCAGCTCCTGTCTGCAGAGGTTACTATATGCAGCACCTTTTAATTTAATCCTGATACAGGCAAAGTTTATCTCCATTTGAGCTTGAAGGTTGGAGCTTTCTGTTATTAATTGTTAATATTAGCATACAAAGTACTAGGTCTCATTAAGACATTCACACATGCACAGGCACAGGCAGGCACACACACATACACACACACACACAGTTCTTATTTCCATCTCTCATCTACCATCTGCTATGCTCTGTACCTTTCTTGGTGCCCACTAAATAATTTTATGTAGTTGTTATTATGAGAAAAAATAATGTAAAAATAAATCTCTACTTTTAACCTATTTAAAATTTTATTTTATGTATATGTGCGCTCGGTCTACATAGAGATAGCATCCATGAAGCATGTACACCCGCATGCCAGAAGAGGGCATCAGATCCCATGACAGATGGCTGTGAGCCACCAAGCATTGCTGGGAATTGAACTCAGAGCCTCTGAAAGGACAGCCTATGCTCTTGATCTCTGAGCCATCTCTCCGGCTGATCTTTTTAATCACCTAGTCACAGCAGACCTTTGAAGCGCAGACAATAGCAGATGAGTGATTTCTCTTCTTTATTGATTATTAAAATTTATCATTGAGTCTTAGCTCTGGATCCTGGATCTTCCACAGAATTTAATAAAGCTTCAGTTTCTACAATTGCTTAATGAGGACTGAAAATAATCTCTAAATGTCACAAACTCATAATAGGTCAAATGACACCAAGCCTCAAATTTGGTAGACAGATTATATGGCCCACTATAGACAGTTAACCTTTACTGTCATTTTCTTTGTGTGAGAGTGTATGCTTTGAGGGCTGCAGATGTAGCTCAGTTGTGAGGCTGCTTCCTAGCATGTGTAAAACCCTGGGCTGGGTCTCTAGCAACAAATGCATATACCAGTCATGGTGATGCATGTCTGTTTTACCAGCACTCAAGAACTGAGACAAGAGGATCAGAAATTCAAGGTCACCCTCAGGTACAGAGCAAGTCTGAGGGAAGGTGAGGGAGAGCGGCAAGGGAGGGAAGGAGAGAAGGAGAGAACTCTGAGAACAAAATATAAAAATCTTAAATAAAATACTACACAAAGAATCTCAGCCTAGAAAAGTTTCCGTCTATTTTTGCCCTCATTTCCACAGTCCTTTTAATGGCATTGCTAGTCTCATTTGAGGCTGTCATTCCATCACCTCAGTGGCAATAGACTTCTATTCATGGTGCACGAGGGAGGGAGTTCAGCTACTAAGGAACACGTTGGTGGCATTTTAAGCTACAAGAAAATTACACTGGCTTACAATACATATATATACCTGGCAGGGCCTACCTTATGATTAAAACTGACATGTAAAGGCGTCTGTGAGAGCCAGTCAAAAGTTCTAAAAGTAGAAAATATGCCTTAGAAAACCTACAGGTGTGAAATGAATTCTTCATTCTATCAAGTCTTTTCCTTAACAGGGAGTCTATGCCGCTTACACTATAAAACATGTCCTACCTGATTCAATTTCTTCTGACTGCACAGGGCTGTCAGCAACTGATGATTTTTCTGTCAACTCCCGAACTTGAGATTGGTTACTGAACACCCACATTAGTATTACAGGTACCAATGTAACAACCCCAAAATAGGCCTTCCCTGTCAGCATGGGTTTTGTTTGTTTGTTTGTTTGTTTGTTTGTTTTCTGTAGCATTTTTTAAACCCTTGTCAGTTACGGATCTTGAGGGAAGATTACCTTCCTGCTCTGCATGTGTTGAGGGTGTGGCCTCGGGGTATAGGCCTTTGCATAGAGTTGAGGCAAGGCAGGAAGACCGCAAGTTCAATGTCTCCATTTAGTGATGTCTCAGGGCAGCCTGGGAAACTAACTTGATACCCTTTCTCAAAATTAAAGGTCAGAAGAGACCCGGGAATACAATGGTGCCCAGTGGCAGAGCTCAGCATGACCCAGGCTGTTCAGTCACTGGAATCACCTGATAAGAAGAATGTGTGAACCAGGAACTAAAGAACCGCTAATATAGACACAGAGCTTCCCCAGAGTTGTGGCAGTGCTGGGATCAAACCCAGAGCCTTGTGCATGTTGGGATGGTGTTCCTCCTTTCAGCTATGTAACCGGTAGAACTGTGTGACCAAACAGACTGGCCTGGAACTCACTCTGTCACCCAGGATGCCCAGGAGCCATTTAGCCACTGCAGACCTGATACATACCTGAGTTGCAGACACATTGAAAAGAAGGCACGTTTGTCTTCCAGAAAGGAAGTGCTCATTTTTCTTACTGAAAATAAGGGAAAATGCAACATACATTCCCTATCTATCCCTATGCTGTGAAGGGGGAAACGTCTCACATCAGGTACGTGCACAGAGGCAGGGGAGCTGGATCGAGAATTTGGGTGGTAAAGCACTGGCCTTGCAAGTGTGAGGACGTGAGTTCTGTCCTCAGAACCCACGGCTAAAAAGCTGGCAAGCGCTTGTAATTGCACCTCTAGGAGTAAAGGCGAGCAGATCCCTGGGATTCACTGGCTAGCTAGTCTAGCTTACTAGGGAAATTACAGGCCAGTGAGAGACCCTGTGATGGATGGAAGGACAGCCAAGATTGACTTCTGTCCTCCACAGGCATGTACACACGTACGCGTGTGCATTTGCACCAGCATGAATCTGCACACATATGTATGGGATATTTGTGTCTTCATGGGTGTTCACACATATGTGTTATCTGTGAGTTCAACATGTATCTTACAAGTACAGAGCTGAGACCAAATAAAGGAAAAGATAAAACTGTGTATTCCATTTTCTCTAAAATCTGGTAAGACCGACACTCTTGTTTTGTTTCCATTGGTTTAATGTGCAGAGAGTACTCTGCACCATGAGGGAATTTTAATTTCATTAGGCTTCTTTCCAATTAAACTGTGGTGTTTTAAATATTATAATCAACACTATTAACATATTTCATTTTTCACAGTCTATATGTGGGGAATATATTTATTTGTATTTCTGTGACATTGACTTTTTCTTGGGATTCTCATTTTTATTTTGTTAACTTATACAAAATAAAAACTAGACTATCAAAATAGCATTCGCTACTGGGGGTGCTGATTCATATACCTATAACCCCAGAACTGGGAAGGATAAGGCACAAAGGCCATGAGTTTGAGGCTAACTTGGGCTATATACTGAATCCCAAGTCAATCTAGGCTATATAGAGAAAAATTTATACAAAAATAGCAAACCAATTTTGGTACATCAAAAGGCACGTAAGTGGACTTTTCTTTTTAAATATCAGCAACATCTATTTCAAAAAATATGTTCTGCTAATCAAAATTATACAAACATTACCCAAAATTATGCCCTGATTTATCCCTCTTTCACAATAATATTCAAATATATTCATATCCCTAAGTGTTTCTCTTAGACAAAATTTAATTCTGATTACAGCTGCACTTCCCATATGGCTACTGATAAACTTCGGAAAATTTACAATCTTGCAATTGAAATATTTAAAGTAATGAACACAGAGGAGAGACTGGAGAAATGGCTCAGCAGTTAAGGGCATTTATTGCGCTGTTCAGCACTCAGTTTCTATATGGAATGGCTTACAACTGTCTGTAACTCCAGGGACTCCAGTGCCCTCTTCTGGCATCCCTGGGCAGACCCCACATACGTGCACATACATACATACTCATAAATAAAACTAAATCTTTTTTAAAACATACAGTGGAGAGAGTGCCATGTGTTCTAAAATGACTGTGTGATCTAAAAAAAAAAAAAAAAAAAAAAGCACTGATATTTTGGTGAAGAAGGAGAAGGAAGATGCGATAACAGGAAGGAAAAAAAAAAGAAGGACGACAAAGTCACTTCTCTACTTTTGACCAACACAGAATGAGCATCTCAACATCTCTGTCATCCAGGACACAGCAGAGTCTTGGAAGCTAGGAGATGATGTTGGGAGAAAAATGCTTAAGTCTCAATACTCAGAGGCAGACTGACTGGGAAGACAAAATGATCAGGAGAGGCCCCGGTTGGCAGGTGGAAGGTATAGTTTAGAAATTAGAAAACACCTCGCTTCTTATTCTGAAAGGGGAAGGGTCAGCAGATCAAAGTCTGCAGACTGGGATTTGAGATATTTCTGGAAATGTGCTCAACCTTTGGATTAAGTTTTTCTGGTCAGCCCAAGTCTGGCAATTCCTTGCTTCATTCAGAGTTACTTTATTTCTGTCTATGTACATTAGTAGCAAGAACACAGTTGAAATATTGGTGAAGAATATATATATATATACATATATATATATATATATACACACACACATATATATAGTGCAATTTCACACATAGAAAAAGAAATCTAAAATAATCTTGGATAGAGTTTAAACTAGATGCTAGAGGTGCTTTCTAGAAGATGCTCCAACGCCACAATTCTAGGAGACAAACAAGAAGCAAGAGGGTGTGGACCAAATTCTTTTTCTCAGACACACTAGGTTCCACAAACTGTCAACTGTGGAGCATGCTTCTCTCACTGAAATACTGCAAATGTTATAAAAATGACTTTAAAATGATGAGCTTGGGGCAGGAGAGATGGGTCAGTTGCAGCACACACCTGGTGACTTGAGTTCAATTCCAGGAACACATGCAAAGGTGGATAAGGCAGACAGAGGGAACGGACTTGAAAGGTTGTCCTATCTCCTCTATAGCCATGGACCACACACACCCCCCAACAATAAGTTAAATGTACACTTAAAAAAAACAATTTTATAGCCATAAAGGCTAACATCCATAAATGAGTTTAAAAGATGTAATTGATTTTTATTGAAATCAACTCTCTGTAATTTCTAAGATCAAAGTCCCCTAAAACTTTCCTGTCCTTCAATCAAAAACAGTTCAACTTCCAAACAGGAAGGAGTCATCAATATTGAAAGATTTTAAGTGTGAAAATAACCCAAAATTTCAAATGGAAAGCAGTTACTAAATGCATCATCATCAATCAGAAATACAGAATGATGATTTGCCCAAGTTTTATTACAACAGAAGTGCTGCAGAATAAGACATTTTGTTAAATAATTATTAAACCCAGTAGAGTACATAACTGAGGTTGTTTACTGTCAACATTTCTTAAGAGTTGTAATAAATACAAGGAGTTATTTTTGAATGAAAAATTTGAATGATAATTTTGTAGGCAAATTATCCCAATTTACCAGTCTAAATTACTGCATTCTCTTCTTAATTTTTCTCAGTGGTTTATTGAGTGTGCATGTGTGTGTGTGTGTGTGTGCAAGGGCATCAGAAGACAGCCATGAACACTGCTTCTTTCCTTTCAACATTTGGGTCCAGACAACCAATGCAGGCCATCAGGCTCAGAACACAACACCTTTACCTATTGCACCATCTTGTTGGTCCCTGTTTTTTAAATGTACTGTGACAGCTATTTGTGAACTATGTACTAGAATGGGTAATTTTAAGAAGAAATAATACAGGCAATTGTCTGTACCCCTTGTAAAAACCTGTTACCCAATCTTCTAGCGATATTTAAGTTTTATTATAATTTTTACAATTAAGTATCTCACTGAATCCCAGCTCTCCTGTTTGTCAACCTCTTCTCATGTACAGTCACCACTGAGAATTCCCTATAAAGTGCCTATGTGTGACAACAAGTTCTCAGCAGCCTGTAGGGCTGAGTGATGCTGTCGACATGGGATAGACAATGAGATTCAGAGAAAAAAATTCATCACCGCCACATTCAAACAATGGCTTTGCCGACTTTGGTTGGAGGTGGTGGCATTATTTGACTGTTGCTTCCAGAATGAGGGTTCCTGAATAGAAACCTAAGCAGAGGACCTAGGCAGTAAAAAGAATTAAACTGCAATATCAAATCCAACACTGACAGATTGTTAGCTGGAACTTGGAGGGAAAACATATCAAAACTACACAACTGTTGGCAAGATGTAAAAAGAGCTTGCAAAGTTAGTCTCAGCTGGTGAGGCCCAAAGTTGGCAATGCTGTGTGCCTATCTGCTTATATCCTTCTCCACTATCTTTCGCGGAGGCAGGGTCTCTTGCCTGAACCCAGAGTTTATTAACTAACTAGTCTAACTGGTCAGCTTACCCAGAGATTCTCACCACCTCCCGGGAATTGCCTCCTGAGGGCTAGGATTACAGGTGTCTGCCATACCAAGGCCCAGTATAAAATCTCCCCTCCCCACTCTTATTTTCTGACCTTTCTATAGCTTATGAACTTGAAAGTTTAGCATGTATTCTTCCACATCCCACACAAAGTCACAGACTTTGTATTTGTTTTATCTCCTGCAGGTCTTTGAGTATCAAGACCAAATCAATTATTAGTGATTGATGCATCAATTTTGTAACTAACATCTTCAGTGATTTTTACTCTTTAGTACCATGAAATACATACATTTTGTCACATGAATTGCTTTCATTTGTCTGGATATTATCCCAGTGCACATTCCACTCAAGCCCCCTTCTCCATTTGAGTTCATACTGCCCTGGTATTCCAGTAGCCATTTTTTTTCCAACCTCTCCGAATAAAGTATCATAGCAGGTCTCTATCATGACTTCTATTTCATGACCCAATACCAACTTATTTTCATTTAAAATTGCAGTTTTCTATTCATATATATTGACAAAGTCAATGTAGTAGGCTCATGCTCTACCACATGTTGGGTTCTCTGGTTTCATTCTTATTTGGTAAGCTCCACTCTTTGTGGCCTTGGCTCCTTAGGTGTCTATGGAAGCAATCTGTGCTCGTGGTTCTTCCTGGAAAGTCTCTCATTCGTGTCAGGCTGGAGTGTGAACTCAGCATCTTATTGCTCACCAACCTCTCTCCTATTACTTACTTTAGTTAATACTACATATAAGTTAATGTTTACATTGTCACCATTTTATCTGTGTTTCTAGGAAATGTTTTCTCATGTTGTTTGTTGGTATATTTGAAGAGGGTTTATATAGTCTAAGCTAGCCTTGAACTCGTGATCTTCCTGCCTACTTCTCCCTCAACATCCCTCTTCTTCTACCTCCCAAGCATTGAGATATCACATACACAGTGTGGTATTCAACTTGATTTCTCATTTTTTAAATCGTAGAGGGGACAATGAAAGTTAAAAATGGAGTGGGTTGCAAATATGGAGTGGGTGGCAAAGCATGATTATGTCATTTATAAAAACGTCAAAATGAAACCTGTTATTTTGTATACTAACTTAAAAAATCAATAATTCTAAAAAGAAAGATATCCATAACACAGAAATGCACTCTGACTCTCAGGACAACCATAATACAGAAGATCATCATGATTCTATGTCATAGGAGGTGGCCATGTGTTTCGATCATTATGATTCTATGTCATAGGAGGTGGCCATGTGTGGCCTCCCTTCCCCCAGCCTGGAACCTGCTTGCTCAAGGGTGGAGCTACCAGCTCATTCGTCCTGCCACGCCCACTGCTGGAACCTGCCTTTGCTGCCTGGAGGCACATACGTGTTCGTCCTGCTACTGGACCCTGAGTTACTTGGCGGGATATTGGGTTCCCTCCCCCTTCCTTTATAACTGAGTGTCTGGAAATAGTAAAATTGAGCTTTGATCAGGATGTTGTCTTAGCTCCATTGTTTCTTCCGCCCCGTCTAGATTCCTCTCTTTTCAGCGAACTGCCATTCTCAGTTGAACCGTTCGTGTTGTGGACTGCGGGCAGGCCGCAACAGCCATGTGTTTCCTTACTTTTCTCTCTTTCCCACCATCTTTGGAGACATGGAGTTGCATTTTTAAATGTTATACTTCAGAAAATATTTTTAGATTTTCCAATGTAGTTGTGCAGAGTATGTATGTCTCTATGTCTGTCTGTCTGTGCATGTCTCTGTGTGCCTAAGAGCACCTGTTAGTAGTACATCTGTATGTGAGGGACCTAAGAAGCAAGCCAGTGTGACCATTGAATGTCTGACCAAATAGACTTCAAATAAAAACTAATCAAATGAGATAAGGATGGAAACTACATATTCATCTAAGAAAAAAACACACCAAGAAGACACTGCAATTCTTAACATCTGCGCAGCATATACAAGAGCACCCAAGTTTATAAAAGAAAACTCACTACCTCAATTTAAATCACATATTCACCTTCATTCACTGATAGTGGATGACTTCAAAATCCCACTCTCACCAGTGGACAGGTCATCTAGACAAAAACTAAATAGAGAAATGCTGGAGCTAACAGATGTTATAAACCAAATGGACCTAACAGATATTTATAGACCATTTTACCCAAACACAAAAGAATACTTTCTACTCAGCAGCTCTCAGAACTTTCTCCAAAATTGACCACATACTTGGATATAAAGCAAATCTCAACAAATACAAGAAAACTGAAATAATATCCTGACATCCTAAAAATCAAACAATAAAGAAATCAAACTCAGGGCTGAAATCAACAAAATTAAAACAAACAAATAAAAACAATAAAAAGAATCAGTGAAACACAGTTGGGTTTTTTTGTTTTTGTTTTTTGAGAAAATCAAAAAGATTGGAAAGCTCTTATCCAAGTAAATTAAAAGGCAAAGAGAGACTGTCCGATTTCAACAAAATTAGAGATGGAAATGGAGACATAACAACAGACACTGAGAAAAGCCAGAGAATCCTAAGGACTACTTAAATAAATCTACTTTCCACTACACTGAAAATATAAAAGAAATCGATACTTTCTGTGATGAATAGCACCTACTAAAGTTAAATCAAGATCAGATAAGCAATTTAAACCAACATATAACCCCTCATGAAATAGAAACAGTAATTAAATCTAACAAACAAGAAACAAACAAAACAAACAAACAAAAACCCAGGGCCAGATGGCCTTAGCATAGGATTTTATCAGACTTTAAAAGAAGTTAATGTCAAAACTCCTCAAATTATTCCACAAAATAGAAGCAGAAGAAATGTCGCCCAATATATTTCATGAGATCATAGTTACTCTGATGTCTAAACCACATAAAATACCACCCCCCCAAAGAAAGAGAATTATAGACCAATTTCCCTTATGAACATAGATGCAAAAATTCTCAATCAAATACTTGCAAATCAAATCCAAGAACATATCACAAAGATCATCTGCCATGATCAGGTTGGCTTCATCCCAGAAATATAAGGATGAATCAACATACATAAATCAATAAATGTAACCCATCATATCAGCAACCTGAAAAAAACTACATTATCACCTCATTAGATGCAACTTTGAAAAAAATCCAACACTCCTTCATAATAAAAGTCACAGAGAGATTAGAGATATGGGGTGCATACCTCCACATAATAAGGGCAGTTTACAGAAAGCCCATAGTCAACCAACATCAGTTTAAATGGAGAATAACTCTAAGCAATTCCATTAAAAGCAGGAAGGAGACAAAGTGTCCACCCCACAGACTGACATCTTGATACTATTGCTGAAGACAACATCAGTAGAACCCACAGAACATGGAGAAGTCAAGCTGGTGCCTACACAGAGCCTTCACCCCTGTGGGTTAACGTCCTTGGTACAGTTAGGGATTTTGCATGCTACCAAAAGAGAAATGTAAACACCAATGTGCCCAGAAGCCCTTTGATCTGCAATACTGTCCTGCCTGCCAGGTATCTCTTGTGCAACAGGGGTACAAAACTTATAGGAGTAACCAACAAATAACTGATTTAACCTAAGGCTCACTCCACAAGATGGAACCCATATCCAACACTGCTTAAGTGACCCAAGAACCTGAAACCAGATAACCCAGGGACCTAACATAAAACCAAATAATATTGACTTTTTTAAAGTAGCAATAAGATGACTCCTAATAACATTGTGCTGTACTCATAGATCAGTGCCTTGCTCCACTGTCATCAGAGAAGCTTCCTCCTGCAGCAGATGGGAACAAATACAGAGGACCACAGCTAGACAATGTAAAGGGATGGAAAACTCACAATGTCTCCATCATATCTTTCCTCTCAGGGGTCACAGAACCGTGCAGTAAAGAAGGCAGAATGAGTACAAGAGCCAGAGGGGATGGGAGACACCAAGAAAACGACCCTTTAATCAACATGATTGAAGCTCCTATGAACTCACAGAGACTGGGGCAGCATGCACGGGGCCTGCACAGGTCAATACCAGAGGGAGTCATGGAGGTGAAAGGTCAAATGGACACAAGCCCCAGTCCCTAGCTCAGAAGCCATCTCCAACTGATAAACACTTGCAAATGAAAAGTTAGTTTCCTCCAGGGGAGACTCACTGGGGAGAGCAAACTGCTCTCAAGGGTAGGCTGTGTGCCCAGGAGGAGACGCCAACAGAAAAGGAACTCAGTGGTATCATTGGGGAATTCCTGTCTCATAATGTTATGTCAGGACTCTTCCTTTTTTATTTTTTAATTTCTACTTTTTAAAAAATTTTGTATTCATGTATTTTTCTCTCCCTTTTTACCCTACAGCTTTTGCACATACATTGTGGCTTCCAGCTTAGTGTTTTTATGGGAATGCAAACCAGAGTATTTCCGTATGTGTATCTGTTTCTTGGGCTCTTTCTTTCTGTTAGTTCTGTCCTATTCTGCCATGTTAATTTTTGTTTTATCTTATTATATTTTATTTTACATTATTACCCCTTAGAAGCCCTTTTATTTTCCAGTGAGAGACAGAAAGAGGGTGGGTCTGAATCAGAGCGGAGTTGGGAAGGAACTTGGAGTAGTAGAGAGAGGAAAAACCATGATCTGGATATATTCTTGAGAAAAAATATTTTTAATAAAAAGAAAAATACAGATCTTTATATTTTAAGAGAGAAAAGTAAAGAAATCCAGAAGGAACAGGAGTGTCTGCTTTAACTAAAATATGAAAACTACTAAGCCAGCAGGCCATCCCAGGGCTAGTTTTAGTAGTTTGGGAAGCTGACTTGATAAAGAAAGAGTTTGGAAAGAGAAGGTGGGGATGGGAAAACTTCACATTCATTCTTCCTATGTTTTCAACATCAAAGAAACAGAGCAGGGCCCCCTGGTCAGAAATCCCAAAATGGCATAATCCCTCTTACCTTGGAAGACCGGAAGGCAAACGCTGTTGATTTTACATCTGCTTTCTCTTTGTCCATGAGTAGAAGGTTCTTGTCTTCCATGAGGCTTAAGTATTTTCCTGTCGTGACATGCCGGAGTCGGAATGGCTGGCCCCATCTTATGTGGCTTCCACTCCACCTGACAAAACAATCAGAACTTGATCCAACCCCATCGCCATCAGAGAAGCAGCCACTGAAATGTAGGAGTAGGGCTCTGCATGTGTGTGCACACAGGCGTGGATAAACACTATGAGTAGCATCTACAGACATATGCTACATGCCTGTATGTATAAACATCTTAGAACCAGGTGCAAAGGGAAGAGACAGACTGAGAAACTGCAGGGAAACTCACAGCTTTTATACTTATGATGAAAATGACTCTAATTATGTAGCTATAATATTTTCCTTAATTTATATACTATAAAAATAGACAGATGCCGGGCGTGGTGGCACACGCCTTTAATCCCAGCACTGGGGAGGCAGAGGCAGGCGGATTTCTGAGTTCGAGGCCAGCCTGGTCTACAAAGTGAGTTCCAGGACAGCCAGGGCTACACAGAGAAACCCTGTCTCGAAAAACCAAAAAAAAAAAAAAAAAAAAAAATAGACAGCCTAGTTTTATGCATATAGGTGCGTGCACATCTAACAAAACCTTACTTTAAATTATCAAAAGTATTACTATTTAGGTGGATTTAATCAACTTGATATTCATATCAAAGACAACTGTTTTAATTATTAAACATTAAATATTGTAAATATGGAATTTTTGTTATAGGCTAACAGAACAATATAGAGGTTTACAAGAACATTTTGTTGCTAAAGAGGATAATGGAGGAAGAAGGAAAACTCAGGTAATCACAGAACCCACCTCCCTGAAGTAAAATCTCTCCAGGTACTTACACAAATGAGAAAATGGAGTAATGAACACCCTTCACTGTGAAGAAGAGTTTGAGTATTTTTAAGTAAACAAAGGTGAGTGTTAACTCACAGCAGTACTTATGGTCACCTGATTGTTTGTAAAGCAGAAATGAAGCCACTTGATTTTAAACCATCATTCTTGAGGCTGAGTCTAAGGGTGCATGCCTTTAATCCCAGCACTCAGGAGGCAAAGGCAAGCTGATCTCTGAATGCAAAGCTAGCTTTGTCTACACAGCAAGTTACTGGGCAGCCAGGGCTACACAGAGAAATCCTTTCTCAAAAAACAAAGCAAAACAAAACAAAACCACTGCCCCTTTAACATATTTTCCACCCACCTGTTTAAACTGACCAGGATAATATTAACTGAGAATGAACCACGTTTTCTGAGATTGCTGTTTGGAATACCTGAGCAAAATGACTTCAGACACTATTATATTCACCAGTAAATAGGCAGATAAATCACATTTAAAAAAAATCTACAGATACTGACTCTAGTGAAACAGTCCTGGATCTCACCCAAGGAGTCTGTATCCTATAGCAATAACTTCTTTAAAGTGTAATATTATAGGAAAATATATTGGCAACTTAGTGTATTTTAAATGAAGACTAAAGCTTCCAATTATTTTTTAAAAGTTCTTGCTAATATCATAGTTCTGTCTAAAACAGTTTAAAGCTATACATTTATCAGTGATGTAGCATTTAAATGGACTAAAAGACGTTCTTTAGATAACTTCTAAACACACCAGAAGTACCTGTACTTGTATGTGCATCTGAATTCTTACTGCTATAATGAGTACTGTGGTGATTTTTACTACTATACAGCGTGTCCCACTCCAGTCTTAAGCTATTCATGAATAAAGTTCATGGTTTCTGCAAGTAACTGTTGAACTGTTCATAACCACATGCATCTTTAGAAGTTTAAATCCACAATCTTCCAGACTTCAGGTGGGTGACAGGTTTGCAGATAACTTGTCCTGCTTCCAAATCTGACATCACTCTGTCCTAGCAGTGCTTATGCCAGGAAGATGCCATGTGTGAGTGAGATGATGTTGCAAAGCAAAAGAAACCAAAGATAAAGGCAGGCGGTATGAAATTATGAAATGAGACTATTCTTAGGTCTTGCACCTGCTGAATCAAGACAGAAGAGGGAGAAAGAGACAAGAGGAACAAAGCATTGGATACCACATTTGTTCTCCATGTTGTTTGCTGCTGGAATTAAAAGGACCATCTTATCCTGAATTAGAAGCCAAAGGCATTGGCCATGCCATACCCTCAGAACTACAGGCTGGGTTTAGAAGTTCTACTTACGCGACTCTTAGGGTCTCCAGTCTCCAGAGGGAGCGTGCATGAACTGATACAGCACCACCTTCATAATGAACTGTTCTGTTGACATAAAAAAAAAAGTTTAAATTTGAGTTTAACAGGTTTCATTCCTTGGACTCTACCTTTTAAACAAATTGAAAGAAGGGAGGCTGTGGAAGAGGTTGTAAATGTTAAAGATCTATTGTGAGGCAGGAGATAACACAGCTGGAAATAAAATAAATGTAACAGTGATCAACAAGTTCTTCCTCATTAAGCATTTATTTAAACATATTCTCTCCCATCACTTACCCATATAATATTAATGTTTTTTCATAACTTCCCTCTACAGGACATTTTCCTTTTTACCAACTTTGGTCATGGATGTACAGACTTAACAGTTTAGGTGTCATTTTATGTATAATTATATGAAGATATCCATGTAATTGCTCATGGCTCTGAATTTGGCTTTCATTGTTTAAAAATACTTCAAAGAAATATAAAAAGACTGATTCTTAGCATTTTAATACAGTCATCTGCAATTTGCACCAATGGGCAATGCATGACAAAATACATAAACTATAAACGGAGGGAGTTGGAGTGGTGGCTCAGTGGTTCAGAGCACTTGCTCCTCTTGGAGAGAACCTAACTTTGGTTCCTAGCACCCAGGCTATATGACTCACAACTTCATGTACCTCTAGCACCAGGTGAGATGACCACTTCTAGCATCTACAGGTACCCATGTACACATACACATAAGTACATATGTAGAAATAAAATCTTCAATATATAATTTGTACATAACTTGATCATTATGTGCAAAAGGTACATCTCAAGGGTGTGCATCGCATGTACCCAAATGTGCAAACACTCCTAAGAATATAAGATGTCAGGGAACTGACATAAGTTAGCCAAACTGATCTTTGTCATCACTTTTCAACACTGTTTCAAGGAAACCAAGGCTTGTGAATGCATCCTGTGTCTTTCCCCAGGGCTTCAGCACCTCTCTAGAATATGTCCTCATGATCTAAACATACACAGGAATGTTCTCTTTCAAACATAACACCAACACCTTGCCCCTCCTCTCTAGCCTCCCTCTCTACCTCACCACCATCTACTCCTGTTGGATCTCCTTGTGCTCCAGTATCACTCCCAGACCTGTCTCTCTATTGAAATGGAGTTTGATGTGGCCATTAAACAACCTTCCTGCCACCAACCCCATTAGACTTCTTTGAAAACAGACTCTGAAACCCCTGCTGTCCAGGCCATGTTTTTAACACCTCCCTGGCCATCTCCTCCTCCTTATCCCTTTTGACAACCCTTTTCATTCTATCGTTACTGTGGAATTTCTCAAAATATACACAAAAAATCGAGTAAACAAGCCCCTGCACATCCAGTTGAAAATTTTTGTTCCATGTAACTTTCTGTATTCTGACTTTTCTAACTGAATCCCCATAGTGCTGGGAACTGAACTCGGGTTCTCTACAACAACAGCAAACGCTCTTATCATGGAGCAACCTCTCCAGTTTCATGGTGTCCTTATTTCTAAATCTACCTCTAACTATAGCTGTGCATTCAATTTATATTTTGTATAATAATATTACAGAAGTCCATGTTTCCCACTACCTGTGATAACACAACCATCAGGAGGAACACAATGCCTGGCTGTTCATTTTTTAAGATATATCAACAGGCCCAGACCATCCTCAGCTGTGTCTAGAGGGCTTGAGATGCACCCATGAACACTTTCAACAGCAGTGACTTCCTAACATGGCATAGGCAATAATCACATGAGAAACTATCAAAAAATGTTATGCCATGTCCCCACCAACATTCAATAAAGTAGATGTGGGCTTTGGCTCCTTCATCCAATGAAGAGCCAAAACGTGGACCCCATGGTTTAGATGATTATCTCCTGGGCAGCACACCTGCTGTGCAGAGTTGGACATTTTGCTGCAGGAGATGCTGCCTGCATTATGGGATATTTACAGCAATTGTCCCCCTACTAACTAAATGCCAATCTCCCACCAGTTGGTACAAGCAAAACTGCCTCTCACATTGCTTAATGTCCCTTATGAGATAAAAGTGCCCTAGTACAGCACTACTGATGCAGGTGAATGAATCTTAACGTTTACTGAGGTATAGTTTTTCCGCATTCCTCTTAAAGTCCAAACTAGCCCCATGGCCAGAGTTTCTGATAGAGGTCAAGGGGAACACCCACGTGTCTACATTTCCCATAAGCCCCTGGATGAAGTGTATTCTGCAGTGTGACATTTTGAGAGCTATGGGAATATATTAGTTATTTCACTGGGGTTCTTAACCCTGGTTTTATAGTAGAAGCACTTCAGCGGCTTTAAAAAGTCAAGGCAGAGAACACTCAGGCTAAGAAATCAAAGTCTCCAGGACATGCTTTAAAAAAGAAATGAAAAATAATCTATACATTCTACTTCACTGCGTGTATGTACACAAATGATGAGACATGGATGGTAGATAGGTAGATAATAGATGATGAGGATAGATGGTTGATAGATGATAGATGGCAGATAGGTAATAGCTAGATAAGTAGATAACAAATGATGATAGGTAATTGGTAGAAGATAGATGACAGATAGATAATAGACAGATGATAGATAATAGATGATGACAGATTATCGATTGATAGATGGTAGATTACAGAAAACAGATGATAGATAGATAGATACATAGATAGATAAATAGACAGACAGACAGATACACAGACAGATGCAGACAAAGGTTGATAGATGGTAGATAGAAATATGATAGAGATAGATAGGTGGGTAAAAAGAAAAAATGACAGGAAGATGGGTAAAGATCAATAGATAGATGGCTGATGAGAACTATATAGATGATAGAGTTTATATAACCCTAACATTAATAAAAGTCTTCTGTTTCACCAAAAGAACAGTGTCCTAGATACATTTTTAAAGATTTGGTTTTGTTTTGTTTTGTTTTGTTTTTGCATATGGTATGTTGCCTGCATATATGCCTTGTATCACATGTATTCCTGGTGCCCACAAAGGCCAGAAGAGGGCATCAGGTCCCCTGGAGCTGGAGATACAGATAGCTGTAAGGCATCATGTGGCTGTTGGGAATTGAACCTGGATCCTTTGTAAGAACAGCCAGTGCTTTTGGTTTGTTTTGTTTTTTCAATTTTTTATTAGATATTTTCTTCAGTTACATTTCAAATGCTATCCCGAAAGTCCCTTATTCCCTCCACCCGCCCTGCTCCCTTATCCACCCACTCCCACTTCTTGGCCCTGGCATTCCCCTGTACTGGGGCATATAAAGTTTGCAAGACCGAGGGGCCTCTCTTCCCAGTGATGGCCGACTAGGCCATCTTCTGCTACATATTCAGCTAGAGACATGAGCTCTGGGGGTACTGGTTAGTTCATATTGTTGTTCCACCTATAGGGTTGCAGACCCCTTCAGCTCCTTGGGTACTTTCTCTAGCTCCTCCATTGGGGGCCCTGTGTTCCATCCAATAGATGACTATGAGCAGCCACTGCTGTATTTGCCAGGCACTGACATAGGCTCACCAGAGACAGCTATATCAGGGTCCTTTCAGCAAAATCTTTCTGACATATGCAATAGTGTCTGCGTTTGGTGGCTGATTATGGGATGGATCCCTGGGTGGGGCAGTCTCTGGATGGTCCATCCTTTTGTCTCAGCTCCAAACTTTGTCTCTGTAACTCCTTCCCTGGGTATTTTGTTCCCTATTCTAGAGGAATGAAGTATTCACGTTTTGGTCTTCCTTCTTGATTTTCTTGTGTTTTGCAAATTGTATTTTGGGTACTCCAAGTTTCTGAGCTAATATCAACTTATCAGTGAGTGCATTTCATGTGAGTTCTTTTGTGATTGGGTTACTTCACTCAAGATGATATCCTCTAGATACATCCATTTGCCTAAGAATTTCATAAATTCATTGTTTTTAATAGCTGAGTAGTACTCCATTGTGTAAATGTACCACATTTTCTGTATCCATTCCTCTGTTGAGGGACATCTGGGTTCTTTCCAGCTCTGGCTATTATAAATAAGGCTGCTATGAACATAGTGGAGCATGTGTCCTTATTACCAGTTGGAACATCTTCTGGGTATATGCCCAGGAGAGGTATTGCTGGATCTTCTGGTAGTACTATGTCCAATTTTCTGAGGAACCGCTAGACTGATTTCCAGAGTGGTTGTACAAGCTTGCAATCCCACCAGCAATGGAGCAGTGTTCCTCTTTCTCCACATCCTTGCCAGCATCTGCTTCACCTGAGTTTTTGATCTTAGCCATTCTGACTGGTGTAAGCTGTAATCTCAGGGTTGTTTTGATTTGCATTTCCCTGATGATTAAGGATGTTGAACATTTTTTCAGGTGCTTCTCAGTCCTTCAGTATTCCTCAGTTGAGAATTCTTTGTTTAGCTCTGTACCCCATTTTTAATGGGGTTATTTGAATTTCTGGAGTCCAGCTTCTTGAGCTCTTTGGATATATTGGATATTAGTCCCCTATCAGATTTAGGTTTGGTAAAAATCCTTTCCCAATCTGTTGGTACAGCCAGTGTTCTTAACCACTGAGTCATTTCCCCAACCCCTAGACTCCTTTTCTAATGGTTAACAATGAAATTTATAAAGGTAATTTAAAAAAAAACTAACCATTTAGAAAACAAAAGAGACTTTCCCAAGATCAAAAGAAATTAAAGATTCACTATACGTGGAACAAAATGAAGATAGGACCATTCATAGCATCTGTGACTTTAATGGAGATTCTCAAAAACCTATATCCTACAATTCCTCAATTATTAAAAAAAAATAATAATAAAAGAAAGAATTCTTATTGGAAGTGAAGAACACAGAAGCCCACAAAACAGAAAGGTGGAGCTCTGGAATGAGTCTAAGTAAAAAGAAGACAAAATCTGTCTTTCCTTTTTCTCTGTTACTGTGAGAAAACACACCTACTGAGGCATCTCCTGTGGAAAGGGAAGTTATTTGGCTCACAAGCTCAGGTACAGCCCATCAGTGTGAGGAAATCAAGATGGCCGAAACTTGAAGCTCCTGGTACATCACACCCACAGTCAAGAGAAGAGAGAAATGAAGTCATATATGCATGCAGTGGAAGCAATGTGACCTGTTCTCTCAAGGTCTCATCACTGTTACTTCCCTACCATGGTGGATTACAAACTGGACCTGGAGCCTAAAATAAACGTTTCCTTCTGAAACTCAAGGAAGGTGAACAGGTGTTGTGCTGGAAAGTTTTACGTCAACTTGATGCAAGCTAGAGTCCCTGGTGAAAAGGGCCGCTCAACTAAGAAAATGTCTTCCTAAGATCCAGCCATAGACAAGCCTGTAGGATGTTTTCTTAATTAGTGATTGACGTGGGGAGGCCCAGCCCATTATGGACCCTCACCCCTGGGAAGTCGAACCTGGGTTCTATAAAGAAAGCAGGCTGAGCGTGCCTTGGGAGGTTTGGTAAAAATCCTTTCCCAATCTGTTGGTACAGCCAGTGTTCTTAACTCCTCCTCTCCTCCTCTCCTCCTCTCCTCCCATACATTTAAAGTTCCTTTTATGTGGTCAGCCTGAACTACGGGTTCTCTAATGAAGTGCTTCATTTTGGAGAAGGATGGGTTGTGGAGCCATAATGTGTAGTCAGAAGCCTGGGAGTTTTTTAAATAGTCTTGAATAAGCTTGTGTGATTGGTTATTACATGTGTATTTTAAAAGTTTCTGTTTGGTGAAATTGTAGTAACTTCAGCTTTTCTGATTTATGATCTAGAAGTTTCTGTTTTAAAAAATGTGTGCTTAGTACCAGCTTTTGGGGGTTGTTATCCCAGTTACTCAAGAGGCTGTGGCAGAGGGAATCTCAAGACAACTTTAAATGTATGGGAAGGCGAACCTGGGTTCTATAAAGAAAACAGACTGAGCGTGCCTTGGGAGGCAAGCCAGTGAATAGCATACCTCCTTGCCCCCTGCATCAGCACCTGACTCCAGGTTCCTGCCCTAACTGCTTTTGATGATGAACTGTTATATGGAAATGTGATAAATATATAAACTCTTTCCTTAAAATGTTATAGCTACTTGGGGGAAAGAAAATAATTAATAATAACACAAATTGATAATCATCCTCAAAATTATTATTATTGTGCAGATTTGGAGATTGAACCCAGGACTTCATACACAACTAGACAAACACTCTAGCACTTGGCTGAATCTCCAGACCTGCTTCTCCTTTAACTTGCAACAAATACCACTAAATTGCCCAGGCTGACTCTGAACTCCTTCCCCACCCCAGTCTGGTCTTTGTCTTGAGATTCCCTCTGCCATAGCCTCTTGAGTAACTGGGATAACAACCCCCAAAAGCTGGTACTAAGCACACATTTTTTAAAACAGAAACTTCTAGATCATAAATCAGAAAAGCTGAAGTTACTGCAATTTCACCAAATAGAAACTTTTAAAATACACATGTAATAACCAATCACACAAGCTTATTCAAGACTATTTAAAAAACTCCCAGGCTTCTGACTACACATTATGGCTCCACAACCCATCCTTCTCCAAAATGAAGCACTTCATTAGAGAACCCGTAGTTCAGGCTGACCACATAAAAGGAACTTTAAATGTATTCTAAGCACAAATTCTCTCCACAATGTCATCAATTCAACTTCTCATGGTTATTAAACATTGTCCACCGAAACATAAGTAGTTAGCTCTTTTGGTTCTGGCAGTCATAAAATACAATTTAAATCTTATCTCAATTGTTCAACAGCTCATACTCTGGGTAAAAAGCAAGTGCTGCGACAGCTAGCGTATTCATCTTTAAAATCTGAAGCCCAGAAAATACTATATTAGCATGCTAATGAGGGCACAAATCTTTACAAGCCTCTCACTGCCTGACATGGGAGTATTTATTCATAATAAAATTTTATGGGATACACAATTCCAATTAGTGAGCTTTAGGGCATAATCATAAAGCACCATTAATAAATGACTGGGCACTATGAAGAGACCCATGATGGCTACAAGGGTGAGTTCTGACAGAGGGCACCTTCTCTAGATGATACTACAGCTATGAGCTCACTTTTTTTGTAGGGCACCAAGAATTTGGCAAGTCAATTTCAAATCTCATTGTTATTAACTTTCTGAAGACATCATCTCATTGTACAAACTTGGGCAGATTGCTGAACTCTACTTTATGCTTTATGACATACGTGTGTATGTGTGTGCGTGTGCGTGTCCCTCAAGTCTGGAAAAGGGTATCAGATTCCCTGAAACTGGATCTACAGGCAGTTGGGAGCAATCCAACATTGGTGGTGGGAACTAAACTTGGACCCTCTCCAAGAGCAATGTGCATTCTCAACTACTGAACCACCTCTCCAGACCCTGACTCCTTTTCTTCGACCCTTTCCTAGGTTACTGTGAGGAAGTTAAGAATGATATAACTTCTCTATAGCTATGGGATGAGCCCTCTGAGGACAATACTCAGAGTTTGTAGTCAGTCCTTCTGTAGAAAGGACTCACTCACTTTGGCTTGAACTGAGTTGCTACAGTCAAATCAGTAGTATTATGAGCTTCCTGATCTTGGTTTATAGCTTGAATCTGAAATACCCTAATTGGACTCCCATTTTGAATGCTTGACCACCCCCCCACCCCCAGACTATGGTTCTATTTTGAAAACTGTGGAGCTTAAGGGAGGTATAAACTTGTTGAGATTTGGTCTTTTGCTCTGTATATGTAATGCTCAGTACTGGCCCCTAAGGCCTGGTTGCTCCCAAGGAATGAGAATGAGAGAATCTGCATGTAGACCCAAGTGATGCTAGGTGACCTTGCCCCCCCAACTTATTCCTGTTTGGTGAATAAAGATGCCTACAGCCTATAGCTGAGCAGAATTGAGATAAGCATGGCATGGGGTTCTCAGGCTTGGGCTCTGAGGAAAACCAGGAGGAGAAGGAGAGGGAGAGAGAGAAGGAAGGGAGATGGAAAACAATATGGGTTAGGTTAGTCATAAACACATTATTATAATTTGGGGCTATTAATGGGGAAGTAGATTCTAATAGCATGGAGGGTAGATATCTGTCCAGCGCTATTATAAATAAAAAGGTTGTATGTCTTATTGGTCCAAGGCAGGGTAGAAACCCTGAATTGAGATGAAATATTTTCTACAACAGAAATGGCCTGGCAGAAGTAAAAGCCCCAGCAGTAGGCCTTTGCATGGACCACTCCTTCCTGGTCCCACTCTGTTGACTCTGCTTCCCACCCTACAACCAGGATGTGAAGAGTCTTCACCACATGGTCCTGGCAACCTGTCCTACCTGCCAATGATAAATCCTTGAAACTATAAGCCAAACTAAAGTTCTTTCTGTCAGGCATTTTGTCAGAAACACAAAAGAGTTACTAACATCATATTCAAAAGCATGGGTCATTTTCTGTTATAAATGGTGTTTGGGAAAACAAATTAATCTTTAAGTCAGTCAATACCTTGCCAGCCTCCTCCTGAGGGTCAATGATGGAGCTGGGCTTCAACAAATTCTCATTGAAATTTTTATATTATCCATCACATCAATAATAACATAAAATCTTAAAAGCAATTTAACCTACATTATGGACAAGCTCCGGCATATTAAGTTAACATAGAAAAGCAACTGGGTTGGTGTGGTGGTTCATGCCTATAATTCCAGCACCTTAGGAAGCAGAGGGAGGAGGATCAGAAGTTGAAGGTCAACCTTGGTCATAGAGTGAGTACAAGGTTAACTTGGGCTACGGGAGATCTTAACTTAAAAATTAAAAACAAAGAGAAGCATATATAATGGTATAAATAAAATAAAACCATCTTTGTTTATATCCTAGGTATAGACCCACACAAACAAAGTCAACTGATCTTTGACAAAATCAAACATGCAAAAATATCCAGGAAGATCATATGACTGTCACAAAGCTGACAAACTTGGTAGCTTCACCCTTCTCTGTGCTGGCACACAGGAGGGTGCCCCTACAGAAGTAAACTGGACATAGTATCCTTCTGAGATTGGGTCATCTAACTGTGCAAGGTCATAAACCATGCTCCTCTTTTTAAGCTAGACAAGGAGAACCTCAACTCATTCTACAAAGCCCATCTCATGATGTATCAATTATTCATAATGATAGCTCCCTGGATCATCTTCATATCACAAAGGCCATAGGAGTAAAGATATTACTGCCACGTATTCTTGTGGCATAGCTGTTGTCTACTGAGTCACTCCCCTGAAAGCAAAGGCAGCACCTGTCCCCATAGCACGTAAGGTACTGCATATTCACTGCCCTGCTTGAAAGGAACAAGACAACATAAGTAGATTACAGAAGCAATGCATGATCAGATGCAAACACAGAACTTTCTCTCTCTCTCTTCCTTTCTGCTACCACTTCCACAGGACACGTTATACCTACACACCCTTGGTTCCCTTCCATCTTTTTATTTTTCCCTACAACTTCTATTCAGTGCATTCAACTTATATGCACATGGGCAAAGTGCATTCATAATTGTGAATAAACATACTTATTTTTTATTATCAGTATAGAATGTAGCCTCAAGAGAAAGACACTCTCTTTTTCAACACAGCTCAGAGTCCAGACTGAGACAGTCATTCACAACTTTCTGTAGAATAAATTCGACTATGCAAAACACGTCTTGTAAACATGTTTTCAAAATGAAAATAATGCTTTAAAAACAATATTCACCCTAAATTGATTTTCAAACTCGAGTCTCAAACTAACATTGCCTCACACAACTGCCTTAAAATCTATTAACTCACTGGAGATGTGACTCAATAGGAGAATGCTTCGGTCTCAGGTTCAAGACCTGGCACAACAAGAAATAAACATAGTACAATTTACTCCCTTAAAGGGATGGCACACGTCGTCCTCATAGTGCACATTCTGATCATAAACATATGTGTACTTAAATCAGGGCTTTGTTGATATTTTATTACAATCACAAAAATTCATGGAAGAAAATACAATATATTCAGAGTCAAAATCTGCAACAACAAAATCTATCATGATCCAGATGAAATTTGATCATTAAATTAGAAGCCTCCACAGTGTGAGTCCGTGTTACAGCAATGATTAAAGCTCTGAGTAGCACCTGATTCTCGCCCTGACCACCAGAACCTGTTCTTTGATGTATCTCACCCCCTCATCCAGAGGCCATTCCCTGAGTTAACTCTGGAACACCCACCTGACTGCTCACACCCTCCATAGCCTTCATCTTCATTGCTGGTCCTACAAGATGCACACTAGAAGTTTTACTGCTAAATTCCTACCTGAAAGAAAAATATCTCAAGGAACTTAAAAGAAATAGTGACATGTACTTCCTGGTCCTGTCAAAACTCGATCTTTCAAGTAAGGTGGGCAGGAAGTGTAGAAGAATATCTTTATAGTTAAACCTCTATAGTTCATTCTCGGACTCAAGTCTGCCTAGTTCAATAGTGCAGTGGAGGCTATACTACTTATAGGTCTTTTCTTTTTCTTCTATCTATAGGTCTTATTAACACTCTGTGAGAATGAAGAGGGAATATAGAGGATGAATCGCATTGTGAAAAGGTTGAACAAGTCCATTAGTATCCAGAATTACATGTCCTGTCAATGAGCTGCCTTCTCCATTGATACAATTACAGTTACAGCTATTAAATACCTGGTAGACCAAGCTAAAGCCAACAATCAAATCCACTGAGAAGCCTAACACAGATAAACAAAATATTCCTGAATTGCTCAGAAGCAAATGTCACTACTGGCCATCTCTTCAGTCATTTCTACTACCTAGAACAAATCTCATGTGACAGATGATCTTTAATTTATAAACAGGAAACAACCACTAGGCACAGCTAGATCAAAATTACCAGCAAAGATCTATAAGACAAAGAAATGATATGTTTTAAATGTTTTACATATTTCCCTGCTAAAACTCACCATTTAAAAATTAATCAAATCATTTTT